>NW_022106189.1:42535835-42580521 GCF_000313985.2 Echinops telfairi
CGCTGAAGATCAAAGCCAATGCATAACCACTACTCCAGAAGCCATCTACAGACCTCAACTCATTTTCATTGGTCAGAACTGGGTCACATTGCTGCCCCAAACCACTCATTGGTTTGATTCCTGTGTAACCGTGGGATGCCTGCACATGGGAACAAGTCAGGATTTGAGAAGGAAGGGAGAGGAGAGAGCCTCCCTGGGCCATTGGAGGGAACCAAACCCACTGCATCAAGTCGATGTCGACTCATTTGACACTATAAGACAGTAGAACCTGCCCCTATGGGTTTCGAAGGCTATGTCTGTCTCCTGCAGAGTGGCTGGTGCATTCGAACTGCTGCTTTTATACTTAGCAGCCTAACACATAACCACTGCACCACTAGATACCTGAGGGAGCTTAAAAAAACAACCATTGGTGTGTGGGTCCCACACCTGGGTCCCACCTGATGTCTCCACAGGGTCCTGAGGCTTGGGCATGCAGCTGGGCCTGAGCACCGCTTGTGTAGGTCACTGGAAACTTTCCAAGGTGACCCCTGATTGACCAAGAAGAAATCATCAGTTTGTAGAGTCCGTTTCTTTCTTGCTAACTGCAGGCAGTCTTTATTTCTATAAGGAACTACATTTAAACAGACTCGCACAGTCATTGCCATTTTGTGTGAAGGCATGTGTCTGTGTGTGTTGCTTAATCTGTTATTATTATTTTAATTTATTACTATTCTATGGACACAATAAAATGGCAGAGGTGGAGTCGCAGTTAAGTTTCAGTTCTGCTCTGTGGGTCCTCGCCCTCAGTTGTTGGCCAGTATGCGCAGACGTACACTTAAAGCTGGGGCACAGCATGTGTGGGCTGTGGGGACGGGCCTCTGTTAGTGCCCCAGGGTTCCCATGGTTGTTTACAGCTCCGCCCTTTTTCCTCCAATGCCCAAGAGACAGCATCTTCAGCAGCAGTAGGTCAGCTATCTCCCCTTTCTTCAACATCTGGGGGGACAAAGAGGCACATGTTGGACAGAGAACCACCCTCTCTGGTCTTGAGGGGAAACCATGGGTTAAATGTCCAGCTTGGCCACAGCCTAAGGGGCTTTGCTTCTAGAATGGCTTTTAGGATGGGATTGACCTTTGCCTGGGAATCCCAAGAGTGGCCATGGTATTGACTCCAACTCCCAAATGTAGTAATCCAGTTTAACATGAAGGACTCCGTTTTTTATAGCTTCAACCGCCAGCACCTAGCTGCCCCACCCCCTCAGGATATCCTGACATACCCTGTCCCACCGCAGATGTTCTCCTGACCCTTTCCAAGATGCTGCTTGCCTGATAAGCAAGGAATGCAATCAGGGAAGTCAGACCTGACCTGTGGGAAACAAAAGGATTTCTCTCAAGCTGTCTCCCCCAAATATGTGCCAGACTTAGCTGCTTGAGAATGACTGTACACTTGGAGGTCATCAGGAGTAGATTAGGGGTCATTCTCCCTAAGAACTATCAGCCACCTGGAGCAAGCAGACACCACTGTTTATCCCACAACAAGTAGGGCCCACTCCCTTCTGATAAGGACAGTAGTTGTCTGTTTCCTTTTAGGAGACACCAGAGAGGTCAAACCCGCCCAAGGATGACCAAGGTTAGGCTGCCATCATGAATCCAGGGTCCGCCCATCTTTTCCCATTCCTATGGGCACACCCCTAGCTCATCCCCTTCCTGTTACGCTTATGCCTATCATAGATCTCCTTCCTACAATGTGTATGCCTATTGTACTGCCCCTTTCTGTGACGTGTGATTCTGTAATGATGTCCCCCGAAAGTAATATAACGATTGGTTAGCAATAAAGAAGAGGTTCTCTCCACCTCCCGAGGCCCAGGAGCTCTCTCGGGCTCTCGGGGGCCTGGAGGCTCCTTGGTTCTTGGTCCCTGAGGCTGCTCCTGATCTCGTGGCCGAGTTCCCCACACGAGGACCATCAAGCGGGCCTGAGGTGAGCAATGCTACCATGAATTGTGTCTGATTCCATTACTTTACTCTATCTTTTACCTCTCATGCTTTCTATGACTTTATTATAATCTTTACTTATTATCGCTGTACAATTGCACCTACCGGACCTGTGATGATTTGTGGGGGACCCCTCTCTCCCCTTAACCCCACACTGTCCAGTCACTTAAGAGTTTAATCTGTGCAAGTCAACAATCCATGTACTGCAGTTCGTAGCCAGCTAATACTTTTATAACTTCCTTTTCTCCACTGTGTTAAATGACACACCATTGGCCAAATTCATGAAACTATCAACAGGACTACCTTAGATCTCATGGAGATGACTGATAATGTTCTCTAACATTAAGTGACGATGATGTCTCTAAGGTGAACCAGAGACATATATAAACGATAGATATGTAAATGGATTTTAGGCTTGCGCTTAATTCTAGCCCCACTATAAGAACAAGAAGTTCTTAGGACAAGGCCCTGCTTGATGCTCACTCTCATAAAGAGATCACTGAAGAGATGGGTGCTATAACAAACTAGATGGTGCCTCATTATCAGAAAGAATAGCATCTGGGGTCTTACAGGTTGGTTTCAAACGAGCACCATCTGAGTGAGTCATCAATGAAGTCCACATGGAAGAAGGACATGAGCATGTGTGATTCAAGGACTGTAAATAATATAATCCAAATCTGAAGCTGGGAATGGTATCAGAGCTTAAATTGTGAACACCTGGTTTTCAGAAGACAGTGGAAGCTCAAAAAACATTTGCAGAATCTACACATAGACAAAGCCCCTTGGTGAATCTCCTCTGGCCCTGGTTGAAGAACGTGAATAGCCTTGTTATCAGAAAGAGGACATTGTAGTCAATTATGATAGACATAGTTAGGTTAAAATGCAACCTACAGGATTGATGAACCTATCGAGACAGCAAGTGGAATAGGGTTCCTGGGGGTGCAGTGGGCCGAGGGGAGGTCAAGGGAACTTGTACCAGTCTGTCTTCTCTAGCGTATGCATGAGGAACAGCCCATTCTGTGGGCTGGTCAGTTCATGGGCATTTGGGTTGAGATTTACTCTCTATTTTCTAAGGACAATGTCATATATTAGGGAGCTTTGAAAAATTCATGGAGAAATGGAGTTAAGAAACTGAAAATTTTCCCATTCATATGTGTGTGTGCCAAGGCATATCTGTGTGTGTGTGTGTGTGTGTGTGTGTGTGTGTGTGTGTGCGCGCGCGCGCACACTAAAAAGACATGAAACAAAACATTTCTCATATCATCATTTTGTGTGTGTGCAAAACAGTGGCATTAATGACACCCATTATATAGTGCAAACATTACCGCTATCCATTTCCAGATTTGTCCAGCTACCATAACAAAAACCCAACATCCCCCAGGCAATGGCTGTGCCTTACCCCTCCCTCCGTATCAACTTTAGGGAATAACTTCTTTTCATCTCTGTCTGTCTCCATGGCCCAGCTGGCCCCATCTGTTGGGGCTTTGGGTCTGGCCCTTTGGTCCTTCCCTTTCCAAGAGAGGGAAGAACCAGGCTGATGGAGGTCAGGAGGGGCCAGAGTCTGTCAGGATGTTGTGTTACATCACCGACTCGCAGGGTGGGGACACAGCCTGAGGCAGAGCTGGCCTATTATCTCTAGGGGCCAAACTTCCAATGACTCCCATGAGAAAACTATGTGCAAGGCCCCACACAGCGATAACCTATCTCTGGGGAGAGACTTCCTTTCTTCCCTGCCTGGAGCATGCTGGGGGACGTTGGATGATGCATGCCAGTCTACAGGGTGGACTCCAAGTCCGTGCTCTTGACTTTCTGACAGACTGCAGACTCCTGGGCGTGGGGCACATCTCAGTGCTGTCAGCCTCCTGGGCGTGGGGCACATCTCAGTGCTGTCAGCCCCAGTCTTGGCTTGAGCGCTGTGTAGACGGTGCTAGCTCTGAAAGCCAGCAAAGCGTGGCTGGGCCTGCGGGAGCAGCTTTCCAGTGACTGGTCCAGCTGTGAGTGTCCGTGAACAGGATCAGCACATGAGAAAATGTGGGTTCACTAGCCGCTGCGGAGGCCAACAGAAGAACCACAGGGCAGTCCCCACACCCCAGTCCTGGGCCTGCTTGTGTGTCCGATGAGTCCCAGCAGCCCACAGTGGTAATGGGCCGGAGCCTGCCCCGTCATGCCTGGCCCTCTGTGTCTCTCTTCCCCACTGCACTGCTGGACCACCTGCAAGACAAACTACTTTCTTTTTTATTAATCATTTTATTGGGAGCTCTTGTAGATATTATAAAAATCCATGATTCAGTTAGATCAAGCATAATTTTACAATTGCTACCACCATCAGTTTCAAAACAGCTTTCTTCTTGAACTCTTTGGTATCAGCTCCCCCTTATCCCCTCTTTGACCACCCTTATCCCCTCCCCCCAGGGACCCTTATTATGGGGGGGGGGCATCACTGGAAGTGCCGGTCCTGTTGATGCTGCTGAGTGTTGACACTTGGACTCATCGGTAGGTTTGCTCACCTTTGCTACGTTGGTCCCTGCAGAAGAAAGGTAGAGGAAAAGGAGGAAGCCCCTCGACAAGCTAGATCGACACTGTGACTGCACCAGTGGGCTCAGACAAACAGTAATTGTAAGGATGGCTTGGGAGCAGGCATTGCCCCCTTCTGCTGTTGATAGGTTCCCTCTGAATTGGAACGACCACGACAGCACCGAACAACAGCAAAACGGAGGGGGTCTGTGAAATGTCGCTGAGGGCACAGGAAGTGAAATAACAAGCCCTCGCCAACCCTGGGGAGCCGTCAGAGAACAGGCGCCCATCTTGAAGGAGTTCTAGGACAAGGGTGTAAGTCTGTAGCACGTGTACAGGGAAGGAGAGAGGCAGTGGCAGGTTCAAAGGGGTGGAGGTGTGACCAGGCATGGCCAACTTCCCAATGGAGGACCATGGGGGAGACTTGTGGCTTGTACTGGCTACTGAGGACAAGGAAGGCTTTGGCATTCTGGGACCATCAATGAGACACTCTTTCCATCAGCTCCCCACCCCCAACAACTCCTACTCCATTCCATCCTTCCTGGCTGGTTTTATCAGCAGAGCCAACAGGACCGGCCATTCCAGTGATGTTGAGTACCTCTTATGTGCCAGACACTGTGCTAAACTCTAGATTTTAGGCAGCCAAGTGGCACAGTCAGGTTCGAAGCTCAGCCAGGTCTCCTGTGGCAAAGACAAGGTGGGCTGGTGGGGATGGGACTGAGGCCAGGAGAAGATTTCTCCCAAGGGATCAGGAGGAGTGAGGGCAATGGTTTAGGGTGGAGGTAGAAAAGGAAACAATATGAAACATTACTTGGAAGGTAGAAATATCCAGTTTATAATCCAACTGGTCACTCATCACTGATTACTAGTTTCATTGTGATGAAAATATGCAGAACAAAAGGAGGCCCGCTCAATTTCTACCTGGATAGTGTGGAGGCATTGATATATATCCTTCCAGGTCTACATCCATTGTCACTGTCTTCGTCTAAATCATTGCCACCATGAACTTCAATGGACGCTCCCTAAGCACAGCTCCTCTGTCCTCCCTCCCCCCTCCCCCTCACCACCCCCACCCCCACCAACCCACCCCCACCCCCCGCAGCCACCAATAAAATTTGGTTCTGATACACCAAAGAACTTTTCTTATTTCATCTACCTGAGACCAGGCTGGGTTTGTCCTTTAGCGACTGACATCTTTCGCTCAGCTTGGTGCTTTCGAGGTGCGTCTCCATTGTGACATGGACACTGCTTTGTTACATAGAATTTTTGCCAAGGATCACTGATTGGGCATGACGTTTATACAGGGTGAGAAACTGAACTGTTCCAGCTCAGGCATTAGAAGACACTTCTTTTTCCCTCTGCACTTTAACCTTACCCATTCCACTTTGTAAGTAGGTGTGTTAGGCCGGGTTGACGAGAGAAACAAATCTAGTGACACTAATACATATGTGTAAGCAAGAGCTTTATATTTAGAAGTAATTATATATCAAGCAAACATCCCATCCCAGTCCAGATCAAGTCCATAAGTCCAATGTTAGTCTCTAAGTCCGATACTAGTCCATAAGTCCCTCTTCAGACGGACACAGCCACATGCAATGATGCAGAATGCAGGAACATCACCGGCCCCCGCCGGTAAGTTCAGTTCTGTGGATCCAATGGCGGTGATGGCATCCCAGGGCTCTGGCAGCTCTCAGCATGGCTCTTCAACAGGAAGGTGAAGGCAGAGAGAGGGGGAGGTTACCAGGACCCTCCTTATGAGGAGGTCACGCCCACAAGGAGACACCATCTGACTGTGACCTGATTGACAGGCTAGACTCCACCCCTACACTTCAAGCTGACACAAAATTATGTAACTACCACAGTGGGGCATATGATTCTCATTGCATAAATTGTAGCACTTAGAGTATATTGTAATTATTATTACTTGTTTATCTATCTCCCTTATTAGACTTGGAGTTTGCTGAGATCAGGGGCTATTTTTTCCCATTTAGGCATCGGGCTGAGAACCAAAAGATCAGTGGTTCAAAACCACCAGCTGCTCCGAGGAAGAAAGTGGAGGCTGTCTGTGCGAAGAAAGATTTACCATCTCTAAAACCCTCTAGAGAGATGCTATGAAGTGGAATCGACTCTGTGGCAGTGGTAGTAGATAGTGTGGCTCAGTCAGGCTTTGTAGAATGAATGAATCCTATTAAATATGAATGGCATCATTTATGGTCTTTTGCTTTGTGGGGAAGTCTTCACTCCAGGAGGCCAGGAGGACTCTGCTACCACCCACTAGACCCTTTTCCTAAATCAGGTCTGCAGAGAGCAGTTTCTCTTCCTGGGACTTAGCACCAAGGTTGGTCTCTCTCAGGGAAGCAGCTGCCACCTCTGCTCTGTGGGGACTTTGCCTGTCACCTTGAACATTATCCATGCAACTTATCAAGCTGCCTAATTAGAGGCATCATATATAGAAGCTAACTTAATTGGGAAACAGTAATTTAGATATGATAACATATCTTCAAAGGGAAAA
The DNA here is from genome assembly GCF_000313985.2 of Echinops telfairi. Classification (NCBI taxonomy): domain Eukaryota; kingdom Metazoa; phylum Chordata; class Mammalia; order Afrosoricida; family Tenrecidae; genus Echinops; species Echinops telfairi. Next base: position 42,542,830 of record NW_022106189.1, read on the forward strand.
TATTAACTTATTCCAGGCCACAGTTTGCAGTAGAGACTACCTAATTTGCAAATTAGGACTTTTCCCCCCATAGCAAAAAAAGTGCTTCTTTCTGCACTCAGCATTTCCTTCTTAACCATGTGACTGTCTCGTAGGCTCAACCCATCCCATGAAACAGGTGGCTTTAAGAAAAGGCATCTCCCAATTCCTAGTCTCTCACTGCTAAACAGACAGAAACCCCAAACTGGCTGGCTGGGTCACCACGGGGCCTGTCTCTCAAGGATGTGAAGGGAGGGGGTGGAGCCGGGACTGATCCCCACCAAGGCCCCAAGGATAAACCCAGGGGGGGCTGGGAGGCCTTGGCTGGCAGCAAGAGTCCAAGTGCTCCCACGGGCTGCCAGCAGCAATGGCCGCCAAGACCCCATCTTCTCCCCTGAGCCCAAACTCTGCAGCCACGGCTGTAGCAGTCTTTGCCATGGAGAGAAGTGATGGACAGAACAGGGGCTCCTGCCCTGTCTCCTAAGGGAACGAGCCAAGGACCAGTGAGAACAAAGGGCACTGTGAGGACTGGCTCGGTTAACACCCTAACCTTGAAGCCAGGGCTCGAAACAGCCCCCAAGACCTGCTGACCCAGAACCACAGCCCAGAAACAACGGAAAGAACAACTGATTCCAAAGTTGCTTGACCCTCTGCAGAGCAACAATCCCCTCTCCTTTGAAAGTGCCCTAGAAAACTAGATCTGTCCCCCTAGAGCAGTGGTCCTCAACTTTCCTAATGCCGCGACCCTTTCATACAGTTCCTCATGTGGTGGTGACCCCCCCCAAACAATAAAATTATTTTTGTTGCTACCCCATCACTGTCATTTTGCTACTGTTATGAATCGGGTGACCCCTGTGAAAAGTTGGTTCAACCCCCAAAGGGGTCGTGACCAACAGGTTGAGAACCACTGCCCTGGAGTCTAAGGCGTACATGCTGTCTGTTCTGAACTCGAGAGGAGTGATCCGCTTTGCTCCCAGAGGGAAGCGTCTCTTATCTGTGCTTACAGGGGCCCTTCTCACCTCCAGAGAAGACAGGGAGGCAGAATCAACCATGGGCTCACGTTAAGGCAGCATAGCTGTTAGGGGAGAATCTGTGGGAATGACGTTTGTTAGTTTCCCACACATGGTCACTGCTGACATCATGCTGGGGGTCAGCTTTGAAGCCCTGGGGCTTGCTGGTGAGGTTGGCATGACACCGAGAAGCCAGACCCTTTCCCATCACAGAGCCTCCAGGAAGCAGATCTCTGAAGACACCCCAAACATATGACCTCCTCCAAAAAAGAAAGTCCCACACCGGGGATGCCCTTGCTATGTTTTAAACAAGAAGCTTTCAACCCCCCCCAAACCCACACTCTGCCACTGGGTCCACTCCCCCTCAGAGGACAGGGTAGAACTGACCCTGTGGATTTCTGAGTAGAAAACCTCCTCTTTCTCCCTCGGAGCGGCTGCTGGTTTTGAACTGATGGCCTTGTGGCTCTCATCCCAACAGGGCAGCCATTACACTACCAGAGCTCCTTAACAGGAAGCTTCGGGGGCCTTTCATGAAAATCATTCAAAAATCCTTCCCATCTCGACAGAAGAAGGATGCCTGCCATGCAGCAGGAGGTGATGGGCGATGGACTGAGGGGTTCCGGAATTCCCTGAGCTCCGAAGTCATCTGAGCGCCCCACTTCTTTTGGGCACGAACCATCTTCACCCCGCCCCCCGCCCCCGGGGAAGGGGACAGAACCCAGTGAGAAATGAGCGCTTGTTTTCCACGGTGGGTGGGTCAGGTGCAAAGGTGCAGAGCTCAGGTGGTTTGTTGTGTGGCCCCCAGGTGTAGCCCCTCATGGTGCCAACACTCTGCCCTCCTCCTCCCCCTCCCTGTCCTGCCTTCTGAGTTTTGTTTGGGGACAAATGCTTTCCTTTGGGGGTCCCTGTGGTGGTGCGGCATTCCTCCCTGTAAGGACCTTTCAGTGCAAGGTGAGCCGGGAGCACGGAAGGGGGGGTCGGTGGCCAGTTTGTCTTGGTTCAACCATGAGTGAAAATGAGGGGGCCAGAGCTGGGAACAGGATCAGGGAGGATTAAAGATTAGCTCTGCCTCAGAGCTCCCAGAGTTGACCTTTGACCAAACATCTTCTAAACACGCCCCGGCCAGGGCCAGAGGGAACATTCAGCCCAGAGACAACCAGGAGGACGGGCTGGGAGGGCCTGCGGGAGCTGCAGCTGAGCATAGGGACAGGGACTCACCAGCCATGGAAGTCATATTCGGCCGAAACAGGACGGAGCAGCAGGAGCCCGTGAGGGCCCAGGTGACAGGTGAGCAGCTGTCACTTTGTGTCCCAGGCGGAGTCTCTCTCGGGTGTTGGCAGGCGCACTGTTTTCTGCTTGTGGAAGTGATACTTGCTGTCTGCTTTGGGGTAAAATACTGGGCACCAGGACTCCGTCGTGTACCCATTAACCACAGTGGGTACTGAGATGCAGCATCATTCACCAGATCCAGAGAGATGAGGGGAGCCTCACTTTTTCCAGAAGAAATGTTCTGGGAATAATGCTCCCCCCAGGCACTGAGTGTGCGTGTGTTCTGTATAGAAGAGAGTTTGGGGGGAAAAAACAGAATGAAAAGATGATGGGATTTTCCCACATGCTTTTTGCCGTGTGTGTGTGTGTGTGTGTGTGTGTGTGTGTGTGTGTGTGTGTGTGTGTGTGTGTGTGTGTGTGTGTGTGTGTGTGTGTTTGTGTGTAGGAGCACTGGCAGTTCCAACACCTGCAAATCGAAAGGCGGGTGGTTTGGGCTCATTCAGTTCTGTAGGAAGAGGCCTGAGCGTCTTGTCTCTCTAAGGACGGCAACTCCAAATTCACCGCCATGGCGTCTCTTCGGACCCACAGGGACCCTGGAGGACAGGGGGGACCACAGCCTAGGAACTCCCATGGGGCAGCCCTGCTCGATCTCCAGGGATGGCTCTGGGTAAGGGATTTTGCAGCTCCCAAAAACTAGCAAGAGGGAAAAAAAATAGAAATAGGATCTAATGTTATAATAATAAAATTTTAATAGAACGCTTACTTTCAATAGCTACACATGTACAATTTTATATATGTAATAGATTTCTACTGTCATATAGAATATCTCTTTAGCCTAGGCTGATACTACAAAATATTGCCTATTCCGAATGCATGCTCCATTTGTGCCAATCTGTATCCCAAACCAATTTTTCAAAGCAGAGAAAGGTGGGCTCAAGACCGCACGTGTGCACGTGCTCATTGGGAGGGTGTCTTCCTTGAGCCCCTGGGTGGGAATTCGCGTGTGGCAACCTGCACGGCCAACCACACTGGCTCTGAGAAGCTGGGCAGCAGCAGCTCTGGAGGGAGCGTGGGCCCCTCCTCTGTTTCACCTCCTCTCTCCCGGCACCATCTGGTATAGACTCTAATGGGCAGCGGCTGGGTGGGGCCCCAGGGCCACACTGGCGACTGTGCTGAGAATGCCCGTGCTGGGCCCTGCTGCCGCAGCGAGCTGGGCTGATCCGTGGGGGGCTCACCTTCTGGCTGCTGGGCTGGGTGTCTTTCCCAGGAGCAGGAGGAGAGGCCGAGAGAGAGATCACTGAAGAACTGCCTTGGTTTGGGGGTTTTTTGTAGTCAGAAGAATGTAGATACTATCTTCGAAGGATCCCTGGTGGTGGTGTTTACTGCTGGACTGCTAACCCCAAAGCCGGCAGTTCAAACCCACCAGCCACTCCAAGGGTGAAAGATGAGGCTATTTGCCTCGGAAACTGACACGGGATCACCATAGGGTTGCCACCCGTGGGAATCAATCCAATGGTCATGAGTTTGGGTCCTCAAACCATTGAGTCGGAAGTTGCTACGGAGTTGATCCTGACTCCGTGCCCAGGCAGAAGTGTGCTCCAGAGGGGTCCCGGGGCTGGTTGCTGAAGTGGATCTCCAGGCCTTTCTTTTGTGTCAACTCTGTGGAAGCTCCAGCCTTTTGTCAGCAACAGCCAGGTGTGTGGATGCTTTGCCCGACCTGGGGAGATGTATAGATGATGTCCTTCTGTTTGTAAATAGATCTACGTCCGTAATATATCTATATTTGTAAATATCTTTCTATTAAGAGAGACAATATATTTATACAGGATAGATTCCGATATCATATATTTATACCACACTTATTACACATTTATATAATATTTTAAATAAAATATACAACATATAATATATTTGTATGTAAAAAATTAGGACGTGCAGCTAAGAACAGAGAAATGCATAAGCACCCATTGCATTCTTCTCTCTCTCTCCTTCTCTTTAAATCATTTTATTGGAAGCTCTTATAACATTCCATACATCAATTGTGTCAAGCATATTTATAAATATTTGTTCTTCACTCTTAAGCATTATTAATATGTCTCTATTCCCTCTGAATTTTAAGAGATAGACTATATAGGCTTACGATGGATATATATTTCCCCCCCAAAAAAGCAATCGTGTATTTACTGTTCATTTTAATCTTAAAAGGGGAACTTATAATACTTAAAATTGTATGCTCTAAACCAGTGTTTTCCAAAGTGGGAGATGCCATTCCCTGGGGGGGAGGCTGGGGGCACTGGATCAATCCAGGGGAGCTGCAAAAGCAGATACACACACTTTACCCTCGACTATGTGCTACAGTACAAAACATTTTTCATTGCCAGGGGGCGGGGCGCTGAGTGATTGTTCTGAAAAGGGGGCGGGAAGCCAAATAAACCTGGGAGCCTATGCTGTAGCGCAGGGGTCTGCACACTTGGACTCCTGAGCCAGATGGTCTGACTCTCTTTCAGACCTGTGGCTCTGAAGGAAAAACTGAACAATTTTAAAGGCTGTTAGTCAGATCATGGCAATGTCGTTTGTTTGTAAATATATATATAGATGGCTCTTGAATCGTTTGTTAATTGTTGCGAGGGACAGGATTGGTTCCTCCATCTCCAAAGTTCACCCACCTGTGCTCCAGAGTTTGCCCGCACCAGTTCCCCATACCTTTACACCTTACTTTCATCACGTTTCATGGCTCCGTGGAAACCCTTGGAAACTTTACAAAATGAGAATCCTAGAACCTGGGAGGCTGAACGGGACCCGGAGCCCACCAAGATGGTGGTCTTGTTGGTGGTCCCCAGAGCCGCACATCAGCATCACCTGGGAGCCTGTTGGAAGCACCCACACTTGGGCCTCCCTCCAGGCCCACAGAATCAGGCTTTCTGGGTGGAGCCTGACAAGGTTTTCACCCACACCTCCCCCAGGTGATTCAAAGCGTGAGAACCCCTGCTCTAGACCAAGTTGCCCACCTAGCCGACGTGAGACCATCTGGCCTTCATCCCACGGCGTTTCTTCCAGCCTTTGGTTTGGCCTGGCCTACTAAGTCGGCATGCCTTTCTCTTCACAGGCAAGATTCCAACCTGGCTGCAGGGAATCCTGCTTCGGAACGGGCCTGGGATGCACTCAGTGGGGGAGACCAGGTACAACCACTGGTTTGATGGCCTGGCCTTGCTCCACAGCTTCACGATTAGAGACAGTAAGAGCGCCTCGTGCATTTCCTTTTGCCGTCGTAACAGCTCACCACAAACTTAGTAGCTTGAAACACCCTGAATGTATTTTCTTACCACTCTGAGGTCAGAAGCGGCATTTGTACCTTCTGGGGGTCCCGAGGGAGAACCCATTCCCGAACCTCCTGCAGCTCCCACAGGACGCCTGCAGGCCTTGGCTCGTGGCCCCATCTTTGTCTTTGAAGCCAGCAACATAGCATCTTCCAGTCTCTCTCCCTTGCTGCCTGTGTCACCATCTCTCCTTGACGCTGACCCTGCCTGCCTACCATTTATAAAGATCCTTCTGATGGCACTGAGCCCACCGGACAGTCCAGGTCCCATCTCCAGATCCTTCAGCACATCTGCCGAGGCCCCGGTGCAGGTAGCATAGTCACAGGTTCTGGGGGGTAAGGACGTTGTTTGAAGGCCATTATTTAGCCTACCACCGAGCCTCCCTAGAGAGCCGGTCAGGTTCTTTGAGTGGTAAGTTCTTCTTGCAAAATGAGTGGGAGAGATGGATCCGAGGAGGGGACGTTTAATGAGGGGTATACAGGAACTCTTTCTCTGTGAGTCTAAAGTTCTTTTGAAGTATGAACGTTCTGTGTATGGGTTTTTCATTCAGTAGGGCATCAAGATTAGTGAATCGCAGGCGCCCTAACAAAACGATCTTTGATGAGGCAAAGTGGCGAAATCACCTCCATTGAGTTGATTCTGACTCACAGTGACCGCGCAGGACAGACTAGAACTGCCCTTTGGGGTTTCCAAGTCTCTAACTCTTTATGGGAGTAGAAAGCCTCGTCTTTCTCCCTCGGAGGGGCTGGTGCTTTCGAACTACTGACCTTGCAGTTACCAGCCCAACTTGTACCCCACTGCTCCACCAGACTCCAAGCAAATGAACTCCTGAGCACTGCGCTCCTCCAATGCTGGCGCCTTTCCACTGTGGTCATTCCAGAGTAGCCTTTCAGAATGTTGGCCTCCCCCCACCCCCACCCCCAGATACATGTCTCTCCTCCTCCCTCCCACTAAAGATCCCCAAGTTGACCAGTTCTGTTTACATGGGTCCTCCTGGAGGAATGTGGCTAATTGGGCCCCTCTGCCCTGGGTGGGAGGGCATGTGCCGGGTTCTTCCTTTAAACTCAACCTCTCGGCACCAGCTTTGAGCAATTCCAGAGACACATTCCCCTTGGCCCCTGGGATGTCCACAGGCACACTCCGTGGCGGGCTGTTTATGGGAAACGGGCTGCCTGTTTACAACCCAGCCTGGGCAGAGTGTTTACATTTCCAGCGAACAGAGCCCGGCATTCCAGCCAGAGTGTGCGCAGGGCCCTAAGAGCCTTAGTCAGTGCCTCATGGTGGGATCCTGCAGAGAGGGACCAGCAAAGGACCAGCTGGCACAGGGCCACCAGGATGACCATAAGGCAGATGCCCATGTGCTCTCTGAGATCCCCAGAAGAGTCTTGCCAGTGTCAGGATCTTTTTGAGCAATGTAGAATTCTAGCCTTCGCCAATCAAGGGCACCCCATCATCTCCCTTCATCCTCCCAGTCCTCGGAGGGGTAGGGTTCTGGACTCCCAATTTCCAGATGTGGAAACAGGTAGAATGAGGGGGAATTACAAGGAGGTACAAGGCTATGCTAGAAAGCGTGGATTCTGATGAACCTCCGAGCCTTGGCTTGGACCACCATGTCTTCTGCATCTCAGTATTGCCTGCAGTTTGTGTTGAGCACCGGCTACATGCCAGGCACTTTGGGTGGTGTGGTGAGGACGGTGGTTGCCACTGAAGCAATTCTAACCCATGGTGACCTCATGCAAAACAGAAGGAAACCTGGCTGGCTGGGCACTGTCTTCCTGATTGGTGGTATGTTTTCATCCATTGTGGGGACTGTGAGGGGACCTTCAGAAAGCTCGTGGGATAATCCCATGATCCTGCCGGTCCGTTTTCCCACAGATTTTTTCCAAGTATTGTGTCGCTCCATCTCTGTAAACACTTGGCAAGCCTTAGCTATCATGGTGACTCTGTAAGAAAGTGTTCTGACCATTGTGTCTAGGGCTCGAGGCTCGCCCCTGACCTGGGACCAAGCCCAGCAAGACAGTCTGTGGACACTGAGAAGCCCCAGGAAGACTTTCTCTCCTCAGGGGTAGAGCCTTACCCACCCGCCCTGCTCACAGTTATACCCACACGCCCCCCCCTCCCGGCCCTTCATCGTGTTGGACGAACACTTGCTGATGCATGCATGAACTCGGGCCTGGTGAACCCCGACGGGTTCTGCATGCACACAGTGACCCTCCCGGTGCACACAAACTTGGGGGTTAGGCTGTCCGCTAGTAAACTGGAACCCATGGCCAGGAAGTTCATTCCAACTCATAGTGACCCGATCGGATGGAGCAGAACTGCCCCGTAAGGTCTCGCAGGCTGCAGGAGTAGACAGTCTCTTCTTTCTCTATGGAGAGATTGGTGAGTTCGAACTGCTGACCTGGTAGTGAGGAGCCCACCCCATAACCCAGGACGACACCTGAGCTCCTTCCCCGGGCGGAAAAGGGTGTGACATGTGACTCTAAACCCACGGCCACTGAGTAGATTCCAAGCCAGAGGTGGTGACGGCGCCCCCAGAGTCTAGCTGCAGCGGAAGCTCACGTTCAGGGAGCCTGCCCTTTAGCGAGCCCACTGTCCTGGGATGGCTGGCGGGGAAGGGACAGTCTGGCACAGGAGCCTGGCTGAGCTGCTGCTGCTGCATCTTCTCTTTCAGGTGAGGTCTATTACAGGAGCAAGTACCTGCGCAGCGACACCTACACCGCCAACATCGAGGCCAACAGGATCGTGGTGTCGGAGTTCGGGACGATGGCTTATCCGGACCCCTGCAAAAACATTTTTTCCAAGTAACTGTCCATTTTGAATCTCGTCCCGCTTTTCGGTGGTCTTGATGGTCCAAACAACTAGCTTCAGCCCCTCTGACCATCCTCTGCAAGGTGGATGGCAGGCTGCCCGTGGCTGCTGGCCTGAGGTCCCGGGTGCTCTGTAGTTCGTGGTCAGTGCTAGCTAGCTAGGCTTGTAAGACCCGAACCCAGTTGGAGGACAGAGCAGACTGCCCCACTAGAGTCTCCAAGGCTATAAATCTTTATAGAAACCGGCTGTCACGTCTTTCCTCCTGTGGAGCAGCTGGTGGATTTGAACCACTGACTTGAACATCCCCTCTGGCCATGAGCTATTCTTGCTTAAATGACCAATGTTCAAAGTCATCCACGGCTGCTGTATTTCATATCAACGAGAAGCTGGGGTGGGGGATCAAATGTCCATCCACAGGATACGTACAGCACAACAAAGCCACAGAAGAGAATCCAGGCAGCAATAACAGGAATAGGGTGTGCTCATGTCCTGTACAGAAAGGTGTCCAAGTTACGCTGTAACCCCCAAGCCAAACCTGCCATCAAGCCAATTCCAACTCACCACAAGGCTCTCTGCCGTCTAGTTGATTCTGACAATAGCCACCGTGTAGGACAGGGTAAAACTACCCCTGTGGGCTGCCGAGTCTATAGCTCTAGACGGGATTAGAAAGCCTCATCTTTCTCCTGAGGAGTGTTTGGTGGTTTTGAACTTCGGAGCCTATAGCTAGCAGCCCAACACGTAACCTTCTACGCCACCTGGGCCCCTGGAGGCTATAAAGTGGAGGGGGAAAGGATGCTGCAGAAAGCATACAACAGGCTATGTTTTATATCAAAGGGGAGGAGGAAGCTGAGATTTGTTTTGGCTTATAATCAACGCATCAGCTCTGGGCAAAGCCACAAACAAAGTGGAGACAGAGATATAGGGCACGAGATGGGGGCATCTGGGTCATGCATGAGACTTCGGGACATGGGCGCGTGTGAATGGAGTGTGTGTTCCACAAAGGCATTGCCGGCCTGGCCATCAGGTGTGCCCTCAGTGACCAGGTGACGGAAAATCACTCTCCCCACCCTCCCCCACCAGAACTGGGGTCATCTCTCCAGTGTCAGGCCCAGAACCTAGGCTGGCACGGGATGGGGGTGGGGGTGGGTGGGTGCGGGACCTCACACTTGAAGGAGAGGAGGAGCCAGAGAGAAGCCAATCAAGGAAGGGACTTAGAGCCACGTCTGTGAGGCCTCCCTGCTGCTCCACTAGTTGTCAGTAGGGGGAGCACAAACCAACTACATGGACCCCAGGAAGTGCCGACTTCTCCACGGAAACTCCTTGATGCTTCCTCCTTCCTGTTAGCTAACTAATGTAATTATGAATTAAGACCCAGTGCCTCTGATTTTAGAAGCGTGCTGTCGTTTCTCATACACTCATTGTGTCGACGCTCTTGAAGGCACCCCTGTGGACCCCCATTCCCGCCCACAGCTGGGATGCGCTGTATTATCCGTGTGGTCTGTGCACGTCTTCTGCACACTTGCTGAGAAACTCCTGCTGGCTCTCACTGCTGGAGACCTTTGGATTTCTGATAGCCTGGGGAAAAGGGCCATGATGAGTCAGAATCGGCTCGATGGCAGTGAGTTTGGTTTGGGGGGGGACGGGGACCAGTTGACTGCCATGGAGACAGGGCTGACTCACCCCATAACTGACTCAACTTGGTAGTATCCATGGACTTCTTGAAATCTGAGTTCCCAAGATTCCTTCCATCGCCCGCTAGGACACGCTAGCAACACGCTAGCTTTTCTCCTTGCGTTGAAGTCCAGGGTTTCATATGAGGTGGGCAAATCGGGCCGGTGCCAGGCCGAACTTTGCAGCTGGTGAGCACGGCCATTCGCTTTTCTCCCCAGAGCGTTCTCCTACTTGTCCCACACCATCCCCGATTTCACCGACAACTGCCTGATTAACATCATGCGGTGTGGCCGGGACTTCTACGCCACCACGGAAACCAATTACATCAGGAAAATCAACCCGCAGACCCTGGACACCCTGGAGAAGGTACCAGCACTTCCTGGCTCTGGCCACACAGGGACTCAAGGGAGGAGTCCCTTCCACTCATCCCATGGGTTGCCGGGCTTCCCATGTCCCAGGAGCACGCGATTCTAAGACCCTGCAGGGCAGGAGCTGGGGTGTTTTTTAACCGGACACTGAGTTAGGAGCTCCCAGAGAGTTTGATGACGGAACTGCTGAACCGCCCAGGGTTCCCGGGAGTCCTACCCAGGATTGACCTGAAGAGGGAGGCAGAGAGCAAGGGCACAGAAATAAGCGCCCAAGCAGACACCTTTCCTAAGGGGGAAGCAAGTCCACATTTTCTTGAAAATCAATAGGCCCAGCCTTCACTCTTCTCCAGCCTGAAATCCTGGAGATGTATTTGAACGATCCGTTAGAGTGAGTGCTTTTCTTAGCTGTGAAATTCTGTCTGAGACGGCACAGAGCCAACCGGTGTACACTAGCTACAAAGTGAGAGAGAGTTAGTGCTGGCAGAGAGGACCGTTACCTGGCTCGTGGCTGGAGGCTGTGCTGTTCTAGGGGAGGAATCGGAACCAGCTGCTGGTCTCTGACCACCCCATTGTTCTGAGATTGTGGCCTGTTCAGAGCCGTGGAGTCACCCCAAGTGTCCTTTTGCCACGTGTCCTTGTAAGCTCTCCTTTCCCAGAAGAACCCTATCAAAGAGGCGATGTGTGCCTCTGTGGGGAGGATGTAAGTAACTTCACCAAATGGTCTAGAAGCACCACCACAGTGGGCTCTCTGGCTCCCCCTCCCCTCTGGCCGCTGCTCTCTCGAGCTTTCTGTGGTCAGGCATCTTGTCTCCTGTGCTGAGATGGCCCTGCTGGGCCAGGCAGTGGGATTGGAACAATAGCACCAAAACAGAACCAGCTCGCTGCTGTCCTGAGACCTGCTTCCCAGAGGACGCACCTGGTAAGGCTGTCTCGGGTCACACTTGTAGGCGCCCTTTTCCAAGAGTGATCTTCATTGCTTTCTAGGCCAGGGGACCGGTGGAAATACCCATGAGCCATGTGGATCTAGAAGTGAGGATTTCGCCACCCCCTGCTTTTTCCAAACTCGGTGGCTGCCCTCTCTTTGCAGGTTGATTACCGGCAGTACGTGGCTGTGAACCTGGCTACGTCCCATCCTCATTACGATGCAGCCGGGAACGTTCTTAACATGGGCACGTCCATCGTGGACAAGGGGAAGACGAAGTATGTGTTGTTTAGGATCCCCAGCACAGTGCCAGGTAGGAGAAGGCTGAAGGTTTGGGGGGAGTGGGTGAGGGTGTGTGTGTCAGGAAGCACAAGTGGCCCAGGGTGGCCCCTTCTACAGAGAGACACTGTCATCCGTGTGTGATTCTGTTCACCATGAATTTGGATTCTCGTGTGGAGGAGAAGGGAAGTGGCTGGGCTTCTTTGGGAGAAGATGGAAGGAAGAAATTGACTTTCTGTTCTCATCTTTAGGCTGTGGTTTATTTATTCATTTATTTATTGCACACCCACCCATCCATCCACTCAACCATCCATACACCCTACTTCCCTCCAACCATCTACTCACCCACCCACCCAACTGCCCATCCACCCACATTTCCCTCCCTCCATCCATCCATCCACTCACCCACCCACCCATCCATTTATTTGTCAGTCTCCTGACAAACTCTAGTATGGTAGGTTGGTGCCACCCACTTTCATGCCCAGCCCCTGAAGTCAAGTTCAAGAGGCTGTTCGGGGAGCTCAGATGAGCTGGGAGGCATCCAGATCCCCACCCTGTTCTCGGGGCCTCCTGGACCTTCTCCACTTAGGACCGGCACCCTGGAGCACAGCCCAGGTCGATTGCAGGTTCCCATGGGGCGGAGGGCAGGGTTCCTGGGTCTTGTTTGCCCAAGACCCTTGGGGAGCCACACCCAGGAGACGACGCCTCAGAAGGCAGCCAGTGTAGGACTCCAGGGACAGAGAGCAGAACCATGAGGAAGACAACTTTCCACCCAAGGCCCCTAGTTCCGTAGACCCTCCTGAGCCTGCTGGGTGGTGCCAGTCCCAGGGTCAGAGGGTACCATGCACATCTGGCAGACACTCCACAATTACTCTTATGGGGCACTCTCATTCACTAAGCCAACAAAAGAAAGAGGGTCGAACTAGCGAGATGCTGAGCTCAGGGCCACCTGCGTGTCCGAGTCCAGGGGCAGACAGTAAGGTCTGGGAGATAGGTAGCATGCCACAGTCACCCCGCTGACAGGAGCTGCTGACCTCTCTCCTAGGACAGGCTCCAGGCTGGGGCCTCCTTGGGGTTCCAGCCAGCATCCTGCCTCATAGGCCTGGGTTCTTTCCTCCATTGCTCGTTTGTTTTGTGGAGACAAGAACCAGCCCACAGTCCCACTGCAGCCTGCTCTTTGGCAGTGTGTACAGTCGGCCACCAGGAAGGCTAGCAGATCACTCACGGGGAAGCCAGCCTCAGACCTGGGTGGGGAGGCTCTGTGGTCAGTGGGTGAAGACGCAGCCTTGCAGAGGAAATGGCAACACGAGCTGGTACGAAGCACACAGGGTGTTCTGGGCGCAGGGCAGGTGCTTGAACTCCCATCCACTTCCTTCCCTCTGTGGGTGACACTTTGCTGATGACAGAAGAAACAGCCTAGGCTACAGGATGTGTCTTCCTGCCTTAAGTCTGTGACTCTGGTCAGAATGACAGCCCCTGCTGCCAAGCCTCAGTGTCCCACCTTTAAAAGGGGGGCCAGTAAGCCTACCTGAGTTGTCAAGATGTATTTAAAAGCCTCTCATTGCAATGGGTAATTCATCCCATTCACCAGCATTTCAAAATGGGCAGAGCCAAGAAAATTCATGGAAACCCTGTGAATATGTGTCAGTTGGTCCCCAGCAAAATGTCAGCGCTTGGTCCTGGGGTGGAGTCCTGATGGCGTAGTGGTTACACATTGGGCTGCAATCCCACTCGGTCAACAGTTCAAAATCACCAGCCCTTCCACGGGAGAAAGATGGGGCTTTCTACCCCTGTTTAAGTGTTAGTCTCAGAATCTCAGACAGTTCTACCCTGTCCTTTAGGGTCTCTGTAAGTTGGCATTGACTTGTTGGCAGGGAGTTTGAGTGAATCCTGGGATTCACCATCACCCAGGAGCTGGAGAGAAATAAGGCCCCACCCTAGCAGACTGCATCAAAGTCCACTGGTACCAACTGCCCACCAGACTCACGGGCACATTCAAGTTTGATAAGCACTATTCTAGAGCAAAGGAACCCTAGTAGGAACCCTGAGCTACTAACTGCAATGTCCTCTGTTCAAGCCCACCAGCTGCTCTGCTGGAGAAAGATGAGGTTGTCTGCTCCTGTAAAGACAGAGAGTCTTGGAAAGCCAGCAGTCCTACCCTGCCCTGAAGGGTCACTAGAAGTCAGAATCAAGTTGATGGCAACGGACTGAGTAGTCTCTAGAGCAGAGGTCAACAAATGGCTCCAGCTATGAGCCAACTCAGCCATGCTATTGGAGCTCAAAAACAAGAGGAGCCGTAGACAGGGCATGTGTTCCAAAAAAACCTTTACACAGAGAGGTGGGGAGCTGGATTTGGCTCCTGGACTGAAGTCCAGTGACCCCTGGCCTAGAGACCTAACAGTGGCTTGGTGGTGGTCCAGTCTTGGATGTGCAGTTCTCTGAGAATGTCTTCATTTCTTGGGTCGATGTGTTGGCTCTTACTGGTAGGGTGGTCTGGGGCAGCCAGGCCGCGGCAGCTCCTGAGGGTTGCTCTTTTCTAGAAGACAAGAAGAAAGGGGCGAGCTGCCTGAAGCACACTGAGGTGTTCTGCTCCATCCCCTCCCGCTCCCTGCTCTCCCCGAGCTACTATCACAGCTTTGGCCTCACCGAGAACTACATCATCTTCCTCGAGCAGCCCTTCAAGCTGGACATTCTCAAGATGGCGACTGCGTACATCCGGGGAGTGAGCTGGGCATCCTGCCTGTCCTTCCACAAGGATGACAAGGTGAGGTCCAGGTGGGAGCTGCTGGCCCTGCCACCGGTAGGCACACAGCAGGCCAAGTTGCAAAGGGTCCTGGGAAGACCCCCTGAGATGAAGGCTTAGTGTTAGAGGGCTGGAGATTGGGAAGGTCCTCCCTGGGATGGATTCAGGGGAAAGGAAGCAGGGTCAGATGTCCCAAGTTGGAATAGGATTGGGGGTGCAGGGGGAGGACCCTGGCTCTTATAATTTTTAATCCACTTAGGGAATTGCTCTGAAGAAAACCTTTGACTCCCAACAGAGCCATCCTCCCTGACACCCAGAGCAGTCCAGGAAGAGCCTGGCCCTTTGGCACCTCCCCACCACCATGTGTTAGGGTGAGATGGTGTCATCGGTGATTTTTCACTTCATGTTTCCTGTTTGGGTGAATTGGTGTTCCATTCAACAGTGTGTACACATTTGGTTTCCTGACATGAATTGCAATCCCCAGCCGTAGGCTCTGCAGGCATCGTCCCCACAGACCCTCCAGCCCATGGCAAGGTAGAATGTCCTCCTCCCTCCAGGTTCACTCGAGGGCTTGAAGGGTTGCTTTGATTGCTTCTGTTCTATTTCCAAAAAGAAGTCCAGTCATTCTCAGTGTTACCTAGTCACACAACAGGGGAGTATAGGAGGCAGCACCGGGCAGGCCCCTGGCCCCTTTCTCTCCAGAGGGAACCACCACCATCTTGGGTCCCCTTGGGCTGTCCGTGCTAAGCACTCACATACAGTTCCACGTACGTGGTGGCTGGCTCCCCACTTTAAAGCCCGTCTTCTCTCTTTCTCAAGGGGCGGGAGAAAGGGATGTTTGAGGGAGCAAGGGGGTCAAGCCAGCTGCCTCGTCCATTCTAGAAATTTCCTGGCTCCTTCAGAATAGACTCCAAAGGCTTTGCTTCAACCTGTCACTCAGCCTCTTCAGAGCGTCTTCTTAACCAGCACCCCCTCAGTTCACCTGAGTCTCTAAGGCGCCCCCGCCCCGCCCCCCCGCCGCCCAAGACCTGTCTGTGACACACACACACACACACACACCGCACACACATACACACATCCCACCCGCCCCTGACAGGAAGGTCCAGTCCTTGGTTGTTGGCCGAACTTCTCCAAACTAAGCTCCCAGGCAGCCGTCGGTGCGGTCGTGGCTCTCCAGCTCCTCAGCAAAAGAACCCACCCCCCTGGGAGCGCCATGCAGGCTCGGCCCGCACTGCTCGCAAGCCTCGCGAGAGCTGGCTCCCAAATCTCGTGATCTCACAAGTCTCGCGAGAAAACAGAGCCGGGGCGGTTGGCAGAGTGCTTTTGACTAGCGATGCACACATACTGTCCCTTTAACTGTCGGGTGGGCGAGAACGTGGTGCACGGTTCGAGAGCCATGCGAGAAGGGCCGGGGGCCCCCCTAGACATGCGGGAGCACAGGTTGTTGGGGATACAGCACAGTGGGCCTGCTGGGTGCCGTGCCCCGCAAACCGAGGGGGGCGCCACGACATGCCCGCAGCCGGAAGGAGCCGGGCACGGAGGCCTGCTCACCGCAGCCCCCTGAGCAGTTTTCCTAATCCGTGGGCCGCAGAGGGAAATCTCCCAGGCCGAGAATCTGGGAAGGCCTTGGGGGAGAACTTTCTGGAAAGTACACATGGGGAGTCAAAGGCCTAAAAAGCAGCACCCCTATATTGACTTCCATATACAGAATCCCCTCCAACACGACCAGAGCCTTCTGATATACCCCACCAACACGACCAAAGTCTGCCTCTGTTTGACCTTCAATACTACCAGAGCCTTCCTCGGCCACCCCCACCCACCCACCCACCCACACACAGTGCCAAAGCCTGCCTCTGCTGTACCCCTCAACGCCACCAGTCTTCCTCTTCTGCATACCCCAACACTACTAGTCAAAGCCTGCCTCTTCTATACACCACCCCCCACCAGAGCCTGCCTCTTCCAAATCCCCCTCCTAAAACTCAAATTTTGACTCTGAAGAAGATGAGAGCAAGGCAAACAAGCCAGGTGGGGTGAGGGTGGTGGTGGTGGGGAACAGAGAGCTGTTTGGGCAGGAGGATGCTTAGACCGGCGCTGTTGCAAGAAAGCACACTGCTCCCATTGGCATTGGGCAACGGACTGCAGGGAGGGCCCATTCTGCCCAGAGTGAGACTGGCTGCGTGCAACACCCAGAGAGGAGCTAGCTGCCTAAGGAGCTGACACTCCCCGGGAGGCGAGGTCAGAGCAACTCCACACTGTAGCCCTCCGGGGGTGGGGTGGGGGGTGGGGCTGGCATTGCGGTGGCAACCACGCCTTGGCAAACTGGATGCAGCAGCGGGCTCTGAGGTGGGGCAATGGCAGTTGATGGTGTTAGGGTCTCCCGTCTCAAGGGCCTTGGCTCCTGGCAATGTCTTCCCTGCTTGACCATCCCCAGAGAGCTAACATGACCCATCCCTCCCTACCCAGCCACCCACAAACCCCATGTATCAGGCAGCTGAGTGAGGGGACAGTGCATCCTCTCCCCAACCACTGTCCTGGAGGCCAATCCAGAGGCCAGGGGGTTCAAAGCTTCTTCCCTCCTCTCACTGCAAAGATAGGATCGCGAGGACAGTTTGAGCGGGATTGAGCGGGAGCCCTGGTAGCATAGTGAGTTACACTTTGGGCTGCTTCACACGAGATCAGCAGTTCAAATGCACCAGCCGCTCTGAGGGAGAAAGATGAGACTTTATGCTCCTGTAAAGAGTTACTTGCCTCAAACACCCACAGGGGCCATTCTGTTCTGTCTTGTAGGCTCACTATGAGTTGGAATTAGTTCAATGGCAGTGAGTTTGGTTTGGGTTTATCCGGTGAGCACCTTAGGCGCCTGGCAGTTTTGTGGTAGGGTAGTCACCAGCTGGTCTAGACCACAACCAGGATGGCACAGAGCTGGGCCCTCAGAATTCTGGGGTGCTCATTGCCAATGTCCGCCTTCCTGTAGACTCACATCCACATCATTGACCAGAGGACTAGGAAGCCAGTAGTGACCAAGTACTACACGGACCCCATGGTGGTCTTCCATCACGTCAACGCCTACGAGGAGGATGGCTGCATCCTCTTTGACGTAATTGCCTACAAGGATAGCAGCCTCTACCAGCTCTTCTACATGGCCAACCTCAACCGGGACTTTGCCGAGAACTCCAGGCTCACCTCTATCCCGACCCTCAAGAGGTTCGCCGTGCCCCTCCATGTGGACAAGGTAAGTCTGTCTGAGTGCCACTAAGGTGTAAGCAGGATGGGAAGTGACCTTGGCCTCAATCCAATTGTCTTTCAAAGCCCAAGCCGCCAACGTGAGCCAGCATCTTTTCGGGACTTGGTGCATAGTCATTCATAGTAAACCTCTTAGGGAATTTAGATCTGCATGATGGACAAACCAACCACCGCCAAAACCCCACCCCCTGAGATGTTTCTTGTATTGCTTCCCAGTCTTGTCTGTGGATGTGGATGTGGATATGTGTAAGGGGCCCTGGGGACTGGGGAGTTAACAAGTTAGGCTGCTCACCACACACTCGGGAGTTCAAAACCGCATTCAGCTATTTGTTTTTTTAATCATTTTATTAGGGGCTCATACAACTCTTATCACAATCCATACACACATCAATTGTGTAAAGCACATTTGTACATTCATTGCCCTCATCACTCAAAACATTTGCGTCCACTTAAGCCCCTAGCATCAGGTCCTCTTTTTTTCCTCACCCTCCCTCCTCCCCCCTCCCTCATGAACCCTTGATAATTTATAAATTATTATTTTGTCATATCTTGCCCTGTCCGACGTCTCCCTTCACCCACTTTTCTGTTGTCCAGCCCCCAGGGAGGAGGTCACATGTAGATCCTTGTAATCAGTTCCCCCTTTCCAACCCACTCTCCCTCTACCCTTCCTGTATTGCCACTCACACCATTGGTCCTGAAGGGATCATCCGCCCTGGATTCCCTGTGTTTCCAGTTCCTATCTGTACCAGTGTACATCCTCTGGTCTAGCCAGACTTGCAAGCTAGAATTGGGATCATGATAGTGGGAGTGGGAGGGGGTAGAGCATTTAGGAACTAGAGGAAAGTTGTATTTTTCATCGTTGCTACTGACTGGCTCGTCTCCTCCAGATTCGGGATATTTCTAATGAATTGGAATTCATATGATATCCAATCTTTTGTGACTAGCTCCATTTCCTTAGTCTAATGCTTTTAAGGTTGTTGTAGAATGTATCAAGACTTTTTCTTTCTAGCGTTTCTATCTTTTATTTGCTTCCTATAGGATTTTTTATTTTAATAAACCATTTAATTGGGGGCTCCTGAAACTTTTGTAACAATCCATGCATCAATTGGATCAAGCACATTTGTACATATGTTGCCATCATCATTTCCCAAACATTTTCTTTCTACTATAACCCTTGGTATCAGCTCCTCTTTTTTCCCTTCCCTCCCCCACCCTTCCACCCTCACGAACCCTTGATAATTTATAAATTAATTTTATTTTCATAGTTTATACCAACTACCATCTCCCTTCACCCACGTTTCTATTGTTCGTCTCCCTGGGGTGGGTGTGGGTGTTGTTGTACGTCAATCACTATGATTAGTTCCCCCCTTCTCCCTCACCTTCCTTCCTGTAGGATTTTGAAAATAACATTTCATCGAGTCTTTGGTGAAAGTTTCCATCGAAAATCAGGTTCTCCTCTGACCGTTTCCACGCACATTGTTCTGGGAGGGCGAGTTGCTCATCACAATGGGTGGGCCCCAATGGGTGGGCCTCCCCTGCCACTGTGTTGAGTCTTCCTTTCCCAGGGCTCTGCTTTCCCTGTCCCCCTGACCATCCCATCTTTGCTTCTGAGCAAGGCTGACCTTCAGGTGTCAAGCACTGATGGCATTTAAGTAGAACGCCTACCTACCTTATGGGGAGTAACCTTTATTTTGTGCGCCACTTTTCTAGAGTGCGGTCTGGGGATGGGCTCAGGTCTGGGTTTAAAGATTGCTTAAGGGCAGTAGTCAGAGCGAGTCCTGTCGGTTTTTCTAGTTTGGGGGAAAAAAATCAAGACCACACGTATTTGGCTCCACATTTTCCTCCCATTCTATCCAGGACCAGCTATTGTGACCCAAGTCAGACCAGTCAATGGTGGTGGCCGGGCACCATCTAGTTCTTCCAGTCTCAGGACAGATGAGGTTGTGACTCATGAGACATGCTTCTTCTTGGAGTTGTTGGTTACCTTGTTACAGTGTTGCTCCTGGCCAGTCAAGACCTGTCGAGGCGCCTTGGATGGCAATTGGCAAGCTTGTAGGCTCTCAGACACTACTCCCATTGTAAGGATACAGATCATGATTTCTGTGAGCTATGTCATGCCAACTACTCTATTTCTTTTATCACCAGATTTCTTTTATCACATGCCACTTTCTGTCATTTTCCCCCTCTCACCTTTGTGTATATCTAGACATCTGTCATGGTGTTAGATACTCTTCTACAACATTATTTTAATTATTTGCCCCTCAGGCTTATCCCATTGCTGGCTATTAGGTCCTGTCTTTGCATTAAAAATGACCACCGGGCAAGATGTTGTCCTCCTCAGGGCACTCTGCCAGGGCTCTGGGCTTGACTTAGAGAGGCCACAGAGGCTGCTGGCTCCAGAACTCCCTGACTTCATGTCTTAATTAATTTAAATGAAACCAAATTAAATTAAATTAAATTCTGATGGCTCTCATTTACTGGATGCATATTCTGTGCCAGGCACTCCCCTAACTAGTTTCCTTACCTCACTTAATGGCCCAAAGGGCCCAGGGGAGAGGCTTCTCCTACATGGGGGGCCTGATCAGGAAGGAGCACTGCACAATCACAGGCACCTTCCCGAAACAAAAATATCAAAATGGGAAGCTCTTGCGACTCAGCGCGTCCTGCATCCAGGCCTGTACACTTCTGAAGGCGCTCTTCCCGTCCCTCCAGATCCTCCCTAAAGAATGATGATTTACAACATGTCAAAACAGCAGTGGGAGCACATCCGAGGGAGGCAAATCAGGTTCCTTTTCAATGGCCTTTGACAGGGGGGACAGAAAGAAGCCGGGATGGGGCAAGTAGGTAGGAGGGTGGATGGGGTAAGGTTTCTCTTTGAAATTCTTCCAGGATAGCCCTGGCTTCCCTCACAGGTGCCTTGTTGTGGTGGGTGGGGGGAAAATCCTGGGTGCCACTTCCCTAGACCTGGACCTCACCATTCCCATGTTCTGGAAATAAGAATAATTTTAAAAATTAGGTGTCTTGGCCTTCTGAGCTGACCTCTGTGCTGTACATCATGCTGGCCCAGCAGATTCCCTGGGAAAGCCACCGTTTTGATGAGACCTTCGGTTTGGGGTCTGTTTGTTTCTTTGTTTTTTTCTTTGTTTGTTTTGGAAGGCACCTTCAATAGATTAAACCCAGTGTGTTTATTGAGAGAACTAGTCTGCAGCCATTCACTGGTCACAGAGACACGTTCAAATACACCCTGTTTGGAGCGTGATAGCAGTACGCTCTATCATAGTCTCTAACTGCCACTCAGCGAGGTTAAAGCAGGTGCCCAGGGCCACACAGGCCAGTGGCAGAGCTGTGATTGAAAACCACACCTGTCTGCCTCCGAATCCACAGCTGTGATGCAGGGGTAGTGGTTCCGTGGCTCTCCCCCAGGGAGCCTTCTGACCTAGAACAAGTCCAGGTGGGTCTCCTGGCCCTTCTGGTGGCCCTGCAGGTAGGGGGTGGAGGGTATTCTTAGAGAGCCTAGGAACTTTCTCTGCCCTCGACCTCCAACCCCTCTCCCCAAAACACCA
This sequence comes from Echinops telfairi, assembly GCF_000313985.2. Lineage (NCBI taxonomy): Eukaryota > Metazoa > Chordata > Mammalia > Afrosoricida > Tenrecidae > Echinops > Echinops telfairi. Next base: position 42,564,044 of record NW_022106189.1, read on the forward strand.
AGTTACCAGGGCCCCAGGTGGGCTCCTGAAGAGCTATCCCAACCAGTGGGCAAATGGGGAGGTCAGGATTTGAACCCAGGTCTGCGTGACCCGGCATCAGGCCTCTTTTCAGCTCTCCAGTGCTTTGGCTCCAATGGTCACTTAAGTGTCTGGACGTAGCTGCTGGTGGTTTTCCTACCACTTCCATCAAGGCTTACGGAGCCTGCTTTTGTGCCCCCAGCTTGCTCTTTGGTGACTGAGTAGGAAAGGAAACGCAGCAAGCCCAGTGGAAAGCCAGCCCTGCTAGCTGTGCCTCCAAAGCCTTACGTCAATGAAGCAGTGGGGGGTGGGGGAGGCAAGGGTCTTCCATTCTACCCAGAGACCTTGCAAGAGCTGACTTTTTTTTTTAAACGGTATTAAAAACCAAACTCATGCCATCAAGTCGATGCCAACTCACAGGGAACCTATAGAACTGCCCCTGTGGGTTTCTGAAACTATAACTCTCTATGGGAGTAGAAAGCCCTGTCTTTCTCCCATGAAGCAGCTGGTGGTTTCAAACTGCTGACCTTGGGTTAGCAGCCCAACTCATAACCACTGAGCCACCAGGGCTCCTTTTAAAAGTACTCATTAATTTTCAAAAAAGAAGGAAAATGGCAAGTGTTGGCGAGGTGGTGGGGTTTGAGGACCCCTCACCCACCGCTGGCAGGTGTAAGATGGCGCAGCCCCTGTAGGAAACAGTTGAGCAGGTCCTCAGAAAATGAAGCCCGTTGGCAGGGTCCACACGGAGGAAGCCTCTGGTGAATCCCTTCTGACCCTAGTCTAGGGATGTGAATAGCCTGCTATCAGACAGTGAACATTGTAGCCATGACAGTTGATACAGTTAAGTTAAATGGAACGGTTTTCTTGATTCCCTTTCAATCCATTTTAAATTGTTATCATTTTTTTTTAAATAAAAAAAAACTGAAGGGGAAATACATGTGGATTCAGTCACAGGTGAATCCCCTCTGCACATAGGTCAGGGATGTGAATAGCCTTGCTGTCATTCAGAATGCATTAGGAAGTGGATTGTGGCAGATGTAGTTAGGTGAAAATTTCACACCTTATCATTAATCTCCTTTTTAACCCATTTTAGACTTGTTCTAGTTTTTAATATTTTCTGCTTTCTTTTCAATGAGGACTTTTTTGGTTTTACTTTGTCATTATTGTTAGGGTTTCTTTGTTGTTGTTATTCGCTTTTGTGGTTTTTGGGTAGATGAGATCCAGGAGGGGGGACTTTGGAGAGCAGTAGCTGGATTCATGGTTTCCTGGGGTGCGGCAAAGGAGGTTGGGGGCACATGGGGAGTACAAGAAAGGAGAAAGTGTTATAAAATTGATGTGGTAATGATTGTACAACTTTTCTTGATATGATTGAACTATTGAATTGTATGATAGATACATAGATGATGCCCCAATAAAAGTGTTTTTGAAAGAAAGCAAAACTAAAAGGAAGCATAGACTGACCAAACAGCCCAGCAATTCCCCACAAGACTGGAAGGCCGGGAGTCCACTGACACCTGTTCCCTGGAGCATGACTCACACTAGCCAGAAGGTGGGAGGAAACCAAGTGTCCACCCACGGCTGAATGGCTAAGCAGTGTGTACGTACAGTGGAGCATTATTCAACCAGAACAAGACACGGAGCCTTGCTTCCCGCTGTGGCCCGGATGCACCAGGAAGACATTGTGCCGAGTGGAATTCGTCAGACACAAAAGGACACACATTGCCTAATTACCCGGATAGGAGAGATATAGAACAGGCCCCTGCACAGAGAGCAGAGCTTCCCAGTGGCTGTGGGGGAGAACGGGGACAGCACCGCTCACTGGGCACTGAGTTTCTGTTTGAGTGGTTCAAACGTTTTGGAACCAGACCATGGTGATGGTGGCTCAGCATGCTGAAGGCATGACTGGCACGGGATCAGATACTTAAAAATGGTGACAGTGGTAGGGGCCGGAGCATATTAATGTTAATACAGTACATCTGAGACCTTCTGCTTGAAGCATTCAGAAGAATTTGAAGAAGGACTCCACTTTCTCCCCACATGACTCAGGGCCATTGATTGGATCACTGAATGGCCATGTCCCATGAACTTACCTCAAGTGCTACAGACCTCTGTGTTGGATTGCTTCCTTCTCTGGGTTCCAGGAAGCAAGAGACCTGGGGCAGGCTCACAGGTGGCAAACCACAAGGCCTAACCCCTCCTCACCCCCACTCACGCCCACAGGCCCAAGCCAAGGTTTGGTGTACAGAAGAATGTGCCCCTCCCCTCCCACTGCTTCCCACACTAACCTTGGGGCTCTGAGACCTCTCGTCCCTTTGCAGAAGCGGCTGCTGCCTTGGGGTGGAGCTGAGAAAGTCCACTCACAGACTTTGAAGAGCCATCCTCTGAGCCCTCGGCTGCTTTGAAAGTAGCCAAGAAGGAAGTCTGGGAACAGGAGCCTGTCCACGCTCTCTAATTGCTATTTATTGTCCCTTAAAAAATGGCTTCTTGTTCACTTTCAAGTCACTCCGCCTGTCTCTTGAAAGAGGCACATCAGGCAGGTGAACGTGGCCTTAGAAGTCCGGCCTGGCTGTCCTGGCTACGTCCCATCCAACGGCTATTAAGGAAGGGGCCATGGGGACCAACACCCTTTCTCCTTCCACTCTGGGGTCTCAGACGCCGCTGTCCCCTCTTCCTGTCACTCCCCCGGCACGCATGGCTGCACACTGGCATCACAGGGCAGTATTGAGGCCCTAAGCCACAGTGTCTGGGTGCCAGGCTCAGGTGTGGGTGTGATTTCAAAGCTCCCAGGTGACTTCAATGTGCAGCCAGGGTGAGAGCCTCATGCTGAGGACCACCAGATAGGGGCCACCAGGTGAGGACTACCAGGGTGAGGGCCACCAGGTAAAGAGCACCAGCTGAGGGCCACCAGGAGAGGACCACACCAAGTAAGGGTGAGGGCTGCAAGATGATGAATCCTAGGAGAGGCCCACCGACTGAGCACCACCGGGTGAGCTTAGCCTCCAGTGCTCAGCCTCGGAGGCCACTCAGACCAGGTGCAGGCCCGTACTGCCAGCACACGCAGCTTTTGACTCCCCGCTGTCTCAAGTGTGTCCAGTCCTTTTTTCTGATTCCCTGAGAGGACAGGGGCCTCCCTTGCTCTTGTTCTGACTCTTGGGGTGCTCATGAAGCCCTTCGATATCGTGGGTGGGTGGGCAAATGAGAGAGTCAGTGGAACTGTGGGGCAGGGTCTCAAGGACACAGGGGCCCTTCAGCCGTGAGGACGTTTGGCCGAGGAAAGCACGTTCCCGTAGGACGGGCAATGGAGAATGGGGCATAAATCCAGGAGCTCCTGGCTGCCCCCACTGCCCCAGATTCTGTTTTGGGCCAGCTAGGGTCAGAGAGAAGGTGGGGCGCTCCGCAGGTTTGTTTATGTAGGGCGGCGCGGGGTGTCTAAGGCAGGGCTGGTGGGAGGAGGGGCTGGGCGGAAAGGGAGCAGGCATGTACAGACAGCCCGGACAGTTTCCCTGCCCTCCTCTGGCAGCCTCAGAGGCGGGTCATGCACAGTGTCCTCCACTGGGTGACCATCTGTCTGTCCGTCCGGTTGTCAGGGGTGACCCCAGCAGAGAGGCACCTTGGACATGACCATCAACGAAGCAGGGGAGGCCCGGTTGCCATTGTGGCAGCCCCATGATACAGAGTAATGCTGGCTCCACAAAGCTGTCAGAGGGTGGATTTGAACCTCCAGCTCTCCAGTTCGCCTCTGGCCCTGTCAACCATTTGCGCCTCTGGAGAGGAACTAGCTCTCCAGTATGGAAGTGGGAGGCCTCCAGACCCTGCCCAGCTTTGTCCCTTGCCGTCCAAGTGCGAAAGGGAAGCACAGCACTGAAAGGAGCTGCCGCTCCTCTATCCAGGCAAAACTTGCTCTGTGCCAGGCACCCTGAAGCCCCTTTTCTGCTCCCAGAGATTGTGAGAGGAGCCACTGGCTGGCATATTAGAGGTCCCTGATCAGGCCCCTTCTGCCCAGGGTGACAAGGTCACAGGGCCCAGGACATGACCCGGAGCCTGGGATCTGAATTCCCTGTCCAAACACCCCGGCCTGCGTCTAGGGCTGCTCTGGTCCTGTTTAGGGCAGCCTGGGTCTCTGTGCACACTGAGGTTGGCTGCTGGCTCAGGAATGCTAGCCATCACCTCTCTGCTCAGCACAAAGCCCATCAGAGTGAGGGATGCAGCAGCCATGGGAGAGGCAGGGGCAGGGGCCACCCTGGTCCAGTTCAGAATCCCCTGACACTTCAGTGGTCACACGTGGCTAGTGATGACCATGTTGCTCAGTGGACTGCACAATCTTGTTGGCCATTGGCATCGAGTTGTCACTAATTCATGAAGACCTCACACACAACAGAACAAAATACTTGCCACCTGTCCAGGTGAACAAAATATTGCTTGAGCCCGTGGCTGCTACCCACTGTGAGTGCCCTCCAACCTGGCGGGTCATCCTCCAACACCCTCTCAGACGGTGTTCTCTTGTGATCTACAGGGTTTTCATGGGCTCATGTTTGGGAGTGGGGAACCAGGCCTTTCTTCCCAGTCTTAGGCTGGAAACACCATCAGAACCAGTCCACCAGAGATGACACCGCTGGCATTTGAAACACCAGTGCTGTTGCTTCTAGCAGTGACAGGCTGACAGACAGGTGGTGGCCAATAATATCAGAGAGGGGTCTTTGTCAAAGTCGGGAGAGAGAGCTGTGTTTTACTTAACCCTCTTGCCAACATACGTAAACACGTGGTCGGTGGCCTCCACTTGCACTCTCACCTGTTGGCGCCGGAGTGGGTTTATGGTTTAAACCCACCAGGAGAAAGATGAGACTCTGGTCCCCAGAAAAACACAGTCTCTAAACCCCTAGGGGCAGTTCTGCTCTGTCCTGTTGGGCAGTATGGGTCAGAATCGGCCTAACGACAGTGTTTGTTGTTGTTGTTGTTGTTGTTGTTGTTGTTGGTGGTGGTGGTGGTGGTGGTGGTGGCGAAGGCTTGTTGTGTTCTCTGACTTCTTCGAAATCACACCTCTAAGGTACCTGCTGTCCCCGGGTCTGCTGGTGGCAGAGAATGTCGTTGCCCAGAGTGGCAGGCTCGCTGTGAGATTTTGAGTCCACATCTGCCTGGCTTCAGGATCTACAGTGCAGCTGGCCCTGTGCCACGTGTTTTCAGACTATTACTTCATTTAATCCTACCCATAATCCTCAAGGGCAGGTCGGAGCAGACCTCCCCAGGGCTCCCAGTCAGCCCAGAAGCTAAGGATCGCGCCTCCACTTTACTGATGAGGAGACAGGTTCAAGCAAGGCCGAGGTTCTGCCTGGTCCGCCTGGACTCCATGGGGGGAGCGGGGCACTGCGTGTCCCCAAAACCTCTTTTGGGAGGATCCCTGAGACGCTTCCCTCTCCTGGGAGTTCCCTTCAGCCTAGGGATTTCCAGCCAGCCTTGGGATTCTGGCTGGAAAGCAATTTTCCCCAAAGCTGAGCCTGTTGGCCTGAAGGGAAGCCCAGTCATGTTTGTTACTGTGGAAAAATTCACATTTCTCCCTCAACCTGTCTGACCAGTTCCCGCTGGAGCCCTGAGCCTCCTAGCAGTGGCCCTGAGACAAGCTAGGGAGGCCTTTGCCTGTTGTGCCCGCCTGCCCAGGTGATTACGCGTTGGGCTGCTAAACAGCTCAAGGTCAGCGGTTTGAGACCACTGTTGCTCCTTGGGAGAACTGTGAGGCTTTCTCCAGGGAGGCTGTAAGGAGCTGCAGTCTCAGAAACGTACAGGGGTAGTTATATTCGGTCCTCAGGAATCCCTATGAGTCAGAATTGACTGATGGCAATGCATTTTGGGTTTTGGTGTTTTGTTTTGTTTTTTTCCAATCCAGAAGATGGTCAGAGGAGGAGTTGAGTGCCTGGACTCTACTACAGACAGGGTCTGCAGGGGAGGGGCCGGGCAGCCCCAGGGCTTTTGCATAGGCTTTGCCATCCACCTGCAATGCATGCACTTCTTTCTGGGCAGAAGTGCTCAATGCAAGGGCTTGGCCAGAGCCTTGGCCTCGGCCTAGGTGACCTTGGACAAGTTACTGTACTTCCTTGGGCTCCGTTTTGTCTGTTTCCTCTAATATAAATTAGAGGAGCAGGTTGAGAACTAAACAGATATCTAAGGACCTTGGAAGTTTACAGCCGGAATGCCAGAAACCATCACCCCACTGACACCTTTTCCAGCAGAAAGCTGCTCAGGTAAAATACCCAATAACCCACTGCCATCGCGTCCATTCCAGCTCACAGCCGCCCCATAAGACAGCAGAACTGCCCCTGGGAGTTTCCCAGACGATGAGTCTTTACTGTCTCATCTTTCTCCTAATGAGCAACTGGTGGGTTTGAACCATGGACCTTGAAGTTAGCAGCCCAATGACATTCTAGAAAATTCAGAAAGGAAAGTTCACATGAAAGGAGGACGCCACAATAGCACGTGTCCTCCAGCACTACCCTGTACTTAGCCCTCAGGTTGGTGGCAACAAAAGAGCCACCCAACCAGCCACCAGCAGCTTCTGTGTCTCCAGCCATCGCCTGGTCTCGTGTAAGCCACTGTCACGCCACGGTGGACGTGTGCTGGGCAGGGCTGGGGAGGATGAGTCACTTGCACCCCGTCTCATAGCGAGGAAGTGGGGCAACCAAGAGCAGTCGATACTCGATGTAATCAATGGCTTGAGAGCCCTCTTCTGGGTCACACCGAAGCCAGTAATACTGGTCCTGGACAGGGCACAGTGAGACTGCAACTTGAGACTGAGGAGTGGCCTAGGAAGATGGGTCTTGCAGGTTTGCATTTGATTCAGCCAGAGTTTGTAGGAGAAAATACTGACAAAAGAGGCAAAGAAAAGGAGACACACACACACACACTGTCAAATCCCCATGATGCTCATGTTCCACGCATCTCTCTCCCGGGCCCATTTCGGGGTGAGTTTTCTTTTTAACACAGTTGAGTTCAGAGTGAATATGCAATTTGGTCTGCAGCTCCTTGAACTCAGTATTCTATCATGAGCATTTCCCATGCTATTATAAACTCCTTATAAATGTCCTTTTAATGACTGATGCAGTCTTTGGGATGAATCACAGGGCCTCTACAAAGCCAGAACTTACTCCTATCCTCACATTAACTTGGCCTGTGAAGGGACCCAGGGTTACCCAAGGGACTGGAGAATCAAGACCACAGGTGTGGGTGCCCAGGCCCTGCCAACTTGGGGTGTCATCGCTCCATCTTGACACCCCTCCTGTAAGTTTGTCACTGAGGATCAGGTGATTCCAGATTGACAAGCCTCCCGGGGCTCGTGGGAAGCCAGGCCAAGAGATCTCAGGTGTCTTTCAAGTGTACGCACAGGAAGCCCCAGGTTTGATCTGCAAAGACAAGCTTTCCTTTTTCCGCCCCCCCCTGAAATGGATTCTTTGCAGGATGCCGCAGTGGGCTCCAGTTTAAACCTGCCGCCCTCCACCACAGCAACCGCACTGAAGGAGGGAGAGGGCCTGGTCTACTGCCAGCCGGAAGTGCTGTACGAAGGTAAAGCAGGCTCTTGGAGATGGGGCAGGTCCCCAGCCAACCCCTCCCTCCCACCCAGGGGGCCCACACCTGCACCTTGGGAGACAGGGAGGCCTCTGGGATTGCCCCAGTGACAAGCCTTTGGGAGAGGTCACTTGATTCTCTCCCCAAACACCACAAAGGGAGGCTGTGGGTGGCCATCGGAGCAGACATCATCCACGTTCACTGTTTGCAGATGCTTGGCTTCTTGACTTTTTGACAAGCCACAGAACGTTCTTAATTCTCACTCTACCCCATTCCCAGTAACCTTGTAGGGTAGGTGGTGGGTAGGTGGGCAGAGAGCTGCCGTCACGTCACATCACGTCACATCGTGGTAGCCGCCCCACAACAGAAGGAACACTGCCGGGTCCTGGGTCCTCCTAGATGGCAGCGTATTGGAATCCACTGAGTCCAGTTCCCCTCTCCCAAGCCCTCGCTGGCCCTCCCCTCCACCGCACACCAGGCCCTGGCACAGCTGTCGCTGAACAAGTGGGACAACATTCTCTTGTGATTGTGCAGTTTTCCTAAGTGAGTTTGAAGAAGTAGGCCTTTCTCCTTGGACCAGACCAGAAGCTCCACTGAAACTTGTCCCGCCTAGGGTGAGCCTGCTGGTGTTGGAAATATCAGTGGCAACGCTTCCAATATCGTGGCAGCACACAGTACTGGACAGGGACAGGACACGACGTGGGTCTTGACAGCCCCATTTTCCAGCTGAGGAGACTGTGTCTGCGGAGTAGCCGAGTTACGCACCATATCAAGCCCCAAGAGTAGAATTCATGATGCTCCCGGAGCAGGTCGCCCTGCCTCCGCACGGCTGGCTTTGGGGCCAGCTAACTCTTGGTGTACAGGCCAGAATGCTCCTCAGAAGTGAGGATGGTGGGACTTTGCCTCACATGCTGGGGACACTTTATCAGGAGCTACCTGCCCCTGGAGGCAGCCATCATGCTTGGTACAATGGCGGGGCAGTAAGAAAGAGGGAGACACTGGACAAGGTAGATGGACACAGTGCTGCAGCAGTGGGCTCAAGCGCAGGAGCCATTGGGAGGACAGCCCGGGTCCAGGCAGCCTTTCCTTCTGTTGGCTAGAGGGTCGCTGTAAGTTGGAACCAGCTCAAGGGTACTTCCAACACCAAGGTCAATTCCTTGAGGTGGGTTCTGCCTGTGAGTGTCGAATCCCTCCTGATCTCTGCCCTACAGGCGCTGGCAGCACTGCCCGCTCTCCCCGAAGGAACAACCCATAACGTCTCAAGGTGGCCAGATGTGCAGTGGGCAAAGGGGACAGCACCACCATCCTAACTGAAAGACTTAGAATGTACCCCATAAACCGTCAGGACTTTCTAACTTATGTTCCACATTTAGGTTCCTTCTGGAGCTAGTGCCACGACTAGATTAATTCTGTACTTCAGTGACCTTATGTTAAGACATCTTCACATAGTCTTACTAGTCCTAGGCTTAGAAAAAGAGCTCTTTGTCAATACCATTTTTATACAATATGCTATCACATGAAATCACTCCCCACCCCCACCCCCAAAATACCAAACTCACCGTCATCAATTCAGTGCCAACTCACAGTGACCCTAAAGGACAGGGTAGAACTGCCCCTGGGGGTTTCTGAGACAAACCGCTTATGAGAGGAGAAAGCCCCATCTTTCTCCCTTGGAGTGGCTGGTGGTCTCGAACCGCTGACATAACGGATCGCAGCCCAATTCGTAACCATTATTAATGGTTCCCCATTCATATGCCTTTCAGTAGCTTCTCTTTGCACACACGTGCACATGAACATACATGTACGGACACATGCCTACACACACATCAGTACTCAAGCTTAGTAATTTTTTATTTTAAGTTAGGTGAGGGTATGCATTTCAGATCATCAACTTCATAGTCAACAGTGTAAGCCACACATCATTCCCCCCCCACCCCCAATAGCTTATCCTTCTCTGCTCCTTGATTTCTTCTCTCCCTCTTGTGTGGACACCATCCTCTATTTCCCCCTAGTTAACACCTGTCAACAGGCCAGCCTAAGCGCAGGTCAACAAACTGCCCACAAGTGACTCCTTTGGTACTGATGTGGCGGCCCTAAAGTAAAACTAAAAATGAAAATAAAAAACTAAAAGTTGCTTTATAAAATTTTAAAAGGTTATTATTCAGAAAATGTAGTTTCATTTGTTTGTAAAAACACATTTATGGCTCTCAAACCATTTAAAAATTGTTCTGAGGGGCAGGATTGGCCCATCCGTCTCCAAAGTTTACCAACCCCTGGTTTTGCCCTTCTCGCCTGGCCCTCCCACAGCCCCTTGGCAATCTCTAAGGGCTGCTCCTTTGGTTTGAAGTGCTTTTTTCCCCAGAGTATTAAAACAAAAATTAAAAAAAATTAAATTGCAGTACCTTCTGATTTTAATCATGTAATTCTCTTTGATTTTTATCTCGGATAATTAAAAATGTTTACACATTTCATAAGCCAAAATCTAGTTTAACTTGCTCCTGCACCTTCTAATAGACCCAGGGTCATTATCAGGGCTCCCCTCCCCCTGCCCTGAGCCCTGGTTCGGTGCCTGTGTGTTGGCATCCCCGTTGATCCAGTCCAGGGCTGGAGTTAAGCCCAGGGTGGCGGGACTGGGAGCTGCCGGGTGGGAAGGGATGCCCAGCGCTGTGTGGGGAGCACTGCATCCCACCCTCCGCGATGGCGGCTGGTCAGCCTGGTGCTCGTTCCTCCCCAGGCTTGGAGCTCCCGAGGATCAACTACGCTCACAACGGGAAGCCGTACCGCTATGTCTTCGCTGCCGAAGTCCAGTGGAGCCCCATCCCATCAAAGGTACCGCACCTGTGCGGCCTTGGCCAGGAGGGAGGCCCCCTGGGAAGGATGGATCTCGGGCTCGGTTTGGGACTAAATTCGTCTGGCGTCAGGCGGCCTGGTGCGTGGTGAGGACGCATGGGGCAAACAATTGGGACTGTGGTCCGCAGTTCGAAACCACCAGCCGATCTGCAAGAGAATGAAGAAGCTTTCTGCCCACAGAAACCCGGAAGGGCAGTTCTACCCTGTCCAGCAGGGTCGCCTTGAGAATGCGGACCCCCGACAAGAGGGAGCCAGGGGAATGCAGGTCGGACGGAGGTCATGGGCGGGCTGATTCCCGGATGCCCTCTCTGTGCGTCCTAACTGAGCACCTACTACAAGCGGCTCAGAGCCTCGCCAGCAGAATGGGTGTGGCCGAAGTCTGGGGGCCTTGATTGCTTCTTTCTGGGGCGGAGTTTGCGCACCCCCTTGTAGAGCCCTCCCCTTCACTGCGCTTCGCAGACACGTGTGTCGTACCCGCTGAAGGGCTGTGCCCAACGGTGTCACCGCCCTTGTTCCCACAGCCAGAGCTCCCTCGGTGGGTTCCTCGCTGGCCACGCCCACAGCCTTGCACAGGTTAGCACGTCACAGACGTCAGACGGCAGCATAGCGTCAGCAACCGAGAAGGGCCTCGCTTTCTTGCCATTGTCCCTCTATTGCGGCCCACACCGACAAACGCCCCCTGTGGGCCTGTCCGCCCAAGCCCGGGCGCTTCCACCATTTCCCAGAGTGCAGTTCGGGGACGTTCATTGTGGGTTACACAGTGAGCTGCTAGCCACAAGGTCAGCAGTTTGAAGCCACCAGCCGCTCCATGGGAGAAAGAAGAGGCTTCCTGCACCTATCATGACTTGCAGTCTCGGGGCTCAGGGGCAGCTCTACCCTGTTCTCCAGTCACTATGAGTCGCAGTGGGATTTGAGTTTTGAGCAAACGATCTCGCTTTTCTCTTTCACCCCATCCAAGATTCTGCTGCTGGGTCAGGCTGGCATCCGACACTTTCCCCACCCCCTAGCGCCTCCCCGCAGAACCGAAGCCTCTTCAGATGTACAGTCTCAGACAGGGCGAAGCACCCCGTCAGCAAGGGACGCTGGGGCCGGCTGGTTGCACCCGCCACACTGCAGCCACCGACCGTACTCCTGCATCGCAGGCGCCCTGCCACATGCGCAGCCATCGCGCGGTCTCACCAGGCCTGTTTTAAGATGATAAAATTGACTTTTTTTAAGTGCCAACAGTGCAGAAATGCATCCAGGGGAAAAAACTAAGGTTCCCACACACCCCTCGTCACGCCCCACTAATCCCATGTCCTAGAGCGTAGTTGCCCAAACTTCTTCAGCCTACCTCCACCCTTTTCAGAGGGGAAAAAAAGTGATTCAGCGCCCCTGCCCCCGGGCAAGTAAGCATTTTGCCCTGCAGCCCATCATCCAGGATCAAGTGCCAGCCTGTGCTTGTGCAGTCCCCTTGAATCCTCTGCCAGGAGCCTGTATCTGAGGGCCCATGCAGACTGACTCAGCTGGTCAGGAGGCACCGCAGAGGGAAGGCCTGACGGCTGACTTCTGAAAACCAGCCACAGCTCAGCGGGGGCTGGGTGGCAAGTGATGGGTTAGGCTCCTGGCCCAACGGGCCTCGTGCCTGTCCGTTTTTCGGGAGCAAGCCTGCTTCTCCCCTTGGATGCGCAGATCCTGAAGTATGACCTCATCACTAAGTCGTCCTTAAAGTGGGGAGAGGAGCACTGCTGGCCGGCGGAGCCCCTGTTTGTGCCCAGTCCAGGCGCCGAGGAAGAGGATGACGGTAGGACTGCCCACCCTGCCTGCGGTCACCCCCAGACACAGCGGTGTTGCCCCTGGGCATCCTTGACAACCACTCCAGCAGGCAGTTACTGTACCCTTCCCCCTATACAGATGAAGACAGGAAGGCTCACAGAGGGTAGCCTGACCTAGCCCCCGGCGCGCATAGCCCACTGAGTCTGAAGAGAGCATGCTCTACTGCCCAAAGCCATAGGATCTTGGTTCCCAGAGCCACTGCAGTGGCAGGATCAGAATGCCAACCGGCTTCAAGCCTGGAAGGCACCTGGGTGGCATAGTGGTTATGCATTGGACTGCTAACTGCACGGTCAGCAGTTCGAAACCACCAGCTGCTCCGAGGGAGAAGGATAGGGTATTCTACTTCCACAAAGAGTCACAACCTGGGGAACCCACCGGGGCAGTTCTAGCCTGTCCTCCAGGATCACCATGAGTCCGCATCGACTGGAGGGCAGTGGGTTGCTTTGGTTTGGTTTGACGGGTCTGGAAGGGGCACGAATAGTGTAGCAGTTATGCATTGCGCAGCCAATCACAAGGTCAGGGCTTCCAACCATCACCTGCTCCAAGGGAGAAAGACGAGACTTTCTGTTCCCACAGAGCGACAGCTCAGAGCCCCACAGGCCAGTTCTACCTTGTCTCGCAGGGTTGCTCTGAGTCGGGACCTACTCGATGGCAGTGAGAGCTTGGGTTCGCAGGTGTGGAAGGGGGCCCGGGGCACACAGGGACTGAGCGTCCAGCTGCTCATGGGGAAGTCAGCAGTTGGAGCCCATCAGCAGCAACCCCAAGATAGAACAATGGGGCGGGCAGATGGGCAGTCCAAGGGGGCAGCCCTCCTCTACCCTGTGAGGTGCTGTGAGCCAGGGTCGACTTGAGGGCCGAGAGCTTTGTGCTCTGGCCCTTCATGGAACATCTGAAAGAAGGGGCCCACCTTCTTGTTCTCGTTTTCCACAGAAGACCGTTCCCTCCTGGCCTTTGCTCCAGAAATGCCCTGCCCAGGCCCTGAGGGTGGTAAGGAGGGTCACTGAACCATGGGCAGAGGTGCCGCCACGCCAAGCCAGTGCCAGGGCTGCCCACGCCTGCCAGGGAGGGCACTGCCCACTGAGGCTGCCAGCTTCTTCCCTCAGGGGAGAGGGAGTGGTTCTCTACCTGCCTTGTCTGGCAATTGATCGCAGCATGGCACGCCAGGCCAGGGGCCTCAGGTCTCTGCCATCGCCGATGTGGGGGTGCCAGTCAGCACAGTGCCTCCCCAACCCCCCGCCATCTCCCACTCATTCCCCTGGTGGGAAGTATCATTGCACCTCAAGTGCCTGCGGGGACACCCCACCTCACCCCACCCCCCGCCAAGTGGAATACAGGTCAACATGACTGCGTCTGAGCTCTGGGGTCTGGCACCCTGGGAGGACTCACTGGCACTTCCTGAGCACTGTGCCTGCTGGGAATGTGTATGCCCTGGCTGGTGGGCGCCTGGAGTGTCCCCACCTTAGAGAGGGGACGACTGAGGCTGCCAGCAGGAGGTGAGTGGGCTCTTGTCTATGAGTGCCCCCAGGAGAGGGCAGAGCAGAGAGACATGTGCTAGCTGACCCCCCACCCCCAACCCCGAGCTGACGCTCCAAGAAGGAAGGCAGTCATGGTGAGTGGGTGCCCACCACACCGGAGATTCCGCAGCAACCTCAGCCCCACTCCACAGATGAGGAGACTAAGGGCCAGAGAAGAAAGGGCACTGGGAGGCCCAGGCAATACCAGAGCCAGGACTTCTGACTCCAGTTCCCTGGCCTTTCTTCCTCTCCACGGAGCAGCAAATCTACTCTTCTACTGATAGGACCCAGGGCAGCACCGTGGGTTAAGCGTGGGGCTGCTAACCACAAGGTGGGCAGTTCAAACCCTCCAGCCACTCCGAGAGAGAAGGATAAGACTGTCTGCTTCCATAAAGATTGACACCCTCAGAAACTCCCAGGGGTCACTGTGAGTTGGGATGGATTTGATGGCAATGGGCTTCAGGTCTGACTCACTGCCATCGCATGAAGTTGATGCCCATGCACAGTGACCCTGTAGGACAGGGTAGAACTGCCCTTGTGAGCTGCCAAGACTAACTGTATATGGGAGTAGAAAGCCTCATCTTTCTCCAAAGAAGTGGCTGCTAGTTTTGAACTGCTAACCTTTCTGTTAGCAGTCCAACATGTAACCAACAAATGTATTTGGGACCCCTTGATGGAGCCCTGATGATGTAGTGGTTACACATTGGGATGCTAACTTCAAGGTCAGCAGTTCAAAACCACCAACCAGCCTCTCCACAGAAGAAAAGACTGGGCTTTCTACTCCCATAAAGAGTGAATGTCTTGGAAACCTGCAAGGCAGTTCTACCCTGTCTTAGGGTGGCTGTGAGTCAGCATTGACTCGATGGCAGTGAGCTGAGTTTACCAACCAGAAGAAAAAACAGACTCCGCACCCTCCCTGGCAATTAAAGATTTTTTAAGATAGCCCATCATCCTGAATAAAGTGTAGGTATCTGCTTTTCCAGCCCCGCCATGATCATTCCAGCACCGATCCCCCAGGGGGCACGATCACCCACTTTGTAAAACACCGGATTGAACTCAAATTCCCAAGAACAGGAAGACCCAGCCAGCATCTGCCTCATCTTTACAAAATGTCTCTTTCTGTTTCTTCCAAGGCGTTATCTTATCGGCCATTGTCTCTACCGACCCCCAGAAGCCGCCTTTCCTGCTAATTCTGGATGCCAAGAGCTTTACCGAGCTGGCTCGCGCCTCTGTGCAGGTGGACATGCACCTGGACCTGCATGGCTTGTTCATCCCAAGCTCAGGGGAGCTGGCCTCTGACCAGGAAGCCCAAGCTGGGGCTCCTGACCATGCTGCACCTCTGCAGGCTGATGGCTGGGAGGCCTGTGACCCCTCATGCACCGGACACCTCTGACAGGAAGCTGGGGTTGGCTGCACGAGTGAGTGTAGAGTGTGTCAGTCTCTTGGTTTTGTCTTAACTGTGAGAGCTCCTTGGAGGACCAGCCAAATCTGTATCGCTTAGCTCTAGCTCTGCTAAGAAAGCCCCTTCCCTCCTTAGAAAGCCCCTGGCGGTGAATCAGATGCCGCATACATCCCCATTGCCATTGTTCTTAGACTGAGCATTCGCCAGCCTGTCAGAGAAGAGACACACACATTTATCATTGCTCTTCCCTCCTCCCCTCCCTCCCTTCCCACTTTGACATCCCTGACCCTCCCCCCTTCTTTATCTCTCCCTGCCCCTCCCTCCTTCCTTAAAGATCAGAGGTCACTTGGAAGTGCCAACTTCCGAGCCCAGCCATCAGTGCACTGTGTGGCAGGAAGGTGTGCTGCTTTGTGGGTATCCATGGAAGGCATGGCATGATGCTCAGTAATAAAAGTCAGCCCGGACCCGGTGTTTACACGGCACCTGCCTCTGAAGTCCTCCTAAGGCAGATACACTAGAGCTGCCAGCTGCTCCATATCCTGGCACTGGGACCGACCCGCTGGGTGTAGCAGCCCCCCTTGCAGCAGGGTAAGGGTTCTGGGCACTAACCGGACCAGCTGGAGTTGAGGACTGCAGTCAGGGCCAGTTACCCTATAGGCAAGGTAAGCGTGGGCATGCGTGTGCTTCCTAGCGCTCTGGTGGCATAGCAGGCTACACACGGAGCAGCTGACTACAAAGCTGAGGGAGATGTGGCTGTCCACTTCCGTCAGGGGACTTGACCTAGGTAGGGACGGGTGAGGATGGCATGGGGCTGGGCGCAGTGCCGGGCGCGGTTCTTTCTGTTGTGCGCAAGGTCACGGTGGTCGGAACCAACTGGATGCCACCCAACAACTCCCGAAAAGATTCACAGTCGCAGAAACTCCCGGGGCAGAAGGGCCTTTTGAGTCAGAACTGACTCTGGCATTGAATTCGTTTTTGAGTTTTAAGTGAACTAACTCGCTTTTTTTCTTTTTCACCACATCCCAAATTATGCTTCTAGGTCAGGCTGGTGTCTGGCTCCCCACCCACCTCCCCTCAGAATCAAAACGTCTTTTCAGATTGACATTCCCAGACGGGGATGGCACGCCCAGCCAGCAAGGGAAGCAGGGGCTGGCTTGTGCAGCCTTCCTCATCTGTAGTGAACAGTTTCATATGCTTCTTATCACACATTTCCATCATCCAACTGGTCCGTCATCACAAGCCAGTCTGCACTTCCCCCAGTGACTGGGTCCTTCACCCCAGACTGCAGCCTGGGGAGTGAGTGCCTGGAGTGGGCTGGCACATGGACT
>NW_022106189.1:42580897-42583006 GCF_000313985.2 Echinops telfairi
CCTCTGTTCCCCACGGGGACCCAGCGAAGCTCCTGGAGCAGTGCCTGGACGGGCCCAGATGGGGCAGGCCTCTCCAGGGTGGTCTTGGTTGCTGTCCTATGGCCTCCACCAGGCAGCCCCACTTAGCGTCCACTGAAATGCAGGGTCCATGAGGGAGGGAAACTGGCTGTGGATAGTTAAGAGTGAGATTTTCATTGAGATCGTGGTTGATCCACATGCAGTTGCAAGAAATCACAGCTCTGTACTACACACACACACACACACACACACACACCTGCCCCCAGTGGTAACATTTTGCAAAACTCTGTTTAAGTCAACACCAGGACACTGACATTGCTACAATCCACCACTCTGGTTCAGAGTTCCCCACTGGTACTTATACTCACTTGCATGTGTCTTTTGTACTATATAATGTCATCATGTGTGTATATTCTTGTATCCTCCACCACAGTCAAGTTCCTTCACCCCAACCATCTGTAAGGGTCTTACATAATCATACCCACCTCCTTCCCCACTGACCCACTCACCCTGGCACCCCCCCTTTATAACACTTTGTCATTTCCACCACATTACACAAATGGCACGCCATGGTGCTACCCTTTCGGGATGGGCTTCCTCCCACAGCAGAATTCCTTGACATCACATCCAAGCTGTGACACGTGGGCACGTTTGATGCACTGCTTTATCCTCAGCACCAAGGGCACCGCCTGGTGCGACGCAGGTATTCAGCAGAGGTTTGCCAAGTCGACAGACCCCCACCAAAGTGAAGCTGTGCCACCACGTAACAAGAGCACATGGTGGGGCTGCCCCGGGGAAGGTGGGGAAGAGGCTCCTACAATATCCCCACGTAGGGGCCTCTCTCTGCCACTCACATCTCTCCCACAGTCCCACCCCAACACCGGCATATCTGCCTCACTCAACACACAGATTGTGGCGATGGAAGAGCGTAGACCATCAACTCTGCCTCAGAGCCTCCTCTGGGAGTCCCAGCACCTGCAGTCTGAGAGATGGGTCCAGGGGGGTGGGGGTGTAGGGGTGGAGGGGGTGGAATGCCAGCTCACGCATCGGAGTGACGTGGAAAAGCATCCCAAGGCCTGCATCTGGGCGGCAGAGCAAGAAGTGCTCTTCCTCCCTCCCCTCCCCCATACCGCCCTGCCCCTCCCCCTGCCTTCTACCGAATTCCATCAGATTGCCAAAGAGTGCCCAGGTCCTAATCTCGAAAAAGGGTGCAGTTCTGCGTGGAAGACAAACATGCCCGTGGTTTGTTTGCTTTGTTTGAGAGCTCGGGTGACCAGACCAGACCAGTGAGGAAGCCAGGCCCAACAATCACGCGCTCTCAGAAATACCAAAGGTCAATGCCAGGACAGTTGAAGGACCTTGATCCCTGGTGCCAGTACTCCAGATACAGGCCAGGGGGGTGAGTTGCTCAAAACCCCACACGCTGTACGAGCTGCGATCTAGTTTTGAAGGGGCATGGGAGAGTCCGTCCTATCCTTCCTGCCTTCCTTGTTTTGCTTCGTGTGGGTAGGATCTCTGACCAGGAAGTCCTGCAGGGGGAAATAACCACCTTTCATGTGTTCATTGCTTTGATGGAGCATTTCACAAGTGCTGGGGGTACAGTAGGCACCCAAATGTGTGTTGACTCGTTTGACGCTCTCCGTCAGCACAACCACAGTCGCCATCATGGATTCTCGGCGTCCGAGTTTTCAGCAGGTCTTTGTTTAATTAGTGGTTGAGCGTGTTAAGCTCTTGAACCTCCCAGGGACTTTCCTTCAAATGCCTGCCTGCGTTGGCTGCCGTCAAGTCGGCGCTCACTCATAGCGAACGCCTGTGGGTTTCCAAAACCAGAACTGTTTACAGGAGTAGAAAGCCCAGTCATTCTTCCTGGGAGGTGCTGATGGCTTCGAACTGCCAACCATTTGGATCACAGCCTAATGCATAACCACTGCACCACCAGGGCTCCTTTTCCCTCAAGGCTTCTTTCATTCCATTGCTATGAGGAGTAAGCTGGGTGTGCTCTCAGTACCTTCACACTCCATCTGCGCGATCGAGTCACGGTGTGTCGGTCCGTCCTTCCCAACCAAAGGTCCCAAGCAGCAGGCTGACTTC
>NW_022106189.1:42583729-42585379 GCF_000313985.2 Echinops telfairi
TTTCCCACAAGCTTTTTGAAGCCCCCACCCCATATGATAATTGTAGAAAATCTGGGTAAGTTTTTGAAAAAAGAAAGAAAGATAACACATGCATCATCCTATCACTAAAGGAAAGCTATGCAAATCATCCTGGTGGGTTTAGGGTTTAGCTTTTTCTGGAACTTTCTTTTTCTGTCTATGTGCCCTTTGACCTAACAGTGATCAGCTGAAAACAGACACACCCAAACCAACACTGGCAATGAGTGGATTCCGACTCACGGTGACCCTCACGGACAAGGTGGGGCTGCCCCAGGAGGTCCCCGAGGTGGTCATCTCGACAGAAGTACGGTATTACATCTTTCTGCCGTGGAGGGGCTAATGGGGTCCAACCCTTTCCTTTTGGGTAACAGCTCAATACTTCACACACTGCACCACTAGGGCTCCTTGACCCTCCTTCCCCAAAAGACTGCAAGCCCACTGCTGTCAAGTTGGTCCCAACCCATAATGTTCGTGCCGTTAAACCAAGTACGTTCGCCTTCTTCGCTATCTCACAGTCAACAGAAGGAAGCACCCCTCCATCCTGCACCACCCTCACACATGATCAGTTTGAGCCCACTGTTGCAGCCATGGTGCCCACCCGTCTTGTCAAAGATCTTCTTTTTCGCTGCCTCTACTGTATCATGCATGATGTCCTTCTCCCAGGACCAGTCTCTGCTGACAACAGGACACACTCTCACCATCCCTGTCTCAAGGAGCATTCTGGTTGTACTTCTTCCAAGACACAGTTGCTTGTTCTTTTAGCAGTCCGTGGTGCTTCTGGTCGTCTTCACCAGCACCATCATTCAAGTGCACCGATTCTTCAGTCTTCCTTATTCAATGCCCAACTCTCACATGCCCACGAGGCGATTAAACATACCATGGCTGGGGTCAGGCACACTTTAGTCCTCAAAGCAGCCTCCTTGCTCTTCCACACTTTAAAGAGGTTTAAAGAGGCAGCAGATTGACCTCAGACAATGCTTCGTTGGATCTCTTGACCACTGCTTCCATGAGTGTTTATTGTGGCCCAGTTGTGAAGATTTGGGCTTGTTTATTTTTGCATTGAGTTGTGATCCGCACCGAAGGCTGCAATCCTTGATCTTCAGCAAGTGCTTCAAGCCCTACTCACTCTCGGTGAGTAATGCGTCACAGAGACCATATCTAGGGGGTTCTGAGCCCATAGATATTTAAAGGAGCAGACAGCTTGAACCTCAGGCCTTGTAGTTAGCAACCCAATGCCTAACCCACAGTGCCCCCAAGGGTCCTTACAACCTACCCACCAGTTTGTAACAACACACAAGCCTGTCGTCAGGTTTCTAACTCGGGTCAACCCCGGGTGCTACGGAATACACCTGTTTGTGTTTTTTCCCCCACATCACCTACAATACAAGCTTTCCCCCAGGCCATTAAAGTCACTCTGATGGGTACATTTGATGCCATCCTTGGGACACAAAAATGCATCTGCCACTCTGTTGCAGTTGAACCCTTAGGTTGTTGAGGTAGTTTATTGTGCCAACCTGGCCGATAGACATGTGGGGTTAATTGAAAGGCAGAGGGATAAATGGTTCGGTGAGCCTTGCCTTTCTAGTTCTCGGGTCTGCAGCTGCCTTAGTCAATTCCCTGTTTCAGCTGGCA
>NW_022106189.1:42586132-42589043 GCF_000313985.2 Echinops telfairi
CATTACAGAGCTGTCTCCAATGGCTTCTTCAAGTGCAGTCAAGGGCTGGCATCATTTTTAAAAATAACCGCTTGTTTAAGAGAAAACTTGCATGTCATAAAATTCACCCCTGTAAAGTGTACAAAGCTGTGGGCTCTTAGTCCATTTGGAGCTACACAACCCTCGGCACAATCAATTTTAGAACTCGTTTCATCACCCCTAAAGGAAACCCTGCCCAGAACAACGAAGAGTGAAGCAAACCAGAGTCGCATGGAAGCAATTAGTTTAAAGGACTCGTGGGCCACAACTCACCCCCCCCCCAGCTGCCACACCTCTGAGACCAGAAGACGTAGATGGTGCCTGGCTACCACTACTGACCCCTCGGAAAGGGATCACAATAGGGGGTCCTGGATAAAGTGGGAGAAAAATGAGGACTGAAATGCAAAATTATGAAAACAAACATGAGGCTTACTGGTCAGCTAGAGACTGGTAGAACCCGCCCAGGACTATGCCCCTTGGGCACCCTTCGAGCCTAAATGGAACGTATTCTCCTGGTTCAACCTGAAGCCAAACGACAGGCCCGTGAGGTGAACAATTACACCTGGGAGGGATGGACTCCTGAGAAGAAGCACACCTATGAGATCAAAGGGCAGCGTACACTCGGGAGGCAGGAAAGGATGGGAAAAGAGGATGAGTGGAAAAGTTAAGCAGGCAGAGCGGGAAGAGTCCTATCCCATGGTGAGGACTGCAATCAGTGTCGCAAAACAAAATGTGGAGGAATTGTTGGTAAACCAGTTTGCCCTGGAAACTCACAACAATCAAAAGTTCAGTTGTTAGAAACCTTATAGCCAGTACCCTCAGGCTCCATCCTCTGCCCCCGCCCAAGCCCTGGGCAAACACAGCTTTCGGCCTCTGTGGAGTTCTGCTGTCTAGAAAGTTCACCTAAATAGAGTTTTGCAATATGCGGGCTTTTGTGACTGGCTTCTGTCACTAAACACAATGTTCTCAAGGTGCTTCTGTGTTGTAGCATGTATCAGAACATCGTTCCTTCTCGTGGCTGCAAAATACTGCCCCGTGTGGCTGTGTTGATGCAAGGTGCCATCCAGGCAGTTCCGACCCACAGCGACCCTGTGCCCAACCTAAGGAAATTGCACAGTCCTGTGCCATCCTCACAACACCTGTGCTGGAGCCCCTGGCTGCAGCCACCACGCCAACCCATCTCATTGAGGGCCGTCTTCCTCGTTCACGGTCCCTCTACCATGCGTGATGGCCCTATTGTTGGGCCGGACCACGTTAGCATTTGGTTGTGTCCATGTTCTGGCTACCGTGCATGACCCTGCCGCGAACATCTGTGTCCACGTTATGTGGACACGTGTTTTCATTTCTCTTGGGATAGACCTACGAAGAGGAGGCCTGGTGGTGCAGTGGTTAATCACTCGGCAAGGTCGGTGGTTCGAGCCCACAAGAGAAAGATGAGGCAGTCTGCTTCTGTCAAGATTTACAGCTTTGGAAACTCTGGGCAGTTCTGCTCTGGCCTCTAGGTTTGCTGCGGTTGGAATCTATTCCGTGTGTGTGTGTGTGTGTGTGTGTGTGTGTGTGTGTGTGTTTACATTTCTGAGGAGCTGCTAGGTGGTTTTCTGAAGCATGCGGCCACGCCATTTTGACGATCCCTCGTCAATGTAGGAGCATTCCGATTCGCCCAGCTCCTCCCAGGCTCTTGTCTTCTGCCTTTTCTGTTTCTGCCACAGCAGTGGGTGTGAACCGGTATCTCCTTCCAGTTTTGATTTGCATTTCTCTAAGGACTAATGAGGAAGAGATAAGGCCTTCTACTTGCGTCAGGGCTGTGGTCTGGAAACCCATGGGGGCAGTTCTGTCCTGTGGGCTTGCTGTGAGTCCGAATCAGCCCGAGGGCAGTGAGCTTTATGAGAGGACTAAAGACGTGCATGATCTTTCCCTCTGCTCTTTGGCCCTATGTAGGTCTTCTTTAGAGAAGCTTTGCTTACATCCTCTGCCAGTTTTCTCTGGAGTGTTTGTCTTGTTAGGGAGTCCTGGTGGTGCAGTGGCTTATGCCTTGGGCTACTAGCTGCAAGGTCAGCAGTTCAAAACCACCAACTGCTCCCAGGGAGAAAAAGGAGGCTGCCTATGCCCATATACAGTTAGTCTCTGAAACCCACAGGAGCAGAGCTACTCTGTCTTGTAGAGTCACTATGAGCCGGAATCTACTCGATGGCAGTAGATTTGGCTGGTTTGAGCAGTCTTCCGCAGGGACTGACAGGACTGGCACTCTGGAGAGGCAAGAGGGGGGATGGGCAGCACCGATAGGTCACCTTGATCAGAGTCTGTCTTCATTCTGGCCCTTGGTTTAGAAAAGCGGGAGACCTTAGACTGGCCCCAGTTCTTTAAATTGTCACTGGAGTCCCTCTGGAAGGGACGGCGAGAGCTGCATCTCTTGTCCACTCTCTAGCCCACAACTTCCTGTGGGCAGCACCTGAGTGTTCTTATAACAAGCACACAACAGCTAATCATGTGCTGACCTTTTACAACCTGCCTAACTCTGTGCCAGGAGCCCTGGTGGCATAGTGGTTATGAGTTGGGTTGTTCACTGCAAGGTCAGCAGTTCGAAACCACCAGCTGACAGGGCTTTCTACTCTCATAAAGAGGTACAGTCTCAGGAGCCCACGGGACCGCTCTACATTCTACTCGGTCCTGAAGGGTCGCTGTGGGTCTGCATCGACCTGGTGACAGGGAGTCAGCAACTCTGTGCTCACGCGTGTCATCATGGTCCTCCCATAATACAATTTCACACGAATAATACACACACTGTGTGTGCTCAGATGTGTGTGTGTGAGTGCGCGTGGGTGTGCGTGCAATCTGCAACCCTTGCATGTTAGTTTCCTCTGAGCATTATATGTGGAGGTGCATGTCTGTGGCA
>NW_022106189.1:42590213-42593325 GCF_000313985.2 Echinops telfairi
TTGGCATGGCTCTAGATGTGCTTCAGGGGAATAACAGCAAGCTGTCAGTGAGACCCAAGGGACAGGGACAGTGGCATCAGGTGGGTTTGTTCCCTGCAAACCCCCCCCCCACACACACACACCAATCAGTATACATGCGACCACAGAAGCAACAACGCTTTACACGAATAAACTGCCGTCCCGAGAGCTCAGCGACTGGCCCACAGTCACACAAGAGACTGCGGGGAGCAGGACAGGAATCGAGGGCGGGCTGATGCCACCAGCCACGTTTGTCGCTTCTGTCCCCAGAACACTGCGACTGGCAGAGGGGAGGGTGCCCGCCTGGCCTAGGAGGGTGGGGTTGAGGAGGCCACCAAACAGAGCACTGTGCGGGCTCATGTTTCACCTTAAAATGCACACAAACCTCAAACCTAACTCTGCCATCCAGTTGGTTCTGACCCATCGAGACCCTGTCAGACAGGGTAGACCCGCCCCTGTGAGTTTCTGCGCCTATCACTCTTAAAATCTCAAACTGCTGATCTTGCGGGAGCTCAGGATGCCACCAGGGCCCTGGGTGCTCACACCTGTCTGAATGTCAGAGGCTCTCCTGCTGGTCTTCAAGGGCAGAGGACACTTCGGGGAGGGGGCCCACGAGTGGCATGGCTGCACCTTCCAGGGCGGGGTAGCCGTTCCCATCTGAGTCTCGGCTCTGGAGTGCCCTGCAGGCTGAGGGAGGGCAGGATCCCCACGTAGTTTCTCCCTCGCTCCCCTCAAAGCCCCGCCTGAAACAGGTGTTCAAAAGACAATGTTGACAGATCCCATGCTGAACTCCTGCCTCACCCAGCTCAGGAGGCCACAGGATACAGCCAGGTGGACGTGACCCTTGCTCTCCACACAGTGACAGGGGAGCTGGAGAGACCCACTTTCCAGAACCTGACCACCAAGGGCCTTCTCCGAGTCTGGGCACCCCGTTTAAAAGCTTGCGAAGCTGTGACCATGCACTAGGAGCAACAGGTGGTAATTAGACACCTACAAAAGGCGGTATTAAGTAGGACAAATTTTATGAAAAAGTGACAACCTGTTCCTCTGGAAGGGGCCGTGTGCTCATGAAAGCGCACACCTTGAAGTAGCAAACTACCAATTACTGATGTCGAAACCACCATTTCTCAAGAGAGGCCCAGGCTGGCGACACCACCGCCTGCTCCCGCTGCTATCACCTGGGAACGGTTTCCAGTTTGGGGCATTCGAATGGGGCTGGCCCACTCTGCCCTGCAGGGTCCTGGTAATGGAATCAACTCGGCCAATGGCAACGGGGCTTCTGGTTTGTTGCTTTGAACTGTTGCCAGACACTGTTAATCAATGGGCCACAGACCGCCTCACAGATTCTGCACAAGACCATGGAAGGCAGGGATTGCAGGAGCACGCCCAGGGGACCAGAGCTGGGGAGTGAGAGAGGCCAGATTGAACCTGGAATCCAGCTTAGTGAAGCTAGAGAAGAGCCCAGAGAGGCTGAGCCCAGAGAGGCTGAGCCCAGAGAGACTGAGCGGCGGCGGGAGCTCTGTAGGCACCAAGGGCATAAGGACAGTGGGAAAGGCAGATAGGAAGGGCAAAGCAACTCCCTCTGTTCAGGAATTCAGCGGGGTGGACACTGAGGGTTCCAGTGGAGGGTGGTAGGGATGGGTCAGATGCTCCCAGTCCAGGTGTAGGGAGCTGAACTTGACCTGGAGGAGATGGGGGCCAGAGAAGGATGTTCAAGGCAGGGTCATGGGTATGGAGAACATGCCAGTCCATCTGCCAACATTCTGCTGGGCGTGTTGGGGATAATCCAGGCATTTCACACTTTCCAAGTGGGTGACCACTCTCTGGATACTCTAACGCCTCCAGGGCAGCCTGTACATTTTTAAATGTTCCCTCCGGGACTTCTGGTCTCCCACAAGTGACCGTGAGAGCAGGAACTGGACGGGCCTGGCTGCTTTGTTTTTTGTGGGCACCCCAAGTTTCTACCTCTGGCAGGCAGGATGCAGACTCGGCATTTTCAAGTCCCTCCTTTTCGAGGAACGTGTTTCCTTCTGCTGTGCCCGGGTCGCTACGAGTTGGGGCCAACTGGACGGCACTGACCCCGTCACATTCTCTTCTCACAGAGGACAGCGCCTCATTCTAACTGCTTAACACAGCCCAAGCCCGTTGTCTGATGCTGAACGGAAAGTTCAACATTTAGCCTTTCCATTCACATCCACGCATGTATGCAAGTAGCTTTCTTGGCATGTCAGTAAGAAATCATACAGTTCAGTCGTTTAGATATCTTAAAGCGTTGTGCAGTCGTCACCATGATCCAACTTAGCACATTGCTTCTTTCCGGGCCTCATCGTTAGCTCCCCGTTTCCCGCAACCTCTTCTGCCACAATTCTAAGGAACAACTGATCGGGTTACTGCTTCCATGGATGCCATCTAAAGGGAAATGTACGAAATCTAAAGGGAAGCCTCAGTTGAGAAGGTTACATCAGATAATAAAAACAGGCCAATTGGAGGACAAAGGCTAAAGGGCTCGATGCTCAGTGAGCCTTCTCTCACCTGCTCCCCTGACGCAGGCTCTGCCTGTGGGTGGCTCTGTCCAGTCACCTTATCCCACTGCCATCAGATCCATTCTACTCATGGTGACCTGACGGGACAGCGGAGACTGTCACCCTTCATGGGGGGAGAAAGCCTCATCTTCCCCTGCAGAGGGGCTGACGGGTTCACGCTGCTGACCTTACAGTTAGCAGCCTGCTGTGGAACCAGCACGCCGCCCCGGGCTTCGGGTCAGCAACCAAACAGGACAGAGCACGACAGCCCGGAGAGTTTCCAAGGCTGTCAGTCTTCACAGAAGCAGATTGCCTCATCTCTCTCCCAGGGAGCAGCTGGAGGGTTTGAACCACCGACCTTTCGATGAACAGCCCACTGCTCAAACCATTGCAGCACCCGGACTCCGTTGGTCTTTGCTCGATGTTAGAATGCCTTTGTGACGTGAATGCGTGACATAAGGCACCAATGATTGTGCCTCTGAAGAACTGGATTTCAAGCTGCATTTAAGAAACTGCGTGATGTAGACCAGAGACCTATATGGTCAAGGAGAGAAAAGAAAACTTCTAGAATA
>NW_022106189.1:42594968-42600815 GCF_000313985.2 Echinops telfairi
TCCTAGTGTAGATGCCTACATCTTGCCAATCATTTCCATGTGGTTAAATGCAAGGCTCCTGACTGCTCCCCGCCAAGGTCGCCCACAGGACGATGTGAGTGTCCCTTCGTTCCAGCCGGTAAGCGTGCAGCTTGCAGCCATCGGAGGGAGCGGTGGCTCGCTCCCCAGCACTGTGGGTCCTAGTGACTCTCCATCTTCTACCCAAAGGCAGAAGGCACAAATCTAGAAGGTGATACTGCTCTTCCTTCCAAAAACAGAGTCCAAATCACCTTAGCAACACAAATAAACAACTTATTTTCTGTTTTGGAGAAAATGACACTTCTAAATATCTTGAAAAATCACCAAAAGCCACCGACTCCATCGACAGCCTAAGTGACTCCGGCCACTAAATGACACCAGGCACGGCAGAAACCCTTTCTACAGTTGTGTCCAGAATTGTGGGAAATAGGACATTTTTTTTAAGTTTGATTCGTTAAAACAATTAGAGAATTAGTACAGAGAAGAGAAGAAAAAAAATCACTGAGGAGTATCCCCAGACTAGCCCCGACTTTCATCGTTTCCACCTAATATCAGGGGCTGCCCGAGTCCGGAACCCACCCTTCAGCACCGCCTCTCCCTCAGGCGACGTGGGGTTCCGGTTGGTGTATTTTAACAAGGTTCCCATTCTCTTGTTTCCCTTGGTAAGGAGTTGCTAGCACGGTGTCATTGGCTGGCCTAATTCCACAGGCCTTGTGCCCTTTGGTTAGGAGCCCTGATGGGGCAGTGGTTACTCACTGGGCCGTCAAGCTCAAGTTCAGCAGCCAAACCCACCAGCAGCTCCTCGGAAGAAAGATGGGGCTTTCTACTCCCGTAAAGCGTGGCAGCCTTAGCAAACTACAGGGGCAGCTCTTCCCTGTCCTGCAGCGTGGCTGTGGGTCAGAATCGACCCCGTGGCAGCGTGTGCAGTTGGTCATGGTGTGAAGCGTAGGGGCACGTCACCTCTGAAGCCCATCCCTGCTGGCATGTTATTGTTCCAGTTGGGTTCGGCCCCTGGAGGAGCTGGGAAATGCACATCCACCAGAGGATTTGAGAATGCCCGTCGCAGCTTCATTACAAGAGCTCCGAGTCGGGAAGCAACAACAACGGCAAATGCCATCAACGAAATGGCTAAGTTGTGGGATGGACGCTCCACGGTCTGCTACACGCTCTAGGAAGGAGGCGACACAATGGGAGAACCCCAAAGGCAGGGACTGCAGTGAGCGACAAAGCCAAGCACCCAAGTTCAAGACGAGGCGAGTTCATCAATCGTGGAAGAAGCCCGAAGAGTGGTTTCTTCTGGGCAGTGTCCGGGGAGCCTTCGGACCTGCTGGAAATGTTCTAGGCCGGCCGGGTCAGGTGGTGAATCCCTGGATGTCTTCATAGGGAGATGCAGCCATTAAGGACGAGGACTTCTTCCTGTAGGTGGCATCTGGAGACCTCAACTGTTTTCCAAAGATGATCGATGATTCGGGTGTTCATTAGTGTCAAGCCTTGTGACCTACAGAGATCTGGCATATGTCAGAAAATATAAGCATGGGTTTCAATGTTTTAAAAAGAAGAACAGCAAAGGTACACATGTGCTTGACACAATAGATGTATGTGTGGATTGTGATGGGAGTTGTATGAGCCCCCAATACAATGATTTTAAAAAAAGAAGAAGGTATGACGCATGGGGCGAAAGGGTCAGAATGTCAAAATCTGGGTGCTTCGCCGCCTCCTCAGGACCTCCAGCTAGGCCTTCGCCAGTTCTGAGTAAAGCCTACTGCCACTGAGTTGATGCTGACTCTTAGTGACCAGAAACTCACAGTGTTTCCCGTTTGCAGACAACTTTGTCTCTCTCTCCTGGGGCGGCTGGTGGCTTTGAACCAACACCCTCGAGGTGAGCAGTTCAATGATTACCCAGCAGCACCACCAAGGCTCCTGCGTTCTGTAAAGACTGGATTCTTCCCTCCACCCGCACTCCCCGGCCCCCATGGTGATGGGAACATGAGCCTGGGTGGCATGGACACACGGGGCTGCAAGTTCAAAACCCCCAGCTGCTCCACATGGAAGAAGAGGCTTTCCACTCCCATGAAGATTCTGTCTCAGAAACCCACAGGGGAAGTTCCACTCCGTCCGTAGGCTCAGCTGTGAGTTGGAATCGACTTGATGGCAGTTGGATCGGGTTTCAAATGTAATGGAAAGCCTTTGGGAAGTGGGAAGTGGCTTGATTGGATTCATTTATCGGGAGGGAGAATTGATCAACAACGTCTCAGGGTTGTTATAACCAGTGACCACAAACTGGGTGGTTTAAAACAACAGCAGTTTATTCTCTCCCAGCTCTAGAGGCTAGAAAATGGAAATCAAGGTGCTAGCCTGGCCACGCCCTCTCTGAATGCCTTCTTCCTCTTCCTCAACTCTGGCAATGCTTGTAGTTACGTCCATCACCTCCTCCTCCGTCTTCCCAGTGTCTCTGTGTGTCTCCTCTCTTTTTAAGAACCCCACTCACACTATGCTGTTCCATCTCATGGAGGGTCTTCCTCTTGTTGCTGACCCTCTCTTTGGCCAAGCATGATGTCCTGAGACCATGCCCAAAGTACATGAGAGGAATCTCACCATCCTTGCTTCTAAGGAGCATCCTGGCTGTACTCCTTCCACTAAGACAAATATGTTTATTCTTCTGCATGGCACTTCAGTGAGATGGACTGACACAGTGGCTGCCATCGTGGGAATAAACAGCAGCTGGGAGGATGGCACAGGAACCAGTAATGGTCTGATCTGCTGCTCTCCACAGGTTGCTGTAAGCCAGAATTTACTCTACAGCCCCTAACAACAACGCTAACACCAGGCACACTGCAGTGTGGCTTCATTTGAACTCGAGCCTCTGCAAAGCCTCTCACTGCCATTGAGGCAATGCTGACTCACAGCCACCCACTGTGAGTCTCCCAAACTGAGGCTGGTTGCGGGAGTAGAAAGCCCAGTCTTTCTCCCTCGGAGCTGCTGGTGGTTTGAACTGTGGATCACAGCCCAACGCATAACCACATCACGAGGGCAAAGGCTCCAGTCCCAAATAAAGTCCCATTCTAAGATTCTGGGAAGGACAGGATTTCAGTGGAGGTGAGAGGGAGGAAGGGGAAGAGTCGAGAGACTCTTGCAGGGGTCTGGGCAGCGCTGCCCAGTGGCAGGACAGGGTGGCCCTGGTGGAGGCTGTGAGAAGGAGCTGGATTCAGATCATATGCAGGAATAGCTGCAGGGTCTGCTAGGGACTTGGAAGACGGGTGAGGGGGACCCTGATGGCTGGCATTTCTGTCTTGGGGTAGATGAATGGTGGTGTGACCTGGGAGGATTTGTTTCAGGGGTGAGATCACATAAGATCCCAGATGTTGACACAACTGGAGGTACCAGGGTAGAGAAGGGTGGTGGAAAACCACATTGGACACAATCTCAGTTCTCCCCATCTATCTGTGTTTAGTCAGCCAGCAAGTATTTGCTGAGCACCTACTGTGTGTCGGGTGCTGGGCTGGGGCCGAGAGCCAAGAGACACCGCACGGATTGGGGTAGAAGCGACCACAGCCCGCATGGCCTCATCAGCTCCTGAGTGTCTGAGAGCCTTCCCCGAATCCGGTGTAAACGTAAGCGATGCTCAAATCTGGCAAACACTGGTAGTTTCTCTGAGTCAGCAGTTCGGAAGAGCTTAGCTTTTCGGAGAGAAAGGAGCTATATTTAGATTTGGACAAATGACAGATTAAGCCAAGAACATATCGGAAGACTGCCCTAAAATGGAAGCAAGAGAGACTGTCTCCACCAAATGGCTGAGGAGGACAAGTGGGCACAGTGTCCTGAGGAAGCGGGCAGGCGAGGAGGCGGCAGACCTGGCTGGATCCTGGATGACTTTGCCCACGTCCACCATCCATCCCGACCTCCAGTTCCTCGTCCACCAAGTGAGGCTGTTGGGTTCGATGCTTTCTAAAGAGCTAGCCAGCGATCCCTGGGTTTTCTTTATGTTCTTTCTCAGCACTGGACTCTTGTTAGCCTGTCCTCTTAACATTTACTTAAAAACTAGAAACTCCCACCCAATGCGGTCCTGGAGGGCTCGATGTCCAAAGCTGAAGAAAACGTGGTGTGTGTGTGTGTGTACCCATAGAAATCGCTGTCTTGTTCTTCCCAGACTGTCAAAAGGATACTTGCTCACGACAGACAGTGTAGGCAACAGAGGCAAACAAGAGGAGAGTCAGAGACCTCTGTAACGAGACCACTGGGATGACCAGGTGGGTTTCACGAGCCCCTTGTCTGCAGCACATAACCTACGACCAAATCCACTGCCTTCGACGAGCCTACGAACAGGCTGGAACTTCCCAGGACGGTGCTTTAAGGGAGCCGCCCTTCAAGCCGGCCACCACATCTTCTCCAGTGGAGCCGCTGGTGGGTTTGAACGTACACCTTCCTGTTAGCGGCTGGGCGGTTTACCGCGGCAGCCCGGAGCGGGGCTCCTCCTCGTGTCTCTCAGACACCAGATGAAAGGCTCGGCTGCAGTTACTATCAGGTGAGCATCCAACATCCAAAGAAAGCTCTTCAGCCAAGAAGGAGAAGAAAACCTCCTTTCTCTGACCTCCTTTCTCTGAGCGTTGTTTCGCCTCGATGCTGGCCGAGATGGAAACTGCCAGGGCGTCGTCTGATCTCTCAAATTACACATTTCACAACTGACAGCAGTTGCTGTCAGATTTCCTGGGGAATGCAGGGGAGCAGTAACACCCAATGTGCATTCTCTTGGGCAGACGACTCCCCTGGGGGGCTGTCTGAGCAAGAGGAAGACTGCAGAGCAGGGCTGCTCCCCTCCCTCTCCCCCGGCAATCCTTCCTCAGACGTGAAATCGCCCTCCATGTCCCAGGGCACCCGCTATGTCTGCCTGGGGGACCTGAGTTCAAGTCAACACCGCCTTCACTGCGGCCGCGTCCTTCTGACTGTGCAAGCTTCTAGTGTACTCTGGGGGTTCCTGATGACCTCGGAGAAGGAATCAAAGCCAGGTTCTGTCTGCAGACATTTTCGTTGGACCCCTTCCCGCTTCCCCCCCCAGATGGAATTAGCTGCTGGAACTGAAGGGCTGTGGCCGTCGTTAAGGGTATGTGGGTTTCCAGGATTCCTGAGAAGCGGTGAGTTCGTCACCACTGGGCCCTTTTATCTCCCGTGTTCACTCCACAGGAGCAGAGGGCCAGCATTCTTCAGTTCCCACAATCCCCTCACCTCTCTGCAGGGGCCATTTACCTGCTTGTGCCCTGCTGCTCTCAATCAAATTGTACAAAGCATTCCCAGGGTGCCCGGCAGGCAGCGGACAGAGCTCTGAGAGTATGGATGAAGGGGAAACGCTCCTCTGATGGGAGACTTCTTTGGTGGGACCAGTCCCGGGAGAAGGCCATCATACTCTGTAGCTGGTCAGTGGGAGAAAGGAAGACCCTCAAAGGCACGGACAGACACAGTAGCTGTCCAGATAGGCTCTTCCTCGGGACTGATTGGCAGGATAGGGGAGACCATACAGTGTTCCGTTCTGTGGTGCGTCGTGGAGTTGTGGTGAGTCGGAACCGACTCTACACAGAACCTGACACCACCACCACACTGGGGAAGCTCCCGACTCATTACAATGACAGTGCAGTGTGGGCACCACAGCATGGGCAGCCTGGGTGCAGCTAGCTTGGGGGCAGAAGAGGCTGAGCTCCTTTGTCCTGAAAGCTGGTCAGAGGGTTTCTGAAGGTCATGCTCGGTCAGGGTTCTCAGGGAAGAGGAGTCTGGCTAGCAGAAGCAGGTGGTGGGGAGTGCTGGAAGCAGGAGTGGTTTGAGAGCACAAAGGTTTCCTGT
>NW_022106189.1:42602872-42604084 GCF_000313985.2 Echinops telfairi
GGAAGTGGAACTGGGCACGTATCATGGAGCCAATAAGCCGAGGCTGTTTATCCTGCTTGTTCTTTCATTTCCATTGTGTGACTTTTACAATATGCACAAAAGTACCATGAGGATAGTACACCGAGTGCCCATGCACCCAGTGCCTGGCTCCCACCCTCTCCCCTTCTCTGGGAGTCAATCCTACATATTTTATCATGGCCTCCATAAATGCGGAGCTGTTCTTCTTGCAGGAGGAGGAACTGGAAAGGTTCGGAATTTCCACAAGGGCATCCTTCTCTGCTTCCTGCCAGTGACCCAAAGCCTGGGCAGGTACAGGTCTGCAAACCTCAGAGTCTGGGGCTGGTCTTTCCAGGTAAACTGATGCAAAGTTGCTATCTAGCACAGCCTTGCTCTTCCCTGGATGGGCAGCCCCCTCAGATCGGAAGCTATGGTCTACTTTCCACCCTTCCAGGGTCTCCTGTCTCTCCCTCAAAGACACTTACATCGGCCCAGCTATCCCAAACCCAGAACTCTACCCTGGATTCATCTTCCCTGAAAACTCTATCCATTTCAAAGCCATCGACTTTTATCCACCTCCATCACCAGCATCCTCCCCTCCAGGCCACTGTTCCTTTCCCCAAGTACTGCAACACCCAGGCATCTTGTCACTTTCACTGCCATTCTGAGGGACAGGATCGAGGCCAGTCTCCCCACTTCTCCAGCTTCTTCAGTCTACTCTCCCTACAACGTAGTCAACATGTTTTTTCCAAGTCCTGCTCCCTCGGGATCCAAGCTCTCTCCTGGTAAATTCTTCTCTTTGTAAATAATGCAAGCCACTCCTGTTTTCTAATCCCACAAGAAGTCATCCTCTTCCTCCGTAGACTGGGAAAGTGGATGGGCACCTTGCTCATGGATGGAGTCATGGTGCTGCACCGAGCTAGATGTTGGGTTCCTAAGCGTTGGGTGGGCGGTTCAAAGCCACCAGCCGCTCTCTCAGAAGACGAGGCAGTCAGCTCCCCTACAGATTGAGTCTCGAAACGCCAGGGAGCAGTCCTTTCTCTACCCCACAAGGTCGCTAAGAGTCGGACTCGACTCGGTGAGAACCTTACCCACGACCACACAGCTCGCAAGTGGAAGAGCTGAGACTCGCATTCAGGCCCTCCGGATCCAGTTTCCACGCGCTTACCGCGGAGTCCTAGCCTGCCTGCACACCCCTCCACGGCTACGGGGGTC
>NW_022106189.1:42604864-42607247 GCF_000313985.2 Echinops telfairi
GCGCTGGGACGGCCCCCGGCCCGAGTTTGTGGGCGCTTCGCCTCCAGATCTCCGGCCGCGGCCGGGAGCGCCCCTCCTCGCCGTCGCCTTCCTCCTGGGCTCAGGCCGAGGGACGCCCCCGTGGGCTGTGCAGTTCGACCCCTGGGTGTAACCCTGCTTGACTGTCCAGCGTGACGCGCGCCTTCCCTTTGGAAATTCCGCGTAAACGACCTGCAGACAGGGCAATTAGAAGACCCCCCACCCCCCACCCCACCGTTCTCAGAGGGCGGCTCCAAAGCGGAGAAGGCTGAGAAAGGCGCCTTTTCAAACCTTGACTGCAACAAAGCTTAACCTGATTGACCAGCTAACCAGGTTAATTAAAGGTTGGTAAGGCAGTGTTTGTACAAGTGTATCAGATTTAGCCGGGGACTTTTGTATCTTTCCTTACAGCTACTTTCTTGCAAACTGGGTTGCTCTTTGAATTAAAAAAGAAAGAAAAGGAAAAAAAGCCATAGAAAACTGTCCAGTAAGCTAGTTAAATATAGACTTGCAGTAAAGACTATCACTAGAACTGACAGGTCAGAAAAAAGCTAAATGATGGGGACTGGCTTCCTCTGCTTTGCCCTACAAGTACTCCATCCAAAGGGCATTCTACGCTTCACATTAGGAGATGTTTGTGCTAACTCAGAAGCAGTTCCAGCGGCCCTGCAACTTCTGGCTCTCTTGTCAGCCCAGTCGCACTATTCCTTGGTGGATTTAAAAGTGGGGAGAAAGCACACACCCCTACACCCCCTTTCCACGGAGCTTTGCTCAAAGCGGGCAGTTGGGGCTTTGAACAATCAATGTCAAATTGCAGTCAGCAGACCAGTGGCTCCACTTAGTCTCCAAAGGTTTCCGTGTTTGAGAAAAGCTGAGGCAAACCACTTTAGATGCATGGTTGCTGTGGTTCTTTAAATGGCATCTGGTTGGCTTAAAAGAAGAACACCCAAAACACCTCACTGTCAGGGAGCCAATGCTGCTGACTCATAACGACCCTATAGGGCAGGGTAGAACTGCCCCTGTGAGTTTCCGAGACTGTGACTCCATGGGAGTAGAAGGGCTTACCTCTGTCCCCTGGCACTGGCTGGTAGTTTTGAACTGCTGACCTTGCAGTTAGCAGCCCAAAATTGCAAATGGGTGGTCTCTGCTCCATCTCCTTTCTTTGCTTCATTTCCTCTAGAGCTCTCAGTTTGGTAACATGCCCTGCATCTGGTCCCAGCCAGAGAGTCAGCTCCAGGAGGCCAGGCCTTTTTCTGTGCCCATTGCTGGGTCCCTAGCACCCAGGCAGAAGAGTGCTCATGACTTGTAAGCATGTTGACGGAGATGACTGCCTCCTTTCCTACCACACAGCAAATGGAATGTAGGTGAGAGCTGGCTCAGGGAAATCTCCATATTCCACTGGAAAAAGTCCATTTTGGCTCACAGCAACCGTGTAGGCCAGAGTAGAACTGCTCCCATCTTGATGGAAGCCAACTGCCACAGTTTCCTCCTTCGAACCTCTCACCTTTTGGGCTCCGTTCATTTGTGGTCCCTCATTGGACAGGGCCTTCGAAGACTTGCCTTGTGTACTCAGCTTTGACTCTTCTGGCCGGGAGGTGTTGGGCAGTGACTTAATCTGGACTTAGATTTCCCCAGTCTGGTAGATGAGGGATTAAATCCCAGCCCCATCCTGGGAAGAGAGCTGTCACAGAGCTCTGTATGCCTGGCAGCTCTGTAAACAGGCCTATGTCTGTTTAATTGGAAATGAGAAGGGGGGGGGGCGTGTCACCCACATGGGGCTGCCCGCGTATAGCAAGACTGGTTAGTGGAGTGAAATGTTGCACGTTGATCATAACTAGCAGCAGTCCCGAGGCCGGCACAGGCCCGGGCAGTGAGCCCGGTTCCGTGATGCGTGAGGGATCCATGAGTCGGAGCTGAGTCAGTAGCAGCCAACAGGTGTGAGCGATTACTAATGGGGTCAGTAACTGCGCCAGGCGGAGCCTCCACGCTCCTCTGCAGGGTGCCTGTCACTTTCTGAGCTGGGGAGCAGGTTCTGGGAGCATGGGGGCGCAGCACTTCACCAGGAGCTTCCTGGTTCTGATGGTACCCATGATTCGGATCAGGCCACGGGAGTGATGCTTGCTGCCCTGGAGCTTGCGGGGTGGGGTGTGTGTGTGTGTGTGTGTGTGTGTGTGTGTGTATGTATGTGTAGCACTTCACCAGGAGCTTCCTGGTTCTGATGGTGTGTGTGTGTGTGTAGCACTTCACCAGGAGCTTCCTGGTTCTGATGGTACCCATGATTTGGATCAGACCACGGGAGTGATGCTTGCTGCCCTGGAGCTTGCCAACGTGTGTGTGTGTGTGTGTGTGTGTGTGTGTGTGTGTG
>NW_022106189.1:42607347-42613524 GCF_000313985.2 Echinops telfairi
TATAATGTGTATAACGTCTAGGAAACGAACATGCAAAGTGATTGAATGGATTGCAAAAGCTGTATAGCAAATGTGTTACTTGCATAAAAGCATGGACATATCTGTTGAGACGGGGAGGGGCGAAGACAATAGCTATTATGATTGTGTGTGTGTGTGTGTGTGTGTGTGTGTGTGTGTGTGTGTACACCACTGTCTCATGCTGCCTCGTTGGGATGGTCATTTCAACCCTCTTATGTAGGAGCAGGTCATGGCCAGCTGCCACTGAGTCAGCCCTAACTGGTGGGGCCTCCGATGAGTCCGAGGAGGACTGCTGTAGGTTTTTAGGCTGACTTCAGAGATAGATCACCAGTCTTCTCCTGAGGTCCCTCTGGGGGAAGCAAGCCTTCCATCGCGTGATTAACAGCCAAGCAGTTAACTCTTCGCACGCAGATATAATTGACATTTTACAGATAAACTTTTTCTTTTTTTCCTCTTCCAGTTGTAAGTTTATTTACCTTCTGAAGTAAAATGTTCCTGGGGTCCTTTTAAAAAGATCACTGTCAAGCCTGCTTCAAAGTATTGGGTTGATCCATTGTAACTTCTTGGAAACAAACTGGCAATGTTTCTATTGGGATAAAAACAAATACAACAGAACATTTTCCATTTGAGCATTTCTGTGTGGCCCATTCAGCAACATTAATTACATCTGTCATGCTGTGCAGTCACCACCACTGTTTCCAGATTTTTAAGACAAAAGTATTTTCTGCTTTGTTTTGCCGAAACCAGGTGTTTTCAGTAATGGAAGGCATGCTGAGTGAAATTTAAAAAGTTTTTTGAGGTAATATATTTTGATATGCTTAGTGAGACACCTATATCCCAAGGGAACTGTTCTGTGGGACTGGCGGAATGAGGCCCGTTTCTTCAGGTTCACACTGTGACGCAGGCCCCCGTCAAGTGACAGCATGCACTCAAAGTGGGATAAACCACAAGCCTAAACTCATTGCATTGGTGCCCACACAGCCCTTGTAGGGCAGGCAGAACTGCCCCGTGAGTTTTGAGTCTATTACTCGTTCTGGGAGTAGAAAGCCCCATCTTTTCTCCCGCTGAGTGTCTGGTGGTTTTAAACTGCTGACCTTGGAGTTAGCCACCCAGCCTATCACCACGACGCCAAAGGGCTCCAAAAGTAGGGTCACACCTTCTCATTGAACCATAGGTGTGGAGAGAATAGGTGGACACTGTATGCCCCAGGGTGGAGAGAGGGCTAAACAATAACTTCCCTCCTCCCCTCCGCTAGGGAGCGTGGAGCTCTAGGCATTTCCTGTACTGGATATGCTACACATGATTTATTACTTATTCCTTTGTGTCTATCCTGGTACATCCATTTGGTAGCATGTATGCAGACTCCTTTTCTCTTGATGGCTGAGTAATGTTCCATTGTACGCATAGGCCACATCTTGTTTGTCCCGTCATCTGCTGGCCGTTCAGGTGGTTCCCCACTTTCCCTATTATGAATAGTGCGACTGTGAACGCCAGTGAACAGGTACCTGCTTGCATTCCACCAGGAGTGGAACTGGTGGCTGCGTGGTAATTCGGAGTGTAACTTTCTGAGGAACCACTAAACTTTTTGTGGCAGCAGCAGTACCATTTCACAACCCCAGCAGCAACGGACACACAAGGTCCAGTGGTTTAGTGATTCTCCACATCCCAGGCTTTCGTAATGTACTTGTTTTGTCTGTAAGGAACTTTAAAGATCGTATGAGAGCAAGATGGATTTGTGCATTCTAGAAGCTGATGTTTCTGGCCCCTTAGAAGCGTAAGCATTTAGGCCTGTGCTGTCACTCACTACTGTATGAATTGAGAGTTCGGAAGTCTGTAATCTGTGAAGTTTTGCCAAGCCCTGAGCTTTGTTTCTGGACTTCAGGTAGCCTCCTGATCAGGCAAAAGCTGTGTGGCTTGGAAGCAGTGGCACGTAGTGCTGAGCCCTGGTGGCGTTGTGGGCTGTGCACTAAGATGCCCTGCAGGAGGGAGGAGAGGCCGTCTGCTCTCGCTTAAAGTCTTGGAAACCCACAAGGCAGTTCGACTCTGCCCTACAGGGTCGCTACGAGTCAGCATTGACGCGATGGCAGCCAGTTTTGTGTGCTCAACTCTGAGACAAGCCAACTGTGTCGCAGAAGGAGGAAAAGGCCCCTCAAGTGGCTACCTGCTGCCTTGGCCAGGCTGACCTTGGCGCTGCCGTGGGTTGGGTTCCAGTCCACCGTGGTAGAGCCGGTACCCCAGTAAAGTGAGTGGGGCCTGTGCAGTTTCTGGCTTCTGGTGCATATCAAAGTGATTTCCCACTACACCTAGTCTTTGCAGCGTGCTGACAGACAGCCTGATAAAAAGTCACTTTGTTGTGAGAACTGCCAAAGTGGGGCACAGAGACATGCAGGGCCCCTGCTGTTGGAAAAAACGGTGCGGACAGACTTGCTGAAGGAAGGGCTGCTCCACCTTTTGTGTGTAATAAGGCAGTCTCTGCGAAGCCAGATAAGGTAAGGCAAGGGCTGCCTGTGCAGAAAAGCCCTCGTCACCTCTGAGGGGCTGAGGGAGCCCCTTTCTGCACAGTCCCCCTGGCTTGGCCTTGCTTTTACCTCCTAGTGGTCATAACAGTCTCCCCACAGTAGGAAGATTGTAAACACAGAAGGAAAAAGCCTGAAGACTTCAGGAGAAGCCATGCTGGTCATCCAAGAAGAGGGCTGTCGGGTGTGGAACACATAGAGTGTGTGTGGGGCTGCTGCTGGAATCCTGGCAGGGCCTTCGGCAGTCCCACTCAGCCCTGCTGCTTTCCCGGCATGCCCCACTCCCAGCTGTTCCCCACCCTGATTCTAGGGTGACACTTTTCCTGCTTGGTGGGGGCAATCAAACTTTAAGGTAAATTGACCAAGTATGGTGGAATGGAGCTCAAAGGTGTGACGTCAGCCTTGGCAACCTGGAGACCTTCTGGGAAGGCTCCCCGGGGCTTCTGGGAAACAGCTCTTTCTCCTGAGTGTCTCGGGGCTGGGTGACTTCTGGCCTGCCTGGGAGCTGTGGTCTGGGGGGGTGCTGACTGGGAAAGGATGGGAAGGCGAGGGCTGTGTGCTCTGCACTCGTACCCAGGCCCACGGCACGCACTGAAGAGGAGGCTGGTTTCCTGGGAGCCGCTGGAAGAGTCGTGAGTGTTGCTTTCAGGCCTGGAGAGTAAGGAAAAGAAGGGTTCCCGAGTGTTTGGGGTCCCAGGGGATCAGATGACAATGTAAATGGTAACTTTTTCTCTTATTTTTGACCGTCACCTAGCCTGGTAAATGTGCCTGGTGGGTGGGTACAGTGAGCTTAGAACCCAGGTCAACTTGGCCCCGACACTGCCCAGACGTGCTTCCGCATCTGTGAGACGAGGTTTGTAGGCTGTGAGCTGAGAAGGGAAAGGACCTGTGGCTCCCCAAAGAACAGAGTACGGGCCCCTCCTGTGCCTGTCAGTGGGAGCCCTGGGACCAGTGGTTGAGCCTTGAGCCCTAGTGGGACTATTGGAGAGGTTGGCAGCTCGAACCCACCTGCCACTCTGTGGGAGAGAAGACCTCGCAGGCATCCTGCTCTGGTGACGAAGAAACCCCACAGGGCAGTTCTCCTCTACCCTCCAAAGTGTCTATGGCCCGGCTCCTGGGCACAGACACGATGTGTGTGTGTGTGTGTGTGTGTGTGTGTGTGTGTTGGGGTGGGTCTGCTCTGTCTTTGTGGCTTTCTGACTGTGTGGCATTGTTGATGTTGTTACACGGTGTGTGTGTGTGTGTGTGTGTGTGTGTGTGTGTGTGTGTGTGTGTGTGTGTGTGTGTGTGTGTTGGGGTGAGTCTGCTCTGTCTTTGTGGCTTTCTGACTGTGTGGCATTATTGATGTTGTTTGCGTTCTCTCCCCGCCTATCTGTCCCACAGGGCTCAGCTGCCTCTTCTGCTGTGTAACCCCAGCCTGTGGAGTTGTGTTGTAACAAGCATTTATTTAATGCTGTTCATCTGGCCTTGCTCCAAAGCCTAATTACTGACGAGCCTGTCTTGCCATTTAAATCTAAAACTTGACTCAGATGATGCCAATGAGAGGACTCGAGACTGGTAGGGTCTCTGTCAGGGGCCATGGAAACTGCCCCTGGCCTTTCCTGAGATGCCAACCCTGTGCCCAGGAGCTTTTCGCCCCGTCGCACTGTGGTCAGCTAGGGCCCGGCTGCCAGAGCTCACACTCTCCATCTACCCCCACCCCTGGTCCAGATGGATTTCTCTGCAGCCTGGCCCCTCAGAGTCCTTGTTTCCTGGGCTCCCTAGTGGTGATGAGCCCCATGGCAGTTGTCAGGAGAGCCCTTGCCTGTCGTCAGGGGCCCTGGTCACATGTGGTGAGGTGCTTGTCCTCACACTGAAAGGTGGGCTTCGAGAGAAAGGTGCGGTAGTCGACTTCCATAAATATGACAGCCTTGGATCCCTGGGGCAGTTCTGTGCTGTCCTATGGGTCCATCCAGGTCGCTGAAACAGACTGTGGTGACAGGGGTGGGGTGGGGGGTGGGGCGAGAACCTGGTTCTGTGGCCAGTGTCCCCAGAGCAGAGTCAGTCTTGATTGATGGTGTTTTGCTCTCCAATTTAGGCCTCCTTTTTGTTTTTCCTTTTTCATTCACGTGACCATGAGTGCATAGTTAGTCAGGTGGAGGGTGGTTTCAGCCCATTTGGGCCCACGGCTCTGAGCCTCTTCCTGCACCTGAATCTTTGCGCGTCCCCAGCATGGACTTGGCCAAACCCATCTGCTCTCTAGGGGGCCTGGACTGTTTTCATCCACCTGCTACCAGTCATCTGTAATGATGCCTTGGAGAGAAACCATCTGCCCCGAAGGTCTTGCAATTTGATGGCTTAAGAGGGTTGTTTTTGTTTCATTTTGTGTTTTTTAATATATTGGATTAAACCTGTGTCTGTTGTTCGAAAGTGATCATAAAGTCTCCTCCTTTCAGACGCTCACAGTGTGTTTGCCAGGGCATTTCTGAACTGGAGTTCTTTGAAGGGTGACACAGGTTTGTCATTGCAGCTCAGAGACACTGGCTTATTTATCCAACACAGTGTTTGCCGCTGCACTCTGATTGTGAAGAGGCTTTCAGAAGGTTTCAAATGATGGCACAGATCAATAGAACTCTTGTTCGGCCTGCGGATCAGACAAAAGGGAAGTGTAGGGGGTGTTAGGTTTATTGCACAGCCTTTCCTCTAAGAACAGAATGTCTTAGGCAGGAAACCTAGCTCCAGCGAAAGCCACTTGTCTACTCCGTTCGGTTCCTCCCCTTACCCGTTTGACAACTGCTTGTCCTATGTGTGTCTCCCTCAGTCGCTTTCACCGCTCCTAAAGTAATCTGAACTCTAAAATGAGCGATTCCACTGGGCCGCTTTTCACACCCAGACACTGGCTCCTTTGGGCTGAGCATCTGGAGTCAAAGCCAACTTGCTCATTGCTGCAACGTCAGACCCTCCTCCTGATGTCAGAGTGGGCCGGAACTCCACGTGGGACCCAATAGAGAGAGCATCATTAGGAAAAATGCTGCTGGGCTGAGAGGCTCTCAGGAGCCATCAGCCCTCTGAGACGACTATCTCCTGTAGTAAGGCTGGATGATCGACTTGTAAATTTGAATTCTAGGCTGGCAGGTGTGGGGGGAGTGTTGTGTGACAAGTGCAGGTTCTGGTTGCTATGGAGACTGAAGACGCCTGCTGGGTTCTCTGCTGCCTAAGAGACTGACACTCAGAAAGAGGTCTGTACCTCGGTGGCCCAGGACATGGGGAAGTTGAGCCAACTAACTCCCCAAGGACCTACAGCTGGAGTTTGAGTCAGACATCAGCTGATGGGTCTGGCACTCGGGCTTCTCCACCAGCTTGTCACCAACTCTGGCAGGACCACATGAAATACCGCCCCTGGTCACTCTCTTGGTGATAGAACTTGGTTTCCTCCTGTGTTCCTAGAACATGAGAAAAAAGGAATGTTGACAGGAAGGACAGTCTGATGGGGAGCTTTGTTAGCTCCAGCAGAGTTAGCCTCCAAGCAGGAAAACTCTGAGAGCATCAGTGTTTAAAAGTGGGGTTGTTAGTCAGGGTGCGATGTAACAATGATGAGAAATACAACCTTCCTCTAGTTCCTAAAGGTTTCCTCCCCGCTCCCACTACCATGACTCGAATTCTA
>NW_022106189.1:42615984-42640406 GCF_000313985.2 Echinops telfairi
TATGGATTGTGATAAGAGTCGTATGAGCCCCTAATAAAAC
Source organism: Echinops telfairi (assembly GCF_000313985.2). Lineage (NCBI taxonomy): Eukaryota > Metazoa > Chordata > Mammalia > Afrosoricida > Tenrecidae > Echinops > Echinops telfairi. Next base: position 42,616,025 of record NW_022106189.1, read on the forward strand.
GATTCTAAAAAAAAGTGGGGCTGTTGAATAGTGACATATTTGAGAGGCGGGGGAGAAAGGGGAAGGCCATTATGTTTTCATTTTTCCATCACATTTTATGAAGTGAGTGTGTTACTAGGTACAGAACCTAAATGTCTGGTTTGTGTGCCCAGCTATTCTGTGATACCTGAATTATCTGACTGCAAAGTATTTCTGAATCTTTTTAAGAACAGTTCTAAACATGCTTTGATGCTTTTGGTTTTATGTTAAGATGAGTGTAAGTAAGTCTGAAGTCCTAGTAGCCCTTCTTAGTAACCAGTTGGCAATGCCTATGAATCGGTGATGAGATTGAGCTCAGAAATCTCTGTGGGGCCTTTGTCATTAAATTATTCAAATCTTTTGGTCCCTAAGTGGGACTCCAAAGCCTCACATTTGCAATCAGGATAAGTATCCACAGGAAGTCATCAGAAGTTTACTTTCTTGTAAGTTAGGTGAAGGTTGACCAAGCAGATCGCAGTGTTGCATCAGCAGTCCACACACGTACTGCTGACGAGCAGAGGCCCCTCTGCAAGCAGGGTCCGTCCTCCGTGCTATGCTTGTCCTGTTCCACAGACGGCACTGCTGGCCGGCAGCATGCAGCATCCTCTAGCGTCCTGCCCCACTTGGTTCGCAGACGGTGCCTTTTCCCACGCAAGCACCAGCCTGGCAGCCATAGTCCAGAGACTGCCCTTTGTGTGGCCGGTTGCTGGCTGGCTGTTGTGCCTGGCCTCCTAAAAGAGTTGTGTCCTGTGTGAGCAAAGTGCCCAGCCATGCCCGCTGCCCTAGAATTCTAATCCTAGTAGTTGGCAGCAGGGTGTGTGTGTGTGTGTGTGTGTGTGTGTGTAAACCTTCCAGCCTGCCATGGAAGCTGGAACACGGGGTCTCTGTGCTTCCTTTTTCGTAGTCTTCTGTCCTTGACTGGAATGACTACCGTCACACGGCTATCGCTGTATTCTTTAGGGAACGGTCATTACCACCTTAGCCTGTGGGATTGTGTTTATCAGTGATAAACAACCGTGCGAGAATGAACATTGTCTAAGATCAAAATGCAAGTGGGCTTCAAAAATTCCATTATCTTTCTATTTAATCTTTCCACAAACTTTTTGAAGACCCTCATTGTGTTTGATCACAAGGATCTCTGGTGGCATAGAGGGTTACGCGCTGGACTGCTGACTGCAAGGTGAGCAGTTTGAAGCCACTAGCCGCTCCACAGGAGAAAGATGGGGCAGTTCTGCCCTGTGCTGTAGGTAGCTCTGAGGTGGCACCAACTCAGTGGCAGTGAGCGTGGGTTTGGTCGTCGGTGTTTTATCACAGACGCGTTCGTGGCAATTCACTCCCCTGCTGTCTAGCAGATGCCGACTCACAGCGGCCCTGCGGGACAGAACAGAACTGCTCCACGGGGTTTCCGAGGTTGTGAGCCTTTACAGAAACAGACAGACAGCCTTCTCTTACTCCTGGGAATCAGTTGGTGAGTTTGAACTGCTGACCTTTTGGTTAGCAGCCCAACATTTAGGGCTCCTTGTTCTGAGTAAAGGGACCTTCTGTATCATTATTGTTGACTGGTCAAAGCATCGATTACAGGCTTAGTTATTCAGTCAACCAGTCTGCACACAGTCAATGTGCAGTAACTGTGACGAAGTACTGGATCCTGGGTGACAGCACTGAGTGAGGCTGACTCACCTCCCGAACTCACTGCCGTCCAGTCCATGCCGACTCACAGTGACCTTGTAGGACAGAGTAGAACAGCCCCTGTGGATTTCTTTATGGGAGTAGAAAGCATCCCCACCCCACCCAAGTAGCTGGTGGTTTCAAACTGCTGACCAATGTGTAACCATTCTGCCACCAGGGCTCCCTAGGCTTACCTACTGCCCACCATTTGCACATGTAGTCACTGGGCTCCCCCAGTATCAAAACCCAGACTGGGTATGTGGCAACTTAAGTCAGTCTGTGTGTTTTCTACCTCTCTGGGCTTGGTGAGCAGAAATATAAATAAAAGCTTAAGACTTTAAAATGAGATTTTAATGTTCCCTTAAATTTCCAGTGCTGTAGTATTGCTGTGGTTGTGTCTGCCTTGTAAGGATGGAGAACACATAAATACTCTGTCTTCGTTGGGCTAGCACTTCTGAAGGTCTGCTCTAAAATCATTGGATTGGTCACTATTCTACGAGAAACCCAATTAGACCTTTATTGAGGCACTTTTTCTTTAAGCAGAGCACAGTTTCTTGACCGAAGGTCTCTAATTTGATCATGCAGCCCCTTGATTTCCCTTGAGTTTTACGTGCCAGCGCCACGCTGAGAGTGACCTAGGCAGATGGAGTGCCAATGTCCAGTCGTCTCATTGGGTTGGCAGACTATAAAGAGAGCCTAATTACAGAGCACTGTGAAGGAAGGGAACAGCCCGGGGCGTGGTGGCTGCCCAGGACCAGGGGACGGCAGCGCCACTCTCCCAGCAAAGATCACTGGGATGGAGAGCCGAAGGACCAGGAGACGTGAGACGACCTCCAGGTGGGGAACCCGAGGAGCTCAGGCTTAGAGGCAGAAACAGATTGAGCATGTGTAGGGAGCCCAAGAACACCAGCAAGAGAGGAGATGGGGCTGTGAAAAGCAGCATACGATAAGATTAGAGGAATGTGCGCGCGCGCGCACACACACACACACACACACACAGCTTAGTGTCATTAGGGATCCAGGTGACAGCATCTTCCCAAAGTAAAAGGTAAGATCTGGGTGAGGGAAGAAGGACCAATGGGAGGAAACACAGGCAGTGGCTTGGGTGATGTTACATTGACGGGGTTGCAATGAACAAGGCGAACCAGGACGTGTTTGACTTCCTGAGTGTAAAACCTTTATCTAACTCACTGAAAACCACAGAGCCTGGCGAGGGGCCGGCAGATTGGAGCTGTCCTTCGCTGCTGTGGAACTGTGGCACAACCACGCTGGGAACCAGTATGGCCATTCCTTTAAGTTGGAAATAAAAGAACCATGTGCCCAGCAGCTCCAGCCCCCGGAATATATCCTAGAGAAGAAGAGCCGTGGCAGAGGAGAGAGTGCCCACAGCCCTGCTCACACAGCAAAGGACAAACAACCAGCACGGCTCCCTGAGTGACTTAGATGAGCACTCGCTGATGCGTCCCCACGGTGCATTATAATCCACCGCGAAGACTAGAGTGACAGATTCACCAGACGCTTCCCAACATGAACGGACCTGCAGGACATTGTGCTGAGTGAAGTAAATCATTCACAAAAGGGCATACACTGTATGAAACCACTATTGTAAAAGCCAAGAGAAGATTTATGTACAGGAAGAAACATTCTTTGATGGTTACCCAGATGGGCGGGGCAGGGACTAGCAAGCTAGTCACTAGCTAGATAGTAAACGTGCTGCTTTGGATAAAAGGAAAGACAATACACAAAACTGGGGGCGGTGGAGAGCAGGTCATACAATATGACCCAGGCAAAGGAAAACACTAGAAGGGAGGTGTGCAAGAGTCAAAGCTGACCCTGGGGAAGTACTATTACAGACACAATTGTACAATCACAGTCATAGTCTGTGGGGGTATACAGAGGGAGAGTGTGCACTGAGCAGGTTGGAGATGATTGCTGGGTGTACACCCACATAGACTTGGCCAAGGATGTTTCTGCACGCACAGCTGCACGAGCTGTAAAGATACCCAGATACACAGTGGAGAGAATGCAAAGCTATGCAAGCTGCTTATCCATAACCAGACTCCTTGAGGGCCTGAGTCACTGCGCTTGAGGGCTCAGGCCCGTCGTCTCAGTGCACATCCATGAGATGATGCTACTATGAGAGAGACCTCTCAGTAGGGAAGGCCATCATGCTTGGTAAATGTAGCAGAGGGACAGCGAAACTGAGGAGACCCTCAACAGGATGGATTGACGCACTGGCTGCAACAATGGGCCCGGGCATCGGAATGAGTGCAGAAGGCCCAGGCCCAGACTTTGTTTCCCTCTGTTGTGCAGAGGAGGGTGGCTGTGGGTCAGAACCAACTCCATGGCACCCAACAACAGCAGTCCATGAAAACCAGACACACTGGTCTGAAAGAGACTGGAGGAGCCCCTGAACCTAGCACCCTAGGATGTACAATACTTCTAACTTGAAACTCAAGCCCTTCTTGGAGAATGCCTCTCAGGCAAGTCAAATAAATAAGAATGCCCAGGGAAGCGTGGAGGGAGGGTGGGTTGGCAAGGGGGAACTGATTACAAGGATCTACATGTGACCTCCTCCCTGGGGGACGGACAACAGAAAAGTGGGTGAAGGGAGACGTCAGGCAAGGCAAGATATGGCAAAATAATAATTTATAAATTATCAAGGGTTCATGAGGGAGGGGAAGTGGGGAGAGAGGATTAAAAATGAGGAGTTGATACCAGGGGCTTAGGTGGAGAGAAAATCTTTTGAGAATGATGAGGGCACTGAATGTACAAATGTGCTTTATACAATTGATGTATGTATGGATTGCGATAAGAGTTGTATGAGCCCCTAATAAAACGATTTTTAAAAAATGCTCAGGAAGAACCATCAACTCACGAAACTGAAAGGACAGCATGACCCAAAAGTGGCCATGAGAAGACGGGAGGGGTCAGGGAGCCCGAGCATTCAGCAGGAAATGGGGAGAAAGCTGACACATTGAGGGGAGGTTGTAACCAGGAAACTAATGTGCCATGTGAACGTTGTCCTGTGGCACAATAAAATGCTTCGCCGGGGAAGCAAGACGCCCTGGGCTAGGGTTTGGCAGTGCAGTCCAAATGAGACGGTTGGAATCAAGAGGTACAGTGGGAGGGCTTGGGGAGGAAAAGGAGAGAAGCCCAAAGATGACTCTGACCTTCACTGTTGACTTGTCCCTGTCAGTACACTGTGTTCTTAAATCTGCTACAACCTATGCCTAATCCAGTATCAGGACCAGCTAAACACCTGCTTGACGTGATTGAACTGTGGAATGGTAGGATGTATATTTACTCCCAATTAATTATACAGTATACAAAAGGATACAAAGTATACATTGTACTGTGAGTTTAACAGTTGTGTAAAAAAGTATAGAAAAAGGAAAGCTATTTTAACCGTAGCAATACTTCTACTTAAAAGGATACTGAGGAAGAAGCTCTACTTTAGTGATCAGCTGAAGTTTCTCGGCAAAAACCTTGACAGTCCAGCAAAGGCCTCCCCACAGCTGTAGTAACCATTTGCTCCCCATCTTTTTCTCTCTCTCTCTCTGCCACTCTCTTCTGGCAGGCAGACTCATATCCCTCCTTGAAGTGATCCCATTTACTCTCCCCTCTGCTGTAATGTTCTTCACCTCTGACCCCTGGGTGCTCCCTGCTGTGCACCCTGTCTTCTGCGATGCATACCTTCAGCAAAGCACGCTTAGAGCGTGTCTGGTGAGTGAAGAGGAACTGGATGGGCAGTTGGATTGGCACTCCTAAAAGGCCCCCGTCTTTCGTCACCAATGCCAGAGGCTAGATTACCATGAGACAGCCTGGGAGCCCTGATGAAGAGGCCAGAGGTCCAAGCTCACGTGCTGCACAGACCGCTTCTCAGTAATCGTGGACTCTTGCTGTGACATTTTACTACGTAGCCTAGATATGGCAGGGACAAAATAAACCATCTCACAGCCTCAGTTAGCCAATGCAAAGGTCTTTCACTGTGTCTGTCCTGTTTGGGTTCCAACCAAGTGCATTTCCGTGGCTTGGAAGGCCGGTAGCGAGGGTCTGGGCTCTCTCTTCAGGGACAGCGGCGCCATGCCAGCACTGTAGTCTGTCCAACTGAGGAGTCCTGGAGCTGTAGCCAGCCCCTTGGCAAGCAGTAGAAGCCTCTTTCAGCTGCGAGTTGCTTGGAGACGTTTCTAGCAGCAGATGAGGAATTAAGGAGGTGCCGGGAGCAAACCAGTGGTTGTAAAATCAAATTTAAAGGTGCTGAAGTGAATTGCAACTGGGCACTGAGTGAACTGAGTGCGTGTGAAGCTGACGCTGTTTGGCCCCCCTCTCCCTATCTCCTTTTACTAAAAGGAAAGCGCCATTTGTACATGTTCGGTTCTTTTATTGTGAATTGGGCGAGGGTTACACAGCTGACCATCAATTTCACATTCATCAACCCCGACTCCTTCGGTTGTATCTCATTCTCTGCCCCTCCCCTCAGTGGGCCCTCACTTCCCCACTTACGCCCTGCGTTTGCTGTTCCCGGCCCTCCCTGTTCTAACCCTCTGAGCTCTGCCCTTGAGGAATGGCTGGTTATCCCAAGGTGTGTACACCTCACTCTTGTTGCTACCTTTCCAGGTCTGTCGATCCTCTGGCTGAGATTGGAGCCCCAGGGGGAGAGTCTAGTCCCAGACCTGAAGGGTGACTGTGGGCCGGAGGCTCAGGTTCTGCCAGTCTCCCTGGACCAGCAAGCCTGGGGGTGATTTTCTTAGTGCTCTAGTTTGCCTACCTGGAAAGGCGGGTAAGAGAGAAAATGAATGTAAATTCTTACTTTCCCTTTAGACTTACTCAGGAGTTTCACTTTCTCTGTCATTGAAAGGCTTAACCCTCCCTCATCCCTCCTTACATTAGGAAGGAGAGGATGGGGAGTGGGTGGAATTGTGGATCTACTACTGCTGCATTTTGAGCATTCTAGAGCATTTGGTGACATTTCTTAATTGCACTTCTAAGTGTTCCTCCCTAATCAGTCTTCTTCTTATGAATGTATACATACACGCACACTACAAGCCAGGCTCACTGCCATCAAGTCAGTTATATCTATATATATATATCATGGTGCTTGCCTATAAATGGGCTCATACTTGCCCTTTTTGCTACTGATTTATTTCTCGCTGAGTAAGATCTGTCAGTCTGTCTGAATGGGAACATGTGTGTCAGGTATGCATTGCAAAGAGGCTTAACTCTTTCAGTGACCATTTGAAGGTACGGGGCCTTCCGGTGATAGGAAGAGCCTTTCTCCTGAAGTCGCATCTGAAAGAGAACACATAAGCAGAAACCGTGCAGCTGCCTGGCAGGCTGTGGCACGAAGGGCTTCCTTTTATGTGTGTTTCTGAAAGGTCAGGGTGTGACCGGAACAAGGACTTGTTTCACTCTAGAAGAATCTGTGCTTCACAAGTTGCTGCATCATGAGCCTGTCTTTGAACTCATCTTAAAGTTTTAATGTGCACTTTTAAACCTATATCTTTTATGGGCTAATTCTTACTGATTTACTTTCAAAATTGCACGGGCTAGATTTACAATAGAAATATCCATTTTATAACCAAAAGCTGTCAGGGAAAGGAAAAAAAAAATCTCAGGAAGCTCAATGTCTCCCTAAATTAATTTCTGTTTCTTGAATGTGTTCACGTTAGTGTAACAGGTGCAATCTGTACATGTGTATTACGCGGGCTTCATCTTTCCACTTATAGTCATTGCTGTTCCTGTGCCCGTCGAGTTTACTCTGTGGCCGGCCATGATGTCATTTCAAATAGCTCTCTGCCATCACATCGCATAGAGCTTCACTATCAGTTGCTTTATCATCCCCTCTCACGTTATAATCTCCAGGGCTGTGTTCTGATTAAGGGTGCCCCAGACAGGTCAGAGGGTGTTTACCTCAGTCCCCTCTGACCATGTAATCTCCAGGCCTGTGTTCTGATTAGGGGTGCCCCAGACAGGTCAGAGGGTGTTTAGGGTTTCTTTTCTCTCTTTGGGGGGAGAAGGGGGCAGGCAGAGTAAGTAAACCCTCGTCAGGTTTCCCAGGTCAGAAACTGGATTGTTATGCTCCTTACATGAAACCAGGTGACTTTTGCCAGTGATCTCTCGCTTTATCCACCTGAGAGAGAACCCTGATTACAAGTGCCACTCAAACAGCGATTCTCCAAACTCAACAAGAAACTAGCGGTCGGTTCTGTAGCGGTCGGTTCTGTTGAGCCAGTGCGAACCAGTTGAATCACACTGCTGGGTTAACCTTGATCGGTGGTCCATCTTGGCCCTTCAAGACTGCATGTAAATAATCACTAATTCCATGTGTACCGCAGTAAAGTGATTTTACAGTTCATGGGTCCAATTTGAAAACCGAAGGCTCTGGATCAGAAGTTCTGAACTAAGATACATAACTTGTTTTTGTCTCAGCCTGGGAGCTCAGCACGAGTTGCATCTTTTTTTTTTTTTTTGAGTTGCATCTTTTTAATGCATAGTTAAAAGCAACAGATAATGCATGGCAGACCATACACAGCCCACAGAGCCCCACGGCGGGCTGCACCAACCGGCTTTAGGTGTTTCTATCTATACACATTTTCAACTCCAGCCTAACAAACAGGAAACAAGAAGCAAAAATGAGAGATCACTTGCAAAAGTGATGAGACAATGGTGTTAAGACTGTGAAAGACAAAAAAAAGTAAATTAAGATCTGCATAGCAGGTCACCTGCTTTCAAAAGAGAGGTCGCCAGTTTCTAATATATCAAGCACAATGACTATTGTCTAATTGGTCTACCTCCAAAGGAATGGGATTCCACTCCTGCAATGAAAAGATGGTTAAGGATAAATCATAGAGCCTGTGATGCTCAGCTAAAAGCCAAGAATATTACAAGTGAGAATGCCAATCAAGAAACAATATGGAAATATCTTAAATGACAGTTGTATCGATTTTTGTCAGGTTTTTAGTAATTTTTCATTAATCTCTTATAATTAATTTTGTATACCTCTTTTGTTGTTCTTATTTATTAACTGTATGAAATAATAAATGGCCTTTTGCTATATTGGGTTTTTTAATACTTAACACAGTCATGAGGGTTGTTAAATTATTTGAGTCCCACCACTGGATCAACTCTCCCCTCCCCAGATGGACCACTATTCAAGGCTAACCCCTCTGCTGCAGCACTGACCACCAGTCCAGCTTCCCCTTCCCTTCCCCAGGATTATCCGGTTTCATCCTGGGACCTTGTCTGGACATTTCGTTCCCTTGGATCCTCTCCCCCACCCCATTCCCAAGCACAGGAGTCGGCATAGTGTCTCTCCCAGGAGCAAGAGCAGCAGTGTTGAGTGGCTGCATCTGCTAAAAGCAAATGGACTGCGCATCATCTTCTAGCAAGGGTCTGGTTTCCTTTCCTCTGCAGCCAGGCTTCCTGGAACGTGCCTCTCCTTTCCGGTGCTCACTCTGCATTTGAGTTCGGGCTCATCACACCATTCAGACTGCTCTTTAAAGCTCCAACAGTGACACATGTCACATCAAGTGGAGACTCGGCATCTGCCCGCTGCACTTGCCTTGTCTGTTGGATTGTTCACTGGTGGCCATGGGTTGGGTGAGAGGAAGGTTGTCCTGCATTTGCTGTGCACTGTGTATATCTTGACTTGCTGGCTGTACTCTGGACCCAGGATTGGACATGGAGGATGGCTTCCACCTTCCCAACTACGAGTGACCACTGGGGACAACACAAAACTATTTGGTGTTAGATTAATGGTCCTTTGGCTTCAGGGCCAACCGAGGTCAAGCTGAGGTCCTCTCTCTGCCTGCAGGTGCCCGTGGCTTTCCTCTGAGCTCCTCGTGAGTGGGCATCTTTCTGGTACTAAGTTGCAGGGTAGCAGGGCTACCAGGTGCTGAGCTCCTATCTCCCCACCCCTGAAAGGCCATCAGTGCCACAGAATTTGGAAGTGTCTTTCCCTGACCCTTAATGGTCATAGAGAAGTATGAAACTGTCCTGATCCCTGCTCCTTTCTATGTATGCAGCCCGTTTGTCTTTCTGGAAACTTCTGCATTTGAGCTGCTGGCTCATCACGCCGTTCAGATGGCTCTTTAAAGCTCCAGTGAGAGGAAGAGAGAGAGCCTCCAGCGTCATGGTGGGTCATGGAGCGCACTGAGCAGTCTTCCGCCCGCCGCCAAGGCCACGTCCTTAGTCATCTTCTCGCACACTCATGTGGATGTCCTTGTTTTCAGTGTGCACCCCGCTGGGGAATTGTCCCCTTCTCTTCACATGTTGTTGTTAGGTGCCACCGAGCCCGTTCCATCCTGTGTGACCTCTTTGCACAACAGAAGGAGCAGAGGGAAGTCCTCACAGTGGTCCTTCGTCGTGAGCCCACTGTCGGTTCATCTCCTGGAGGGCCTTCTTCTTGTTGACTGCCCTTCCACTGTCCTAACTTGACTCTCCTATTTTCCCCTGTCTCTTGCCTTCTCCTGGAATGTTTCTTCAACTTTTTATATCATCCTTCTATTGCATTAAAAAAAAAATCTTCAGCCATTAAAGTGGTTGTTAGAATGCACCTATTTTGTAGCATCCTGTTGTAGGAACCTCGATGGTGCAGTGCTGAAGCACTTAGCTGGTGGCAAAAGGTCAGTTCGCCACAACTAGGCCGTCCGCTTCTGTGAAGGTTTACAGCCTTGGAAACTGGGTGGTTCTACTCTGTGTATAGGGTCACTCAGAGTTGGAATCCGCTTGACAGCAGTAAGTGTTCTTGTTTTATTAAGTATCATAGCCTCTCTATTCTCTCTGGGAGTAGTAGGAGAAAGTTGCCTGTTTTCCTTTTGATTTTGCATAATCACTGTTTCTTCTAAATTGCTCTTTTTCTGTTTGTTTTGGTTTCTGACTTTGGTTTCTTTACTTGGGTACCAGGCTAGCTGTTGGTTCTTGCTTGCCCAGTTGTAAGAGAGGAGCTCGAGCTCAACGTCGCCCCACCCCAGGATGTTGCAGGGGTGGGAAGGGGTGGTGAGCCAGCCTTCAGAGTGACCGGGCAGCATCCAGGGAGGCTGGACCTCTGCTTTCCCCTGGCTTACACCAGCCTCATCCCTCTCATCCAAGTGCAGCATGCAGTGTCACACCCTTTCCCCAGTGCTTTGCTGAGAGACACTGGGAGCTGGGGAGTCTGTAACTTCCACTGCCTGGTGTGGGTTTCACTATAGCCCAACCAAGCTGACTCCTTTCCTGGGAGCAGGTTGATGTTGGGGTGGGGGGGGTAGGGGATTCTCTTGGGCTGGTCAAATGTCCCAGAAGGCTCTTCTAATTCCCTGATGGTCAGTCTGGCTTCTAACATTTGAGGAGCAAAGACTGATGGTCTTAGCATCCAGGGTATAAACATTCATTCATTCTGTTTTGGTTCAATGCACCTACCCTGAAATGTGCCTGCTAGCCCCTGACCACGTAACCTTCCACTGGGCTGAGGGAAGGTCTTACTGAGTTGTGCAAGAGGAGGACCCGGGAAGACAAATGAGCTAAAAATAGGAGAACTGAGTCACAAAGGTTTCAGAAACAATTGAAAACCTTAAGTTTTAAAAGTACCTTCTTTTTTGTTGCAAATATACAGACGAGCTCATCCTAATCGTACAATACCTCGGTGTACATTTCCGCAACCAGACAACATTCCTCAAGCCATGCAGCCGTTTTCACACTCCTTGTCAGATTCCTCCCCGCCCCCACAATCATGTGAGGAAACCTTAGGCTTTCCTAGTGGGAAGCATTGGGAACAGTTTTTAGATGTTGGACAAGGTAAAAGTAGCCATCTCAATCAAAAAACAAAAGCCTTAATTATGAGAAATCATCAATTATCCTTTTAAAAAAGTATCAAAACAGCTCAGTGGGAGGAGGACAGGGATCTCCATCAACAAATGAACGAGCAGCTTCAGCAGATGTTCACAGAAGCGGAAGCTCAGGTGGCCACAAACATGAGCCAGGCCGCTGAAGGAAACCGAGCGCAAGCACTCTGAGACCGAGATCCTCTATTGCCTTTGAGTGGCAAGAAGCTTGACCAATCCAGACGTGGGCCCAAGGCTTCTCGGACACATTGCAGATGGCAGCCACAAGCAGGTCTTAACTACTTAAATGGAATAATTCCTGACATGGAGTAATCCATCCCAGGATTACCCAAGAGGAATCCCGGCACAAAGTGCAAAAAGAGGCACACACACAGATAGGTAGAGAGATACTCTTCAGAACCTGGAACCAGTCTAGCGGCTTGGCCACCGGAAAGTGGAGTGTTACTCAACAGAAGGAACAGAGAGCAAGAGCGGTGTGCGGCGATGAGTGACGCAGAGCAAGCTACTACAGAGTGCAAAAGGCTAGCCCCAAAATATTAACCCAAAATTTTATGAGATTAAAAAGCAACTTCACATTGGAAATCAAGAGGACTTCCAAAAGTTCATGGAAAAATGAAAAGATGTGAAATTTTTCCATGGACATTTTGAAACCCATATACCTATTTTTAACTAATCCAATCACGGGGGAAAGTGGACACAGATTTAGGATGATTGTGTCTGTAGAGTGGTAAGCAGAAGAATGGGTTGATGGGAAAAGTCATTGATGGTTTTCAATCAAGGTCCTGGCCTTTGTTGTATGTGCAGCTTGGTGGGAGCTGTGTCGCATTGTTGGAAATGATTTGATAGTCAATGAGCCAGAAGAAAGGCTCCTGGGGATGGGATCTCCAGAGTGAATAGGCATACCATGTACACGTGGGTCTCTGGTTCCCAGCTGGCTTCTTTTGTTCAGCTTTTGAAAAAGCAGTACCCTAAATAGAGCTGGAATACCTGTTTTGTCATTGAAAGCTATAATAAAAATGTACTGATCTAAAAAACATGTACAAATATGCTTGATACAATTGATGTATGCAATGTTATAAGAGTTGTAAGAGCCCCCAATAAAACGATTTTTTAAAAAACATTTAATTTAAAAAAAAATGTTTTCTAGGTTGGGAGATTCATCTACTGCTACGTGTCATATATTTTAGAGTCTTTAATGCATAAATACCTGTAACTATTTCTGTTCTTTCATAGAAAATTTACATTTTTCCCCTCTCTTAGGACAAAGTTAAACTATAACCCTCCGAAAGATGATGGATCAACTTATAAGATTGAACTGGAAGGGATATCGGTAATGGTTATGAGAGAGATCCTGGATTACATCTTCAGTGGGCAGGTACGATGAGAAGCGAAGGAAGGAGGGAGGGCAGGCCGATGGGCAGGCAGTTGCCCAGGCCCAGGCCTGCTTTCAGCCCATGCAGGACAGGGTAACTCGGGGTCTGCCGTCATCTTCCCAGCCACTGTGTGCTTGGCTGGTGTCTTGTGCTGGTGATGGCACCCCCGCATGTCCTTCTGGCTCTCGGCTGTGGGAAAGAGCAGCAGACAGAGGTCTTAACCCCCCGCCCCAGTGTGTGCTTGGATCCTTCTGAACTCAACTCGCCAGTGGGAGAGGACGGCCACGGGGTGCTATTGCACTGCCCTCTTTGTGTTTGCACCCCAGGAATCCAGTCTTGTTTGCACCCACACTCTAGGGAAGCTCACCCTGTCTCCAGAGCATGGAAAAGACGCTCCCAAGGCATTTGGGGATGACTTTGTAGAACTCAGAGTTCATTCCCATTGGCAGGCCACCCAGTTATATTGCCATGCCATGGTCTAGTGGCTTCAGCAATGCCAGCCTCTCCTCCCACCCCAGTCTTTCTGCCAGGTTCCCCTAACGCCACTTAGGTCCCCGGAGAGTCGATGATACTTGGGAAGGAGATGATCACTACTTCTGTGTTTCCTTTTCCTTGACACCCCCACCCCAGCGTACGGTGTGAAGTGCAGTATGAGGAGCCTTAAGAAGAACCATGGGTGGAAGTTAGGGCTCATTTTAAGCCAGAGGGAAGAGCCCAGTGTATGTCATGTCAGCTTCTGTGTGGCTGTCTGCGCTTCATTCTTTTGTGCAATCTTGTTCTCCCTTGGTTCTTCATGCTTCCTGTTTAGCCTTTTGCTTTTTGTAAGGGCCATTTCTTTCCATGTATAGCAGCACGCACCGTGTATTGCTTGCCTTCTCTGAATAGTTTCATTCTGTCCAGTGGCAGACTTTCTGATGTCAGCCTTTTTTGGAGTTTTGTTTGCTAGTTTCGTTTCGTGGGACTCTCCCCTTCTCTTTTCTCTAAATGCTGCGTGGTTTGTGTGTTCATGTACATTTGTGTGACTGTTAGAATAAATTAATTTTAATTAATTTTTTTATCTTGCCCTATAGGATTTCTTTTTTTTTTAAATCATTTTATTGGGGGCTCATACAACTCTTATCACAATCCATACATACATCAATTGTGTAGAGCACATTTGTACATTTGTTGCCCTCATCATTCTCAAAACATTTGCTCTCCACTTAAGCTCTTTGCATCAGCTCCTCATTTCCCCCTCCCTCCCCAATTTTAATTACTTTTGAGACAGCCCTTAAAACAAGATCTAAAAACTCACTGCCATCTAATTGATTCCGACTCCCGGCGACCTTATAAGGCAGGGTAGCGCTGCCCCTGTGGGTTTCTGAGACTAACTTTTGGCAGGAGCAGACAGCTCATCTTTCTCCCATGGAACTGCTGGCGGGTTTGAACCTCATGCTTTATGGCTAAAACCAGGCTTAGGGCCAGTCATATCTCTAACTGCAAAACCAAGCAGCAGGTGTTAACAGAGCATGCAGTTATAAGTCACTTCAAGTATGAAGTGACTTCAGAAAGTCCATGGAAAATGAAAAATAAAAACTGAGTGGAATTTTTCCACAAACATTTTGAAGCTTTATAATCAGGCTTGGATTTGAACCTTAAAGCCTTGTTTGCACATTGTGATCTGTCTTTGGTTCCCATGCGGAATTCAGCACCCTAGTGGCATGGTGAGTGACAACAAACACCCTCTGCAGTAGTGATTTGGTTTTACTGAGACAGGAGTTAGTGCTTTTCCACATGGTCTGCAGCAGCAGCATTTGCTCTCCCGTGTTCAATTGAATATACTGCAGACTCACCCAAGCCCACACTGCCTGCCATCGACTCACAACCTCCCTGTAGGACGACAGGGTAGAACTGTTCCCATGGGCTTCCAAGACTGTCAACTCTTGAAGGGAGTAGAAGCCTTGACTTTTTCCCTTGGAGCAGCTGATGGTTTTGAACTGCTGACCTTGCAATTGGTAACCCCACACTAACCCACACTGCCACTGGGGTTCCTGTAGCATGTTATAGAAATGGGAAGTTACCTTTCACTGTGACAAACTCAGTGGGTTTCTTTTATTTATTTATTTATATATATTTTTAGTAGGTTTCTTTTACACCATTGTGTTGCCCATTTTCTTAAGGGATTGGCAGTTAATACTTTATAGGTGTATCTCTGAGGGAGATGTCTCTGGCTCTACATTCATGTTCAATTTCTCTTCTACCTTCTGGAATGTGGGAAAGGACCACAGGACTGGGGCAGTATGGATCCTTAGGTCCATGTGTTTACATTGCTTTTTCCTGAAACATGGAAAAGCTATCAATTTGGTAGATGAAGAAGCAGCCATCAGAAAATGGAGCAAAATGTAGGTAAAGCAAAAGTTCATAATGAGAAGGAAACCAAGAAAATCCAGTATCTGGGTGGATCCCACAAGACTGTTTTGAGCCCCATCTGTATTTGTGGCATGTGTGGCCTGAGTTCACCCTCTCCCCCATGGCCTGCCCTGCAGCAGGCTACCGTAGCGTTGTCTTACCAAGACAGAAGGGCATCTGCATGCACTCAGAGGTGAGGCTTTCAGTGGTTCAGGTGTTAAGGTTTCAAATCGTATTTTCAGATTGCCACCGAGTCCAAAACTTTCCATTCCCCAAGCATTCCGATTGTTGACAACTTTTTTTAGTTAACAGTGAGCATCACAGACACTTTGCCCTGGGAGGGCAATGAGGAGATGACGTAGATCTATCAGGGAAGAGCTGTTCTTTGAGGTGGCTGGGTGCCCTGAGCTGCTTCCTGGGAAAGGTGGAACCCCATGAAGTAGCCCACATGTGGTCATCGCCAGCCTGTCCAACTGGATACTGTGTCTGGCTCAGCCAGTAAGTCCCAGTTTGGGTTTTCAGTTCCACACATTGCTATGTGTTTCTGACGCCCTTACAGATCCGGCTCAACGAAGACACCATCCAAGACGTTGTGCAGGCGGCCGACCTGCTGCTGCTGACGGACCTGAAGACCCTGTGCTGCGAGTTTCTGGAAGGCTGTATCGCTGCTGAGAACTGCATCGGGATCCGGGACTTTGCCCTGCACTACTGCCTGCACCACGTCCACTACCTGGCCACCGAGTACCTGGAAACGCACTTCCGGGATGTCAGCAGCACCGAAGAATTCCTGGAACTGAGTCCTCAGAAGCTGAAAGAGGTGGTGTCCCTGGAGAAGTTAAACGTCGGCAACGAAAGATATGTGTTTGAAGCAGTAATTCGTTGGATAGCGCATGACCCAGAACTCAGAAAGGTACGTACCACCCAGGAGATGGTGTCCCTGTGTCCTTTCCAGAATGTGCTTTTTTGTGTACATTACGCTGCTTCACCTTGCTGCTTCAACTCCGCTTTGCATGGTGGTCTGTGAAACATCTTCCCATCGGATCGTTAAAAGGTCGGGTGTCCGGGCCGGCTCACCCAAGCCCACTTGGCTCATAGGACAGCTGCAGAGACACTCTCATCTGAAGAAGCGTGCCCTTCCCTCTGCTGCTTACCCTGGGGCGAGACCTACTCCGCTTCCGGTGGAGGTTGCACAGCTGCTGGGGCCCTACCCTTACTTTAGCACCTCCTTCCCCCACATGGTTGCGTTACTCCTGTGGGGATTCTCGGGGGCAACAGGCCCAGAGGGTGGCAAGTGGTGAGAGTTGTGAATGGTGAGTTGCTACCAAGTCTGGGATCCCACCTGGAGCACTCCCTCCCATCTCGTCATCCGGGGGCGGGGTGTGTAGGCAGCACTAGGCTACACAGTGCCGTTCCAAGAGCAACAGTCAGGCAGTGAGGGCCTGGGGACGGAAAGCCAGGTCTTAGACCCAGCTGAGTAGAACGCTGGAGGAGGGAGCCAAGTAACAGGACTGTCAGCCTCGTCTTATAAATAAGGGACTGGTGACTGCTACTACCTTAAAATTAGAGGGTAGCTTCAAAATGTATAATGATATTGCAGCTCCGGCTTCTAACTTCCTCCTGCCTCCAAGTGACCAGGATGCTGGGGTCATCTGGTTGCAGGGAAACAAAAGGCAGCTCTCAGCCCTCTGATTGGCCTGAACTTGATGCCGTTGACACCTGTTGGCTTTTGTCACTGCACATTTGGAAGAGTGGGGCTCACAGTGACTGTCGCAGAAGGAGAAAAATCTCCTGGTGGTGTCGGTCCGGGACGTTCATGTGTAAAGAGCTCCACCTGAGGGGTGCGGAAAGCGCAGTCGGTTGGTTCCCATTTAGTGATGGAGCAGCAGGAGGATGCGGGTCACGTTCTACATTTTAAGAGGTTCGCATTCCTAATATGTCAGGGGATCATGTTCTACATGTCCGAGGGTCACATTCTGCATGTTAGTTGTATTTTACATGTTAGAAGGTCTTGTCATACCTGTTAGAGGGTCACATCCTACATGTTAGATGGTTATGTTCTCTGCATGTTAGAGGTCATGTCATGTGTTAGAGGGTCACGTTATACATGTTAGTTACACTTTACATGTTGAGCCTCACCTTCTACATGTGCAGAGTGTTGAGCATTAGCTATTGCAGAAATGATACTGTAGTGCACTAGGAGCTCTGGACTTTCTATATTTTCCTCATATGCTTACTTTTGAGACTTTTCTGTTATTAAGTTGATCATACTGCATCTAGCTATTACTATATGTCATTGCACATACAGTATACACATGGTTTACAATTCCTATACACATAGTTTAACCCATTAGGCATCCAAATACATGACCTCATGTGAATTAGAGCGACGTTTCCTCTGTGTCCCATCTGCTCGGGGAGCCCGTCGGCCTCTGAGAGAGCTGTGGAACAGGACGGCGGCAGGTCAAATACGAGGGGATGGCAGAGAGATCGTAGAAGAAATGAGTGAAAAGATGATGGAATTTTCCCCCACACTTTCTGATGCCTCCCCCTGTAAATCCAGACTGATGGTTTTCTTCACGAAGCTTCTAGAAAGCACAGTGGAATGGGATGTGCGCCAGTCTGGGGCCGTGCATGTGCTGAAAGCTACGTGTGTCTGCCCCTCCCCCGCTCTGCAGGTCCACATGAGGGACGTCATGTCCGCCCTCTGGGTCTCAGGGTTGGATTCCAGTTACCTGCGGGAGCAGATGCTGAACGAGCCCCTGGTGCGGGAGATCGTCAAGGAGTGCAGCAACATTCCTCTGAGCCAGCCGCAGCAGGGCGAGGCCATGCTTGCCAACTTCAAGCCGCGGGGCTACTCTGAGTGCATCGTGACCGTCGGTGGAGAAGAACGAGTGTCACGGAAGCCCACGGCCGCCATGCGGTGCATGTGCCCCCTCTATGACCCCAACAGGCAGCTGTGGATCGAGCTGGCGCCGCTCAGTATGCCAAGAATCAACCACGGCGTCCTCTCGGCAGGTAGGCTGCCCTGGCGCCTTGGACCCCATACCACGTCTGACCCAGGGCTTGGGGAAGGGCCTGGTGGTCGCTGTACCATGGCCTTCAGCCGGGCTGGCTCTCAGGATGCCGGAGGGAGAGCTGTCCCTGCTGTTCCCGAAGCGTTCATGGGGGGGTTTCACTAAAGAGAAAAGAACGAAATTCAGTGGGTTTTTACCAGCAAGAAACTCCGTGAGCAGACTTGGAGCATACCCTTTCTTCAAGCCGCGGTATTCCTGTCTTTGAAATTGAGGCTTGGAATTTAGAATGTACTATATGTGGAATTTAGGGTTGCAGTATGTTCTTCTATCAGACATGACAGTGTTAGGGCCAAAGCAGACCTTTCATAGATGTCAGAAAATACTAGCTTAGATTCTCAGTGGCTCAGAGTTCTCTTGTCTTCGGGGAGCACGGTGGCTAACGCGCCGGGCTGCCAGTTTGAGCCCTTCCGGAGGCATCTCATAAGGAAGTCCTGGCAATCTCCTGAAAAAATCAGCTCCTGAAGCCCTGGAGAGCCCAGCTCTCCCTGACACACAGGGCGCCATGAGTTAGGTTCATGCGACAGCACCTGGAAAAAGTTACCATGCTGGGGAAGAAAAGAGCTGGATTCCCCTGACCTTGACAGGTGTGAAAGCTGCCCACGTGTCCATGCTCCCAGGGAAGGTGGTGGGTGCTGCCTTTCTCCTCCCCAGGCCTTCCCTTGACTTGATCCCACAAGTGTCAGCAATCCTGCTGGGATCCTTTCCTGGTTTCTCTAGGTGCCCACTAACGGGATCTGAGAGAGGCTTTGTTTGACCTAGAGGGTTGTTCCAGGAATCTAGGGGTGTGTACAGTGACCTCATCCACCGTTCTGCCGAGTAGGAAGGACACAGTGGCGCTTAGACCCTGCAGGAAGGTGGAGGCCCCACAACTGTCCCCATTCCTGGGGCCTAGAGCAAACAGACGTGGGCCGGGTTCAGAGACCACACGGGGTTCGCAGCGGCAGCAGCGGGGGGTTGAGGCACAGAGGTGCCCAGAGTGAGTGGTGCTCTGGGACCAGGGGAAGCTTGGCATGCGAGAAGGGGCCCCATCCAGAGAAGGGTCCCTGCGTACAAGAGAGCCATCCTCAGGTGCTCCTTCCCTCAAACGGGGCTCAGTGTCTCTCCTGATCTTTACAGAAGGATTTCTGTTTGTGTTCGGCGGTCAAGATGAGAACAAGCAGACGCTGAACTCGGGAGAAAAGTACGATCCGGATTTAAACACGTGGTCTGCGCTGCCACCCATGAATGAGGTAAAGCACCGTCTGGTTGTGTTTGATTCTACAGTCTGCAAAAGCACCTCTGGAGCACTTGTGCTTCGTAGCATGTGGGGTCATCATGTGCCGGGGTCAGCTCCGTGGGGCCCAGCGACAGCAGCCACATTGTGTGCATCGGCTGTCGGGTGACAGGCAGCCTCGTGTCTGCACAGTTCTCCGGTGTCCTTTCAGGCCCGACATAACTTTGGCATCGTGGAGATAGACGGGATGCTGTACATTCTGGGCGGTGAGGACGGCGAGAGGGAGCTCATCTCCATGGAGTGCTACGATATTTACTCGAAGACCTGGACCAAGCAACCTGATCTGACCATGGTTCGAAAGGTGAGGCCTGGGTCCTGTGGCGGCTGGAGGGTAGAGTGGTCTGGAACAGTGCTCAGAAAGCCTGGCAGGCACGCGCCCAGACGGGAGCAGGGAGTGTACTGGCCTCAGCCCCGGCACTCTGTCTGGTAACTGCTGAATGCTGAGTGCACTTGGCTAGTGTGGAAGCACATGTTCTAAAGCAACCCTCTCACAGTGAGGAACAGGAATGAATCGACAGACTAGAGTGAAAACAGGGCATGCTGGCAGTATAGCGGCTGAAACCCTCAGCCACTCACCGGAAGGTCAGCTGTTTGAACACCAGCCCCCTCCAAGGGAGAACGGTGAGGCAGGCTGCCTCTGTAAAAACCTACAGCCTCGGAAACCCTGTGGAACAGCCCCCTCTGTACTGTAGGCTCACTGTGCATCGGTTCCTCTTGGCCACAACAAGTCTGGTTTGGGCTAGAGTGAAAACGCAGGGCTCACGTTAGGTAATCAGGTGTGGTTGCCTGACCTCTCGGGTTTTATGCCCAGGTGGGAATGATGTGTTTGGCCTTTAGAGGCACTGGGATACACCCATTGTACGTGGTCCTCCTGCTGAGTTGTTGAGGATTGCAGGAATTGAGTGACATCTCATTCCTCGGAATCAAAGTCATCTTGAGCCATCTTGGAGTGATGGGGAAATAGACTGGAAAGCTCGATGCGTGGCGTTTACCTGTCTCACCTAGTGCCATCATACTGGAAGGAGGAGGAGAAGGTCCTTACCTGGGGGTCAACAATGTCTGGGTTGCCTCAGGCTTCCTCTTTATCATCCTGTGGTTTAATATTGGGAAGCACCATTGTCCTCCTGTGGTTCATCGTCTTCCAGTGCTCGCTCGGATGAGTGCATGTCCGTTTGTCTATGCTTCCCCCTCTCAGATAGGCTGCTATGCAGCTATGAAAAAGAAAATCTACGCCATGGGTGGAGGCTCATACGGAAAGCTGTTTGAGTCTGTGGAGTGCTATGACCCAAGGACCCAGCAGTGGACGGCCATCTGCCCACTGAAGGAGAGGAGGTGAGTGTCTGGGCATGGAGTCCTTCAGTACTCAGTGGACTGAAGCCCCTTAACCCCCGAAACATCTAAACTAAAGGTCTCTGTGTCTTTTGAAGATAGAAATGTTACGTCCAATGCTTAGAGGAGTCTAAACCAGGCACCTCTGTTACTCCTTGTAGGGACACAGTGATGGGATGGGTCTTGTTTTCCTTCATCCTACACGGTACATCCAGTGTGCTCTGGAAGTGGCTGCAAGTGCTTCTCTTGGATGATCCTGTGGGCCTTATGCAGCCCACAGGCCAGGTGTTCCCCACCCCTGCCCTATAGGATCACTGAGCCAGAATTGATTCCAGTGGCTAATTCATAACTTATATTTGACTTAATTCATAACTTCATAATGAATAGCTGGGCCTTTCTTGGATTGTGCCTGCCTCCCCTTCATCCACTGCCTCCAGAGCAGGTGAACCTGCAAGATGTTTTCCACCCCAGCCACCCTGTAGGACAGTGGGGCGGCTTCATAGGACTCCCAGGACTGGAAATCTTTCTGGAAGCAGAGAACCTTAGTTTTCTCCCATGGAGTGACGAGTGGGCTTGAACCACTGACACTTTGATTTTCAACCCACCATGGCACCAGGGCTCATTCCTTCAAACTGGACCCTTTATTTGACCTGGCCTGTGGATTTGCATCAAATGAAGTGAGCAATCCATTTGGAAAAGGGAGGCTCACCGACTGCACACTTGCGTGAGCTAGCAGTAAGGCTCATAATGCCTGATGTCCTTCCAGGTTTGGAGCTGTCGCCTGCGGCGTGGCCATGGAGCTCTACGTATTTGGGGGTGTGCGAAGTCGTGAGGACATCCAGGGGAGCGAGATGGTGACCTGCAAGTCTGAGTTCTACCACGATGAGTTTAAAAGGTAATGATAAACCGTTTCATTCCGCTTGTGGAATACCAGTGACTTCAAGGGACATCAAAGGAAAACCATTTTTCTAAAGGTAGATTGGACTGGGACCCCCAGTTCCTGAAAAAGCATTCCTAGTAGCCTTTGAGGAAGAGTTTCCACTCTGTCACTTTGTGTACACAACCTTGGCTTTTCTGCTGACCCGCCCACCCCGCTGTGCTGCTTGCACCACAAGGAGCCACCTGCGTCCCCTGAGCCGTTGGGGTGATCTCAGCTTTTGTGCTGTTTCTTTGGCTTAATGTTTCCCTTGCCCCATTCACCCACTTCACTCTGCCTAACTAGGTACCACAGAGCCTGTGGGCACACAGCACTGCTGGCACTCAAACGCTCTCCCTCCCTCCCTCCCTCCTCAATAAAATGCCTACCGGCTGAGGGAAACCTGCCCTGTCTTCTGGGGGGAATAGGCAGCCTCTTTCCCAGCCTTCCCTGGGCCCTGCCTGCACGCAATTAGTGCCCTAACCAGGAAATGGTGTCTGCCTGCTAACAATGTATTGGAGTCCTAAGAAGAGAGCCGTCTGCCTGCACATAATCCTGTAATAGCATTTCAACCGTGTTACCAGAAGGGGGTGCTGTGATGTCATGTTTAGTTTCAGATTATTGGAGAACGGGGCAAACAATGAGCAAGGTTTTAGAGATACTTAGCAGTGTTAACTAACTTTGAATGGGCTTAAAAGTAGGAGACTTGCATTCTTTCTCCCCCCTTCCTCCATTGGGTACTTGGTCTTAGAACAGATGGTTGGGCGTGGCAGAGAGCCATTTAGAAGATGTTAGAAGCTGCCTGGCTGTAGAGCCCAGCCTCCCAGCTACCACCCCACTGCTACCCTGGAAGGCAGCCTGCCCCACATGGGCTTCTATAAAAAACTAAACCCTAGAAGTAGCTCATCCCTTACAAGATGGATGTTTTCAAGTGTGTTCTGTTTGCACACAGGCCCAGCCCTTGCCAGATGAGCCATCTGTATTAGATTGGAGGCCACTTAGATTGTTTTTAAGTAATCTCTCGTCTTTCCTGCTTTTGTTCCCTATTTTTAGGTGAAAACTTTCCTGGGAAAATGCCAGACCTTATTATTTTCTCTGTTTTGAACTAAAAACAAGTCTATTTGAAGGAAAGCAAAGAAATTGCCCCCAGTGATAGGAACAACTTCTTAATGTATCCAGAATGATGGTAACTCATTCTGTGTCTCTGCTCCTCCCGCCCGCCCCCCGCCTTCCCCAATGAGCTATCCTCCCAGAGGGCCAGCTTCATTCCTTCAGCTCTTCCTTCACCTTAAGGGCCAGGCCAGTCTGCTTTAAGATAAACTCTCAAACATTTGTCACACTGGCCTCACCTCCTCTCTGCCAACTACCCTAACACAAATACTCCTTCCTAGGGGCCACTCCATTAGCCTCCTGACCAGTCATCACTAGTGCATATTGCTGATCCGTGCTCGTGAAAGATTAACCCAGCGACCTTCGGTCAGTGTCTTTTAAAGCTGATCTTGATTTGCCTTTTGGTGGTTGGAAACATCACCTGTAAACTTACGGGTATAATAAAATACAAACATGAAAATGCACAAGTCATAAAGCTCTCTTCAGCTGATGACTGACTTGGGCGACCAGGTCACTTTGTGAGTGACAGTCACCACTCCACCTGTGGAAGCCTCCGGGTCATTTAGCTTGCCCCCGGGGCAGGGGTGGCAGTTCTCCTCAGGTCAGCGGCAGTTGTTGGCATCGGCCCTGTTGCTCGGTTCCGGAGTTCTTGCAGTCCCAGCTCGCTGCTTTCCAAGCCTGCCTCCCACTCGTCATGAAACTCTCGCAACCAAATCCCTGGGTTTTAGTTCGAAACAACTCAGCCAGAATGCTCTTTTGAGGCCAGGATGGCAAGGTGGCGAGGCTTTGTCTCACACGCTTTGGACATGTCAGGAGAGACCAGTCCCTGGAGAAAGATGTTTGACAAGGTGGATGGACACAGTTGTGAGGACGGTGCGGGACCGGCGGGGTTTCCTTCTATTGTGCGTTGGCCAGTTATGAGGTGGAACCAACTCAAGGGCACCTCACAGTCCACAGTCCTTTCATTGTTGCCCCCCAAAACCACTGCCTTCAGTGGGTGTTCACCTCCGTCCCACTCCGAGGCCACCGTAAAGTGCTGCTCTACCCTTTGGGGTCCCTTTCATAGGTCCTATATTCCCACTTGCTGCTTAAAACCACCCAGTGTTTCTGGTCAGCATCTGGGGTAAGCATTGGGCTGCTGCTAATCGCGAAGCCAGCAATCGAAACCCACCAGTTGCTCCTCGGGAGAAAGAGGAGGCTGCCTGCTCCTGTCTTTAAAGCGTTACTGTCCCAGAAACCCACAGGGACCGTCCCACTTGGTCCAGTGGGGCTGCTGTGCTTGAGGATCTGCTGAGTGACAGCGAGTCTGCACTTGCTCAGCACCTCCCCTCCCCCGCCCTGCACTTTTGCATCCGACTCATGGTGGCTTCCCTGCAGTCAAGACCTGCCAGCTTCATCTTTGATCGCCG
>NW_022106189.1:42641222-42643012 GCF_000313985.2 Echinops telfairi
GAGAGATGGAGTCCTGTCATCCTAGCACTAAGGTTCATTCTGGCTGTACTTCCTCCAAGACAGAGTGGTTTGTTCTCTGGCTGCCTGTAGTACTTTGACTGTTCTTCATCAACACCCCGGTTCACATGCGCCCCATCTTCCCTGGTCGTTCTGTCACGTACCTAGGAGGTGGTTGGAAATACCGTGGCTTGGGTCAGGCATGTGTCGGTCCTCAAAGGAGACATCTTTGTTTTTCACACTCTGAAGAGGTCTTGTGCAGCACACCTGCGCAAACTGGCAGCTCTTGACTGGAAGGAAGCCGAACCATGGTTTGCATGTAGAAGTGACAGGAAGGGAGAAGCTATGCTGAGCAAGTGCAGACTCATTGTCACTGACTTGATCCTGACTTCTAGCCACCCCGTAGGACAGAGAAGAACTGTCCTTGTGGGTTTCTGAGACTGGAACTCTTTACAGGAGTCGACACACCGTGTGATTTCTTGACTGCTGCTGCTCTGAGTGTTGATTATGGATCCAAGTAGAAATGAAACTGACCTCGTCAGTCTTTTCTCTGTTGACCAAATGCCTGCTGGTCCAGTTGTGAGGATTTCTGTTCTCCTTCCTTGGCCTGGTGATTAAGAGTAGGAGCTGTAGAGTCAGACTTCCTGGATTTTTACACACACACACACCCCCAGAGTAGGACCTTGGGCGAGTGACTCAGGCTCTCTGTGCCTTCATTTTCCCTACCTGTAAAATGAAAAGAACAAGGGTGCATACTGCTGAAGAGTGTTGTGAAGAACCAGTGAGCCAATGTGTATACAAAGCATGTAATAAAACAGTGCCTGAAGGGTTTGCTATTGTTATTGGCTAAATAGTTCTGGATGTTTATTGCTAGGGTGGGTAGTAGGGATACAGCTAGGGAACAGGACAGGGATGGCCCCTCCCCTCATTACCCAGCTCAGCAAGTACCTAATTTCAGGCCATGGGAAATGCCAAGGACATGAAGCGGTATACTGTGACAAAGAGGGGAGGGATAGGGTGGGAAGGGTACATGGGACAGATGATCAAGGCTGGTCACTCAGTTTCTAGCCCTAAGCTACTTCACACACCAGAGCCCTATGAAGGAAGGAAAAGCAGGTACCCTTAGCAAGTGGGTACCATACTCTTCCTCCAAGTCTTTTCCAAAGGGACCAAGAAATGGCCCACTATTCAAGGTAAAGGGGAAGAATAATGAGTTGATCGATGGAATCCCACTTGATATATTTCCCCAGTTTCCTAATCCCACTTGGCATAGCTCCCTATACTTAAGAGTTGACAGACTTGACAACTGGCAGACGCCCCATCCTGGTTCTTTGACCCATTGGGTGGAGGCCATTGTGGTAGGGAAAGCTATCTATAAGCCCCTGGAATTTTCTTTCCCCACAAGCATAGAAAACCAGAAGGAAAACTGCATCCCCGGGGGAATTGCAGAAATTAGTGCCACCTGATCAAAGAATTGAAAATGGGAGAGGTGATAACCATTATGCCCCTACTTAATTCCCACAGAAAAAGTAGAAAACCTAAGTGTATCTTAGAAAGTGGTTGTATTTTCATAAACTTAATCAAGTGGTTGCCCCGATCACAGTTCTAGCCCTGGATGTACCTAGACACAAATGGATCCACAGAACACAGCCTTGGCTTTGATATGTGGCTGTCGACCTTGCTACTGACCCCCTCTTCAGAGCAAATTGCCAGATCCACCAGAAGCAGCTTTCTCTTATGCAGCAGCACCAGCACCATGCCTGTACAGTTTGGTGTCAGGACTGTATTGCTGC
>NW_022106189.1:42644578-42654059 GCF_000313985.2 Echinops telfairi
ACGTCATTTTCTTAATGGCATGTGTTAAAGAACCAAGGCTTTTATTATTTATCCATTTATTGGATTTTATTATTTATTTTTCATTTTATTATTATATAACATTTTTTTCTTTGTGATTCAAGCTTTTCATGTTCTATCCAAGAAATGTCCACCTACCATGGCAGCAAACTATTTCTCCCATATTTTTCCTAAGAGTTTTATAGTTTTAGCTTGTTATATTTACACCCAAGAGCATTTCAAGGTAATATTTACGCATGGTACAAGGTAGGGTTGGTCTTCATTTTTACGCCCATGGCGAGGGCTCGATTCAGTTCATTTCTGTGGAACAGGTAGTATACTGGAGTCCTTCTTATTAGCACAGTGAATGACATTGATTGATTTCCTTGATGTCACACCAGCTTTGTTTCCTGAGACAGACCCTTCTTAGTTATGATAGATAGTGTTCATTGTATACAAGAGAGCCTCAAAAAGTCCATTGGATAAGAGCTGTAAGAGCCTCCAATAAAATGATCTTTTAATAAAAAATTTTAAAAGAGAACAATAGAAACATTCCATTATCTCTTGGTTCTACTTTTCCACATACTTTTTGATTTGACTGATTCTTTTATTAAAATGTTTTGCTTCATGAGGGATCTCAGGATATAGCTCCTTTCAGCCTCTTTTGTTTTAAGTTTCATGCAGGCCTTATAAAATGAGCTAGGAAGTAGTCTGTCCTCTTCCATTTTTTGGAAGAGTTTGTGTAAAGTATGTATCGTTTCTCCCCTGGTTGGAAGAATTTATCAGTGAATTCTTCAGAACCTATTGTGTGCATGCACACATTTGATTGTTCAACCTTCTTGATGAATTGATCCCCTTTTACTACTGTGAAATGTACATCTTTTATATTTGCCAGTATTCTTTGTTCTGACATGTATTTTGCTAATGCAGACTACTCCCCGTCTCTCACAGGCTTACACTCTGTATGGCTTCCTGACAGTTTTTCACATGCTGAGAAAGTCCATTCATTCGTACATGAATCTGAAAAATGTCCAGACGTTTGTAATTGAATAGACAAAAACTTAAATATCAAAACGGACCAATGTTTTTGAACAGACATAGCACACAAGAAGCAGTAAGCACACGGGAAGGTGACCAGCGTCGGCAGGCGTCAGGGAGACGCAGACCATTGGGAAGACTGACAACACCAAGAGCTAGCTGTCAGCAGTGTTCCGCAGTTGGAGCTCTCATATATTGCCAGTTGGAAGTAAAATGGGAAAATCGTGGCATAATTTCTTACTGAATGAAGCATACCTGTACCATACAACCGAGCAGTTCCATGCCTAGAATTTCTTCCCAAGAAACAAGTCCACAGAAAGACCTGTGGACAGCTGCTTTGTTCACAGGAGCAGAAACTGGAAGTAAACATCAGCGGTGAATTGATACGGGATTTGGTGCACTCTTCTAGCGGAATAAAGCCAAAAACCAAGTCCATGGCCATCGAATCAGTTCCAAGTCATAGAAGTGGCCCTATGTAAGGTTTCCAAGACTGTAACTCTGTGGGAGCAAACAGCCTCATCTCTCTCCCCCATAGCAGCTGGTGGGTTTGAACTCCTCACAGGCTACTTAGCAGCCCAATGCTTACTTAGCCCCCCTTGGTACCAGGGCTCCCCAGAAAGAAAGAAACAGATGACTGATATGACCATCAGCATATATGAATCCCAAAAAACCCTTGTGCTGAGCAAGAGAAGCCAGTCAAGAGTGTGTTCTCTTTGAGAGCCAAATATAGGAGCTTCTGGAAGCGCCACAAACCAGTGGTTGTCTGGAAGTGGAGTGCGGGCTCAGCAACGACTGAGATGGTGGACATGCTCTTCCCTTTACTGGGGCTGTCAGTCGGACAGATGTGTCCATTTGCCAATGCACACTGAAAAGTATAGGCTCAAAGTAGGTTCAGAAGGTTCATATTGTATGTAAACTATTTAAGTATCTAATTTGGCATTTAAACAGAGTTCAGTTTGAAAGTAGAGCAGAGGCTATTGGAGAATCGGGATAGATGGAGTCCTTGGGTGACCTAAAGAGTTATGCTCCTGACTACCAGCCGGAAGGTTGGCATTTCAAACCCACCCAGAGATAGCTCAGAAAGAGAGACCTGCAGAACTGCGCACAAAAAGCCACAGCCATGAAACCCTGGGGACAGACACACCTGGCATCACCATGAGTCCAGATGGACTTGACAGCAACTGGCTTGGTTTGGGGAGTAGAGTCAGGATCATTAGTGCCTCCTAAGTGATTCTTGTCTCAGCATTGTTGGTTATCGAACTTGTTTCTGACCATTAACTACTTGGCTAGCCCAAGTTGAAAGCAAAAACTTAACTGCTGTCAAATCGATTTGGACTCATAACAATCCTGTAGGAAAGAGGCAGACTGCTCCCCCACCCCAGGTTTCTGAGGTTGTGACTAGGGCAGCAGTAGAAAGCCTCACCTGTCTCCCAAGGAACTGCTGCTGGGCTCAAACCGCCAGCCTTTTCGGTTGCCAGCGCAGCATTGAACCCACTGTATAAGCAGGCCCCTGGAAAGTCCAGCCGACCCAGCAGACCCACTGGCACAGTGGTTCCCCTAGGCTGCTTCTCTACACCCTGATACAAGGACAGTGCCACCAGCGGAAATGAAAGACTGGCTCCCATTCTCCCTGCAGCTTAACATGGCTCTGTGAATGTTTTGGGCAGTTGTACAAGGAGCCCTGATGGTGGAGGGTGTTGAGTGTTGGGCTGTTAACTGAATGGTTGATAGTTCAAAGCCACCAGCCACTCTGTAGGAGATAAAAGGAGGTACCCTGCTCGCATAAAGATTTGCAGCCTGGGAAACTCTAGGAGACAGCTCTCCTCTGTCTTGCAGGGCCATAGGTCTCAATCATACATATGACCCTGCAGGACAAAATGATAATGAGTATCGGTCATGCACATGCTTAGTGGGTACCAGTCATATGTGGCTAATTGCAAGCCCTTTGTGAGTCCAAGGGTCCTGATTTCCGAGTGCAGTCAGGTTTGGTTGTTACACTCAGAGACGGGAGCGGTTGATGCGGCACACCAAGTGAGTGCTCTGAGCCCAGGCTTAGTCAGAGTCTCACTTTGTAGCTGGGTGTGCGTCACTCAGCATGAAGGTGGTCAAAATTATTAAAAATGCAGTAGTTCTGAAACATTGATCTCATTTGGGGATAAAGAGGGTATGTGTTTATCTAGTTTATAGAAAGAGTAGTCCCAGGACAGCTGGAGAATAGAGAAGTCGCAGTTATAGAAAACCCTTTTAGACTCCTGCCAAGGGAAGATTCAACTAGTCTGATACAGACCGGTCCCACCTCAATTACTCACTGGGAGTCTCTCTTCTCACCTCCCAGAAGAGCTTTGGGAGGCCACAGCCACCCTGGGTCTCAGTCATTCTCACAGCTTCAGTTACCTTTAGGTTGGATCCCCCAAATCTAGTGAGCTGCCTCCGTGCGGACCTGCCGCCTTGTGTCCATGGTCTCTGAGGCCTTTCCTGGGGTTGGGGGGGCCTGGGGGGGGGGACCCACAGGCCCTGTGGCTTGGGGACGATCGCAGCTGCATGCATTTCCCTGGCTCTGTCTCCACTTGGCCTTTGTATCATCCAACTGTGGCCTCTCCATAGGAGCTGGGAGCCTTGTCTTCTTTGACCCCTCCTCCAGATCCAGTGGGAAATTGTAGCCCAGTCTCCCTTGGAAATGCCTTTGGAGGGTGAGGGTGGGCGTGGGAGAAAGGCAGGGGTCTTCAGCCCTCACTGCCTGAAGAGCAGCTACTCCAGGATCACCGAGCACACAGCCCAGGAGGGTTCCCTGGGGGCAGACCTGTTCTGCCCACTCCCAGCCCATTGGCCTCGCATCACACCCTCCTCTGGCGGCCCCTCCACTCCCCTGCAGAGCGCACGCGAGACATTGTGAGCGCCCCCTCGGTGGGTACCTCCCTCATGCCCCCATCATTTCCATTTGGTTGAAGGAGCCCACCCCCAGGAGCTGGTGACCATCTTCACGGTCTGTCAGCGACTGGCACGCTGCCCTGCTGTGTGTCACCCTTTTGACCCTGACCTCGACCGTCTGCTTCCAGGTGGATCTATCTGAACGACCAGAACTTGTGCATCCCAGCCAGCTCCTCCTTCGTGTACGGGGCCGTGCCCATCGGGGCCAGCATCTACGTCATTGGAGATCTCGACACAGGTAAGGGCTTGCTGCCGTGGCTTGGGCCAGCTCATCGCGACCCCAAGGCCTAGAGAGGGGCTCACCTTTGCCTCCACTCATGTTCCAGGCACCAATTACGACTACGTGCGAGAGTTTAAGAGAAGCACGGGCACCTGGCACCACACGAAGCCGCTGCTGCCCTCCGACCTGCGCCGCACAGGCTGCGCAGCCCTCCGCATCGCCAACTGCAAGCTTTTCCGCCTGCAGCTCCAGCAAGGCCTGTTCCGCATCCGCGTGCCTTCACCCTGAGGGGAGAGCCTGGCCCACGGGCACCGGGGCACCACCTTCTGGCGGGGCGGCGCACGCTCCGGCCGGCCTGTGGGCTCCGGGTGCTGCGCTCGGGCCAAGTGGCCCGTTGGTGGTTTGTTGCTGCTTCAAAGCTCGCTCTCCAATCTTTGTGCGGGAGACCCCCTGAAAATACCCAAGAGGAGGCCCGAACTCGTCACTCGGAAGCGGGCCAGGGGAGCCGGTGTGATGCCCAATGGTGAAGTCCACCTACTGAGGTGCATTGTCCCTGATGGGAACTCCTGCCTGCCTGACCGCTGTGTTCAAGTACATGGCTTTGGTAGACAACCATCTGTATATGCAAACCCACATAGCCAGACAGACCAAGGTCGCCCTTCTACTGCACTTGGGGGTGGGGGGTGGGGGTTGTGTGCCAGGCCCTACCCAGAAAATTTCGGTGTGTGCCTAAAACGTTAGATGGGATGCCGGCCCACCCGTCCCCACTTACAACCACCCCTCTGTCCCAAGAAAGAGGCTCTCTCAAATGCCACCACAGGGGACTGAGCTGACCTGAGGACACCGTGTGCTGCCATAGCACTCGGTCTCAGTGATGGAGTGATTTGGTTCTGGGGTGCAGTGGGGTGCGGGGGGCCTCCCAGGGAAGCCACCTGGTGCGTGTAGAGGGAACCAGGGAAGATCCCGCGCCATGCCCTCCTTCCCTCTCAGTGGATCAGGACCTTTGTGATACATAGACGGCTGCTTAGCAAGTCAGATATTTCATACAGACAGACCCAAGTCCAAGGACTCATATAAAGTCAGCCCTGACTGTAAAAACCAACCAACCGACACTGTCCAGATAAACTATACGGGGATCAAAAATCCGTCAAGAATAATCTGTCTCAAAGCACACATAGCCTGCTTCTTTGGCTGCTTCGGGTTGGAAAGCGTGTCTTAGGATGCAAACCTGTGTTAAAAGCCTGGTAGTTGTCAACTTTCCCAAAGCTGGTCACTAGCTACTAACAGTTTTAGACAAACTGTTACGAGTAAAGTTTGGCTGGTAGAATGAACTACCTCAACTTAATTTCATCTTATTCCGAGGAGAGCAGGTTTTATTGCTTCCCGTCTTCCCCTCCTTGGCACTTATTTTAACCCACTCGACCCCACCTGTTATCAGCAGAGTTTATCGTCCATAAGTACTTTAATATTTACTATTAAGATCATCTGTTTTCCATTCACCTGTACCACCAGTGTGAAATCAGGGATTGCAGAGGTTTGATTACTTCATAATTTGAATTTTATGCAATATTCAAATTTCTAGTCAATTTACTATAGAATATTTTCATTTTTAATTGTTTTCTACTTTTTTTTCCTTCCCCTTAGACTATAGCTCTAGGAAGTAGCTTTTTGCCCTATTATTGATGAGTTAATGTACAAACATGTCCTTTGGCTGTAAATTAAAGAACAGGAGTTTCTTCTAGAAACTTCCTACATGGAATCTGCTTATGTGCTGTCAGCATGCATATGAAACATGGCTTAGGGGCTCACACCCGTGACTAGAAAGCAGTGTGTCCCACACACGCTGTTGTATTTCCTCTCACCCGTCCGAGGCTGCTTCGGTGACACCGCGACGGCTGCTGAAAGATGCCGTCTGGCAGGGCCCGCTGGGTGGGGTGTGCAGCTGGAGGGGGGGTAGGTGCTGATAAGGAGTCCTGAGGTTTGTCTTGTAGACCAGCAGCACTGAGCCAGTCTGTCCCCATTCCTGCCATTCAGTCCCAGGCGACGTAGGAGTCCAAGCTGGGTCTTCCCTCCGATGCCATGCGTGTCTCCCCAGCTTCGGTGCCCTTTCCTTGGAGCAGGGAAAGCAGCAGTTCTTCTTGCCGTCAGACAGTCATTTCTGAGAAAGCCGCTTGCTCACAAAGCGAGCTGCTTTGGGCGAGCGAGCCTGCAGAGCACAGACCTGAGCATCCGAAGCTGTGGCCGAGGGCTGCCCACGGGGGCTGGTGGTCCGTGCAGGCCATGAGCGCTGGCACGTCTCACTTGGGACTCTGGGATGGGCCACCCAGTCTGCACCAGTCCCCTCCCGGGGACTCCTCAGCACTAGCCCGTGGGGAGCAGGTCCCACCTGGACAGAACACTCTCAGTGCCGGTAGGCTGTGGTCCGTTCGCTGGATCAAACGGCTCCAGGGATTGCTGTTTTTGTTCAGTCCACTGACACTGTAGCTGCAGAAATTAGAGCACGTTCTAGGAACGCAGTTTGCCACATCATATGGGATGCACTAACCCACAAAAGCTGCTAAGTGCCAAAACTTGTTTTACTTATATAGCTTATAAGTATAAAACTACTGTTTTGAAGTATATGGGTATATTTAATGATGTTCCTAACTCAATTGTGATTTTTGTTTTATTTTGTAAGTTACACTTACTCCAGTACCGTGACATGAATCTGAACTTGTTTCGTGCAGGCTTGTGTTTTCCCCTCATCTGTGCCTTGAGTACCGTCAGTTCCTGATGCAGCCGCTCCACGGCGCTTGGACGGCTGCTGAGAGCAGGCTTCACTTTGCAGTGTCAGGCTCGGGGGAGTGCCTGATCTCCCAACTGAGGGACGTCGTCTCAGGTTCAAGCCAGTGACATGTCCAAGGTTCTCCCCTGGGCTGTCGTCTAAGGCACGTTTCTTCTCTCTTCCTTTATTTTTCATTTTTATCTTTTATTTATTTATTTTGTTCGTGGAGAAATTCTGCTCTCTTTTCATTCCATTCCCCACACACTTTTTGAAGCCCCCACATACGTCCAAATATAATTACTTTTCAGCGTGTAAGTGTTTAATTTTTTTGTTTTTTTGGTAAGTGTTTAAATGAAGTTTCGTATTTTGGTTTTGGTCTTGACATAACCTATGAGAGGGAAAAGCATGAAAGCAAATGAGTGAGTGAGAGTGTGGGTGTGTGTCTGTGTCTTCTGGGCCGTGGGGTGTCCATTTGTATACGTGCACTTTCTGCGTTGGCTCCAAACTCCACGTATTACTGTCTCCTGGTGCTTCTGATAAATTCTTGAGCCTGCTAACCTTCAGTTAAATGACTGTGTTAAACTCGTGTTGTGTAAATAATGAAATATTTGTAATAAGTTTTACTTGGTGTTTGCATTTCTAGTCGGTAATAGGTTTTTTTTAATAAAGCAAAGTTTGGATTTGGCCTAAGAAATTTCCAAATTTATTGTTATGCTTAGTTTGTTGTTAACATAACTATGAGGAACTGATAGCTCATCATTGACTTTTTCCCCCAAACTGGGCAGCTCCTTCCCCCTCCCCCACAAAAAAGGATACTTAGAGCATGTTGAACAGTACAGTGTTAGTTATATTTTAATGCACTACCACTTTAATTATGGTACTTTCCTCCTGCTTGGGTTTGGAAGTGCCGTTTTTTATCACTTGTAAGTTGCGGGGGTCTTCCCCAAGCAGTGGATGGGTAAAACATTCTTTTGAGAAAGTTACGTAACTCCTGGGTCATAAGTTAGGTTTTGAGAGAAAGATAAATTAATTCCCTTGGCCCACTGAGTTCCAAACTCATGATTCTGAAACGTTTCCCCAGGGGTGCCAAAAGCAGAGAACTTCTAGAACGTTGCTTCCCGGCTCAGAGGCCTCCCGAGGTCAGGTGGTCATCCCTGCTTAGCTGGGCAGAGAACGAGGTGGCACTTTGCATCGGTTCCCCAGGGCAGGGAAGGAAGAGGCTGCTCTGGCCTGGGGCACAGGGGACTACAGCACAAGAGAGGGCTGTTGACTGTAGCCCAGTCTGCCCTGGGCTTTCCCGCCCTGCTGTGTGCAGCTGCTGCTTGGTACTTTCGGTGGGTCCAAACCAGAGGAGGATGGAAGCATACCACCTCCTCCCCCTGAAGGACAAACTAGCTGCACTGGGCGCATAGTAGGTGCCCAATGCGTGTGTGATGAATGAATGTATTGTTTATGATCCATCAAAGTGATACACTTCTTCTGTGGATTAAAAAGTACTCTCCCAGAGGGACTGGTTTTGCTGGGTTTCCAATGAGAAACCCTGGACCCAGGTTGACGCGCATGGCATCCAGCCCTGTAGGATTGTTTGAGAACGTACCCACAGCACACCTAACGATGTTGATGACCCGTCACGTTGGGTCGTCTCTCCTACTTTCACCTGGGGCTCAGTCTTTTCTCAGAAGGCATGGCTCTGCCCCGCCCGGCTCTGCGGTGGTGGGTCACTGTCCACACAGATGCTGGATGGCTAGCTCACTTGGGACGTGAGTAGAAGCCAGAAGCCAGGTCCAGCAGACCTTTGGATCCTCTGCTCGCTGTCCCGCTGACCGCCCCATAGCTTCATTCTCGAGGCAGACTCGTGCTGTCTTTTGCCTCAGAAAGGCGTCCCTGGTGACGTCATGCACGGCTGGAAGAGCCCGGGCGGCTTCGCCTGACCACTTCAGTGCTCACGGGCGTGTAGGAAGGGCAGGGTCCACTTGTTGGAGGGAGAAGCTCTTCCTCCTTCTGAACAGTTGGCCTTCGCTTGCCCGCTGCGCTCACACTGCGCGGCAATCAGTAAGGGAATCGGAGTTCCCTCTCGGGCTGCTTCTTCCATCCTCACTCCTCTTGACTAGGGAGACCTGGTGGGGTGAGGGATGGGGGGCGGTGACCATGGCGGGCTCACTGCGGAAGAACTTGAACCCCGGCTGTTTGTTTGTCATGCCTGTGGCAGCGGACTCGCAGTCACACTGAAAGCTTGCTTTTTTAATTGCCGTGTTTCCGGCAGGCCAGCTGGTAAAACTCTGGAAAACAGTCTTTGTCAGAAGTAATTCTATTATTATCCAAAGCTGAAATGCTTTCCACCTTCATCTCCTTGTGGTCGTTCAGTTTGTCCAGTGAATGTTTGCGGAGCCCACCCTGAGTCTGAGGTGTTGGCTCCACGGGGGACAGGTGAACAGAGCGTGTGCGTTCTCACTCCTCCATAACGTTTCCCTCACGGCTGGACTTTTAACTCCTGCCCTGCCTCGCACAGTTATCTAGTGAGAAATGCCTTTTCT
>NW_022106189.1:42655858-42657360 GCF_000313985.2 Echinops telfairi
TGGGCTGGACTGCATTTCCTCTTTGATTGGATGTGTTTATTCCCTCGCTCTCTGTGCCGATAGGAAAAACTCTGTTCTCACTACCTCATTATGTGGTGTTGTGCTTGAAGCCCAGCCAATTTAGAAGAATTCAACACACTGTCTTTTAACAAAAGCCTGGAAGCAGGCAGCGCTCGACCTTGAGGAATACAATTCTCTGAGGCGTAGTTTCCATCTCGCTACTTCTTTTGTTTCTGTTTGTCCTTCTCCTTCAGTAGGCACTTTGCACCAGGAGGAACCGTAATTCTCCTGGAGCTGCTGCAAAATGATTACTTGAAACACAACTTGAACTTCATCTTAGAGAGTCTCCAGCAGGCTGTGTTTCCGTACTGTAGAAAGCCATGTGGTCCCACACACCAGCCGTGTGAAATACAGGGCTGGGTCTCCATCTCTGCGGGGATCCCACGGGAAACGTCTGTTTGTCTGTCTGTAACGACCCAGGGCTGGGACCGCAGACTCCTGGGGCTTCAATTTCTGCAAGGTGCTATGTCGTAAGCAGCTTAAGGATCTATTACTAAGTGCATTTTTAAGATTGTGCTCTATTTGAATGAACCGATAGACTCCCCGATCAGTTTCTCTTCCCTGTAAACCTGATGGCCCCAGGGTTTTAAAACAAACGCCTGCCAGTAGCTGATATGCACAGGCATGGCCTTGACCGGACCACGTGGACTTGTCTCGGGCTGGAAGTCAGGACTCATCTGATTCATCATGTGGGCCGCTGGGTACCATGTCTCCCCTAGGGACAGCTTGCCTGGCCAGCGAGGTGGGGGGCTCGTAGTCCTTGTGGACAAATTGCCCCTCCCAGGCCCAGTTTGACCTGCTACCTTGAGTGGAAGGCTTCAGCGGTGGGAGAGTGCCTGCTTCTGAAAGCCCAGCTCGTTCAGCAGAGCTGAAGTACTAGGGGCTGTCTCAAGGGAGCGCTCCTTGTCCGTGAAAAAGACTCCTTTTAAGCTTGTGCTTTTCAGAGTAAAGGAATGTCCGAGTGACCGCAGGTGTAGTTAGCCAAGGGACATACTTATTTCCTATTCGCAGTTTTCCTGAGACTCGTTATTGTGAGGAAAACACCTGTCTGTGTTCGATACACTCTCCCGAGCCAACCCCTGGTGCCCGTGTCCCCTCAGCTCAACTACTTGCTGCTTAAGGACCTTCAGGCGCTCCGAGAACCCTGAGGCTCAGCTTCTTGCCTGCAGAAGGAGACCAGCAAGAGGTATCCACCTCCCATGGTGGCAGTGGGAATGCAGAAAGTGGGGTGGTGTCCAGCCCAGGTCAGAGCAGGAGGCCGTGTGGGTGAGCGGGTCAGCTGTCAGCCCCCTCACGTTTCCTGGCCTCCCACGGAGATGGGCTTTTCCTGTCTCCACTTCTCCCCCAGGACTCTCCCTGGCAGCAGGCTTGGCCGCCCTGCGAGACCTAGCATTTGAGGCCTGGCAGAGGGTTGTCCCTGGAGTGGCGTGCCCAGGGGAGGG
>NW_022106189.1:42658637-42660785 GCF_000313985.2 Echinops telfairi
TCCCAGGGACCTTTGTTGTAGTCCCACCTGTCTTTAGTGACGGAGACACAGGAGGGGGGAGGGGGGTGCGTGTTACAGGATGTTAGGGCCTGTATGCGCCTTATGTCTAAAGAGATGGCTCAGAAGGGACCATTGCTGTGTGAAGGAAGGTAAGGGCGGCGATAGTGGAGCGCCCATGTCTGGGTGGGGGGTGCCCTGCTGCTGCCCTTGTATGTGCTGGGCTGGGAGCCACCTAACTGCCCAGCCAGTTCCAGACCCCACAGTGCATGGGCATGGGGCCTCTAGAAGTCTCGGTCTGCTTGGATCTCCGTGTGGTGTGTTCCCCACACACACACCTTCTTCTTCACACTCCTGACAGCCTGTTGTTGCAGCCCCTGTTGCTTTTCAGAGTGGCTTCTCAGGTGGCCTGCTGGGCGACCTCTTCGTGGGAAGAGACCCTTGGGGGGCGGGGGCCTGCACCATCACATTCCCACTCTCTTCATAGGGTCTGGTGTCCTAACTGCTTGACTTATATCTTGGGGGGAAACTTTTAAAGACACACAAAAAGTCTAATGGTTCCGTAGGCCTGCAACGTGTCCAGGTCTTTCACCTGACAACTGTCTGCCGGGAAAGGCGTGCTGGGTGTTCCTGACGTGGGCCTTGGTGCCTCCAGGTGCCCACACCACCGGGTACCAGCCCCGGAGAGCCAGGAGTATCCTGGGCCGTGCCCCCTCTGCCCTGTTTTTGAGCAGTAGAGACCCCAAGGCCAAGCAGCTCCCCCACTCAGATGCTGGCAGGACCCCTTATGCCAGGAGAAACTGGCCACCCCCCATCCCCCCACATTCTGCTCTGAGGCTTTGGGGCTCTTCTCTACACAGGAGAAGGGACTCCTGGTGGCCGTGCCTGAGGCAGCACCCAAGCCCCATGTCGGACTACCTCAGCCCCGGCCTCGGGCACCATGTGGGCCCTGAGGGGTCGGACAGCTCCCGTGGCCCAGGGTCACCTCTGCACTCGGCAAGACCCAACGCTGTGTGCTGCCTGCCCACACCACCCGAGAGGCCCCCAGCGGACCCTGCTCTGCCCTTCCCCGCTCCAGTTGGCATTCTCAGCGCCGACAGACGGACACCCCTTCTTCCTCTGCCCTCCCTGGGTTCTGAGTGAAAAACGGCCCAGACCGCGGAGAGTTCAGGGTCAGAAACTGGAGTGGTTTGTTTACAGTAACAATAGAGACTGGCTTTTCATATTTTTCTCCCAAAGGAATTTTTGCATCAGAAGGAACTCCAGAAAGAAATGTAGGCTTATTAATGTAGCATAGGCTCATTGGATATGACTCTGTGCTTTGTAAAAAAACAAAAACACGGAGGAGCGGGGGCATGGGACAATAGGCTATCATCAGCTTACACAAATAAAAGAGCCCTCCACTCCTGTGAGTGAATGGCCTCTCTTTCCCATCGAGAGCCTCCAGTGGTACATGAAAGCAAGGATCATCCTAATCCCTTCGGGTCATTCTACCCGGTATCAGCTGGCCTTCCATTGCGAGAAACACAGGCTGTTTAGCCAGGCTTGCTAACTAGATCTTCGGTGGGCCAGGTCTGCTGGTGGGATGCTCGCATCTTTGCCTGAACTCATTCCCACACAGCCTCTGTCGAGTGCCCCCCATAATCCTCACCCTCGTCACCAGTGGCCTCTTGATACTCGTTTTGTTTCTGATCGATCACACCTCCTGCAAGGTGTGGCGGCCATAGGAACAGAATCATGACTGTCAGAAATCTTGGGCAGCCACTTCTATGGTGTGCGCACATAGAACCGGGAGTGCCCAGAGACAGACAGACAGGAACACTTCACAACCCTCCCTGGCCTGCTCCATCCTCCAGAGTTACAGAAGCACCTCTAGCAGGTGACAGCCGGCGTCCCGGCGGGCTCTGTGGCTCTCGGTGGATGAAGGCAAGCGCAGCGTGCTAGGCACGTGCACCTCCACTTGTGTCCTACCGTGGAGGCAGGTCTCTGCTGTGAGAGAAAACCTGCCTGAGACAAGGAGGCTCACTTCAGGTGGACTCTCCCAAAGCCAGGGGCATGCTCTACATCAGGCCGTGGCCCAGCAAGATGGCCACGACCGCTCCTGTGGGTGCCTGTGCGCTGCCAGGCACTCGGAGGGTGACTGTCACCCTC
>NW_022106189.1:42661653-42666124 GCF_000313985.2 Echinops telfairi
ATTTTGACCAGAAATTTGTGTATGGTAAAGTAATTTTGCTTTGTGTGTGAAAATTTCATCTAAGACTTGAAATGTTTTCTAGAAGGGTACTGAGCAAAATGTATCAACATCATGCTGTTTCATTAACCCAATAAAACAATGTAACGGGGAAGGCATGCCAACTGTTTCTAATTCTTACACTCAGCCCACTGCCACTGGGTCCACGCCGACTCATTGCTACCCGACAGGTCAGAGCAGGCCTGCCCCAGTGAGTTTCCGAGACCGTACCTCTGCGGGAGTAGAAAACGGTCCTGCTAACCCAGCATTCACTGCTGTAGGGCGGGGATCTGGCACCTAGAAGATTGTCTTGCTTACCTGTGGGCAGCCGGCTGCCTGCGCGCCTGTGGACTTCTTCCTCTTTCTGTCCCTGCCACATCTCCGTGCTCAAACATGCTTCCCGCGGAGAGAAGTCACGCCAGTGCCATGGGAGTAGAAGACCTGGGAGCGAGGGTTCTGCGGTGGAGAATTCCATCTGTGGGAAATACAGCCAGTCTGGCAGAAAGATAATGGAATCTTTTCATAATCACACTTGCCAAGCACCCTCCACTAATGGCCTCGCTGGGGGAGCGCCTCCTTGGCTCTCGGGGGTCCAGAATGCACTGGGGACAGAGAATTTGAGCCCTAGGACAGCCCTGAGACTCCTTCCTCATCCAAAACAGCAGAGGAGGGGCCTGTAGGGTCGGGCTGTACACGAGAGGGGCAGTCACTTTGCACCCAAGGCTCGGTGTTGTTAGACGCCCTTCGGTCCGTTCTGAGTCACAGGACCCTGCCCCTGTGCCAGCCTCATCCTCGCTATGCCTGCGCCTATTGCTGCCGCTCCTGTGTCAGTCACTTCACGGGGGGCCTCACTTTCGCTGATCACCAACACTAGGATGCCGAAGACGTGTGAGGGGGAGGCGGGAGGCAGCACAAAACCGTAACATGTTGACAAGGATGTGGAGAAGTTGGAGCCCTTATCCATTGCTGGTGGGATCAACAAGGGGGCGGCTGTTGTGGAAAAGAGTTGGGTGGCTCCCCAAAAAGTGACAGGATGACCATGTGACCTAGCAGCCCCGCCCCCCAGCAAATCGAGCAGACTGGAAAGAAGACCAAGTCGATGCTTGTACATCAATGCTCACTGCCCACCACCGCCCAAAGGTAGAAACCACCCAGGTGTCTGTCAACAGACCCAAGCATCAGCAAATTATGGCACTCTCCGGGTGAGACAGGCGGGGGCAGTTGACCCCGGAGGAAGACCCCCAGGTTTATCCTATTCCGTGGTAGTCGTTGGTCTGCTGGTCTCCCCCACAGCCACCAGACATGGAGAGGCATCTCCCGGGCAAGTCTCCAGGCAGCATTTCTAAGTGAGCCCCCGTCGGAGGCAGCCTAGAAGACCCGAGTGCACCTCCACCCCTAGCTTGAGCCTTTAGTCCCTTCCGGCCTTGCCACGGTCAGTGAGCTTTTGTCTCTGGGCTCACGAGGTGTGGGTGCTCAGCCCAGGTCTGCCAAGGGCCCCTTTTGCTTTCCTTTTTGCCTTGGTGAGACCTCCTTCCCCAGCTGCAATAACAACCCCTCCCAGTTCCAGCCCGTGGGGAGGGGAGGGGAGGGGAGGAGGGTGAGGTGGAGAGGCGGCCCTGGGCCTGTTCCTTCTGGATGTGCATGGGGGAAGGCAGCGAGTGGTCCCCAGGCCGGAGGCAGGGTGAAGTCTGCTGGCAAGGGCGGGCGTCTTTTTGTCCTACAGGATATACTTATCAGCCAGGGCCAGGAAAGGGGAAACCAACTTCATTCCAGCATGGCCAGAGTGGCAGTGTGACCGCAGGCAGGGAGGGAGGATGGCCGCGGAGGGTGCCAGTCCCTTCGCTCTCCCCTCTACTGGGTGCCCCCTGCCCCAGGTCCCCTGGGCAGTGAGCCCTTGACCACTTGCAACCCCCACAACTTAGACTGAGACTATGGGATGATGACTCTCGCTTAACAGATGATGCGGGGTCACGGCTGTTGGGAGTAACTGGTCTGGAAGCCGCAGTCCGAGGCTGCATGGGATTTGAACCCATGGTCTGTCTGCTGTGCTCTGAGCCCGAGATCCTACAACAGGCCGTCCCCAGTGCTGCCTCTGTGTCGGTGGGACACAGCGCCCCCCACACCGGGGACACAGCCTGGCCAGAGAGCCCAGGGGGCTCCTTTTGAGATGCTCTCAGTACTGGAGGAAAAGGGCAGACCCACTAATGGCCCCCAAAGATGTCTACCTCCTCGTCCCGAGAGGAGCCTGTATGTGGTCTCGCGAGGTGAGGGGACTTCACAGAGGTGATCAAATGAAGGGTCCTGAGGTGGGGAGACGATCCTGGGTTATTGGGGTGGGACAAGGTCATCAACACAAGGGTCTTTGTAAGGGAGGGGGTCAAACAGAGGGCAGTGGGATGATGGGAGTAGAGAGAGCTTGGGAGATGCTGTACGGTTGGCCTGGAAGGTGGGGAGAGGGGCCCCCAGCCAAGGAATGTGAGCGACCTAGAGAACCATGAAAGACAAGGGGACGGACTCCCTCCAGAAGTTTCAGAGGGCCCACCGTCCTGCCCACCCTTGGTTTTAGCCCAGTGAGGCCCATGAGCCCCCTGACCTGCAGAAAGACGGGGCAGCACGTGTGTGTTGTTGTAGTGTGTGTGCACATGGGCCTGTCACAACGAGCCCGAGGAAGCTAACAGGTGTGTCAAGTGTTTGGAAGAGTGAGGCTCAGGGACAGCCAGAGCGGAGAACTGTCTGTTCTTGAGACACCGTGGGATGACAGACCTGCTTCCAGAGTTGGCCCCACACTGCCACGGTTTTCTCTCGCCCAGCCTGGCTGCTCCTGCGCCTCCCTCAGTCTGAGTTGCTGGGTCCTTCCCCCCACAGAGCCTACGGCCGTGGGTCCGTGGTCTCCAGGCTTCCTTCCCCAACAGCCAGGACAAGGGATCTCAACAGACAGTCCACCGCTCCTCACCGGCCAGTCCCTCTCAACCACTGAAACCCAAAGACCCTCCCCTTCCCCCATGCGTCCTCTGCCCACCATTCTTCTCTGGAGACCCATCACCTCCTTCTACCCCACTCCTCTGTTGCCCGCTGCATTGATGACAAAGACCCGCTTCCTTCCTTCCTTCCTGTGGCCTCTGAACCCCAGCCAGGCATTACCCAGTCCTCAGCTCCATGTTGTGCCCTGGACACCTCTTTCCCCCAAACCCAGAGACCTTTCTGTTCCTGGATGAGGGCAAGTCCTTGGTGACTTCAGGGCATTGGCTCATGCTGTTTGCTCCCCCCCTCAGACCCTGCCCCCCACCTACTGGCGGCCGCTTGTCCTTTGGGTCTCAACATCTCAGTCGCCCCCTGAGAGAGGACTTCTCTTCCCCAACTCCATCAGAGGACTGGAGAGGCCACAAGCAGCGTACTGGGACATGGCCTCAATCAGCAGCCATTGGGGAGAGAGCTGCAAATGAACACAGTGGTGAGCTACCATCCCGCCCAAGCGTGCACAGACCGGTTCAGAAAA
Organism: Echinops telfairi; assembly: GCF_000313985.2. Classification (NCBI taxonomy): domain Eukaryota; kingdom Metazoa; phylum Chordata; class Mammalia; order Afrosoricida; family Tenrecidae; genus Echinops; species Echinops telfairi. Next base: position 42,665,186 of record NW_022106189.1, read on the forward strand.
CCAGAAAAGAGCAAATGCACACGAGAGTGTGGAGAGACTGGAAGGAGTATATGCCGCTGGGGGACTGCAGGATGGTTCCACCTCTGGAAAGCAAGATGTGGTGCTTCCTGGAACAAGTTGGAAGGAGCCTTGGTGGCCTGGTGGTTACTCTCTGGGCTGCCACCCACAAGGTCAGCAGTTCAAAACCACTAGCATCTGCTCAGGAGAAAGATGGGGTTTTCTGCTTCTGTGAACAGTGACAATCTCAAAAACCTCAAAGGGGCAGTTCTACCCTGTCCTATAGGGTCGCTATGCATCAACACCCACTCCGAGGCAGTGACCTTGGTTTGATTTTTGGGAACAAGTTGGAAGTAAAACTACAACATGGCCCAACAACACTTGTTCTGTCCCTTACAGGTAGATGGGCTATGGTACACATAGAGAGATGCACACCTATGGTGACCACAGCGGCAAAGCAAAAGATAAAACTTACATGCTCATCGTTAATACAGTGTGGTGCAGATGCACAGTGGCTCCCACGCAGTGTGAAAGAAGAGAGATGATTCTACAAACCACTGCCCACAGGGAAGGACCTGCAGGACATTACGCCGAGGGACATTAGCTGGCCACCAGAGGGCAAATACTGCATGAGGGCACTGCTGTGAAGGTGAAAAATTGGAGGAAAAACAGTCCCGAGGAGAAAACAATGGGGCTGATGATTCAGGGGGGATGGGAGAAGGGGAGGCAGGGGGATGGGGTGGGGACAATAAACCCAGGGACATGGGAACAACAAGTGATCTAAAATTGATGGTGAGAAGGGCGTGGGGTGCCTGGTGGGGCTTGTAGCAATGTAGCCAAGAGGAACTAATGAAAGCCGAATGAATCGAACATGATGATGGGACAAGAGGAAAATAAAAGGAAATCGAGGAAAGAACTAGAAGACAAAGGACATTTATAGAG
>NW_022106189.1:42666937-42673448 GCF_000313985.2 Echinops telfairi
AAAAAACCTTTATAAATTATCAAGGGTTCCTGAGGGAGGGATGGGGGAGATGAGGAGCTGACACCAAGGGCTCAAGTAGAAAATGTTTCGAAAATGATGGCAACCTAGGTACAAATGTGCTTGACACAATGGATGGATGGATGGATTGTGGTAAGAGCCCCCAATGAAATGATTTTTAAGAAAATGAAAAATCAGGAAAAGGTTTTCACACTACAAGAAGCGTTCTGTGAAGGATTGTGTCTGTGTGAGAGAGAGTGTGGGTATGTGAGAGGGAGAGGGAGAGAGAATATGTATGTGAGAGAAGAGAGAATGATACGTCTATGAGAGGGCGGATGCTGCTCGGCCCAGACCAAGGACAAGTGAAGCGTGGCGAATCAGCTGCCATGAAGCGCCCGGGCTCTGTGTGCCTGCTCTGCACAGGTCGCTGGTGGTGGCCATTGCTAGATGCCATCAAGTTGGTCCCTACGTCCGACAGAAGGAAGCCCCGCCCGGTCCTGCGCCGTCCTCACAATCGTCCTCCTGTTTGAGCCCCTCGTTGCAGCCACCGCATCCATCCATCCATCTCGTCATGGGGCCTCCTTTTCGCTGCCCCCTGCTTTACGATGCCCTTCTCCAGCACTGGTCTCCTGGTGACATGGTGGTCACCCACCGCCTCTAATGACAGCTTGTGCTTGCTGACTGTTGCTGGTCTCTCCCCTCCCCACCCGCTCAGGTCAATGTCGGCTCCCTGAGCTTCTGATCTTGTCTGCCTTGTCCAATGTCGTGTTCCTAGTGCTTTGTTAAAAGGCCCGGTGGGTGCTCAATAAAGAGTTGTTGAAAGGATGAATCAGTGGACGTGTAAGTCAACAACTCTTTGCGTCACCCGTTGAAGGCCCCAGAGCACCTAGTTTTCTAGATTCACTTCCTCTCCCAAGGTGCTGTTTTAGATAGATTGTTCCGTTTTGGGGGGTCCCTGGGACCCCCGAAGTACAATGAGTGTGGTGCAAATGGTTAATATCCTCAGCTAGTAACCAAAATATAAAGAGTTATAGTTCAGCCAGAGGTTCCTGGGAAGGAAAAGATGGTGGTGTACTTCCCAGTATTCAGCCGCTGGAAAACCCCACAGACTCACAGGACCACAGACAAGAGCCCAGCTGATAAGGGGGATATAGATTCCGTGGCTAGTTGATTTCATGAACAACTGCTTCCTTTACCAGCTAGCATTACTAAATATAGTGGCCGAAGATTCCCGAGACAAATCCAGATCGCGAGGAGGGAAACGTGAAACAGAAATTCAAAGGTTCGTGGACGCTAGCCTTTCTGGGGCCATGAAGGATGCCTGAAGCCCAAGGACCACTGCCCGAGATCATCCTTGACCTTGATCCCAGTTCTCTGCAGAGCTTATCTTAGAACGAACAGTGGTTTGGCGTAACTGGTCAACAACGCCTGCCTTGAACACCAGGCTCGTCTGAGAACCATCTATGCGGGATCACACTGGCAGCAGCAACTGGAAACCTTAGCTAGGAGCCTTAGGGGGCAGAGGGTCATCTGTGAATGAGGGGGAACTACTCAGTCGAGCCTTTGCTCTCTCAAGCCCAGCGCCCACCCTCCGACTCAAAGCGTTTCCAGATGCCACGCCGCCCCAAGCAGGTGAAGTCCCTGGTCGAGGCGGTGCCAGCAGGCAGCGTTGGCTTACCCTCCTTTGGAGAATGGAAAGGTCAGTGGTTGGAACCCACTGGCCACTCTGTGGGAGGACGCCTCGGCTGGCTGCTTCCGTAAAGACAGCAGGCCGTTCGCCTTGTCCCACACGGTCACCGTGGGTCACAGTGGACTGGATGGCAGTGGGTGGGCAGTCCTTGGAGAGTGGCCTGAGGGACACGGAAAAGACAGGCAGCCTGGAGCCACAAATAGGGGTGGCGCCTGGTGGCATCATGGTTTACAAGTTGGGGCTGCTAACCACAAGGTCAGCAGTTTGAAACCACCAGCTGCTCCATGGGAGAAAGACGAGGCTTTCTGCTGCCATGCATAGTTGCAGCCTCGGAAATCCCGCCCTCCCCTGGGGGTCTCAAGGAGCCACCTCCACTCGGGTTTGGGTTTGGGTTTGGGCTTGGTGGTCTCCCTGGATCTCTCCTGGGCCAGGCTCGGTGACTGTGCAGGGAGAAACTGGGCAGGCCCCTACATGGGAGTTCTTGGGGGTGGCTCTGAGGCTGGCTGTGGTGACACTTCACGCTTGTCTTAGCGACTGGGGACGGGCAGTGCCGGCCTCCATTTCAGGATGGCTGCCCTCCTACCCCCAGGGGACAGTCATTCACGGGGGCCTCTGTGTGCCCCCGCCCCACGCTCAGGCCAGTGGCCCTGACCTAAGGCTCTAGCCTGGGCTTCTCACTTCTGGCCACATGTCAGCATCCCCGGGGGCGTGGCTCCAGAAACACCCCACTCGAGACCAATTCAACCAGATCCTCTGGGAGGGGGACCCCAAATGAAAACTCCCAGCCCCTCTGCTGCTGAGTCTGTGCATGGTCGCAGCTACCCTGTAGGACAGACAGACGAGAACCACCCCTGAGGGCTGAGGGCTTCAGAGTGGTGAATCTCTATGGAGCCCCCAGTGGGTGCCACCCACCAGCCTTCCAGTTAGCATCCAGGCGCTCCGGTGCTGCTGACTGATCCCATGCGGAGTAAAGGCCCCTGTGGGTTAAGCATTTATCCGAGACCAGACACGAAGAATCCTGTGTAGGAAAACATTGCTCTGTTCCCTCTTCACGGGAACCCTATGAGGGCGGTGTGAACATCATCGCCTCCATTTTACAGGTGAGAACGCGGAGGCTCAGAGAGGTAACGTCATTGGCTCAACACTCTCAGGTGGCCGGCCCAGGATTAAATCCCTGATCCTGTGCAGGTAAGCACTGAGCATCGCTGCCAGAGAGGATGGAACTGGTCTTGTGAAAATATGGAGATGGGGAAAAAGATCTGGAAGTCAAAGTGGACCACAGTCCAAGTAGACATGTCGCTGTAATGGGAAGAGCCCTGGAGTTGGAAAGATCCGAGTTCAAGTCCTGGGAGGTGACTCAGTCACTTCTCTATGTCTGGTGTCACTGTGGGTGCAGTAGGCATGGATGCCCACCTCCCATAGGGCTGGGGAGGAGACAGATGGGAAACAGTGGGGGGCCTGTAGAATGAGGCGAGAGCTAGGGCTACCTTTCTTCCTCTGGAGCCCCCAAGTCCCCACAGAGGGGGGGCCAGCTCCCTTGGGCCAGCAGCCTGGGCCACACACCCCAAGGGCCGAGACGGATTTGTTTTGAAAGGATGTTGGAAGAAGCCGTTCTTCCCAGCCAAGAAATGACCCTTTTGTGAATCAGCATTCCTGATCTCACCGGAGTCCTGACCCAGCTGTGATTCACCCAACACCTCGGCCACTTCCAGGCCGCTGCCCTTCGGAGGGGACGAAGAATGCTCCTCCCACCACAGCAGGCAAGCCCCACCCAATGGCAGCCCTGCCGCCACTCAGCGTGCATGCATGAGACCTCTGCCTTTTGTTCCAGCCCCTCCTCAGTGGGGTGTCCAAAGCAAGAGCCACCAGACAGAGCCACCTCCAGGAGGGATGGAGGGGAGAACAGACACCCTCTGCTTGGCCTGCACAATCCCAGGTTAGAACGTCCCGCTCACTGCGTAGCAAGAGAAGGGGCCCTACCTCATGGCAGGGCCTGCGTCCTGGCTCAGCCCTTGCAAGAGTCGTGTTGTGTGGCTTTTGGGCTAGGGACTCAATCTTGGGGCAGCCTCAGTTCTCTCATCTGAAAAATGGGTTTGATTGTGTAAGTTGTGTTAGTCCGGGCAGATTAGAGAAACAAATCCAGAGAAAGACATAGTATATGTAAGAGAGAGCTTCATATCAGAGTAATTGTATATTAAGAAAACAGCTCAGCCCATCCAGATCAAGTCCATAAGCCCGATATTAGCCCATAAGTCTGGTACCAATCTATAAATTCCTCTTCAGACTCACGCAACACATGCAATGATGCCAAATGCAGGAAGATCACAGGTCAATGGGTGTGAAGTCTTGTGGAGCCAGTGGTGGTGGAAGCATCTCATTTAAGCATTGGCGTGGGTCTCCATGTGGCTCCTCCAGTCCCAGGGCTCTAGCTCCATGTGGCTTGTGTGTCCTGCCTCCAAGGAAGAAGACAGGAGTTCCCAGAATCCTTAGAAGGCCACACCCACACAGAGGCGTGATTGGCTATACCCTGATTGATAGGCTAGACTCCACCCCTTCACTCAAGTTGACAGGAGATGATGTAACTGCCACATAAGGGTTGGGCTTAAGCCATATAATGAAGCCAGGGGCCCATCATCACAGCTCAGTAAGCAACGGCTATTAATAATGGGAGGCCAAAAATGGTTCAGTGCTGGCTTACCAGCCCAAAGGTTGGTGGTTCAGAGCTACCCAGATGGACCTTGGGAGGCAGGCCTGGTGATCTCTCCTGAAATGTCACAGCCTCTCCAGCCCTCTGGGACAGCTCTTGGCACACGCACGGAGCCTCCGAGTCAGAATGGACGAGACAGCAACTAACCTTAACAATGGCAGTCAGAGCCACTAAGGAAGAGCGATGCCTCTCAGTTACGGTGTTGGGAAAAATAGTGAAAGTACCGTGGAACAAACACACACCTGTCTTGGAAGAAGTGCAGCCAGGAGGCTCCTTAGAGACAAGGAGGGGGAGACTTTGTCTCACATATTTTGGACATGTTTTTGGGACAGACCAGCCCCAGGAGAAGGACATCACACTTGGTAAAGTGGAAGGGCAGTGGAAAAGGCCCTCGACCAGACAGATGGGCAACTGTGGGGATGGCGCAGGACTGGGCAGGGTTTCCCAGTGGGGTCGCTGCCTCCCAACTTGGGAACAAAGTGGCCATTCGTTTCATCAGTCGATCCGTGGAATAAGCCAGTAAGCCTGTTGGCCGTGCTATGGAAGAGGTGGGCTGTTTTGAATCCTGGGTACAGGCCCAGGGAATCCATGATGGGGGTCTTTTCTCACATCACCCTGGTCCCCACCCGCCCACAAGCCCCAGAGGACCCTCTCTTGAGGCAGGTCCCGAGCTCAGCGTCTTCGACGAGGGCGATCCCGCAGACGCCCGGCAGAGGGCGAGGCTGACCGAGGCAGCTGGGCCTGGGCTCCCAGGGCCCCCGAGCTTCCGGGCCCAGTCCCAGGTCTCAGGGAGGAACTGCTGGCCTTCTCTCCTCCGTCCAGCGAGCCCTGGAGAGCCTTGGGCAGCGCTGAGCGCACAGGGAAGGCCTGACATAGGGCTGGGGGGCCCGAGGTCACCGTCCCTCCCAGGGTCAAGACCCCTCCCTCCACTTCTGGACTGGGCTGAAGGGAGTGAGGGTCTCCCAGACCCAAGCTTGTCCTTCATCACAGGCAAACGCTAGCAGCCCTGGACAACACATCCAGACAGGCATTTTCTTCCACCCAATGCTACTCAAGTCCCCTTTAGAAGGTTCTAGAAACTCCCAAGAGGTAGGTGGAAAAACTGGGCTGCAGGACCCCCTACCCCAACTGAGGCCTCAGTCCCAGCAAGGCCTGAGCTCGGCTTCTCCCCGCAGTGGGAGTGACCACGCTGGGCCTGCACCTGGCAGGGTCAGGAAGGCCAGGTGGGCACTGACCGGCTCTGGAGAAGGGCCAAGCTGGAGGTGGTGTCCTGTCTGCTTTTGTTCACCCAGGACTCCGCCCCCTCCTCAGATAGGTGCCCCCTCATACCCAACCCCTGACCATGCACACCACCACCCCTCCCTCAGACAGCCAGGGCCACCCTCATACCCCCCACCCCCCCACCCTGTGACCATGCACACCACAGCCCTCTTCCCTACTCCTGCTACCCAAGTTCCCCTCCCCCACGGGCTCCCTCCCTCCCACCGTCTCGCATTAGCCGGGCAACTCTTTGTAAAATGTGAATTAACATTCACCTACGGTCCCCCTTAAACTGGGATTAAGTTCAAGCTTCTTAACAGGATTTACCAGGCCTCCAGTGACTGGGCCAATGCCAGCTGCCCCAGCCTTCCCCCCTCCTGGTGTGGGGACACAGCACACCCCGTGGGTGGTCTCTGCTCCCTGGTTGATGCCTGGGGCTGAGGGGCAGGGGCCAAAGAAGGGCTTTGGAGCAAGGGCTCTGTCCGGATGGGTCTGAAAGTGCCTTTTCTCCCTCCTCCCGGAAGATCTCAGTCACGCTGCTCCCAAGACTGGTGCTGGACCCTCCAGGGAGTCCACTTCCCTCAAGACCCTGGGCCTTCTGACCTGGCTGGGGCGCCCCTGTCTGAGAACCCACCTGTTCTAGGGAAGGTCGCTCTTCAAATGCCCACCTGGGAGCACTGTCTTCTCAGTTCATCCCCACTCCCCGACTCATTTCCCCTTTCAGTGGGAGCATCTGGGGGCACAGCCCATTGGCGGGATGCAGGTGGGGGCGCAGGGCTAGGACTCAGGTGCACGTGGGAGATCAGAGCCACCACCACGACGTGGGGCAGCCACTGGACAGGCTTGGCAGGAAGACC
>NW_022106189.1:42673689-42676668 GCF_000313985.2 Echinops telfairi
GTGTGTGTGTGTGTGTGCCAGAAAGGCTGAAGCCACAGATGTGCCTGGGCGGGTGGGTAACTCAGCTGGCCCAAGCAGTGAGGCTGTCCGTGAGGTGAGTGGCTGAATAAAGTCCAAGCAAGGCTCTGAGTTGGCCTCACCTCCATTGGCTGCATGGCTGGCGGCTCTACTTCTGGAAAGTTCTGTGAACTCCAAAGGGGCCCACATGTGTGAAGATGGATCGGTTCCAAACCCCTATCATGTCCAAGAGGGCTTTTCCCCGTGTGGATGGCTGGTCGGTCCTTGAGGGGACATGGGTCTTCTCTCTGTCATAGGGCCAGCTGACCCCCACCACTGCCACTGACCCCCCACGTACACACACTCGGGTCACCTGGTCCAACTGGCCTGCCTGTCCACCTTACCCTAGCCTCTTTACTCAGCACCCTCCAGGAAGAGGGTCCTGCCCCCACTGCCCCCACCCCCACTTGCCCATCCCCTTTTCCCATGGAGTCCCAGTCCCAGATCAGACCCGGCAGTCAGTGGACGGGCCCTCAAACACACTCTACCAAGTAACGGTAGTGCTGTGCTCCTCCGACACCCCACCCCACCCCGGCCCTGGTCTTCCTCCAGTGCCCAGATGGACTCCAAGGACCCCCAGGAAACAGGGAAAGAATCTGGTCCGTCCAGTTCTAGGAAGGGGAATCTCCCTGTCTCCATCCCTGGGCCCTGCCCCTGTCTGACTCCACATCCCCGGCTCAGAGCTAAGGTCAGGGACCTGCCTGTGATAGCACATGCCTGCTCCCCCAGCACCATGTCCAGCTCACCCCTCCCAAGAGAGGCGAGGCCCGGCACCCAGGCTGGTGCACCTCCCCACCCTCCCCTCTCACGGCCCCACCCGCAGTCCTCAGGGTCTGCGCCTGGCTCCAGCAGGCGGACAGCAGCCTTCTGGAGGGTGCGGCCGCCCTGACTCATGGCGGCCCCTCCCTGGGACACCCAGCACAGGGCCAGCTGGCAGCACTGCTTAGAGCGTGTACAAACCCCATGCAGCACGCATGCACGTATGCATGGGTGGGCTCTGTGTCCTACATGCTAGCTCACAGGAGCACCCATGCCCATGGCCTTCCAGGCTGTCAGGAGTTTCCAGAGAAGGCTCAGTGCACAGTTGCTGGCCCTCGTGGGGCTAACCCGGGGAGGCCCAGCTGTGGAGCCTTGGTGGTGGTGGTGTGTGTTAGCCTTTGGGCCCTAACCATTCAGGTCAGCAGTTCAAACCCACTTCTCCGAGGAAGAAAGATGAGGCTGTCCCTCCTCAAAAGCCCATCAGAGCAGTTGCACCCCGTCCCAGGGTCGCTACGAGTCAGCGTGGTTGCTGCGTCTCTGTGTTGGTTGCAATGCCACCTGGCATTGGGTGAGGAGCAGAGGGGGTTGGGGTAGAGGGAGTGCCAGATGGAAGGCCTCCCTCCTCATCTACAAACTAGATTTCCCCAGCAGGTGAGTCATTAGTTCTCATCCATTTTGATCCTCTTAGGATTCACGCCACAAACGTTTCCTGAGCCCCAACGGGTGCCCTGAGGGGGGGGGGGCAGTAGTTTGTTCCAGATGGAGCTCAGAGAGCCCGCTGAGAACAAGCTCCGAAATAGCAGCCCTACCCCCCCCCATCCCCACTCCACTTTCCCCTTTCACGGTCTGCGGAGGAGCCCACCCTGGTGGATGAGCATGAGGCTGCCCACCGAGAGAGAGGGCAGCGGTTCAAACCCACCAGCCTCCCTGAGGGAGAAAGCCTAGGCTGTCTGCTCCCTGAAAGACTGGCCATCTCAGAAACCCGACCGACCCGACTCGGTGGCTATGGTGCATCAGGTGGGTCGGTCTGCGAAGGCCCCTAAGAAGTCAGGGCAGTGAGACGTCGGCTGGCTTGGCTTTGGACATCAGGAGACACCATGTTTGGTCAAGTAGAGAGACTGATCAAGCAAGGGAAGCCCTCCACCAGGTGGGTGGACGCAGCAGCAAACCTATGGACACCCCACCCCCCTGAGGATCACACAGGTGGTGCAGGACTCGCCAAGTAATGGGTCTGTCACACCTGAGTTTGCTATGAGTCAGCACCAGCCTGGCAGCCACTCACGAGGCCAACAAAGAGCCCTTATGATTGGTGTCTTCGTCTAGCTTGTCATGCGTCTGTCTCCACGAGCGCCCTGCCTCCCATCCCCGCAGCAGGAAACACTTGTTGAACAGATGAAGCAGTAGACGGTTGGGTTTGTTTTCTGGGGCAAACGATTGCCTGACACGGCGCCCTGAACAACTTCCCGGCCGAGGTCAGAAGCAATCATGAACACAGCCCTTCAGGGGTGGGTTGCCATTCACAAGACATTCCTGCTACCTCACGGGTGGCCTGACACCTGCAGGCCAGTGTGGGCCGCCTTCAGGAGGAGGAGTGATTCGCCCAGGGCCAGCCCTCTGCCCCCTCCATCTCCAGAGCAAAGTTCACTGTCTCGCCGCCCAGCCACGCCCAGCAGCTCCCTGCTCTCCCTGCATGGGGGTGCTTCCGGCAGTTCGTGGAAAGACAATGGAAGGTTCCCCCAACAAAACTCACTGCTGTGGAGTTGAGTCCGGCACAGAGCAGACTAGAACCACCGCAGTGGGGTTCCTCGGCTGCCATTCTTTCCGGGAGCAGGAAGCTTCGTGTAGTCTACTGTGGTGAGGCTGGTGGATTCGAGCTGCTGACCTTGTGGTTAGCAGTCCCACACATCACCCACCACGCCACAGGGATCCCTTAGCTTTTGAAGGCCCCGTGTGTGTACTCTATACTCCGCGAAGGATTTGCTGTCCCAGAAACTCAGGAAGGGGGGGGAGGGCAGTTCTCCTCTGTCTTATGGGGTCACCGTGAGTCAGAATCAACTTAATGACCTGAGTTGGTGTCCTCTGTTTTCCCTTCCCCCACCCCACCGCATCACCTCCATGAATTTGCTGATGGCTCCCCACTTGCGTGGAAATGCCCTCCCACTC
>NW_022106189.1:42676811-42702015 GCF_000313985.2 Echinops telfairi
GATGACCCCTCTCCATGCTGCCCTCCCACAGCCCCTGGACACGGGCCCATGTGGGGGGTGGGGGTGGGGGGGGTGCTTCGAAATAGCCAGGCGAGTGCCTGCCCTCCCCCCACCAACTGGGGGCTCCCCAATGCCAGGGCCATGTCCTCAGAGTCTAGCAAACGGGCTGGCCCATTATCAACCAGACTTGGATGTCAGACCCCTCCCCCGACAGGGCTCTGGGGGGCACCCCGTCGTCGGCTGAGTTCATCGGGGTTCTTCCCAGGCAGACAGACTGTTTCGTTAGAGGACGTTTCCAGGAACAACATTATTTAGTCAAAGGCTAGGAGCAGTTTCTTGAGCTCTGAGCTGTCAAATTGCCTTTCCAAAAACACAGTGCAGCTTCACGGAGCTGCCCACTTAATTCCCCAGCCCTGACCACGCATCGGTAATGAACCATTCTCCCCGCACATGAGACGTCCGTTCCTTTGGCGGGGTGGAGGGGGGGGGTGGCGCCTGGCAGTTGCTCTGATCTGCATGGCTCTGGTCCTGCCATCTTCCTTGCCCAGGCTGCTGTAGGTTCCGCTGGCCTGGCCCTGAGGCTGGACCCTGATGGCTTCTTGACCTAAGGTTGACCAGCTGTCCCTGCTCGCCTGGGGTCTGGGGTCCCTGGAGTGCAGCTAAGTTAGGAATGTCCTGCAGACTGTTGGTCAGCCGGAGAAAAGGTAGCCAGGGACGGATGCCCTGGGGGAAACCGACCAGCTCCAGGGGGCAGTCATCCTCAACCCCTGCTGTCGAAGGGAAATGGCCACTCCCGTTTGTTGAGCAAAGCATCGAGGACCCCAGCCCCTTCACACTGCGTGCACTCTGCCGGGTGGCTCCTTGGTGCCTTTCTGCAGACCTGGCCCCAGTAGGTGCTCATTTAATGAAGCCGTGGAGGAACCCAATCTGGCTTGCCCCGGGACTCTCGTTTCCTGGCTCCACCATCCCAGAAAACCGGGAATGGGGTACCACAAAATGGCGCTTGGATCTTTGCTTCTTTGACTAGTGGCCAACTGCCCTGTGGTACTCTCAAGGACTCTGTGTGTAAGACGATCGTTTGGGAAGGGTCCTGGTCTCAGGGGCCCACACTACAGACTCCCACGCACTGAGGACTGCCGTGTGATGCTGTCAGGCAGGCCAGATTCACAGTGACCCCGGGCCCCTGGTCCAATCCCACGTGGACCCCGTGGCTTTGGATCCCTGGTGGCCTTGGGCGAGGAGGAGCCCTTTCTTCTCTCCCTTCCTGGTGAGTGCGTCCCAGCGTGGATGCTCTTCAGATTCATAGCCGAAGACAGTGGTGTCTGCACATGGGGCCCATTGACCGGGCATCAGCCCGGATCTCCTCCCTGCACGGGAGAAATGATGTATCCCAGGGAGCCCCCAACGATGATCTCTGTCTACCTCTGGTTTTGACTTGTCCCCTAAAATATCAGGGGCTCCTGTCGCCTTGGGGGTCTTTGGCCTATCCAGCTCAGGGAGAATACCCTGGAAGCTCAGTGTACCCTAAGGTGCTCTCTGATGTGGGTGGGGTGTGTATGGGGGTGGAGTGGGGATTGGGGCCACCCGGCCGAAGGTTGAGCATTTATCCCCAAGTTTGTTTACTCTTGGAACTTCCTCCTGGGCCTCTGCGGGTCCTGGCTCTGGGATTTGCATGGCTTGTTCCCAGGAAGTTGGGGGTGGGGTAGGGGGGGGGGGGGATGAGGGGGTGGGGGGTGCTGCATGAGCCTCTTTATCGGTGGAGGCTTTGTTCCTTTCATCCTCACGATGCAAAAGATGCGTCTCAATGGCCTCTTTGTTTATGGAAAAAGAACACCGCTAAGTCGTGTTGCTCTTTCTGAACAGCGCATGAGTGCGTGCATGTGTGCGTGCACGTGTGTGCTCAGGAGAACGGGAGAGAGAAAGACAATCTGGCTCACTGCCTCCTGAGCGGAAGGAGAAAAGCTGATCGTCTTTGGTGGGGAGCCTTTGCTGCCCCCCACCCCTCCTCCCCAGTAGGCCCTCAGGAAGCGTTTGCTGTACCAGTGAGGCCCGTCCTGTGTCTTTCCATCCATTTGAAGGGACTGTGGAGCTCAAAACCAAACTCACTGCCAGCAATCCCTTCTCCCCATGGCCACCGGCCAGGGCAGGGTTGAAGGGCCCCTGTAGGTTTCCCAGACTGCATCTGGACAGGAGCAGAGAGCCCGTCTTTCTCCCCGGGAGCGGCTGGCTGGTAGCCTGGCGAGGAACCGCTGCACCACGGGGCCCCTGGTGGGACACAGAGGCAGCGCCTGAGCCTTGGTGGGTCGGCGGTAAGTGCATGGCTCCACCGAGGCTGAGAAGGGCAGACCCATGGCTCCCGGGAACCGCCAGGGCCGTTGGACGAGATGCTGCCCAGTTGCTATGAGTCAGAATCGAGTGGACACCAGCATTCTTCTTGGCCTTTTGTTTCGCTGTCTAATGGGAATTCAGAAAATCGCATAGAAAATGGAATGACACCCCTCCCCCCACACACACACCCGGCCAAGGAAGGACAACAGAATGTGGGTAAGGGAAGCAGCGGTCGGTGTCCAATATGATAATCATCATAACTTATCATTTATCAGGGGGTCACGAGGGTGGGGAAGGGCAGGAAAAAGAGAGGAGCTGATACCAAAGGCTCAAGTAGAAAGAACATGTTTTGGAAATGATGATGGCAACATGTACAAATGCGCTTGACACAACTGATGTCTGGATTGTTATAAGAACTGTACAAACCCCCAATAAAATGATCTCTGAAGAAGGAAAAGACAGAAAGTGGAAGGAAATGATGGCTGGCCTTTCCCTGCCCCTGACCCCAGAGCCCTCTCCCTGTGGCTCCCGGTCCCTTCTTTCCCACGAGGATCATCACTGGGTTTAGGGCCTGTCCTCACTCAGGACGAGCTCATCAAAAGACCCCCGAACCCCTTCACCGTTGCAAAGACCCTTTCTCCCAAGAAGGACACTCCACCCTACCCCGCAGGTTCCGAACACACACGTTGTTTGGAGGGTTTTTTATCAAACTCCAGAGAATCCTGGTGGCACAGTTCCAGCCCACGGGCCGCTCCGTGGGAGGACAACGAGGCAGTCCGTTTCTGCAAAGACTGCAGACTTGGGGTCCCCACGGGGTGGTTCTACTCTGTCCGGGAGGGTCGCTAGAAGCTGGTACCGACTCGATGGCCCGTGGGTTTTGAACTCACCCTGGGGACCATCCATGAAGAGGAGAGAGGAGGGCGGGAAAGAACCCCTCCCCCTCCTGCACGCCCTCCTCTGGTCCCCTCCCTCGGGGAGTGCCACCCGCTTCCGCCATCTTCTCTTTCCGTTTACCCGTTACCCCACTATTGGAAACTGCTCTTAAAGGACCCCTTCTCTCACTGAAAGAAGCGCTCCTTGTTGTTGCTTCGTTAATAACATTGAAAAGGTGGGAGCAGCCCCTCGAAGGGGAGGTGGGGGTGATAGGTTCATTTCTTCAATAGCCCCATCCCCCCAGCATGACTGAAAGACTCCCTAGCAAGGCATGTGAGGGAGGGGCAGCTGCTGCCACAGGGAGGGAGGGGGGCGCTTCATACCTGATGCCCCCCCACTCCTCAGTGCAAACTAAGAAGTGGGTGTGCAGGAAGTCTCAGGGGTCGGCCAGTCACCAGGGGCCTCAGCTAGTCTGGGACGAGGCCAGCCCGACTTTGCACCTGCCAGGTGTCTGGGTAGTAGACCGCCCCAGCAGCCCAACTTGTCACCACTACGCCACCAGGGGTCCTTTACAGGAACTCGTAGCGCCCCATAAAGGTCCAGGCGGCGCTGTTGAATAAGCACCACTAACCCAAGACTGGTGGTTCCAACCCACCGGCTGCTCTGTGGGGAAAAGATGAGACTGTCTTCGCCCATCAAGATTTACGGCAGGTGTGAGGAACCGTTATCCCCCGCCAGGGGCCGCTGGTTAGATTTGGTCAAACATTTAATTAACCCAGCCCTGTGGGATGGCTTCTCTGGTGAGGTGTGTGATGGTAGCCGGTATGGGTGAGTTCTCGGGCTTTATACGGCCCTCAGAGGAGCCCTGGTGGCGTAGTGGGGTACTCCGTGCAAGAAAGCTAAAGCTTCCTGCTCCCTTGAAGAGTTACAGTCGGGAAACCCACAGGAGCGGTTCTACCCTGTCCTGCAGGGCTGCCATGATGAATCGGTGTTGAGTGATGGCAGTGGGGGAGCATTGTACGGTAGAGGATGACATCCCGCATTGACCAGCGCCACCCAGAGTCCTTTCACGTGTGAAGCCAGCCTGAAAACAGATACCAACGTGTTAAGAATGTCAAGATGGAATTTTTAGGAAGTTCCTCTTTGGCCTTCTACTGCCTGGGTGGTCTTGGGCAAATAATCTGATGTCTCTAAACTTCCAGTTTCCTGTACTGCACATTAAAAACCAAAAAACACAGAAACCCATTTCTGACTCTGCGCGACCCTCTACGGTGTTCCATGACTATAAATCTATGCAGGAGTAGAGAGCCTCGGCTTTGTCTCTCGGAGCAGCTAGCGGGTCAGAACCTCCGATCTTGTGTTTCCAAGCCTGACATCACCACCAGGGCTCCTTGCACTACAGCATGTTGTTGTTCGGACTCATGGCAACCCTGTGCACAACAGAAACACAAAAAAACAACCACTGTGCAGCCCTGCACCACACAAGTCCTGCACTTCTGTTTGAGCCCAGTGTTGCAGGCACTGTGCCCGTCCATCCCATCAAGGGACTTCCTCTTTGTCACTGCCGCTCTATTTCACCGAGCACGATGACCTTCTCCAGGGACTGGTCTCTCCTGACAACCGGTCCAAAGTACGTGAGACACAGGCTCACCATCCTGGCCTCTAAGGAACATGCTGGCTGGACTTCTTCCGAGACACGTTTGCTGGTTCTTTTTGCAGTCCGTGGTACTTTCCATTTTCTTCTCCAGCTTAGGGTTTGGTTTCTGAATAACCATCAGGGGTGGAAGTGCCGTCATTCAAATGCCTCGATTCTTCTTCCTTCTTCCCTATTCCGTGTCCGACTCTCACATGCAGATGTGGGTCAGGCTTGAGCCAGACACCCCTTAGTCCTCAGAGTCACGTCCTTGGCTTTGCAACAGTCTACAGAGGTCTTCTGTAGCGCAGTGACCCAGTGCACCTCGTCCTTCCATCTCTTGGCTGCTGCTTCCGTGGGCATTGGTTGTGGACCCCAGCAAGCCGAGATCCTTGACGTCCATCTTTTGTGAGGATTTGGGTCTTCACGACATTGAGTTGTGATCCATACGGAAGGCTGAGATCCTTGAAAACTGGAGGTGGGGGGGGCGGGTGCTCAAGGGTAGGGCCTTGCAGCTGCAGATCACCAGGCCTATCTTCTGAGGCACCTCTGGGTGGGCTAGAATCGCTGACTTTCCCTTTAGTCATCCAGGCCTAACCGGTGGCACGCCCAGTGCTAACAATAGTACCTATCTGTAATTTTCTTTTCTTAAAATAAACTTATTTTAGAAATTTCAGACATTCACAAAGGATGAAGATGAAGAAACAGTATCGTGAACCTCCCTTACCGCCCCTGTGGCAGTGACATCATCTGCTGTCAACTTGTGAAGGGGTGGAGTCTAGACTGTCAATCAAGTCGCAGCTTGATGACCTCATTTGGAAGTGCTGAGGAGATAAGTAGCTCCCTGGAGGCCAGAGATGCTCTCTGCTTGTCTCCTTGAGAAACATCTGTGTTGACAAGCCACCTGGAGCTTCAATGATGGAGCCAGAGCTCTGGAGCTGGAGGAACCACATGGAAACCCACATCAGCACTGAGATGCTTCTACCACCACCGGACGCACAAGACTTTCCACCCACTGGCCTGTGATCTTCCTGCATTTGGCATCCTTGCATGTGTGAGTCTGGAGAGGAATTTATAGATTGGTATCAGACTTATGGGCTAATATTGAATTTTATGGTCTTGATCTGGTCTGGGCCGGGGTATTTTCTTAATATCCTATTGCTCTTTTATATAAAGTTCTCTCTTACATATATATGAGCGTCTCTGGATCTGTTTCTCTAGTCAACCTGGACTAACACAGCCCCCACCCACCTCCAACCCACAGCTTTCCCAATGAGCAATCGATTGCCAATCTTGTTTTATCTTTGTTCTGCCCAAGTGGGGGCACTTCCACCCCTGATGGTTATTTAGAAACCAAACCCTAAGCATAACACACCCACTGCCGTTGAATTGGTTTCAACTCACAGCCACCCTATAGAGAGCTTCCAAGGCTGTAACTCTTTATGAGAACAGACAGCCTCATCTTTCTCCAGCAGAGTGGCTGGTGGGTTTGAACCGCAGACCTGTGGTCAGCGGACCAATGCTTAACCAACTGTGCCACCAGGGCTCCTCATAAGCATAAAAACTCCGTTAAAACTACAATATTGCTATCCTACTTACCCAAAAATCTAACAATGTCTTAATATGATCTCAATGTCTAATCGGGGTTCAATCACGCTTGCTTGTCCCACAAATTTCTTTTTTACCGTTGATCTGTTTCAGTTAGGATCCACAAGGGCCACCTGTCACACGTGGCTGACACAGACTTGCCCCCTTTTATGACAATTTTCAAACAGGCAGCCAGAGTGAAAAGATTGTGCAGAGAGCAGCTGTATCATAGACCCCGTTATCCGTGTGAGACTGTCTACTTGTCCCTCAGGAACTGAGGTAACTTTGAAGTCCGTTTTCCTGGCACGCATCCCTTCTCCCATGTTTTCTCCCTGGTTATTTATCGGTGAAAGAAGCGGTGCCCTTTGCCCTGTAGAAGTTCTCAGTCGGCTATTTCGAGAGTCGAACAAACCAGTACACCAAGATACGGTGTTTGCTGGGTCAGTCTGACTCACAGCGCCCTTCCGCACAACAGAGTAAATCACCGCCTAGCCCTGCACCATCGCACAATTGTTCTGTGTGAGCCCATTGCTCTTATGCTGCAGCCAGTGTGTCAGTCTTCTTGTGGAGGGGCTTCCTCTTGTTCGCTGCCCCTCCACTTGACCCCCAGGCTGCTCTTCTCCAGGGACTGGTCTCTCCTGATCACATGTCCCAAGGACTTGCCGCTAGTGCATTTTTATGGTTAGATGGCATTGAGTTTGTCCGGAAGCATTGGTGACCCCAGGCACAACAGAACAGAGGTTGCCCAGGCCTGGGCCACCAAGATGATCAGTCGCTGATCAGAGCATCACAGTCCACAGGATTTTCATGGACTGACCGTCAGAAATCCATCTCCAGGGCTTGCTTTCTAGTCTGTCTTAGCCTGGAAGTGAGTCTGAAGTCGAATTAATCTGGACTATTTTGGGCTTAAGCAGCCCTGGTGGAGCTGTGGGTTAAGTGTCGGCCTGCTACTCGAAGGGTAGGCAGTTCAAACCCACCAGCTGCTCTTCAGAAGGCTGAGGCTATCTGCCGCCATAAAGATGTACAGGCTTGGAGACCCCGCTAGCCGTGGTTCTCAACCTTCCTAATGCCGCAACCCTCATGTGTGGTGACCCCCAATCATAAAATTATTTCGTTGCTACTTCATCACTGTCATTTTGATACTGTTAAGAACCATGCGGCCCCTGCAAAAGGGTGGTTCGACTCCCAAAGGGGTCGCGACCCACAGGTTGAGAACCACTGAGCTCCCAGGGAGGCAGCTAGGACCGTGGACTTCCGCAAAGATTCCAAGACAAACCAAACTCACTGCCAAGGAGACGATTCCGACTCAAAGCGACCCTGGAGGGCAGAGTAGAACGACCTCTCTGGACTTCCCAAATTGTAGCTCTTTACGGAGTAGAAAAACTCATCTTTCTCCCTCAGAGCAATCGGTGGATTCAAACCACTGACCTGTGGTTAGCAGCAATGTGTAGCCAGTATACCACCTGAGCGGGCGGTCCTGCTCTGTTTGACAGGGCCATTGTGAGGCTGAACAGGTTCAAGGCAGCAGGTGTTTATGATTTGCATTTTAATTTACCTGCATTTTCTTATGTCTCCAAGGGCAAATATGTCATTTTGGTCAAAGGAAGAAGGGTGTTTAAAAAGTCTAGACTGTTAGGAAGGTCACAGCCACATGAGTTGGGGCCACACAGCAGGTCCACAGGGGCCGTGAGGGCAGAGCAGGATGGGGGGTGGGAAGGGTAGGGGTGGGAAACTGCCCTGAGGAAGACCACCCCCAGCCTCGTACAGGAAGGGGTGGCTGAACAAGGCAGGTGCTGGAGGGGACATGTCCCTGGAAGAGCCGGAGGGACTCGGTGGGAATGGCTGAGATGGAGTCTTTCCTGGGGCTCGGTGGTGCTGGGCAGAGGGAGGCTCCAAGAAAACCAGGAGAAAGAAGTGGACCACTCCAGAAATCCCGAGAGATGGGGGAGGCTAGGGATCAGGGGTGTGCACGGCGGGGCTTTGAGGGACAGGTCATCTGGTGGAAAAGGAGCCTCCCTGGGACTCGTCACCACAGTCATAGACAGGTGAGGATCCGGGACCTGGGCTCTGGACGTGGCTCTCCCAGCCGTGGGGTCTTGGGTTGGCTCCTTCCTCTTCATTTTGTTTAAGAATTCCTTATGGTGACCCCAGTGCCCGTTGACGAAGCACATTGGTTTTTGTTCACATCTCACTTTGTGACGTGGATGAAAGGCCCCCGCAATGCAGTGGCCATCTGCCCACTCCCTCCCTGCGTTTCCCGTTTCCCCCCGCCTCCATCCTGCCGGCCCCTTCCTGCCCTCTGCGCGGTCTCCCCAGGCAGATGCCTCCCGTTTGGTCTCACCTGATCCTAATCACCCCCTCCCCTTCCCCCCACCTCTTCATACCCACTTTCTGGTTGTCACTGGGTTGAATCCCACTCATGCATGACAGCACATGCGGTTCCATGCACGTCGGAGTGGGACGGTGCCCCTTAGGATGGTCGTGCCTGGCTTTTCAAAAGGAGACCTCTAGGCCTTTCTAATGAGACACTCCTGGGTCGACTCAAACCACCAACCTCGCTGTTAGCAGCTGAGCAGGTAACCGCTGGCTCTCCCCTCTCCTCCTCCCGTCCAGGGGCTCCTGCCAAGAGGGGATGTACCATGGTTTCCTTCAGTTCTGGCCAGGCAAAGAGTTTCATGACTCCGATTTCAACCTGGGACTTGGCTGCTGGGATCTGAGCGTGTGGGTGCTGGCTGCGTGAGCACCTTCTCTTTCACGGCGGCAAATGCCACATGCAGGCTCAAGTCTGTGAGCATTCCAGATCTCTGTATAAATGGAGTCCTGGATCCCACTGGCCACAGTTGCCACTTACTGGCCTGGGATGTAGGGTAGTGTTCCACGACTGATTGGTGATGTCTGTCACGGGCAAATCAGTAGAGAGGTGTTGGCTTTCCCACCTGGAATCCAAATCCCAAAGGCAACCCAGATGCTAAATTGCTTCCCAAATGCAACCAATCCTCTTGGCAGGTTTGGCTGGTTAACCGCTGTGTCATATGGATCACCCGTTCAGAGCTTCCAGACAAGACAAACTGGGAAGAAGGGGCTGGCGGTCTACTTTGGACAAGCAGCCTATGACAATGCTACAGATCACAACAGGGCATTGGCCGAGGATTGGTGTTGGGAGATGGGCACCGAAGGTTACAAGTCACTCAGCACACACGGTGGGCCTCAGTGTCAGACTCAAATCCTGTGGAGATGGCACAGGACACGGCTTCCTCTTATGTACCCATGGGGCTGCCATGGGTTGGAGCTGGCTTTAGGGCAACAAACAACCCCGCCACCCCCACCCCCACCCAATCCGCTTGAGACCTGGTTGCCAAACAAAGCAACAGACTGAATAAATGTGGACATAACCCTCATCTGAATCCCCGCTCCAGGACCAGCCACCTGTCAAACCCTGCCATTGTGTAACCAGCGAGACCAGCGGTCACGCTCTGGGCGTGGCTTCGCTGGTCATTGCCGGCTACCCTGAATTAAATGCATTAGGCCATTGTGAGCTGTTCGGGTTTAATGCCTCTGAAATTGCCCGATGACACTAGAGAGCAGACAATGGGCCGTCTGCCTGAATAAGCCTCCTAGGTGCTGGGCCCCGAGTTGAGTCATGTTCCGCCCAGCATGTGGGGCCTCTCGTCACCACGGCTCCAGCCAGGGTAGACAGTAGAGAGAGCTGTGTGCACGCCTGTCCCAGAGGAAACGGGACCAGCCACACCCGCCAGGGCTGAGGCGAGGCGGGCGGGCGGGCCAGCTGGGGGCAGAGCAGGCCCTGGTGCTGTGGGTTTGGCCTCTGACAGTCTCACATCCTGGCTTTGCGGCCTTCTCCTCAGGAGACCTTGGACACGTTCCTTGCCTTTCCTTTATTGATTTGTTTTCCCGTTTGAGATGGGGAACCTGAGCCTTTGGGGACCTGGTAAATGATGGGCTGACCCATCAGATGGAAATTTAGAGCCTGAGACCTGACTGAGGCTGTGGGGACTGAGCTGAGGCAGCTATTTGGGGCCCAGTGCCAGCCAAGTAAGTCGAGGGGCCACAACAGATGAACAGGAAGGTGAGGGAGGAGAAAGGGCCCTTTCTCTCACAGACACCCGGCCGCCCCCAGGCTTCCTGTCCTGAGATTTGTGTTCTCGGTGTCAGCCAGGTTCCCAGATACATGTATAGTCTTTCTGTTAACTTTCCTTTTTTTTTTTTAAGATGGAATTTCTCAACTTTGTATTTATTTTTTCAAGACCGTTTCACTGGGAGGGAATACAGATATCGATCGTTCTCTAGTTCGTCCCATCAAGCAGGACTGTACAATTCTTTTCCTTCTTGAACTCCTTGATAGCGGCTCCCTTTAAACTTTCCTTTCTCAAAGTATGGTCGAAACCCATCTGTTTGCCCGTCTTTAGAAGCGTCCAAAATTATAAAGGCACCGAACTTGCATTCAAATTTAAAATGTGGGCTTTGGACGTTCCTGGCACAATCCCGGGACAAACCCTCCGACCTCACTAGACCTGGGCTCCCCAATCTGCCAAACAGAGTGACGCCACCACCCCTGCCCGGTCCCCGGCTTGTCTGTAGGGGTCTGTGGAGCGGGCACACCGTGGAGGAGCTGTGTGTCCGCCCCACATGCAACAACACATTCTCCCCCCCATACCTTCCTTTCAGTGCTTCTTAGCAATGGACTCAGAATGGATGGAGGAAAAAGAAAGGAGGTCACATTTAAATTGGTCAATTTGAGCAGCTTCCTTGCAAAGCCTCGTGTGAGAGAGAGGAGCAATTAATCTGAAAATAAAATAAACTAATAGCCGCAGAGGTTTTTCCTTTGAAAAACATGATCCCTGGCCTTCGAGTCTCTGGGTGGCTGTGTTAGGCATTATTGCTGGCAGATCAACAGCAGTGTGTTAGTCTGGGTAGACCAGAGAAACAAATTCATAGACACTCATATATATGAAAGAGGTTATATACAAGAGCAATTGAATATTGAGAAAACGTCCCAGCGAACCAAATTTATAGACACTCATATATACATATATGAAAGAGGTTATATACAAGAGCAATTGAATACTGAGAAAACGTCCCAGCCCAGTACAGGTCAAGTCCCTAAGTCCGATACCGATCTATAACATCCTCTTCAGCCTCATGAAATACATGTAATGATGCCGAATGCAGGAGGATCACAGGCCAGTGGGTTGGAAGTCTTGTGGATCCAGTGACGTTGGCACTGGCAGGGATCTCTATGTGGCGACAGGGTAGGCCCATGTGGCTTCTCCAACTCCCAGGGTATAGCATCATGTGTCTTATCAGTAGAGCATCTCTCAGGGAGTGAGCAGAGAGAGAGAGGTGTCTCCCGCCACCAAGGAGGAAATATAGGAGTTCCCAGAATTCTCCAGAGAAGGCCATGCTCACACAGAGGCCTCTCTGGCTATGACCCGATTGACAGGCTAGACTCCACCCCTTTACCCATATTCCTTTCAAATTGACACCAGATTATGTAACTACCATAGCTGCCCTGGTGTTGGGGCTCTTCATAACGTCCCATGGTTTCTGAAAAGGGGGTGCTATTGGTCTTTTCTGGTTAATTTGTTTTATGGGGGAGGACCTTAAAAAAAAGACCATGTGGAAATCCCCTTACAGAAGAGTATCGGGGAGGAGACGAGCCAGACAGGGTGCTATGTAGCAATGATGAAAAATACAACTTTCCTCTAGTTCCTAAATGCTTACCCGCCCCCCACTAATATGATCCCAATTCTACCTTGCAAGTCTGGCTAGACCAGAGGATGTACACTGGTACAGATAGGAACCGGAAACCCAGGGAACCCAGGGCAGATGATCCCTTCAGGACCAGTGGTGTGAGTGGCCATATGGGAGGGGAAAGGAGGGTGGGTTGGAAAGGGGGAGCCTATTACAAGGATCTACATGGGACCTCCTCCCTGGGGGATGGACAACAGAAAAGTGGGTGAAGGGAGACATTGGACAGGGCAAGATATGACAAAATAATAATTTATAAATTATCAAGGGTTCATGAGGGAGCGGGGAGGGAGGGGAAAAAATGAGGAGCTGATGCCAGGGGCTTAAGTGGAGAGCAAATGTTTTGAGAATGATGAGGGCAATGAATGTACACATGTGCTTTACACAATTGATGTATGTATGGATTGTGATAAGAGTTGTATGAGCCCCTAATAAAACAATTTAAAAAAAAAAAAGGCCATGTGGGGCAAATGGAAATGAAAAGATCCTGGAAGTTTCCCACCAACATTTTTGAAGCCCTTTTGCATTTTAATTTAAATAATGATATGAATTATTCTTATTATTTAATTACAATAGTAATATGAATTATTCATGCTCTTCCTGGGGGAGAAGAGTGTGAAGAAAGAGAGTAAATTCACCCATCATGCTCTAGCCACGCCCTGGATCCAAATCATATCCAAGTGATGGGTACCCTCTTGTCTGTTACTTCTGAGAAGTGCTGACTCCTGGCGGCCCGTGGACAAGAGAACAACATATCGACGGGTGCTGCCTCATCTCTGTGACTGGAGTCCACTGTTCAGGGCCACGGTCTATTTCAAGACCCTCGAAGCTAAGGGACTTCATCTTGCTTCACTGAAGGAGACAATATTCTGTTGTGATGCGTCTGGTTTCCATCAGCCGGTCATCTCAAGCGGATGGTCACTTTTTCTTCTTAGTCTGGAAGCTCCGCTAAAACCTATCCACCATGGGTGACCCTGCTGGTATTTGAAATAACCAGTGAGGCTACTCCAGCGTCACAGCAAGCCATCATGGTATGACGTGCCGACAGGCAGGTGGGGGAATGGATATGCGAGTCAGCCGCAGAAAAGGTCAGCGCTAAAGATGCCAACGTGGAACCTCAGCCAAGTCCATCTCAACAGGGGACGCGCCTTTTGCTTCTATTTCTGTGACGTTTAAGAATGAATCAAACTACCCAAGAGGGACAGGAAGCAGAGAAGGGGCTGTCTTGGACTGGGGAGTGGGTAACAGGGATCCCTGAGAAGGGACCCAGAGAACCTTTGGGGGTGACAGGAACATGTCATGGCTGAGAGGAGGCTGTGAATTGAGCTACAAACAACAAGGTCAATGGTTCGAACCCACCAGTTGCTCCTTGGGAGCAAAAGGAGGATGTCTGCTCCCAAAACAATTGAAAAAGTCTTGCAAATGGAAAAGGGACAGCTCACCTCTGGCTTATAGAGTCGTTATGGGTCAGAATGGACTCTCTGGCTGTGAGCTTTGTCTTTATCTTGACAGGGGTGGTGGATTCATGGGTGTGTACATTTGTCAAAACGCTTCCATCTGTTCTCTTAGCATAGCCGCGTTTGACGGCAGAGACGCTATACCATATTCCCGTTGATTTGAAAAGCACACCCAACGCAACCCAGCCTGTAACCCCACCACTCGAGGAGAACCCCTGTGAAGACAGTGGTGTGTGTATGCAGATCAGTCCATCGGTCCATCGCAGGCAAATGCCCCCTTCTCATACCCAGTCCTCTGTGACCGGTCTCCACTCAACGCAGACCCAGTGGTTTGGTGGAAGTGACGAGGAGTCCTGCTGAGGATGCCCCCATGTGTGCCTTCCCCCGCCCTCCTCTGCCCCCGGCAACTAGAGGTGGGAATGACACAGCAGAGTTAGGATTATCTACCCTATGTCACAGCTGTTACACGCGACAACGTGTCTGACGTGGTGTCTTCCTTTCTCTCCATAGTCCCTGGTCTCCAGGACCCCGCCTTCGGAGCCTAGAAACAGCCTGGCCTCCTGTTAGCTGGGAAGAGAGAGGGAGGGAGCTGCCCAGCCACCGTCAGGCCGACAGCCGGACGCCCCTCCTCTGATGGGAGACCCCTCACATTGTGATATTTGGTCACCTGGAGGGTGGGTTCCAGTCCCCTGGCGACAGTTGTCTTTTAAAAGTGAAGTTCCGGAATGTTCTCCTAGCCGACTCCCTTTGAGGAAAAGAGTTGGACACGAGGCTTCCAGAGACTTCCCCAGAAGAAATAGTGAGGTGGGGAGCCACCGATCGGGTCCCCTGGAGAACAAACGGCTTTGCTCCCTTGTTGATCCTTTCACCCTTGGCCTCCTGCCATCAAATGCGGTGCTTCCAACACACGCTGGCGGGTGGCATTGTATTCCACCCTGTTGGGTCCCCAGGCTCCCTGGTGGCCGCGTGAGTTTGCTCCCAGCACCCAGGAAGCAGTGTCCACAGGAACAGGCCACATCCCAGCTGGAGCACAGCGATGTCCCCTAGACTGTGACCACAGGAAGGCGGGGGGATGGCAGCTCTGTCCTGCTCATTCAGAACAGCAGCCGGAACCGTCCTCCAATCAACCAGTGGGGTCTTCAACCTCCGGGGTGATGGCTATCAATAGTTGGAGACTTTGTATTTCCTTTTACAAACGTTATCTTCGGTTCACAATGGAAAAAGCTACACAGAAAACAAGGGTGAATAGGTCAGGACCCCAAATGTGCTAATCTCTGGATATGCCAGCCCCTTCCTTCCTTTTCTCCTGTGGGTGTGGCCTGGCCCAGCCCTTGAGCTCCAAGTCATGGGACGCTCCAGCCAGGCAGAGGCAGAGTTTCCAACCTATGACCTGAGGATGTTATTTTTTTCCATGCAAATTGCCCTAACCAGTTGTGTTAGACTGGGCTGTCTAGAGGAACCACACCAGTGACATTCATCTATATACAAGAAAGAACTTCGTATCAAGAAGCGAGTTCATATCCAGAAGGAATCCCAGCCCTGTCCAACTCAAGACCCTAAGTGGGGTGCTGGCCAGGAGCTCTGTTCTGGCTCATGTAGCTGCAGGCTGGTGATGCGGAAAGTTGAACTAGGAAGCAGGAGGGTCACAGGCTGGTGGATGCAGAGTCACATGGATCCAGAGTTGGTGCAACCGTGGCGGGACACCAATGGCTCCCAGGGCAGGCAAGCAGGAAGGTGTGGGGGTGGGGTCCCCTCCTGTTTCTCTTCTAGAAATGTCCATCCATCATCAGGCTGTGACCCGGTTGACAGGTTAGACTCCTATGCTTCCATACGAATGTAAATTGACCTAAATCGAATTCCCACCCTGGTTGTATCTTTTAAAAAATAGCTTTGAAAAGGAAGGTCCTGCCTTTGGGGTTGGGGGCCGTTATTCCCGACTTGGTTGAGGCCCTTGGGCTTGTGGGGTGGTTTGTTTTAGTTTGCCCACCCTGTTGTGTGCAGGCTCTCCTCTTCGTTTTGCCTGTTTTGCCTGTCTCTGTGGCACTGGGTTGCGACGCCTTTCAGGCTGAGTGTTCTTCTTTCGCCAGTGTGGCCAAAAGGGTTTGGTTTCGTTATTGGTTGTGACCTCCTCTGGTTTTGGGTTTGGCTTTTGTGGAGCGTTTTGGCTGGAGAATTCTTTGCTTTCTCTTTTTGTGCGGCTTTTGCTGTTGGTCCTTGTTGGAGGTTTCGCTGTCGTTTTGTCTGTTGGACCTTCGCTGTTTTTGTTGTTGGTCTTGAGGTCTCCCTTGTCTGAAGTTTCTGTTGGTTTTGTGTTTTTCTTTTCTTTTCTTTTCAAGGCAGGACCTTCCTTTTCAAAGCTATTTTTTAAAAGATACAACCAGGGTGGGAATTCGATTTAGGTCGATTTACATTCGTATGGAAGCATAGGAGTCTAACCTGTCAACCGGGTCACAGCCTGATGATGGATGGACATTTCTAGAAGAGAAACAGGAGGGGACCCCACCCCCACACCTTCCATGGGTTTTTGGAAGCCCCCTTATATAGGAACCATTTCAAACATTGAAAATGCTCTGAAGAGAGGTGGGTGACGCTGGGTTCCAGTTAGATGAGCCCTGGTGGTGTAGTGGTTATGTGTTTGGCTGCGATCTGCAAGGTCAGCAGTTCCGAACCACCAGCCGCTCCATGGGAGAAAGACAGGCTTTCTACTCCCGTTACCATTACAGTCTCGGAACCTTGCAGGGGCAGTTCTATCCTGTCCTATAGGGTCACTATGCTTTGGCATCAACTTGATAGCAGTGAATTAGTTCAGTTATGTGGCGAGAAGGAGAGAGAGCGAGCGAGAGAGAGAGAGCTACACTAAAATGTTAGGGTGCACAGTATAGCAATGATGAAGCATACAACTTTCCTCTAGTTCTTTAATGCTTCCTCCCCTCCCACTATCATGATCCCAATTCTACCTTACAAATCCAGCTAGACCAGAGCTTGTATATCGGTACAGATCAGAGCTGGAAACAGGGAATCCAGGACAGATAAACCCCTCAGGGTCAATAATGAGAGTAGTGATACCAGGAGGGGAAGGGGAAGGTGGGGGAGAAAGAGAAAACCGATCACATTGATCTACATATAACCCCCTCCCTGGGGGACAGACAACAGAAAAGTGGGTGAAGGGAGACATCAGACAGTGGAAGACATGAAAATTTTTAAAATAAATTATCAGTGATTTGGGAGGGAGGGAGGGTGTGGGAGGGAGGGGAAAAATGAGCTGATACCAAGGGCTCAAGTAGAGAGAAAATGTGTTGAGAACGATGATGGCAACAAATGTACAAATGTGCTTGACACAATTGATGGTTGTATGGATTGTGATGAGTTGTATGAGCCCCCAATAAAATTATTTTTTAAAATATAAAGAAAATGATTCACAGTTGTAGAAGCAGGTAAGTCCACTCCAGTTTCAAGTCTGGGTCATTTATTAAGTTGGAGGCTTCTTTTGACTTTGAATCACTTGGGGGGCTGAGGAACCAGGATTAGCTGGAGACGATTGAATCCAAGTTCCGCAGGTCAGAAGGCACACTGCTGATGGTTCTTAGGACTGCCAGACAATATGGCAGGTGGTTCCCTCAAGTTCCTGAGGTCCCTGAGACAGTTGCACAGATCGAGAACCCGAAGAATCCAAGCAAGTTTCCCACAGTCTCCATTGAAAAAAGAAATTGGCCACACCTCCAAGGTAGCCTCCTTTCAATTGCATCATGGTTGTGACCTGAGTAAAGGTTGCTTAACCTTACACCTGCTTGGTTGCTCACAGGAGATCCCCTCATGGAGATGATGACATTGTGTTAGGTCTTATTGGAGGATTCCTTAGACCTTAACTGCCAAACCACTGAGAATCCTGGCCCAGTCGAGTTGACACTGGGCTATCCCAACTATCACGAGAGCTTTATAAGATATTTCAACCCTACCCCCAGTTTTGATATCACGTGGCCGGGACCCCAGGAGACATGCTGAAGCAGAATATAACACACATGGAATGTGTTGTCTTGCTTGCTCATTTCTTCATGATTAGCCTTCTGCCTCATTCCCATCCAGCTCCACCCTTGCCCATGACCACCCCTCTGGCCCTACCAAACCGCTTTCGGGTGCTTCTTTTTCTTGGGTTCATTTGCAGCTTTAGGATGATGGGTTTGGGAACTGGGCTCATGTTCACTGTCAAGTCCACATCAAGGATAACGTTGGGCTATGGCATGGGCAAGCCACCAAGGAGGGCTCTGTCCCAGGAGTCCATGTGGATGGGAGCTTGCTTCATTGTGTGTGGAGGCAGGTCCCCCCACCCACCCACCAAGAGTTCTCCATTGAACACTAAGGTCTGCAGGTACCTGCTCTCTGATTCCTCCGGAACTCTGCCCAACCCCCACCTGCTGCTTCTTGGCTAGGGCTGTAATAGCTTGCGCCATGTTCCAGAAACGACTAACTGAGGGATTCATGTCCTCTGGGGGGATGACCTCATCATACTTACCGAAACTGAGAGGAACGAGCTTCCTCTTCCTCTTTGGCCTCTGAGTATTCAGATTCCCGTTCTCATGGGCATGGGTGAAACCCCACTTGCTGTGGGCAGTGTTATCAAGCTGGGTGTCCTCTCCTGGAAGCCCTGCTGCACCCTCAAGTTCACCGTCTTCTCAGCCCATCCTCTCATCTTCTTTTACAGTCCATGGCCACGACTGAGGCTTCTCCTGTAGCGTGTATGCTCTTGTACATGCATCCATCCAATGACATCGTGGAATTGATGGGAATTTGATGAGACTTATGAGGCCATAAAGAGCCCTGGTGGCACAGTGGGTAAAGCACTGGGCTGCTAACATCCAGGTCAGTGGTTCAAATACACCAGCTGCTATGTGTGAGAAAGATGGAGTTGTCTGCTCCTGCCAAGATTTAGTTTTGGATACCCCCATTGCTCCAGGGGGACAAACAACAGAAATTGGGAGTGGGGGTAGAGAGCAGTTGGTGTAAAATAATAATTTATAATTTATCAGGGGGTCACAAGGGGGGGTAGGGAGAGGAGGGAAAAAAGAGCTGACCCTAAGGGCTCAATAGAAAGTAAATGTGTAGAAAATAATGATGGCAACATATGTACAAATATGCTTGATACAACTGATGTATGAATTGTTATAAGAGCTGTAAGAGCCCCCAATAAAATAATCTTTTAATTAAAAAAAAAAAGATTTAGTTTTGGAAACCCAAAGGAACAGTTCTGTTATCTCCTACAGCAGTGGTTCTCAACCATCCTTATGCTGGCACCCTTTAATACAGCTCCTCATGTTGTGGTGACCCCTTGAAACCCTTTAATACAGCTCCTCATGTGGTGGTGACCTCCCAACCATAAAATTATCTTCGTTGCTACTTCATAACTGTCATTTTGCTACTTTTATGAATCGGGCTACACCTGTAAAAGGGTCATTCAACTCCCAAAGGGGTCGCGACCCACAGGTTGAGAACCACTGCCCTACAGAGTCCCTGTGAGCAGGACAGGCATCAATTTGAATGTGACCCAAGAAAGTGTTGTGTGTACTATTAAGATCTATACATGGGCTTCAAAAAGTTCATGGGAAAAGGGTATTAAAAGAGAATGGAATTTTCCCAGGAGCTTTTTGAAGCCCCCATTAGGAAACTCTCTTACAATGCTTGAGGTCAATCAAGGCAGCAGGGACTTGAGAGCAAGACTTGTGGCCAATAGTCAATGGTCAGGTCACACAGTCCATGGTTTTTTCTGAAGAAGTAATACTTCTCATGGATAATCTGCTTCCAGTGGGGCAGTCGAACATCAGGATCCGGAGCTGAAGTTTAGGACAGACACCATCTTGCATCTCCCCTTCCCATTTGGGAGACATCCTGACTGTCCAACTGGGTGCATACAACAGGCATCTGATGGGGAGAGGCCAGCGATACTGTTAAACCTCCTAACTGTGAGAGAAGAGATGCAGCTCCAACTCTGCAGAGTGCTGAGGTTAGAGCTCTTGCTTTCAGAACTCGGCTGGAGCTTGTATGTCTCCATTCGGTGGTCAGGCACATGGGAAGGGTTCAAAGAAACCGTATAGACTTGATGGAGGGCATGTTGTTGGGGCTATTATTTACATCAGTGGTTCTCAACCTTCCTAATGCCGCGGTCCTTTAACACAGTTCCTCATGTTGTGCTGACCCCCCCCAACCATAAAATTACTTTCGTTGCTACTTCGTAACTGCTATTTTGTTACTGTTTATGAATCTGGTGACCCCTGTGAAAGGGTCCTTTGACCCCCAAAGGGGTCGAGACCCACTGATTTACATGTAGGTTCTGAAGATGATGATGGTAAGTGTGTGAGGTAAACTCTTGTTCACATTGAGTCGATGCCAACTCATAGCAACCCTATAGGACAGGGTAGAACTGCCCCTGTGTCTTTCCAAGACTGTAACTATTTATGGGAGTAGAAAGCCCTATTTCTCTCCCCTGGAGTGCTGGTGGTTTCAAACTGCTGACCTTGTGGATTGCAACTGAACTCCTAACCACTATACCATCAGAGCTCCGTGGTATGAGGTAGTAACGTCTAATGAAAGTGGTTGTTCTGTGCTGGGCTCTGGGACCTTCTCACAGAATCTGCACGACTCTTGGAGAAAGTATTATGATGACCCTCCTTTTACTGTATATCAACCAGGGGTTCACACCACTGGTGCCGGGGAGAGGAAGGAAGCTGTGTTCATCTGTGTGCAGGTTTAGACAGTTTGCATAGTTGTTGTTTTTTTCTGGGGAGGGCTGGCTTCTGCAAGTGACTATGAGCTCCATGCGGGCAGCCCTGATGTTGTGTAAGGTGTTGGGAGCCCCCATGGAGTTGGCCCCTGGCTCAGGGTGCACTCAATGCACTGTGGAACGGAACATTGCGTGGTCCTGGACCATCTCCACAGTCCGTTTAGGAAGATCCATGTGGCTTCCTTGGCTGATTTTTGGAAGTAAAACAAACACCAGGATTTTCTTCTTTCTTTTTCAAATCATTTTATTAGGGGCTAGAACAACTCGTATCACAATCGACACATCCATCCAGGCCTCCTGTGCGGAAGGAAAGAATTCTACCATGGGAGCACTGGTGGCCCCTGGGATGTGTCTATACTAGGGTGGCAGTCCTCCACAGGGGTGTGCATCTCTTCGCGACTTGACGTTGAGCAATGCATGGTGGTTGTTTGAATAGGTCAGGATAGGAGTATTTACACCAGGGATATTGGCAGGGTGATCCTGGCTGTTTTCCCTGGCAGGGTGATCATTAAAGCCGTAGCAGCACACCGTGGATACAGTGACGAGCAAAAGGCAGTCTACGGTCCTAAGGGGCGAGCAGGGAGTTTTGCAAAGGCTGGCCAGAACCCATGGAGACCATGGACCTGTGGCCATATCTGTTGAGCCTCAGGCCAGGGCTGCTGGAAGGGGTTTGGCTGGGTCTCTGCTTTCCTCCCCGAAGCAGGACCTTGGTCATTCATCAAGTTCCTCTGTGGGCAGCCAGGGCAGCTGGGCTGTTCCTGCTCTTTGAGTCATCCTGGGGAAGACTTCAGAGAACTGAGCGCCTCAACTGTGAACTCTCATGAGGTCAAGGGCTCAGCCCTGTTTACTGTGATCTGCCCATCTCTTTGTATTAAGCTCCACACATAGTACGCTCTCCCAACGGTGCAGCTCAGGTAAGCCCACAGTGAGCTGCTCAACTCAACCAGCCGAGGTGGCTCCGGTGAGTAGGTGAGGGTGGAATGTTGTCCTTGAGGCCGAGTTCCAACAAGGAGGCACGTCAGCCAAAGAACGCAGAAAATGACAGGTTTGACTGGTGACCTTGGGTAGGGGAACTGGCCTATGGGAACCTGAGGAGAGTGGCGGGTGGGGGTTAGCATCTGTATCCTTCCTCCTGCTTGGTAAACCTCTCAAGTTCAAGTTTGGTCCTGTAAAGCCTGGACCATTCTTTGGTGGGTCTGGATTCCTGTGGCATCAAAGATGACTTGGGCACATGACTCATTCATGGAAACTTGATGAGTTCCAGGTGGGGAGCTGCAGGGAGCGGGCAGCTGGGATCTGGCAGCGGGACTCAGCTACATTTATAGGTTAGGGATGGGACAGCAGTGAGTTACATGTGATCCGGTGGGAGGCCAGGGACCTGAGGCTCACAGAGGGAGTTGAATTTCATCCTCTGCATTGTTGCCACCTTACCTTACCCCATTCAACTTACTGACCTGGTCCTGTGGTCAGCACTTTCCTAAGTATGTACTACTCGCTCACTGACTGACATCGAGTCAATACTGAGTCACAGTGACCCAACAGGACAGGGTAGAACTGCCCCTGTGAGTTTCCGAGACTGTCACGTTTATGGGAGTAGAAAGCCTTTCTCCCACAGAGCTGGCTGGTGGTTTCGAACTCCTAACCTTGAGGATCACAACCCAATGTGTAACCACGAAACCACCAGGGCTCCTCCGAAGTACTAGGGAGCAGGTCAACTTGGAGGACCAAAGAATTGATGCATTTGAATGATGGCATTGGTGAAGAATATTGAATGCACCCTGGATTGTCAGAGAATGACCAAATTTGTCTTGGAAGAAGGACAGCTAGAATGCTTCTTAGAAAGGAGAACAGTGGGAACTTTGTCTCGCATATTTTGAATATGTCGTCGTGAGACACCAGCCCCTGGAAACAGTGCTTGGTAGGAAGGTCAGCCCATAGAGGAAGACTATCAATGGGATGGATGGACAGAGGAGCTGCAACAAGTGGCTCAGACATAACCATTGTGAGGATGGTGCAGGGCCAGGTCAGGATTTTGCTTTGTTGTACATGAAGTGGTCATGAGTTGGAACCAACTCAACGGTCCTAACAAGGCGACGGAGAGTCTGCCATCCCATCAAGGTGTATGTGTTGGGCACCTACTAGGTGCAGGCAGCAAGATGGATCATCGGGGAAGCCAGCCTCCCTTGGAAAGGCCTCCTGTTTCACCTTGACGGTTCCATTTCAGAGACTCTGAACGAAAACAAGCACAGCTATTATTTAGAGATGGCATCTGTTGAGTTTGATACTTTCTTCTCGAGTGCTGTGGAGTCAGGAAAATATTCCAAAGGATGGCATTAACATCCCTGGAGGTATGGGGGAAATGTGGAATTTGAAGTCAGACAGCATCTTGGGTTCAACTCTTGGCTGGATTCCCATAGTTGTCTGACTCTCTGGGCCTCGACTTCCTCACTCTTCAGGATGGGCAGAACCATAATTCCCACCCCTGGACTGGTTAGGAGGAAGGGATGGCCTTTGGTGCCTACTTGATGTTTACGAAGCAACCTCTGTGCCAAGCAGCGCTGAGGGGACCCACAATGGACCCAGAAGTGAGCAGGGATCCTTCAAAGAACCAGCAATGCGCAGGAATCGTGCCCAGTAGCCTCACTCTGCTGCAGTGTCATCCTGAATGGGAGAAAGGGGACCCAAGGATGCCCCTGAAGTGGGCAGCAGCTGCTCTCTGCTCCTCTGGCTGACCCAATTCCTGACTTAGAGCAGACCTCTATTAACTCCCTCTTGGATGCCCGAGGCAGTCCCCACCCTGACTTCATCTCCAGTCGGTTCCTATGCGACCTAGTGTTCCTTGATACTGCAGGTGGGAAATCTTTGGGAGACGCCATTTGTTCCTGATTCCATTGCTCTACCCTCACCGGTAGCTCCCACTGCCCTTGAAAACACAGTTCCTGGACTTGGATTTTGAGTGCTTGCTTCCCTGCTCACCACAGAACTGTCCCTGGAGTACCTTGTCCACCAGCAGTGGCACGCTGGTATAGTCTTCCAGGCAGCCCACGTGTCCTTACACTTTGCCTTGTGTAATCTGGGGACTCTGCCATTCCCCCCTTGCCAGAGCAACTTTGCCCCCCTTGACTCCACACCGAAAGACCTTGGGGAGTCCCGGGGTCGTGCAGATGGTCAACACTCCTGTCTGCTGACAGAAGAAAGGCTAGAGGTCCAAGTCCACCTGGAGGCACTTTAGAAGAAAGGCCTGGATGCCTACTTCCAAAAAAACTGCCCCTAAAAGGCCCCCCTGACCCACACCACACATGAGCTAGAGTGGGCTAGACCTTTGAGAACCAGGCCTTGGCTGGATTAGGCGTGTGGCCTCTTCTCTGCCCTCTCGCCCTCAGCACAGCAAGGTCCTTGTCTGTTTCTCACATGGTCTTAAGACTCCGAGTTTCATTCTTTCTGGTGAAGCCACCACAGGCTTTGGAGCCAGGGAAACCTGAGCCTAATCCTCCCTGGACAAAGGGTCAGGGACAAGTCACTGACCCTCTCTGTGCCCTCCTCTGTGAGAGGAAATGATAGCACCCACCTTAGGGGGTTTCTGAGGAAAAACAAAGCTTGCACTTAGAAAGTGCTGGGACACTTTAATAATAATAATATTATTAATACCCCGTGCCTGGCCTGGAAAGGAGCCCTGGTGGCTCAGGGGTTAGAATGCCTTGTTGCTAAACAAAAGGTCAGGGGTTCAAAGCCAGCAGCCACGCTGTGGGAGAAAGATGAGGCAGTCTGCTTCTGGAAAGACAGACAGCCTTGGAAACCCTCTGGGGCAGCTCCACTCTGTCCTGGGGAGCAGCCCTGAGTTGCAATTTGCTCGATGGGAATGGGTTTGGATTGGAGTGGGACTGGTCTGGACCCACACTCAGCAGGCAGCCCAAGAAAGGTTTCAGTAGAAGACCCAGTCACATTCCTCCATGGCCTGGCGGGTTCTGGAGGACACATTTTGGGTCCTTGCGGTGGATATCCCTAGGTCTGGGGTCTCCCCTGACTGGCTGTGGCCTGAAGGATTCTCAAGGTTGTTGACCTCCGAATTTGAAGGGATTGCCCAAAAGGTGATGGCATGTGAAGGAGGCTTCCTTTCTCGATGCCCCACTGGGTCCTCCGCAGGGCTCGAGAGCAGGGGAGGGCAGCCCCTGCCCATCTCCCATCTCCGGGCTGGCCCAGGGAGAGAAGGGTGAGTTTCTCCGGGCAGTGCGCCTCCATCTCATCTTGTCCGAGGTTGAGAGGAAGACAACATGGTGGCAGGTGGCAGGGCCGACCCAGTGGGCCACTTCTTAGGTAACTCCAAATCGTGCACAGGCACACTCCTAGGTCCACAGCGGGCTCCTTCGCGTCCCAGACGGGCACACGCTGGGGTCTGGCCCTCGGGGCTGCAGAAGGCTGGGGACGTGACCGGGCCTTGCCCAGGAGGTGCTGGGTCGCTTCTGAGGATACTGCCCAGCGGACCATGCTGGCTTCCAGTGAGCGACTCCGTTTGGGCGACAGACAGCAAACAAAGGCTTGTCCTCTCAGGAACGTCATCAGGGGCGCCCAGGCCGACGGCTCCATTGATGACCCCGACCCCCGAGGGGGCACCGCGAGGGGCACAGGGCTTTGTTATGGGCCCACAGAGAGGGTCCGTCTCCTGGGTGATGGAGGGCCACTCTGAGGAACCCCGGCGAGCAGTGTGCGCTGGGGGCACGGGTCGGTGGGCAGCTGGGCCAACGAGGGGGCGCCCAGGCCTCAACGCACGGACCCTCTCGTCCGCGACCT
>NW_022106189.1:42703751-42710916 GCF_000313985.2 Echinops telfairi
ACACACACACACACACACACACACACACCACCCCCACCCTCCAGCTGCCGGTGTGGCCCAGTTGAATGGTGAAAGCTGCTTCTCCTAGCTCTCCGTTTGCATTGTCTGCAGAAGGGTGGCGTTTGTGTGTGTGTGTGCGTGTGCGCGCGTGTGTTTTGTTGCTCGTGGTTGTGTTTTGTATTTTGTTGTTGTTTTCAAATACACAGCTAGGACTGGGTCAGCTGGATGAGGCGCGGGGAGAAGCCATTGATGATGTTTCTGAAACCAAACCCGCAAATGGTGGCCTTCTGCCTTGTCCATGGAGGAAGACAGCTGTGTTGGGGTCGTGGGGCGGGGGTGGCGGGTGGCAGCCATGGTGAACAGGATGCTTTTGTGTTTTGAAACAAGGACAGTTAAAAAACACTTGGCCCCAGCTTGGGCCTGGGCCTGGGCCCGGGCCTGGGCCTGGGCCTGGGCCTGGGCCTGGGCCTCGGTGCCCCCTCCTCTCTGGGGAGGTGGCTGGTCTTCCCCAGAATGCACAGCCTGTTTCCCACCCCCACTCCCCACTTTACCCCAGGGGCCACGGTGAACCTGTTTACTGAGCAGAGTGGGAGGGGGCAGGAGCCAACGCCTGCCCACACCTGTGCCAGGAAAAGCTGGTCAGGAAACAGTGTCGCTTCCATGGCATGTCAGACGTGTAGCGTGTGGAGACATTTCCCCCGGCATCCATGTTCCCAGGGCTGTGTGTCACAGGCTGTGACACAAGCACGGAGGAATGGGGAGTGGGGGAAAGTTAGCCGAAGCCGCCACACTCCTGGAGCTGTTGTGCCCCCACCCCCTCCCCCCCAAGCCCTGGAGCCGGCTAAAGGCCCACCCAGGCTTTTATTCGGGATTTGGGGCCCAACGTGCTTGGAATGCCAGCGTTTCCGCTCCCGAGGGCACGTTGGTGCAGTATCTGCAAAGCTGCCTCTGCTGGGAGGTTGGCGGGCAGGCGAGGTGGGGGGCAGGGGGGGTTGCTGCGAGGCTGGAGGTCCCTGCGTGTAAGCTGGGCTGGTACTGTTTGAATCCAGCCACAGGCCCCTGTGGAAGCCAATGGAGGGAGAGGTGCAGGAAACTGGTCTGTGCTCAGAGGTGGGGTTGAGGGTGGGGGGATCGTGAGCTCAGTTGTTCCCCCTGCTGGGGACCTGGAGTCCCCACGACCGACTTGAGATCGGTCACCTGGCTGAGAGAGAGGGGGCTTTTGGATGTTTTGGATGATGATTTCTTTCTTTGTGGTCCCTGCCACCCCCCACGGTGAAGGGGGGCACCAGTGAGGAGTGTAAAATGGCTGAGAGAGGCAGGGCCGTCCCCGTGAGGTCTGCAGGCCGCTGTTGTCCTGGTTTGAGGGGGAGCTTGCCTGGGACGCACAAGGCCCCCCCACCCCCACCCCCAGCCTAATGGCTGATTGCTCAAGAGGGGTGTGTGTGTGTGAGAGAGAGGATCAGGGAGCGGAAGGCCAGGGCACAGCTGGGGACTGGTTTCTCGAGCGACCAGAGGCCCCCACCCACCTTGCCCAGCAGAGGCGGGTGGCACCTCGGGCCTCTTTGGGGAGCAGGAACCAGACGGCTCCGCCATGCCAGGCCCTCACCCGAGGAGCTGTGGAAGAATGAACTAGGAGGAAATGCCCAGGGCTGGCTGGCACACTGCTACCATCCTTCTCTAGCAGGGGTACCCATGGGGCTGCCCCTGCTGTGCAGTGGGCTCTCCCTACGGGACCTGTGGGCATGGAGGTGTGGCTTTTGCCACCCAGGACCTGGCTCTTAATGAGGCTGTTGGAGTGGGACCACCCCCTGTGGAGGGGTTCCCTGTGGCCTGGACATTATGTCATCTGTCTGCACTTGAGAGGGCTGCCGTGGCACTTGATTGAGAGTTTTAGCCCCTATTAAACAGGTGAGTTTGAGCGCAGTTCAGCCTAATAACTTCACCCGCCCCGTCAGCCCTTGAGGCTCAGTGGTTGCTGCTGGCCCCGCCTTGAGTGGCCAGGTACATCTCCTATTGGGCATCTCCTGCTGCACAGCGGCCATCATCCAAGGCTCCAAGCCGTCTACACAGCCCACCACAGACCATCTGGTTCTTATCCCATTAGTAGTATGGGCTGCAGGAAAGACCCAGACGGATTGAGATGGAGTCCGGCCTGCTTGTGCCCAGAGGCTCTGCAGCGTGTGTCCTCTCTGGTGATGCACTGGCTGGTTGTCCAGAACAAGGCCACCTCCCCTGTCGCCTCTGCACAGGGCCAGGTGGAAGCACATGGTGGCTGGAGTCCCACCTGGCCGGCAGCCCGAGCTCCCCACACCCCGAGGGCTGGGCTGTCCCAGAGTCCCTGCTGGGGTGTTCCTCAGGTCCAGCACAGCAAGAAGGGGCGCAGGAGGCTCAGCCTGGAGTCCTTGGACTCCTCTCCTCATCCCTAGCTAAGGCAATTGGCTGCCTGGTCGGCTGTAAACTTTGCCTGCTGGGGATTAGGTGGGAGCCTGGTTTACTGATTAAATCCTTCCAGGGCCAGGCGGCAGGGTGGATGTGCTCCTTGGAGACTTTGGATCCTGAAGGCTCATAAACAAAGAAGGAAATGACAAGGGGGGTGTGTGTCACTGACCTGGGAACCATTTGCCCCATCTCAGGTTCACACGTGACCTGCCGGCTGCACCTGTGGGGGGCAGGGCAGGGCTGGCCGGGAAATCCTCTTTCCTACCCAATGTTCCTTTCCTCGGGCCTTCCCGGGTTTCTCAGGGCTACCGCCACTGCTGCCACTGCTGGTGTGGTGGTAGCCGGCCGGCCCGGGAGCCCAGGGTCCATTTTACTATCCCCGACCTTGGGTTGAATCCGATCACCTGCTAGGCGTGCTTGTCAGTCAGGAGGCTTTGTTTTCTCTGCACCAAGACACACACATAAGCTGTTCACCCCTTACTTCATCTCATCACCATTGTCATCAGGGTTCAAATGGAGCCCACCCATGGCACCTCAGAATGGCAGGTCCCGAGCAGGGCTATCCGTCCTCTCTCCGTCCGTCCACTGCATGTTAGTCCCCTGCCTTCATTCATCACGGGCCTCTTGTTCACTTGTCACCGCTCTGCTGTGCCTGTCGTGAGGTCCCTGGGCAGCTCTGCTCACAAGAAGGTCACCTTAGTGCTCTGGGATTTTTCTTCTTATGGGTGCTTTCTTGGGGGGTGGGGGGCACACCTTCTTCTGGATTCTTACTGTGTCAGGTGCTGAGCTTAGAGCCTTCTTGCCCAGATCATATGGTTCCTGCTGGGGAATTCAAACCTGTGTCCCCCAGAGGAGCCATGGGCCCCGTGACAATTCTGTGTGTGTTTATGTGCATACGTGTGCGCTGTGTGCGGGTGCTCTCACACACGTGTCAGTGTCGGTTCATTTTTTTCCTTCGCCCCTCTATCATTCGTCTTAGGTAGGTCCAGCTTTCCTGACTTTTTATTTTTTTAAAATGTGTTTAGCAGCTAGTGAGTACAGATAGATTTTTATTTTTTCCCTCCCTTTCAATGCCAATTGCCCTAAGAAGATTGTGGAGTGTTTATCCAGCTTGTTCCTCAGATAACTTGCGTGATTAGTGGGGGCCAGAGGGGAGGGGTGGAGACAGCAGAGGGGAAAAAATCAGAAGTTTTCTGCAGAAATTCTCAGCATGGTCAGCCCTTGCTGGGAGTAAATAAGTGCATGTGGGCGGAGATGCTGCCCAGGCCTGTCCATGTTGCCCTTTGCCCAGCCCCAGGCAGCGTCTTACCCAGGTGGGAGGTGGCCCAGGGGGACCTCGGTGGGACTGCAGGATCAATTCCAGTCAAGGGAGGCACCTATGGGTGTCCGGTCCTCGAGTGAGCGGGAAAGTCGTGTTGACACTGAGCTGAGGTCCTGGAGGTGTGGGAGATCATGTGGAGAACAGTTGACCTACTGTGAGACTGATCAGAGTGGGCAAAGAGACATGCAATGTGCCCGGCTGTTGGAAGAATGGACTGATAGACCTGTGTGGCTCAGGATTGTCACCAGGCCTTGGTATGTTTCCAAGCACCCATGGGTGGCATTTGGGAAGCTGTGGAAAATGAGGGATGCCTGCATTTCATAGCCCCTGGGCTGGCTGCTGGGGCTTCCCCCGTCCACCTGCTGACAGCGGGTACACAGTGTGGCCTGCACCATAGCTAGTTCTGGCACCGACTCTCCTGCTTTTGGGTGCTGCGTTTCCAGGGTGCTGTCTTCTCCATGACCCTCCAACCCCACCCTGGGAACCCTTGGAGATGTTTGTAAAGACATATTCGAGGTGGTTGAAACTGGTCATGATTAAAGGATTAAACGAGATTAATACGGGCAGACTGGTGTTGTGTGTCCACACGGTGGGGGTGGGAGTTCTGGTTTTGCCGACTCGTCATTAGGTCTGGATTCTCAGGTCTGACCTGGATGTGTGGCTTGCGGCACATTGCTTTCCCTCGCTGGGCCCCAGTTTCCCCCACCTGTCAGGTGGGAGGGTCGTACCTTACTTGTGTGGTTGGTGTAAAGACTGGAGAGGAGTCTTGCAAACACCTGGCAGGACGGCCAGTGCACAGCAGGGCCACACGGGGCAGCTGTCACTCAGTACCTTGTTCCCTGGTGCCCCCAACAGAGCTCCGCAGAGTTCTGGGCACACGGGCAGGAGGTGGGCGGAGCAGGGCACGTGGGGAAGTTAGGGGTGCTGAGCAGCAGCTCTGGCATGTTTGGCAGCAACAAAACTGTTGCAAGACAGTAAAAAAGAAAAAAGTTCTTTAGAGACCGTAGTCTAACTGTTTATGAAAACAAAAAGGACAAATAAAGCAGCACTAAGTTTTGTGGAAATGGAAACCATCAAGCGCCCACCAGGTCAGTGCAAACCCCACATCAGGGCCTGTGCTGACAAGGGCGGTTTTCTCCGTCCACTCTCCGCGCCCCGACCCCCACACACTGTTCCCCGAATCTTGGTCCTGTGTGTCTCGGACAGTGACGCCCTTGCTGTGCATCTTGTGGCTCGCTGGTCTTTTTCATGGCTGGGTTGTGTTCTGCTCAGAGGTCCGTCGTGACGGGGCAGCAGGCGGCCCCCTCGGCCCCCTACTGATGGATTCAGTCAATGCTGACTCAGGCTCCTGTAGGGCAGGGTAGAACTGCCCTTGTGGGTTTCCCAGACGGTAACTCTGAACAGGAGCGGAAAGCCTTGTCTTTCTGCTGCAGACCGGCTGGTCACGCTTTGGGTTAGCGGTTCTATGTGTAACTGACTACGCCATCAGGGCGCCTGTACTGATGACCGGTGGAAAGTTAGGTTGAAAACCCACTGCTGACCAGTCGGGGGAGATGTGGCGATGTAGTGGTTATGGGTTGGGCTGCGAAACCACCAGACAGATGGGGCTTTCTACGCCCGTAGACAGTGGCAGTCGCTCGGGAGCCCATGGAGGATGGCAGTGAGTTGAGTTTTAGAGAGCCGGCCAGTCAGTGCCAACTCATGGTGACCCTTGGGGGACAGAGTAGAACCTGCTCATTAGTTCTCCAAGGCTGTACATCTTCAGGGATGAAGGTTGTCTCATCTTTCTTCCATAAAGGGGCTCTGGTGGGTTTCAACTGCCGACTTCGAGGTTAGCAGTCCACAGTGCCACCCTGCTGCCTGTGAACTTAGGTTATTCTCAGTCTTTCAAGCAAGGCGCTTTCTACCTTTGGTCAGTGGTGTCGTTTTTGATGTGATAACCGGAATGTTCTCTTGCTCACTTCTTTGGGGTGGGTGGTGGTGGTGGGGTGGGCAGTGGCACAATAGCACGGGCCCCAGAGTGCTTAGCAAGGAGCCTTGGCCCTCTCTTGAAGGGTAGAAGGGCAAGGGGCAAGGGCGTAGAGTCCTGAATGCCTGGGTCCCTGTGGGTGGAGCCTGGGGAGTGGGGGGCTCTGAGCAAGTCACTGAGGTTGGGGTCTGTGTGGCCCAGGGCAGGTGGCTGTTTCCTGCTCCGCCTGAGTGCACCCAGTCTGTCTGCAGCCTTCATGCTTTCCTCAGGATGGCAGCCAGAGGGCGGGAGAATGTGGGGGCTTCTCTTCTTTACTGAGGCCCTGGTATGCTCAGGGTGGGTAGAGGGGCAGAGAGAGGCAGTTCAACACTGCCACCATCCTGGCTTCGGCTGTAACCAAAAGGTGGCGAAGATGGGGTGTGGGGAGGCAGGGGGGCTACTGGGCATTGCTGCCGCTGGCAGCTCTGCAGGGCTCTCCCTGCCCCTGCCTCCAAGCAGGCACCTGCAGAGCCCAGACCCCTTGGAAGGTATTTCTGCAGGAGGGACAGAAGCCAGGTGGGGCGGTGGAGTGAGGAGAGCATGGGCTCTGACGTCAGACAGGCCAGGTTGCATCTCCACAGCCCTGCAGCTTCCTGGCTAGAGACCTTGGGCAGGTCACCTAACCCCTGCCCTTATCTGTAAGGTGAGGATTATAGGCACTAGGCACTTCCTGTTTGCCTGGATGGCTGTGCTGAGCAAGGCTAGGCCAACCTCTCATTCACCCATTCATTCAGCTGATACACATCGCTCCCCTGGGCTCTTTGAGCAGAGAGCAAGCCCCTGCCCTCCTGGGACTACCTGGTGGAGGGCAGGGGACATACACTGAGCACACCGGGGGCATCCATCAGGACTGGGGAAAAACAGTAGGCACTGGCCAGGACTGGGGGTGTAGTCAGGGCAGGAGGTACTATCTGGGGGAGGAGCATTCCAGGCCAGGGAGTGTACATGCAAAGGCCCTGAGGCTGGACCCACCCTAGAAATGACAGGGTTGTCCTTGAGGGACAGAGCAGAACCTTTCCTTAGAACCCTAAGGAGGCTGCAAAGTCCATTGGGAGCCATCTGTTCCCTAACTCCCTGTGCCACCACCTAGTACATGTTGAGTGGGGTCTACTCTTCTGGTGTTGTGGCCTTCAGTTAAAACATCTTGGGCATGTAGGATTGGCAGGGGCTAGGCTGCAGGCGGTGACTGCCCGTGGGTGGAGCCCCCTTCTAGGGCTTCTGTTGTGTGTATGTTGGCTGGACTATTTTAACCCCACTCACTTCCCCACGAGTAAAGACAGGAGTGTGCGCTCCTCTTTAAAGAGACTCTTGGTCTAGAAAGCCCAGCAGAGCTTTCTAAAACGACAGTGACCTTTCACTGCTCCTAGGTCCCCAAACAGGCCCCTCATCTGATTTAC
>NW_022106189.1:42711693-42751097 GCF_000313985.2 Echinops telfairi
TCGCTGCCAGGTGCAGGAGGTAGGGCCCTGGAAGTGGGTCCGCTCCCTGGGAAGGCCCCCTTCAGCTGCCCAGCTCTGCCCTGGTTCCCAGGGGTTCCAAGGTTGGTGGCAGGTTTGAAAGTGCCACCCTCTCTCTGGCAGGAAATCGGGTACGACAGCAACAGCACTGATGGCAGCGGCGGTTCTTGAGTCCCCACTGTGCCAGGCACAGGGTGCACGAGTCACTTTCAGAGCAGGTGTGCGGTGTGGGGCATGGAGACTCGACCAGCAATGTGGGCGTGGCCAGGGTTGAGTGTGACACCGCCTCCCTCCCCCCAACAGCCTGTACGTGTCCCAGATGTCTGTGTGTCTGCAGGGTGCTCATACATCCCCCCTCAGCCTCCTTCCTCCTTGGCAGTAAATGGGTGTCTCTGTTTATAGAGTCTGCCAGTGAGTTCAGGGCCCGGGTGGTGTGATGTGCACACTGAGTGGTTCTACGGTGAATGGTCAGGTAGACGGCGTGTGAATTGATACTATGCGTGAGGGGCCACGCGGGGTGCCACGTCTGCATCGCTTTGCAGCCTCAAGGAATGTTGGGATGGAAGCTCAGGAACCAAGCTCCCTCCCATCGAGGTGACGCTGACCCTCAGGGTCCTCCAGGACAGGGGAGCACTACCCCTGTGGGTCTCCACGGCCATCAGTCTTTACTGGAGCAGAAAGCCTCATCTTTCTCTGGCAGAGCATCTGGGGGTTCAAACAGATGACCTTGTGGTTAGCAGCCCAATGCATGACCCAGTGTGGGGGGAAGGTTCCCCAGGAGAGGCTTGGAACAGGGAGGAGCCTGTGGGATGTGGCTTCCCCAGCACACTCTGGGTGCGCCCGAGCCCAGGGTGCCTCTGCAGGGAAGCTTCTGGAGGTTACCACCATGGCGGCTGCTCCAGGGGCCAGACACTGAGCTGGGAAGGTTACAGGGTCGAGTCCCTGCAGCAAGCTGAGAGAGCCCACCCGTTATTCTCCCCACTTCACAGATGGGGAAGCGGTGCCCACGGTGGCTGAGTCAATGGGTGGACGGCCGCAGCTGTAGGAGGTTGTTATCCAAGGGTGCTTCCTCCGGGCCCTCCTGCCTGTGCTCTGCCTCACATGGCCTCCTCCTCCCCTCCTGTGGCCCTGCGGGAAGATGCTGCCCTGCTGGCGAGGGTGACGCAGGCCCGGGAGCCCTCTCCTTTTGCAGT
Source organism: Echinops telfairi (assembly GCF_000313985.2). Classification (NCBI taxonomy): domain Eukaryota; kingdom Metazoa; phylum Chordata; class Mammalia; order Afrosoricida; family Tenrecidae; genus Echinops; species Echinops telfairi. The sequence goes on from NW_022106189.1 coordinate 42,712,905, forward strand.
GGAGGAAGTGCTGTGGGGTCGGAGCAGCACGGGCGGCCAGGGCAGAGCTGCTCCTTGGAAAAGGGAACAATGACTTGTTGACGTGTGTGTTTCATGACCCCGTGACGGAGGCCGGATCCGGGTGGGAAAATGAACACCCACAAGCCCAGCTGCTCCTGGACCAGGGGCCTCGGCTGGGCTGGCTGCGCTGGGGCCAGGTGGTGGGTGGACTGCAGCTCGACCACCAGGATCCGATTCTCCCAGCTGCCTGTGATCCTATAAAGGGCTGGGGGAAATCGAGGCTCTCACAGTTTCAGGCTAGATGGTGGGGGTCCACGGGGACAGCCGCAGCCACTTCCCGCAGCGGCTTCTCTGCCAGGCACCGTTGTCATCGTCTTGTTTTACAGATGAGCCAGCTAAGGCCCAGAGAGGAGCGGGGTCTGGAGTGAGGCAGGGAGTAAGGTCGAGGACCGAGAGCAAAGGGACCCAGAGGCTCACAGTGGCCCTTGCCGGCTCCAAGCTGAGAACAGGGACTGAGGAAGGAAGATGGGCAGGCGGGTCCCGGTGTCCTGCCCCCTGCAGTTCAAACTGAGCCTGCTCCCTGCCTGCCCCTCGTCTGTCCTGGTGTTCTCAGTCCGGGCCTGATGCCCAAGAGCCGCTGGGCAGCCCCATGCCAGTGAGCACTAGACCAGGTGAGCTCAAGCCCGTGGTCCAGTGCAGGTGTGTGCACAGATCCGACTGCTGCCCGCCCTCACCCGGCCGTGCTTCCATGTCAGCGGTTCCGGTGCCCCCTCCCAGTCCCGTCTCCCCAAGCCTCCCAGGTCAGTGGTTCAGGTGCTGCCCTCTTCCCTTCTCTCCGGGAGGAGCACATTACCTACGTAGCAGGCAGGGCAGGGCCAGGTCTTGCTCTGAGTGCTCACAATGGCCACCTGCTCTGCACATGGTGTCTCTGTGTCTCTCCTGCCCTGTGCATTATATGCTGGGCAGATTCCAGGAGGGACAGCCACCCACCATAGACATTGCCGTGTGTCCGGCCCTGAATGTGGTGAGAATCCCCCTGAGTCTTTACCAGGACCTGGCGCATATGGGGTCTCAGCCACTTGGGGGCTGCAGAAGCTCAGCTTCACGGACTTTTAAGTCCCCAGTGGGATGGAGAACCCCGACTTTGTGGGCTCTGTTAGAGCACGTGTCCTCTGAGGGCTCCCCCACACTGTGGTACATAGGGTTCCCCACAGGACCTCAGCCCCCACCCTCTGGCAGGTGTCCTTGTGCCTGGCACGCCCCCCTCTAGCTAGGCAGGGTGTCCTTTCCCAGGGCAGCCTGCAGGCACCGGAGCACCCTTCAGACAGCTTCTCAGCATTGTGCGGGAAGGTGGGAGCGTTGGCAGCCCTGCCAGCCGTGTCTGCCCTGCCATTAGAGGGACTCTGCAGGCCAGGGTGCTTAGGATGTCTTGGCCATCTGTTTTGGATCCAGGTGTTTCCTTCCAGGCCCCGGCGCAGCAGTGTGATGCGGCCCTCGGCCCGTCTCCACTCGCCCCTCTGTGTTTGTTGTGAGCGTCAGCGTTAGAGTGGGGGGCTGTGTGTCACGGGTGCCCAGGAAATGTCCCATCATTGTCACCATCATCACTTCTGGTACTGCTACCCCTGCTGTAATGACCGTGGCCTGACTGCAGTCTTACCCGCCTGTGACTTCTCTGAGGTGGGCTTGGCCCTGCCATCCAAATCACCGGCTCGAGGTGCAGGCCAGGCCCCACTATTTTCCAGGAACCCCTGGCCTTGTCTGGTGAACTCAGTGTCCAGGGGCGGGTTGAACAGGGCGCAGGAGAGCATCAGGGCCTGGCCTCAGGCTCTTGGGGCTGGAACAGACCCTCCACCCCTCCCACCCGCACCTGGCCACGGCCTGAGCAGACTGGGCAGCCACCGTGAGGAGCATGGAGACATTCTTGTTGGTTCGCACCTCAGCTTTCAGCAGCAGTGCTTGGGAAATAAGATTTTGATCTCAGACAATATGATTTAAAAACTGAATTGAAAGTCGCTTTTATTTTCTAAATGATATTGCCCCTGACACATGCACTGAGTCGGAGTGAGGCTGTGGCTGAGCTTCCCAGGGGAAGAGCTACACTGTGCCCTAACCACAGCCACAGTCCACGGGCTCCGGAGGCCTCCACCCCCAGTGGCACCATGCGTCCTGCCTGGAAGGGAGGCGTCTTCCTCTGGGCCAAGAAGTGTGACCCCCAAGTGCAATTGTTCAGCCCACCCCGTTGGGGTGGAGGCACCAAGCCCCTGCCAGTGCACTGTGGAACTTTCTAGAAGGCAGGGTCTGGCTCCCTGGACACCCCAGCGTGAACACAGTCCACTGGTATCTTCCTTTGGGCTAGCAGCCTCCTGCCTTGAGTTTTCCCACCTTGGACTCTGCCAGTGGAGAGCCAAGTGGAAGGGGAGGCAGGAGGCGGGGGCCTCTCCTCTCCCTCAGTACGCCGAACCCTTCTGACTTCCTTATTTGCCCCCTCCTTGCTCTCAGGCCTAGGGTTAGGAGTGCATGGGGTAGAAATCAGGTGACTGGCTGTCCCAGTTTGCCTGGGATCCAGGGCTTTCAGTACAAAACCTGGGACAGTCCCAGGCAAAGTGGGACAGCCTGCTGCTGTCAGTAAAAAAGCCATCTCGTGTGTGTCCCATACCTCTATAGACTGTCACGAATTAAAATGTCCACTAACCACACCTCGGGAGCCTCCATCTGCTGCCTTCAAGAGGATGGGGTGCTGTTTTAGAATTCATCGGAACCAATTGGGTCATCACATTATACACGTGGAACAAAATGGGTCCCGTGCATGCTGATGCTTTCCGGAAAATGGGCCCCTCTTTAGACGGCGATGCTGCTGATTGCAGGGCCCCTTGTTTGCTTCCTATGGGCTGCTTGTTGTGTGAAGAACTTGAGGGCACTATTTATATATGTGTTTAGTCATAGGACAGTCTTGTGAGGAATTTCTAGGATGAGGAGAGGGAAGGAGGCTTAGAGATGGGAAGGGTGGGTGAGAGCCAGGGCTGAACCCCAGGGGAGCTGCCTGCAGAGAGCCTGTTAAGCTGACTGGAGGGGTGTTCACAGCAAGACCAAGTTGGATGAGACCAGGCTTTTGCTGTTCCTTGGTGTGCAGGCAGCAGGGGTGATGTGCTCTGCCTCTGTGTGTGCGTATGTATATGTGTGTGTGTATGTGTGTGCATGCATCCGAACTGGGGCCATATGTTTGTGTCTAGGACATGTACTGCAGATTCGGGCTTTGTCTAACATAGTCATGGCCAGTCTTTTTTTTTTTTTTTCTATTTGCTAGTTTGCCTCCATGCTCCCTTGTCCCCCACTCTGTTGCTTTGTCAATAAATTTATAATTAGATTCAGAACTGGACAGAGTTGCAGAGTTGGAAGGACAAATATTTGACACTCGTACCTCCACTTCGCACTGCTTTGCTTATGACAGACATCACTAATCAATTCTGGCATCTACTTCCCCATGATCCTAGAGTAAGGTGACCAGATTTTAACATTGATAAAGCAGGATACCATTGATAAAACTCATATCCTGGCGAAATAGCCACATGGCAGCCGGAAACCGTATACCCTAGCTTGTGCATTCTTTCCAAAAAATCGGGACTTTTTTAAAATGCCGCGGGACGTGGGGAAAATTGTTAAAAATCGGAACTGTCCCGCCAAAAGTGGGACATCTGGTCACCTTATCCTAGAGACAGCCAGGACCAATCAGTTGCTGGCATACCACATTTCTGATCTAGACTAAGCCATTCACATCGCATAGATAGGGACCGGAGGCCCAGAGTTCAGCGATCCTCAGGGAGCCCCTTGATGCTTGCCGGGGCCTGGTTTTGCGGAGCCCTTTGGTTTACTTCCCCAGGAAGGCCCACACTGTACTGATAACTTGGTAACTAGCGACTCTTTCTGATGCAGCCATCTAAAGAACAGCTCTGTACGCCTCAGCTCCTCCTCTCGGGGAAGCCATTTAGGTTTTCTTCCATTCCTGTGGTGGAGGGAAGCTCTGCTGCCGAGTCAGTCACATCAAGCTGGAGTGGCAGGATGCCTCGGGACACTCACTCTTGGACTTCTTGTGAGTGGTCCCTCCCCTGGCAAGATGGTGCTGTGGTGACAGGCTCATGAGAGCCAACCCCCCTGTTTGTCTTTTCAGGCCCTGTCATGTAGCCATTCTTAGGGAGCCACGCACCCTCAGGTTATAAACCGGTCAGAGGGGCTGTGACCTCTTGCCAGCTGCACCTGGAGCTCTCTGGAAATCGGCCCGCTAGGTGATGCAGCTTCATTCAGTAGGAAAGGTCGAGGTTAGTCATTCCTCAGAGCACTGTGCCTCGGCCGGGGGACCGGGGGGTTTGTCTGCACGGCACCGTGTAGGCTTGCTTGCGCTACATGCAGCCCTGGCCGGGGCATTCCGGAGCCAGGAGCTGCACTGAGTTTGGGGAATAAGGCTCTGGAAAGGTGGTGTGGTTTCCCGGGGACTCTTTGAAGATGATCCCCACCCCGGGGTTTCAAGGTTGGCTCTGCCTGCCCCTAGATGTTTACTTTAAGAGGGTGGCTTAGCCCCCTACGCAGTGCGGCCTTGGGCCAGCCACCTCACCGGTGCCCTGACCTGTAAGCTCAGGGGACAGGATGACAGCCAACCCAGGACGGTCAAGGCTTAAGGACTATTAAGTGTGTGTGTGTGTGGGGGGGGGGGCAGGGATGGGGAATCAAGAAAAACAAGCCTGGAAGATCTGCAAATGCTCTAGGGTGGATTCTGTAACGAGCGCCCCGATTCCGACCTCCGAAGCCGGGGCTCCTTGGAGCTGACGAAGGCCAGAGTTTCCGTGGTGGCATCCCTGTGACGGAGGCCACCTGAGCGACGCGGCGGGTGTGCGCCCTGCTCCCCAGACGTTGGAGCCCATGAGAGTGTCTCTCCGTGCCGGGCAGGGCAGCCTTGGGCAAGCTTGACCACGGGGCTTAGGAAGAAGGGAACCCAGCTCACTCTGGGGAGCTCGAGCCGCAGGGCAGTTACTGGTCATCGGCCCTTTCCTAGCACTGACCTGTGGTCACACGTCGTTACCTAGGTGACGCAAGTCAGCGAGCAAGGACGGTCCCTGGGGGCCCTGTTTGATGGTGACATGGACTTTGCCTGCCGCTGCGTTTTGCTAGTTGGGGAGCCAGGGAAAGCCGAACTTGCCCTTTTGCTTCCTAACTCCTACCACCTTTGGCAGCCTGGTGGGATGTGGTTATATTTGTTTATGACTCTCAAATTTGCCTTTAAAAAGGTTCTCTTTGTGTGTGTATATGAGGTGGGGGTGGTTTACCTCTCCCACCCATGAACCTTTGAAAAGTCTGGTGCGTTGCCAAGGGCTGGGGTCAGTGAACCAGAAGGAACCCCAGTGAGGCAATGGCTAAGCGCTCGCCTGTTTGACCCAAAGGTTGGGGGTTCTAACCTACCAAGGACTCCCAGGAAACAGATCAGGTCCAGGGTAAGCCAACTCTGGCTCAGGGGGTGGGGGTGGGGTGGGGGGTTGCTGCACGTGCAGCACCCATCACATGTCAGCAAACCACTGTTTGTTGAGCACCCATCACATGTCCCATTCCATCCTCACAGTGGCCACACTGACAGCCCTTCTCCCAGGTGGCCCCCTGGGAGTCACAAGCCAGGACCCCACCCTTGTCGGGCTGGCCACACTGTATTCTTGGCCCTGGCTCATCCTCACACCTGTAAGATTCCATCCAAAGTTGTGGTGGGCCCTGAGTCTCAGGAAAGAGCCCCAGAAGAGGGGGCTCAGCTCCAGCTTGCACCTCCTTGACCAGGGTGGCTTTCTCTGGGGACCTTGTGGGGAAGCCCCCTCCCAGACCTGGAGAGAGATGTGGCTTGAACAGGAGCCTGCTGCCACAGGTGGGTGTGGCCCCTCAGAGAAAGAGGTGTGGCCAAGCCGAACCCTGCTCCCCCTAGGGGGTTTTCATTGTGCCCCCCACATGAAGGCCTATCCCTGGAGTAGCATTTGCTAGAATGGACACTACGGCCTGCTTGTGCCCTGGGGTCCCAGTGTGGAAACCAAGTCAGACACTGCACAGCCACCAGCCCACCTCCTCACAGCTTGTCCGCTCCTTTGCCGCACCAGACGGCCACGGAGCATCCGGTCCAAGAACAGTGAACATCTCTTTATTCTCTACGGAGGTTCCTGTGCCCTCCATGTGACACAGGAAAATGATCCACTGCGAGCGCCGAGAAAGTACAGGTAAACAGAAGAAAATGAAATTCATCCAGAATCAGCCCGTCCCAACTCCCAGGGACTCTGCAGCACGGAGTAGAACTTCCCCTGGGCGGTTCGGAGGCCAGGCATCTTGTGTGGAAGCAGAGTGCTTCCTCTGTCCCAAGAGGAGCGGCTAGCTGGCTTGAACCACTGACCACCTTCTGACTAGCACCAGAGAGAGCAGTCAGCAGCTCTGAGGACTCTGGTCGCACGGGCATGCCTGAGTGATGACTTTCCGGCCTCTGTTTCCCATCTCCAGAGCCCTGGCAGCATAGTGGTTGTGTGTTGGGCTGTTAACTGAAAGGTCAGAAGTTCGAAACCACCAGCTGCTCCTTAGGAGAAAGATGAGGCTGCCTGTTTCAGTAAAGAGATGACAGTCTCGTAAATCCATGGGGGCGGTTCTACCCTGTCCTGTAGGGTCCCTGTGAGTGAAAATGGACTCGATGGCCGTGGGTTTGGTGTCCGGTCTGGCATGAAGGCAGGGCTCTGGTCATCATGAGGCTCAGTGGAGCTCGGAGCAGAGCTCTCAGAGGGTAGCTGCCATGTCGGTTGTTGTGCGTGGCGGCAGTTATGGAGTGAGGGGCAGTTATGGAGTGAGTTCTTTTCCACATTACCAAATGACCCCCAGTTTCAACCCCCTTTTAGATCTGGGTGTGGGGGCTCCCAGGCTTCGGGGCACTTGGGCCAGGCCAGGTTCATTGAGCATCCCTCTCCCTACCTCGCCCTTGGAAACCAGGAACAAAGGGGCCTGGCTTTGAAAGGGCCCCTTGTTCTTTCTCAAGTGAAGATCAGGGAAGCCAGTGTCGCATTTCTGCATCCCAGCCCCGGGGCTGGGCGGTGGGGCCGCAGCTAGGGCCCAGATGATTGGACAAACAACCTGAATACCAGGCTCAGGCTACAGGCCGGGTGGGATCCCTACACCAGGCTCCGGGTGCAGTCCAGGTGGGGATACCAGGTTTGTGGTTCAGCCTGGAGTGAGGACCCATGCACCAGGCTCAGAGTGCAGGCTTGGGTGGGGACCTGCTGCCGGTCTTGGGGACTGATTCACGGGTTGTCTTGCCTGGCAGAGGCCAGGGTGAGGTCTCGTGATGCCTCCCGCCAGCCCCTTGGCTCAGCCTGAGACCGTGGACGATGGACTCTGACCTGCTAGGGCCCTGCTGGCCCGTCTACCTGCCAACTGAGGTGCATGACGCCCTACCTATTCTGGGTGGCCAGGCGGCAGCTCCTCACAGCGGGCACCCCTACTTACCCCATGCCCACAAGGGGAAGGCGGGAGGACTGTGATGTCTCAGATCCATAAATGGCATTTGTGGCCCAAGTTCATGTGCAGTCTGGGCAGTGGGACTTGGGTTGTCAGTGCCCCAGGGTTTTGTCAGTGACCCACCCACTTTCTCAGAGGCCTCTGGGTCCAGGTGGGCTAGGTGTGAAGCACACAATTTGGGGCGTTCCAGCACCTAAAATCACAAAGACAGGCCTCAGGGTGGAAGGTGGGGTCTGGAGAGCGGCCTGGGGTCCGGGAAGTGCCTAGACTTTGCTGAGGTACCACGTCTCTGGTCGGGGCTCACTACCCCTATTTGGGCAGTGTCTTGGATGCAAACATAAGTTCAACCATCAGAAAGGCCTAAGTTGGGTCCTAATGCTGCAGTCTTGCCTTGGGGGCCTTGGGTGGGAGGTGGGCCAGGGACAGAAGCTTGTGAGTAGGGTGGGGGTGCCTTTCTGGTGAGTCCCCAGGCTGCTCCTTCCACCAAGGCTACCCAGGCTTTCTAGGAATGGTATGTGGAAGGTCTCTGATGTAGGGATGGGTGGTGGTGATCAATCATGGGGGCCCCAGGCTGGGGCCGCACCACAGGGAGCAGTTCTGGGGCTCCTAGGTGGTGAGGGTGCTGTCAGCCTGGGCGGCAGACTTCCTTGATGGCCAGGATTTTGTCCCTCCACCTGGAAACCTCTGGAATGTTGCTGAAATGCCCTGTTCTTCTCTGCATTGACTTGGGCCCCTCCTGGGGCCTGGGATAGGTTGTCACGAGGTGGTGCTTGATGCTGTGCCTGCAGGGGTGTGGGTGGTGAGCACCCCAGGGGGCCGCCCCTGGGGTATCTCTGGCTTAGAACCATCCATGCAGAACTAAGATTGCTGAGAGGACTGCCAGGTCCAGGAGACGCCAGAGCTCAGCCACCTGCCGCCTGCTGGTGACCTTGGGCACAGCACCTGACCTTGCTGCTGCTCTGCTGTTAGGTGTTAGGGGTGGGGGGCCCTGGGGCCCTGGTAGGTTTGGTGAGATAAAGAGAATCCCGAGTGAGCTCTGGAGGCTGGGCATGGAGCTGCTGCTGTCATTGGTATTGTCTCTGCTCCCACATTCTCAGGTGGGGAGCGGGGTGGGGTGTGGGGTTCCCAGAGGGCTGCCAGCCCACTTGGAGCCAGCCATGCCCAGGTGCAGCTTCAGGCCAGGCCATTCTAGCCAGGTGTGGCAGTGGGGAAGCCATGACATGGATGGATGGGGCCGTGCAATTTGAGTCCTTGTTTGTGTGGGGGTGCAAGTACTCAGGATGACCCACTGCTGTCCAGGTGGTACCGACCCTGTAGCACTGCCCTGGAGGGTTCCGAGGGTCAGTCTCTGCAGGCGCAGACTACCTCATCCTTCCTCCAGAGAGCGGCCGGGTCGTTCGAACCACTGACCTGAGCTTGACCACTGCACCCCCAGGGCTCTGAGTCAGAGTAAAGTTCTGAAAGATTGTGGAGGTGGGGCTGGGAGTGGGGTGAACAGTGTGGTGGTGGCACTTTTTGGACTCCTCCTGTTTGTCGTTGTCTTAGCAGCCATGAGGGGGCCTGGGAGACCCTCACTTTGAAGTCTTCTCAGGGGCGTCTGAGACCCTGGGCCTCCAGGGGCCTTGCCTGGCAGCCTGCTGTGGGGCGAGCAGAGCCGCCTTTTGCGGAAGCTGTGACTGGGAAGCAAGACAGACCACTTCCTCTGCAGCTCTCAGATTGATCAGGCAGGACTGCTGACACTTCCTGTTTGAAGAGAAATCTCTTTTAAAAAGGAACGGTCTTGAAAAGTAGACAATAAACTCCGACCTCTGCTTGCCCGCCATTGTGATGCAAGCCCCCACCCCACCCTCCAACGGCCTCTGGGTGCAGAGGGGAGGAGGGCATCTCCAGTTCCAGGCGGTACCTGGGGTCTGGGCAGTCCTTAGACACATGTGTTTCTGTAGCTTGACCTTGGGGCAGCGATGGGGGTGGGGTGGCAGCCAAGGGACACCTTTGAGACGCGGTGGTCCCCCTTCCCTTTTATGTGGCTCTGGGCACCCTGCGGCCAGAGCAAAAGAAAACCTTTTCTTGGGACCAGCAGGGGACACAGGGATGACTGGCCAGAGCTGGTGCACCTCGGTGCCCCTGAGTGGATTCCAGCTCCGGGCACGCGCCCATCTCGAGCTGAATGCCATGCCCCACAGACTGCTCTCGCCTCCAGCACCGGCGGAGGAAGTGATCAATGCGCCTTACTTCCATGGTGCCTGGGGTCGTTCATGTCTCCTTGGGACCTTTACATGCGTGCACATGGACAAGTACACACGTGTGTGTACATGCACATGTGTGTGCACGGGGAGCCCTGGTGGAATTTGGGGAGGACAGCATCAGATGGGGGCGGGGACGCGGGCCAGCAGCGCCATGTCTTCCGCCGCTGCCGCTGTGCCCCCTGCAGCTTCTGGCTCCTGGCTTGGGTGGTGGTGGTGGTGGTGGTGAATCTGTTGAATTGCTCACCACCTCCATTGCCGGCAGACTCCTGACTCCTGCTCGCCTGCCCCCACCTCCCCTTGCACCTCTGCAGAGGGCCGGTGTGTGTGCGTAAGTAAAGAGAGGGTGAGCACTCGGTTGCATTCCTCACGACCCAGTGACACAGGGAGGCTGGGGCGCTGCTCTGTAATTGTCACGTCTGGGACCCGGCTGTCTTTCTCTGGGACTTGCGGAGGCTGCTGCGTTTTTTCAAGTTTGCCTTTGTTGGTTAGTCTCCTCTCCCCGCCCTTCCTCTGAAGTAGAACTGACGACTTGGATGTGGTGGGCAGGAATTTGTAGTTCCCGTCCTTGTGGTGTAGGCGACAGGCGTGGGGGTTGGTGGGGGGGGGTGTGTGGCGCTGGAGTAGGCCATTCCTTCCCATTAAGAGATTCACGGGCCCTGGAGCTCTCCAGGGGAGGGGTGACCCCAGCCTCCACATGGTGGTTTGCGACTCCCGTGGGACCTGAGCCTTCCCTAGAGGGGAGTAGGGGACACATAGTGAGAGGTCTGGGGCTGGTGACCCACAGCCATGGCCAGCTCGCCTGGCTGTTTTCCTTGGCCCACACAGTGTTGTTTAAAAGCACATCGTAGTGACGTGTCCACGTTAGATAATTGGGAGTGTGCCCTGAAGATCGGCCAGGGTCTCCGTTTTCTGGCAGTCACACCCAAGGCCAGCTCTCCGATGTCACCTTGCACACCCGACTCCTGCCTTCAGCACTCAGCTCTCTGCCCTGCCCCCTGTCCCCATTCTATAGTTGAGGTCACTAAGGTCCAGACAAGGGAGCGCCTTGCTCCTGTTGACTGGGTGTGCGTGCCTGTGGCAGCCGCCCCCTCAGACTGGGTGCACGCTCTGTTGGCCATCCTGGCCCCGCCCAGCCCACATGTGCCCGCTGTGCTTGGGGAGGTCAAGGTGGGTGGTAGGAACACAGCTGCCCTTCCTGGAATCGAGTCCTACAGTGTACCAAGTGTGCCAGCACTGTGGCCCTCGCTGCCCTTCCGTCCCTCTCTTCCCTGGAACCGTTGTCTGCTGAGTGCCCATCAGCTCCCCTGCCTGCATTCGGCCAGGCACAGCCAGGTCCCCCCTTTCTACATGTGTGTGGAGTGCAGGGGTAAACTGAGTCAGGGAGAGAAGAATGGCTGCTGGCACCTTTCTTGCTGTGTGGACGCCCCACCCACCGTAAGTCCTGCTTCCAGGGAAGAGAGGACGGGAGGGAGGAGGCAGGGAATCTACACCCCCCTCTCCCCCCAAAAACTGTGGCTCTGCCTTCTTGACCCTGGTCTCTTCCCTTGTTCCCAGCATGGGCACTGCCCCTGGCATCTGGGGAGGCAGGGATGGTGGCATGGCTGCTGTGTATTGGCTGCATCTGGTGGTGGGTGGGACGTGGCTCTGGGGGTGGCCAGGCTGGAGGGTGACTCATTTTGGAAGCTCTGAGACGTCACTTTACCTAAGGAGGCTTCACCCGGCGGAGGTGGGGTGGAGTTGGGGGGTAGGGTGAGTTGAGGGCATGACAGCTCAGTGGGAGCAGGCTCCTAGATCATGGATGGGAGCTGTCACCCCACACTCTCCACCCTCCTTGTCCGTTTGTCCGTCTCCCTATCCCCACCCTCCAATCCCTTCAGCTGAAAGGGGAACAAGGGAATTCAGCTCTCTCAGATGTAATTGACATATAGGGGCATAGCCGAGTGTTATATTGTCTCTTCCCCCTCTCCTGTTAGTAACTGTTTCCAACTTCCAGAGCGGCTGGAACCCAAGAATAAAAAGTAACCACCCAGTTGGAGAAAGAAACATAAAGCACCTACCCAGCCTGCTAAACAACCTCACCGAGGCTGCGGTTCCTGATGTTTTCCATCCCAAACCCTGGCCTGGATTTGAAATTCACCTTGCTACCTCACCTTCTGGGAGCCTCTGCTGCTCTCCCGGAGCCTGGGTGCTGCTCCCGAAGGCTAGGCGTTGGGCTGCCAACTACTAGGCGGATGGTTGAAACCCAGCCCGCACGGGACTGTCTGCTCCCATGCAGTCACCGGCCTGGACCCACAGAAGCAATTCTGTGAGGCGGGCCCCTAGATGGCAAGAGAGAGTGCGTGAGGGACTTCATGTGACATTCTCATTCTCAACTTGGACGTTCCCGTGCAGCCACTTGCTTTTTCTTTGTTGACTGGAGGGTTGATGAGACTCATCAGCATACACGTACGGCCTGTAGTTTGGGCTCATTTTTGTGACCTGCCACCGAGCCTGTTATATGACTAACCCCACCCCACCCCAAGCCCATTCCCGCTCCCAGCCACCCCATCTCCACAGGAGCAGACTGCCTTGTCTTCCTCCTGCAGAGGGTCTGGGGATTTGAGTCTCCGATCTTTCAGTTAATTGCCTTAGCCACGCTTAGCCGCTGTGCGGCCAGGTGTGTGAGCAAGGGTGATGTGTGTCCCTCTCAAGGAAACTGAGCCTGTGTCCAGATTTCTCTGTGATAAGCAGCCCCGTAGTGAACATCTTTATAAACAGCTTCTTCTGTAAGCCTGCAAGCGTGGCTCCTCCTTAACCTTTCCCCTCCTTCCTCCCTGCACCTTCTGTGTTCCCTCCCCTCCCACCCCCCTAACTGCCCCCTGGTTCCCACTTTCCAGGCTCTGCCATGCTTGGGCTTCCCTAGCACCTCCAGGAGGCTGCAAAGGGGAGCGTGCAGGGCTCTAGGCAGGAGGGCAGGAGGCCGAGGTCCACTCTCCTCCTTGGTGGGCCGGCTCTTTATGTGTGGCAGGGCTGCGGTCATTCCCAGCGAGTGACTGGCTCAGCACTTGCTCAGTGGGGACTTTGCGTGCATTGTCATCCGCTGCTGAAAAGCACCTTCCCCAATGACTCTGCACGGGCCCATCAGCCTCTGCAGGGCAGTGCGGGGTGGGGGGTGGGTAGGGGCGGGGGCTGGAGCCATAGAGGCAGAGAACAAGGAATGGTCTGGGCAGTGTGTGAAATCTCAGGTGGGCCCCATCTCCGGGAAGATGGCAGGGGCTATCGTTGACATGCAGAATGGGGTCTATGCTGCATGAAGTTGGGATGATGCCTTACTGAGAAACAGGTAGTAACTTGAAGTGCAGCAGTAATTAGTCTTTTCTCTCTGGTTAAAGAAGTGTACTGTGTAAGTTGTCATGTCAGTACCCACATGGCTGGACCTGTGTGCCTTTCCATGTCACCACCGCCACCACCACCACCGACCACTGCCGCCGCCGTCTTCAGTTCTTTGCCTCATGTCCCAAGATGGCTACTCAAGCTCCTGCCATTGCATCTGCAGCCCAGCTAGTAGGCTTGTGGGCTCTACCATCCTGTGTGTATTCCAGTCAGCAGGAGGTGGGGGAAGGGAGAATGGAAAGGAGCGCACACTTCTGCTCGGGGCAGACCCAGCCTCGTGGCCGCCCCGAGCTGCAAGGGAGCCTGGAACATGCAGACTTGTAACTGGGAGGGAGCCAAGGTATCCAGCTACAGATCAGGGTTTTGTTACTAAGATGGGGGAGGCGATCGATCGCTAGTGGCCTAGGCCCCAGGCAACCTTGACCACAGGTCCCTTTTCGGAATGTCTCCTGGGGCCGGTCTGCAGGCCACTGTTGGGAAGGTCAGACCTGGGGCAGGGGACACAAGGCATCCTCTGGAGACATGCTCACAGGCAGAAAAGCATTAGAGGCGTAAAGACTTCTAAGGGGGAAATGAGTATGTTTTCAAATCCCAGCCAGGCACTGCTCCAGTCTGTGTGGTACATGAGGTTGGGGCCCTGGCTTCCAGGGGTGGGCTTAGGGCAGAGCTTTGGCTTCCTCTCTGTAGAGGAGCAGTAGCCAGAGGGGGTAGTGAGCCCTTGGAGAAAGGCAGTGTGCAAGCAGAGGTTGAATGGACATGTGCCAGCCAGGGAGGGCACCAAGTACATTCTGAAACCTAAAGGGAGGTCCATGGAAGCACATCAGGGGGAGATCTGCAAGGAATCTCATGTCGGGATGGCAGGCACATGGGCCATGGCTCATCATGAGCATGCATCATCACCCCCCTGCTGCCTGCTGCCAGAGCAGACATCACTAATCCATGCCCTATCCAAGGGCCACTGAGACTCCTCCATAGAGCCTCCTCCTGATCTGTAGAAGCTGGCCACTCCCTTCCCCCCTTCCCCCTACTGCAGGAAGGCAGTCCTTTTATTTCTCCTGTGAGGATGTGCCTCCTTTCTGTCCTTCAGAAAGTCCCACTACTCAGCAGAGAATGCCAGGTTGCTGAAGTGGTGGTGGTGGTGGTGGTGGTTGGAGAATTGGAGAGATTTGGGCCAGGGGAAGTGAAAGTGTTGCCCAGCCAGGTCTTGTAGGTCTGCTCCTGGCCAGACAGGGCTTTTCCGCGGGGGCGGGGCTGGGGCACTCAGCTCTCTTTGCCCGACCCCACAGAGAAACCGATGCCGAGACCCCGTCCTGTTGGTAGGGTGGGAGCTCGGTTCCTCCAGGTTGCCTGCTTGGGCAGGAGGGAAAGGTGTCCTGTCCAGCACGGGCCCCAGGCTGCACACTGATGGAGGCCCTGAGTGCCTTGAGGCTGTGCTTCTCGGTCTTTTTTGGGGCGTGGGGAGTGCTCAATTGAAGCAGAAAGGTGAGATAAGGTCAGCAGCCTTTGGGTCTGTGGTCCCTGCTCATTTGGGAGTCCTGGGGCACAGTTGGGCCGAGCCCCTGAGAGGCTGCCTCATGTCCCATAGGATGACTTCAGGACAGGTCCTCCATCTGTTGGGGCTGCGTTCACTCAGCACATGTCCGGAACCAGTGGCCTGGGGAGAGATGGGCAGAGGGCACAGACCCTCCTGCTGTCCAGCTTCTGCAGTCATTGGTGGCATGCATGGCAGGCCCTTGGGGTGGCCCTGCTGCATCTGGTGAAGAGCAGGAGGCCCAGAGAGGCTGGATAACTCTCCCAGCTCGTCGAGGTAGCAGCTGACCTTGCACACAGGCTCTCTGGCCTCAGAGGGAGAGCGCCTTTCGGCTGACCACAGTGAAAATGTACAAAGAAGTCCCGGGCCATCCGAGTGTGTGTGTGTGTGTGTGTGTGTGTGTGTGTGTGTCTATCTATGTGGGTGCTGTTAGAGCGAGGGCCAGGGGTGTGCATGAGCTTCCTACTGTGGCTCTGACAAATGAGCACACACACAGTAGCTGAGAGGCCATGCAGCTGCATGTCCCAGGGTAATGGAGGCAACGAGTCCACACGGGTCTCATGAGCTAGAGCCCAGGTGCTGGCATAGTGTGCTCCTAGGGGCCCTAGGAGACCACCTTTTCTGCAGCTCCCAGAGGCCGCCTGCAGGCCTTGGCTCGTGGCCCCATCTCTGTGTGAAGCCAGCAACATGGTATCTTCCAGTCTCCTCCCTCGCTGCCTGGGTCACCATTGCTTCATCTGTCCCCTTCTTCTGAGGGCCCACCTACACGGTCTAGGACCGTCTTCTGCAAAGTCTCTGGGCCATGTGCAGGTGACCCAATGACAGGGGCCCAGACTAGGATGCAGCTTTCTCTGAGGGCCCACCTTGGGGAGGGAGCTGTAGAGGAACTCCCAGGGACTCCAGTGGCTACTGGACTGAGGCCCTGGAGGGCTCTGGGGTGGCAGGTGAGCCTGAGAGGCAGGGGGTGAGGTGGTAGGGGGCTCAGGAAGGGGAGGTGGGCATATTTTCTCAGAGATGCTTGGGGTCTTTGTCATAACCTCAGGAGGACACGCGTGTCCTCAGAGAATAGCATGAGGGGGATTCCCTGCCCCTGGGCAGGGCGGTGAGAGCTGGAGGGTGAACGTCCCTTGGGGATGACTGCCTCTCAGAAAGGACAGCATTTGTCACCCCCATCACCATGGGAGGTGCCAGGCTTGGGCCCCAGTCTGAATCCAGTCTGGGTTTGAATCCAGTCTGTGCCATGCTCTAAGCAGGACCTCACTCTCCCTCTGGGAACAGGGTCAGTGTGAGGGTCCCCTGAAGTGATTCGAGCACACCCCTCCCATGCCCGAGGCAGCACGTGGGCACTGCAGACAGAGAGGCCTGCCTCGTGGGGCAGACGAGTGAGCAGGAAGCTCGGCTCCCATTGGGCAGGCACAGGCCGAGAGGAGGTGCTGTGTGAGAGGGGTGGGACCGTGGCTGCCTGTGGCAGCGTTGCACTGTGGAGGCCTGTCTAAGAAGGTGTCACGTAAGCAGAAGCTTGGAGCAGAAGGGAGCAAGCCAGGCTGGGGTCCCGGAGGCCCTGGGCACTCAGGGGCCACCGCAGTTGAAGCAGAGCCAGCCTTGAGGAGGGGCAGTGACCAGCGGGGCCAGGTGTGCAAGCCCTGTAGAGGCAGGCAGGACATGGTGGCTCTGACAGTCCCTCCCTCCCCCAGCACTAGGCTTCGTGGGGACGGGTGACAGCCCCCCCCCCCCAACCATCCGCAGGCCAGCCGGGGGATCTTGCTCAACCTTCCCCTCCTCCACCAGCCTCACGGTTGGTCTCTTATGGCTTTTGCTATTTATACAGCACCATGGTTTGTAAACTCCAAGACTGGAATTTCGCAATCTTGCCTGCAGTGTGTTATCTCTCTGGGCAAATAATGGTGATCTTTATCCGGCCCAGCTGACAGGAGTGAAGATGGTGGGGAGAGGTACCAATGGCTTCATGCTTCTCCACCCATCATCCACTGTCTTCAACGCTGACTCCCACTGGGGTCTTGGATCAGCCCACATTCCAAAGCCCAAACCAAACCCTGTGCTGCCTGGTCAGTTCTGACGTACAGCCACGCTGTAGGACAGAGTAGAACTGCCCTGTGGCTGCCAGTCTGTATGGGAGCGGAAAGCCTTATCTTTCTCTCTAGGAACAGCTGGTGGACTTGAACTGTTGACCTCGTGGTTAGCACCCCCGTACTTCAGCTCTGTTCAATTCTGTATTTAACTAAGGCCAGTTGAGGTGCCCTGGTGGCGCACTGGGTTAAGCAGTGGACTGCTAACCGCAGGGTTGGTGGTTCACACCCATCAGCTGCTCTGCAGGAGAAAGATGAGGCAGTCTGCTACCATAAAGCTTACAGCCTTGAAACCCAGTGGAACAGTACCTATAGGGTCAACGGCAATGGGTACGTTAAGGTTAATTCATTGGTTCATGTTTGCTGAGCAGGCACTGAGAACCGAACTTGGGAGGGAGAAACCAAGAAGCTCATAGTGTAATTTCAAATGTCTTTGGTGACATCCGTTCCCACTGTAACCCCAGGTCAGCGACAGAGCCTACCCTTTTCCTATTGGCCTAGCCCTCCCTCCCACAATCCCCTGTGGCCTCTCCCTGTGGAGGCCGACTGGCAGCCTGGGAGGGACTCCTGGGAGATGCAAGGACCTGGAGACACAGTATTGGGTGGGCACTTGTCACAGCAGCCTTCTTCCAGTCCCCTTGAAGCGTGATTTCCATCCTGACCCTAAAGGAGAAACACTGCTTGGTTGTCAGAATTCCCCAGCATCGTCCCCTCAGGTCCAGGGGGCTGGGGGCAGCCTTGGGCCTCCCACCTGGAATGGATGGAGACTTGCCTTTTTTGCTCTGCCCAGTAAAGAAGGGCCACCAAGCGGACGTTTGGTGATCGTTCCGTGATGGGACTATTGGGTGAGCCAGTGCTCGAGGGCTGGAGACCGACCCGGGCTGGAAAGGACCTGGCAGTGCCTGGGCCCCTGGGAGTGAGGTTCTCTTTTTCACATTCCTCAGCCTGCAGCTGCCTTCGTCATTTGGCTGACTCAGTTTCCCTCCCACCTCCTTTCCTTTCTCATAAATATATGGCTGAGGCCAAATAGAGTACAGTGTCTTTAAGGATCTGCAGAAACAAAATCCCCCCCCTCCATCTCCCAGCCTTTGGTGAGGTGTCCCCTCCCTCTTGTCTGGATGCATCTGCTACTTCCAGGTATTTAATTCACACGTGAGATCATACTAGGGTGGGAGGGTGGGGTTGTTTTCTAGGTCAGTCTGCGTGATAGCACGGGACACACGTCATTTCTCTCTGTGGCCGAATAATATGCCATCCCACAGGGGGCTTCAAAAGTGTGTGGAAAAATCCCATCCGCTTTCAATTCCATTTCCTCTGGAGCTCTCTCAAACCCCCTATCCATTAGTGGTCACTTTTTGGCTCTGACTGAGCCCTGCCGTGAGCATAAGTCTCTGTTTTCAGACTGTGCTCAGGGATCATGAGGCCCCAAGGTTCTGTTGAGCATTCTGAGGACCCTCTAAAGCTGGTTTCCACAGGGGCCGCCCTCCTTGACATTCCTACCAGCAGGCCTGGGGGTTCAGCTTTCACCTTGGTTCCTCTGTGCCTCCCAGGAATGGGCCCCCCTTTGACATTCCTACCAGCAGGCCTGGGGGTTCAGCTTTCACCTTGGTTCCTCTGTGCCTCCCAGGAATGGGCTGTGCTCAGACTTCCCCTCCTTCTTCCCCTCCCTCCTAGGCTGCACAGCAGGGCCACCCGGGCCTGGGTCCCAGCCCTGGGATGGGGACTCATTGTCTATGGTGGGGCCTTGGCCTCATTTTCTCTATGGTGACATCATTACTAGAATGGTCACAGAATATTTCACTGCAGGTACCAAATTTTTATGCAGATAACACAAGCGCATTGTATGTATTAGTACACCCCTCCACCCTGTCACGTGTTTGTGTCCCATGTGCACCGTGGCGTGTTAGGAGCCTGTGTGTGTTACATAGGTGGGTGCATCTTAGGCAAAGAATACCAGACCTGGTATGGGCCGGGATGCATTAAACCATTCTCCTGTTGATGGTTATTTTAGCCGTTTGCATCAGTAGTACATTCAGTACCCGTCTTTTTCCACCTGTGCTGCCCACCCAGCTGAGTTACTCTTGCCCTTCATGGTTTTTGATTCAGTCTACAGCTTTTTTCTTGAATCGTGGTGCAAATGTACTCATCCAAACCTTGGGCAATTCCATTTCTTCCTGTAAAATTCAGCAGCGCGGGCTCCCTTCTTTGTGTTTTGTGATGGTCCTGAGTTACTTCATCACCTTTAACATAAACTCAGCAACAAAAGGGTACAACTTTTCAGTTGTCATCATGCAAACGAATCTCGTCCTGAGGCATGTTCACCGCCAGCAGGGTCTGACTGTTGACACCCTTGGCTTAGGAGACTGGAGCGATGTGTAACTGCTCTCCGCCTGGACTCAGTGTGAGGACCGGTGGCCTATTTATGTAGTTTATGGTTGAGGAGCCCTGGTGGTGTCATGGGTTAGGCACTGGGCTGCTAACTGCGAGGTTCGGAGGTTCAAACCCACTAGTCATCCCAAGGGAGAAAGAAGAGGCTGTCTGCGCAGGGCGCTGCAAGCCCAAACTGACTCCACAGTAGTGGGTTTGCTGCCTTTTGCATTTTGTGTTCAGGCCGCCCGGCGGGATGCTAATAGGAGCTAGCATTTGTGGAGCACTTAAAATAGACAGTGGGGTCCTGGCGACATAGTGGGTTACTCACTGGGCTGCTAACCGCAAGGTCTGAGCTTGGAACCCAGCAGAGGAGGCTCTCTACTCTGGTAAGAAGTCCCGGAACCCCCTGGGGTCAGCTGCACCCTGTCCTGTAGCGTCATTCTCTGTGAGTGAGGACTGATGTTGTCCTGATGCTGTCCTGAGACTCTTAGGTGCCCTGTCATATCACACGGGGGCCCAGGCAACAACCTGGGAGATGGCTCTGATTCTTATCTCTGAATGTGAGCAGGTTGGGGGTTGAGGCAAGACCAGTGGCCTGAGGGCCAGTTGGTGGCTGATGCTCAAGGGAGCCAGGTGGGAGGGCCAACCCTCTAGGCCACTGCCCTGTGTTCAGCCCTCCCGGCCACGGCCCTGTGCTCTCCCCGCTCACTTGCATGGCCCTTACCTGCTTGTCGGAGGCGACTTGCGTCCCATAGGTGAGGGGAGCATGTCCCCCTGTCAAGAGTCTGGCTTTCCCAGGCCCAGCCCTCAAGGATGAATCCCCGTTTCCCCATTGTCTCGTATTCCTGTTTTATAGACAAGGATCACTCCCTGTGAGCCAGGGGCATGCCCCCCAAGATGAGCGCCTGTGAGGAAGTTGTACTTGGGAGCCCCCTCCAGCGTGTCAGGGTAGGACTCGAGTGTGCCAGCCACACCGCTGCAGGGCTGGCCTACCCCCTCCTGCAGTTTGGGGTGTTCTGGGTCCCAGAGAGACCAGGCTCCCCAGGAACGCATGTCTATAGAGAACTTTACGGCTCTTAACTCCCTAAGCGGATCCAGATGTGCCTGTGGCCGGAGCTGCTGCAGATGTCCCCGCCAAAGCCAGCTTGGCTTGGAAGCCTTGCTCTGCCGGCCGCCAAGTCTGGAAATGAAGTCAACGAGGGAGTTGTTGTTGGCCATTTTCCCCTCATCTCAGCCCAGCTTGGAGCAGCCTCGGCACTGACCTCAGGCCTCGCACATTCCAGCAGTTCCCGGCCTCCTGGGGCTGGGAGGTGGGTGGAGGTGGCCATGGGGCTGGGGTCAGTGGTCTGGAAGGGGCTCGGAACCGGGGGTATGGGCAAAGGGAACCCTGCTGGCCCTTGACGCAGGGGGACTTTTGGGGACCCAGAAGGCATCCAGGCCCTGCTGAGTGCAGAGGCCAGGCTTGGCTGAGTGGCAGGGTGGGGGCTGGTTGGAGGCCCCCTCTTCCTCGAAGCATCTCTGCTGCCCCCAGGAGTCCCACTTCTCCATTGCACATGGAGGCCTGCTGAGATCTGGGTGGTCAGGGTGAGTATGGGCCTGTCTCCGCCGCTCCTGAGCCCCAGACCAAACCACACAGCCACAGGGCGAATCACTTTGAACGTGTGGCTGGGACGAGCTGACTTGGCGGGAGTGGGCCGGTAGGCAGGCTTGGCCCACTTGGCTTCCCAGCAGCTCCTCCCCGCTTGAGGAGGAGGAGAAGGAGGGTAGAGGTCAGGGAACAGGGGTCAGAGAGAGGCTGTGTTTAAATGCCCCTTCCAAGCCACGTGCCTTGGGCCGGCCTCTCTGCAGACGGGGCCCGCTGTGCCACCTTTACGAGTGGGACCAGCAGGGAGGAGAAAGCATGTGATGTGAGTAGCCCAGTGCCCGGCGCCCCGCTGGCACTCGGGGATGTGAAGACATACAGTCTCCCAGTGGGCGGGTGGGCGCTCCCTGACCCCTCACATGTGCTGGGTGCATCGGGGTGCCATGTATCCGCATGACCTTTGCCGTGCAGTTGGCACTGAGACCAGGGCTCCCCTTGCCCCCGGGATGGCCCAGCATTAAGCTCTGGCCAGGGGCTCAGCCCTCATCCACCACTGAGTCCTGTATGGCTCCAGGCAAGTCCCCGGCACCTCTGGGCCTCCACTTCCTAACATCTCCAAAACCACCACCCACCCCTCGCTGCCTTGGGTCCATGCCCACTCACAGCGACCCTCCAGGCCAGGGTGGACCTGCCCCGTGGCTCCCGAGGCTGCCAGGCTCTATGTGAGCAAGCCCCTCTCCCCTCCTGATCGATGACTAGGCTGCGGGTAGCGGCCCCTCCTTTGAGCACTGAGTCGGGACCTGGAGTGTCCCCCCTCATCTGTCCCTCCCACAGTCTGAATGTGGGCCTGCTGGTGCTGGCCTCCCCAGCAGCAGGGCCAGGAGTGCCCTGGGACAGCTGTGCGGTGTGTGTCAGTGAAACGCCAGCCCCATTGCCTTGCCCGTTGGGTGGACTCTCAGTCCCACTGACCTCTCTACCTCAGGCTAGCTCCAGAGCCCCTGCTGCAATGGGTGTGTGTAAGAGGGCAGGGGACGGGCCTATGGTTCCGTATGCCCCATGGAGAGGGAGGTCAGGCGGGCACTGCCACCATCCAGCACTGACTCTGACCTGGCTCTGGACAGCCACTGGACTGAGGAGCCCGGTGTACTCCCTCTCGGCCACTCTCCCAGCGGGGCTCCCTTCTGTCATCTCATTCCATCGGTCTCCACTCGGCCACTCTGCTTCCAGTCAGGCGCGTCGTCAACACATTCCGCTGCCACGTGTTCATTTATCAGCCCCAAGGTGACCATGGCCGGGCCTGGCCTGGTGAAGGGGGTATTCTTCTGCAGGTGTCCTGAGACTCCACGGCCGCCGGCTGACGCACCGGGAGTGGGCTCCAGAACCTGCTGTGTGCCAGGATCTGTGGTGTTCCGTGCAGGCTCTCAGGGTTATACCCTCTGTGCCAGTCTCTGTCTGGCACTCGACCCTTGGGGCCCCTGTGGATTGGGAAGGGGAACCAGGAGGGCCTGGGGCCTGAGGCTGCCTGGGCTTGAGCTCTGCTGCAGATCGGGCTGCACAGGTGTGGACCAAGTATTCACAGTCCTCTCTGACAGCCTTCTCCACCGGGTCCACCTCAGCTTCTCTAGTTCCTCCTGCCTGCCGGGAACACGGGCCACGGTGGGCATAGCCCTGCCCACTGGACTTGACTTCTAGTACCTTGGGCTGGGGAGGGCAGTGAGGGGACCGGGGCTCAGTGAGTCCATGAGATGGTTGGAGAGTTTGGGCAGCCACAGGCTCGAGGGGAGGGAAGCAGAGTCCCCCATGGGGTGAGAAAACCCCAAGGGGAAAGGGTGGGTGCGGTGTGGGCAGCACTTCCGATGGGGCATTGGACTGGGTATACGATAGGTGCCATCCCATTTGCCCAGAAACCCAAAGAGGGAGCTCTCTTCCATTTTGCAGACTGGTAATGTTGAGGCTCAGAGCAGCCGGAAAGAAGAGTAGGGATTTGAACTGGGCATTGTCGGCGGGGCTTTAGCTCCGGCATTTGTGCTGTTTGGGCCTCGGGCCTCCTTGCTTGGTGGTGACAGGGCCATCCTGGGGCCTCAGTTCTCTGTCCCTGAAACCATAGCCCAGTGTGTGGGTTGGGGCGCTAATCTGTGAGCGCTCTCAGGCGGAAGCCCCCAGGACTAGTAGGCGGTGTGGTCTGGGAGTGGGGTTCTGAGGAGAGAGGGGCAGGTGGCTGTTGAGGAAACTTCCAGGGATAGAGCTGCGTTATGTGGGACCAGACGAGGGGGCCCGACACTGGCTCTGGCCCTCACCTTTCAGGGAGCTCACCACCTTCCCGACAGGTTCCCTGCTTTCTGATTCCTGGCTTCTCTGCTCTGGCAAGTTCCTGCCCCATGTCCCTTCCAGAACACTCTAAGGCTCAAGTAAGATTATACCCAGGGTGCTCTGGATTGGCTCCAAGGCCTGCCAGTGTCCTCGAGCCTGCTTGTTCCTTGAGTTATGAGAACCGTGTCTGCGCCGCATCGAAGAGAGTCCAGATACAGAACGTCACCTGGGCTTGGGATTCTACCACCTTAACACGGAGACAGGCCGCACCAGCCAGACTCCTGGCGCCTTCTGGTAAGCTCCTGCTCTCTGAGCACACGTCCCCGTGTCGCTGAGGACGTGGCGGGGCGGTATTCCCGTTCCCGGCTCTGCAGTCACCAGCGGGGAGAGAGCGTGCTGCACGGTCACCTCAGACCCCTTAGCGTCGACGTAAGCGGCTCTGAGTTGCACCACAGTTTACGAAACCATTTCCGGTCGGCTGGGTATTGCAGGCCGCCCAGCCTCTGTTCTTCAGTCACAGTGCCCCACATGGATCCGCCCGCTGAGGCCTCTCCCCACACTTCCCCCCAGGGTGATGGATACTTCTCTCTGGAAGAATTCTCAGGAGAGGGATTAGTTGGTCCAAGGGGTATGAGGGACTGTGACGTTCCCGAAGAGCAGGCCCATTGGCGGTGCCATCCATGGGATCCCTAAACCAGCCTCGCGGGTGACAGTGGTGCCACACGCAGTGTTAATAGTTGACATTTGGCCCCGAGACTTGCACTTCAGGACCCCACTCAGCAGCATCCCACCCCCCACCATGTCACCAGGCACCGGTAGCACCCGAGATGAGAAAGTGTGTGTGCCCCGCCTGTGTGAGAGGCTGAGCACAGACAGGTGCCTTGTGGGGGCTGCTGATGGGTGGGAGGGAGAGGCAGGAGACAAAGGCTGGCAAAACAGACCAGGGGTTGCAGCAGCAGCAGCAGTGAGGAGGAGCAGCGAGGCAGGAAGTAGACGGGAGAGGCCCTTGGGGTCTGCAGAGGAGGTGGGCACCTGGGTGGATAAGCGGGACCATGAATGAGAGGAAGGCGGAGAGCAGAAGGAGGGAGGATGCAGAGAGAGGAGGAGAGAATGAAGGGGGCCTGCGAGAAACCTCGGGCTGCACAGTTGTGTGCTGACGTGGGGTCTCCCACCACCCAGAGGCCGGCTCCCCATGTCCTCTGCCACCCCAGCCACAGAGGAAGCTGGCAAGGCCGCCTCGTCCATTTGAAACTTGAGTGGAAAGCAGAGCCGTGGAGGCCCGGCCTTCATGCTCACACTGCCCATCCTGGCAGTGGGACCCCAGCTCCTGCTCTGGTGCTGACCCCACAGTCCTGGCCCACACAGGCCCACTTCTGGGATGACCAGCACTTCTGGGGTGCCCCCAGAGCCTGTGCCACTGCCTGTAACCCTCAAGCAGCAGAAAGGACAGCTGAATACCTTCCCAACATGCTGAAAACAAATGTGTGAATAAGCAGATGTGGTGAAAATAGCTGATGGTGCCTGGCTATCAAAAGATATAGCATCTAGTGTCTTAAAGGCTTGCAGGTAAACAAGCAGCCATCTAGCTCAGAAGCAACAAAGTCCACATGGAAGAAGCACACCAGTCTGTGTGACCACGAGGTGTAGAAGGGACCAGGTATCAGATATCAAAGAACAAAAAATCATATCAGTGGGTGCCCACCTTCCCGATATGATCACTGAAGACAAATGTGTGCATATTCAAATGGTGCCAGGTAAACAAACAAGTGGCCATCTAGCTCAGAAGCAACAAAGCCCACATGGAAGAAGCACACCAGCCTGTGTGACCACGAGGTGTCGAAGGGATCAGGTATCAAGCATCAAAGAACAAAACAATCATATCATTGTAAATGAGGGTGAGTGCAGAGTGGAGACCCAAAGCCCATCTGTAGGCAGCTGGACACTCCCTTACAGAAGGGCTACGGGGAGGAGACGAGCCAGTCAGGGTGCAGTGTAGCAACGATGAAACATACAACTTTCCTCTAGTTCCTAAATGCTTCCTTCCCACCCACTATCATGATCCCCATTCTACCTAACAAATCTGGCTAGAGGATGTACAGTGGTACAGATAGGAACTGGAAACACAGGGAATTCAGGACAGATGACCCCTTCAGGACCAGTGGTGAGAGTGGCTATACTGGAAGGTGGAGTGAGGGTGGGGTGGAAAGGGGGAACTGATTACAAGTATTTACATATAACCTCATCCCTGGGGGATGGACAATAGAAAAGTGGGTGAAGGGAGACACCAGACAGTGTAAGATATGACAAAATAATAATAAATTATCAAGGGTTCAAGAGGGAGGAGGGAGAGGGGACGGAGGGGGAGAAAATGAAGAGCTGATAGTAAGGGCTCAGTAGAAAGCAAATGTTTTGAGAATGACGATGGCAACAAATGTACAAGTGTGCTTGACACAATGGATGGATGGATGGATTGTGATAGGAATTGTAGGAGCCCCCAATAAAATGATTTAAAAAAAAAAAAAGGACAGCTGAGCAGTCTCACGCTCAGAGCCGATCACACAGCCACCCACGGGTGACCAAAAAACCCAACTCAGTGGTTCCGACTCACAGGCTAGAACTTGCCCCTGTGGTAAGGTGACCAGATGTCCTGCTTTTGGCGGACAGTCCCGATTTTTAACAATTTTTCCCCGCGTCCTGCGGCGTTTTAAAAAGATCCCGATTTTTGGAAAGAATGCCCGACAAGCTAGGGTGTACGGTTTTCGGCTGCCATGTGGCTATTTCACCAGGTTATGAGTTTTATCAATGGTGTCCTGCTTTACCAATGCTAAAATCTGGTCACCTTACCCTATGGGTTTCCCAGCCTGTCACTCTGTATGGGAGTAGCAAGCCTCTTTCTTCCTCGGAGCAGAGCGACCGGTGGTTTTGAACTGCTGGCCTTGTGGTCCCCAACCCAATGTGTAACCAGCCCCCTTGTGCTACCAGGGTCCTCCCCAGTGACAAGGATCGGAACCGTTTGTTTGTTTGTTTGTTTGTTTGTTTAGAGCACTTTATTGTGTTTTGGGTGAAGGTTGATGGAGCACCTTAGTTCTTCGGTCAGCCATGTCCACACACATTGTCTAGTGACCTCGGTCACTTCACGGCACATGAGAGCGACCCTCCCTCCTTTCTAACCTTCCTGTGGGCCTCCTTCATGTGGTCCCAGGGGCTTGATCCGCATGCAAAGCCCCGGGGCCCCTGAGCCCCAGAGTCCAAGCTTGGCCTGTGACTCATGGTGTCACTCTCGGCCTGCCCCATGGACTCGGCCTTTTCAGGAAGTCCTAGGATGACTTATGGACTGGCCGTTGGTTATCCCCTCTTTGTTCAATTCCAGTGCACGGACACGTGATTCAGCGTGTGAGCTGAGAGGTCGAGCCACTTGAGCCCCTGGCTCAGAGGTCACTGCCGAGTCCACTCGAGTGTGGATGCCCCTCCTTCCTCGGCCTCTGGCCTGGGCAGCCCAGGCTCCATGCGCGATGGCCCCCAGGCAGCGCCATGCCCCCTCCTGTGCACCTGGAGGGATGGAGGAAGGCATGTACACACGGGCTGAGAAGGGAGCGAGTGCAGGGCCCAGGGGTCCCCAGAATCGCCTTTTACTGACACAGAGAGTGGGAAGGAGGCCACGGCCGGCCGGCTGCCCATAGGAGGGTGGGGCCTCATTCTCCTGGGGTCGGATCCGGGGCTGGGCCTGCTCTTCTACTTTCCAAGGGAAGGCCACATGGTCCCTTTTAACCTTTGGGAGGGAAGGAGGCAGGGCAGGCTTCCCACAGAACCCGGCATCAGAAGAGGGACTTGGGTTTGTTGCCTCCGTGGGGACCCATGTTTGGGGTGGGTTAACAATGCCACACCCTGGGTGGGCCACAGGTGACCCCGAGGCCCTCTGTGTGCTGACCACGGGGACAGTGGGTTTCGGAGCAGCCAGTGTTGCTCTGAGTCCCAGACTCACAGTGAGGCGGGCAGTGATTGACCTACTTGGGTTCCCACATGGGAAACCGAGGCCTAAGGTCTCACAGTAGGAGAGGTGAGCTGGGATTCAGACTCCCTCTCCCCACATTCTTTCTGCTCCCCAGCACCTCAGAAGTGACCCTGTATTGCTGTGAGTCAGCAGGGCTCTGTCCACTGCCTCGGGCATTGCTACTCCCATATCATGGATAGGAATGGGGGGTTGCCCAGAGGGGACAAGGGAGCCGGAGCCTTCAGGTTCAGCGTCAGAGCTGAGCTGTGACACAAGCCCTGTACTTGGGCATTTTCAGAGACCCACTGCGGACAGGCTGTGATGTGGGGGCAGCTAAGTGACTTCTCAGTACCCCTGCTGACTCCTCTCTAAACTGGGTGGAACTGCGTGGAGCTCCTGGCAGAGCGTGCCCACTCTGTGCCAGCTGTCTTTGCGCTCATTGCTCGTCAGAGCGATGCTGGTGGTCAGCTTGGCACCCCCAGGCCAAGGTGACTCTGTGGTAGTGGGTGAGGTCCTTTTGTCCTGCACGAGTGGCCAGTGAAGGAGACTGGAGAACAAGGGCTTCCTCAGCTGTCCCGGGTCCGCCTGCAGTCCATTTCCTGTGAGAGGGAAGTTGGGGTTTCCGGGAAGGACAGGATGGAGTCAGCTCAGGGTTGGGTCCTCTCAGTCGAAGGGGTGGCTGGAGAAGCTGGCCACTGTGGGCACCATTGTGTGGCTGTGGCCCAGTAGGTCTGTGTCCAGAGCCAGGGTGCCAGCATGGGGCTGTTCAGGGAGTTCTTCACAGAGGTGGGCAGGACTCAGGCTCCCAGCCCGGGGGCAGGGCATGTGGAATGCCCAGCAGGGGGTCCCCTGCACATTCCCACGAACCACATGGGTCAGCGCAGTATGCTGTCTGTCCTCCCTACAGTGACCCTCTCATGGTGGTCCGCTGCCCTGAGGACAAACTTGGGGCTCAGTGAGGTGGCAGAGTGGGGGCTCTGATTGTGCAGCAGGGCATGTTGGGGGCTCAGTGACCGTTTTCCAAGAGCCCCGAAAGTCCTGCTAGTGGCTTCTGGAAGGAACTGTGCGGACCACGGGGCTTTCTGTCATCATTTCATTAGCTTGAACCATAGTGGACTCATAGGCCAGTTCCCCACCCCCACCCCATCCGGGGTCTCTGGCCCTGGCAGTGGGGCTCTTGTCCACCTGAAGCTCCCTCTGGCTGGAGGGGAGCCAGAAGGCCAGCTCTCTGGATGCTCACATAAGCCCTGGGCTGCCTCAGGCCCAGAGAAGGCTCCCCCTGCCTGCTTGTGTCCCCATACTGCAGTGCCTCTTCCCATCCGAGAGGTGGTTTCCTCTTCCTGTTCTCGCTGGCCTGCTGGCTCAGTGCAGCTAGTGGCCAAGAGGACAGACCCCAGACAAGCGGCCGGGACCCTCCACTCAGCCTCCTCATGTTCCTGGGGCTGTAAGCTGTGTTCAAGTCTCCCTCAGGGGCTAGGGCCTGGGCACAGCACTGCGCCTCCTGGCTCCGCCCGCCTGGTGCCTGCTGCTGTCCACTTGGAGTACACAGCTCCAGGTATCTGAGCCTCCTCCCCGGGGTGGGGCAAGGGGGCATCAGCTGTGCTTGCACTGGGCCCATGCCACGCGCTTGAAGAACATTCCTCAGCCTGACCCCTGGGCAGCACGATGGAGCAGCTGCCACTGTGACCGGTTCTCAGATGAGGAGCCTGAGCGTCAGTGACCCCTCCTGCTCAAGGACACGAGTCAGTGCTGAGCGTGGCCAACAGTTCAGACACGCTGCCGTCTGCCCAGGGACACCTGTGTGCATGTGCATGTGCGTGTGTGTGAATAGAGTGAGCTGCCCTAGCTGTGCGTGCACAAGATCACATAGATGTGCACACACACACAGGTCCAGCGTCTCCTCCCCTCTTCTAGAGCAGTGGTTCTCAACCTTCCTAGTGCTACGACCCTTTCATTCAGTTCCTCATGTGGTGGTGACCCCCCCAAACATAAAATTATTTTTGTTGCTACTTCATCACTGCAGTCTTGCTACTGTTATGAATCGCCATGTGAATCTCTGACATGCAGGATGTATTTTCATTGTTACAAACGGAACATAATTAAACATAATTAATGCATAGTGATTAATCACAAAACAATATGTAATTACATATTGTGAAATATTTAGGTGTTTTCCGACGGTCTTAGGTGACCCCTAGGTGGTTCTCTGGTTGCTCATGCTCACCCTGTTGGAGAAGGACATGAGTCCCATGGGTCTGGACTCACCTTCTGGGCTTCCCAGCGTCTCCAAGGGCCCCTACACCACCTTGGCTGGCCCAGGGTACCACCTCTACCCTCCAGGAACCCAGGGACACGGCCAGGTCCCAGGGAGCAGAAACCACTGTCCAGACACATCCCAAGAGGCCTCCCCCTTCCTGGCAGCGTCTTAGTCCCTCTGCCCTGCTCCCGGCAGAGCCCTCTGTGCCCTCCTGCCCCCGGCCCGGCTCCCTCGCTGCTTTCAGTCGAGCCTGGACTTGTCGGCATGCAGTGGGACTCTCGCCTGCTCCAGCCCCATTTGGAGTGTCCTGACGTCTCTGTGTGTCCCTAGCACTCCTCTGCCCCTTCTCGGCTGTCTCCACTCCTCCTGTCTCCGAGTCTTGCTCCTGGGCCCCCAGTGGCTCCGATGCTGAGAAAGGCTGGCAGTTGGAACCCACCCAGAAGCCCCTGAGAAGAAAGGCTAGGATTAGGTGTGGCAGACTCTACACGGCACAGCCCTCAGAGGACATAGGGGAGTCACCACCACCAGAGCCGGTGTCATCATCTGGAGGGTGTGCAGTTTGATGTCTTGCCCTCCTCCCTTCACCCTGAGCATACCCAGCCTCACCTGGCATCAGGTTCCCTCCCTCTCTCCCTAGACCACCAGTGAACAAGCGCCAACCTCTGAGCTCTGACCAGAGCCTATGGCCAGGACCCTGGAGCACTGTGGAGGCTGAGGCCTTGGACGGGGACTGGGCAAATTCCTGGAGGGATTCCTGGTGCATTTGGATCGTTTATCAAGAAACCCACCTGCCTGCCCTCCCGCCCTCCCTCCTTTCCATGTGCCAAGGTCTGAGTCCCCATCTCTTTGAGGTCCCACCAGTGGAACGAACAAAAGAAGGAAAACGCAGGGGATGAGCAATCTCTTGATGGTCCAAGAACCCTCTGCCAATTGGTTAAAGCGTTTTTATGAGCAAATCCGGTGGTTATCCTTTGGAAAATAAGCAGACGGCAAACCACTTCCTGCCGTTTCCAGGAGCTGATGGTGCGGCCGAGCTTTCTAAGACCTACCAGGAACCGGGTGCTCCCAGCAGCCTCCTGCGCGTTCCTGGAGAAGCGGCTGTGGCCCTTGGTGGCCTTCCAGCCGGGCCCGATGGGGCAGGAGATTGTGTTTCAAGTCTCGCAAAGGAATTTCTGAGCTGGAGTCATTTGGCAAGACCGGAAAAGGGGAACTTTGGGATGTGGCGTCCAGGCAGTTAATGGCCTTCCTTTTTATGGGGCTGGGGCTCACTGCTGCCCAGGCGCCCTGGGGTCCAGCATGGCTCTGGTGGTGCCCTGAGCTGAGGGCTGATTCTGGTGTCCATAGTATGAGCCTGAACCCCCGTGGGCAGACGCTGCTGTAGCCAGCAGCTGTCTGCCGTTCAGAGGTTGGGGGGTGGGATGGTAGGGTAGGTGGGAGTCTTAGGTTTGAGTCCGGTTCTGCCATCCACCACCAAGTGCCCACTGAAGTTCCAGTCCTCTGCGCCCTCGTTTGTAAAGCAGTGATGTGCTGGCTCCTAATCCCTGGCACAGAGGAAGCTCTGGTTTGGTTCAGCCAACACACAGGTAGCACCTGTCACGAGGTAGGATCAGCAGCAGGGCTTCACAATCGAGCCAGTGCCGTCTACACTGTGGCCTGGAGAAGCTGCCACTTCTGTGACACGGTGCTTGGGTGAGGAGACCCAGGCCCAGCAGCCTCTGAATCAGATGAGCTGAGACACGGGCTAACATCTGTAGCTGCTTGTCCCGTATTGCCTGGGCGCGTGGAGATGGTGGCCACATGGCTGCAGGACCCAGCCTGCCTGACCTGGATGTGCCTTGGGCACCAGCAGAACAGGGGTGTCCTTAGTCGCCAGCTCTCTTGGTGACCATCCCCGGCCATGGCTCACAGCCGATAGGGGCAGAGACAGAACCAGCGGACACACCAGTAGCAGCTCTTCGAGATGCGGTCCCACCCAAGACCTGCTCCCTGCTAGATGCTGGGAGGCCGCCCGGCCTTGGCACCCTGTGACGATGCGCCGCCCATGCACTAAACACTTTCCGGCAATGACGGCGTCGCAGTCGAAGCAGCAGCAAGGATGTGCTCTGGTTTTGTGAGCGCTCTTTCCTGAGCGGCCCAGCAATGACTTGCCCACGCCGGCCCAGCCCCCGAGCTCCGTCTGTCCACCCATCGGCCGAGTGTCATGGGAGGTGGCCCTCCCAGGCAGCCTGTACAGCAGCTGGAGCTGTCCTTCCTGCTGGTGTTTTATTAAAGGCCGTTCCTGCTTCCACACACACTGGATGACGAGGCTGAGTCCCAGGCCCCCGCACGGGGTGACCAGGCACCTGTTCTGGTTTACCAAGACTGCCCCTGCTGTTTTAACAGAAACCTCTCAATTTGGGCAGACCAGGGCGAGCAGCTACCCTGCCTTGGAGTGGACACTGAGCCCGGGTCACGACATGCCTGCCGCGCTCCGTAAGCATCCCTGAGCCTCAATTTCCTCCTACAAAGCAGGCTTAATCCTCTCTCTCTCTCTCTCTCTCTCTCTCTGTCTCTCTGTGCTCCGCAGCATCCATAATTGATCAGGCCACCACAGCAGTGCCTCCAAATGGTCGAGTGCTGGTTTCATAATGGTCGCACTGGATCCAAAGTCGTTCCCCACGGTGCTAAGGCTATGGATGTCCCTCTCTTACCCCCCCACCTCCCAGTCTCAGTGGGCCACCTAGGCAGTCTTGACAAGTCCCAGAGAGTTCTGCCCCCTTCAGATGCCAACTCTGGTTACATTAGTGAGAGCCGGCATCTGCCATTGAGCCTGGAACCCCAGCTGTTTCCCCTGCAGTTGCCCGAGCTGGTGGCCCACTCCGGGTGTCCGAGCCCGTGGCTGGGCCCGCGACACGTGGGACGTGGACAAGTGGCTGACAGCTATTGGTGCCACCTGCCACTGTGCGTGCTTCCCCATCAGCCCTCGCTGTGCAGCCGGTGATAGTGGCAGAGCCAGGGCTGGCACACACGTGTTTCCCTCCATAGGCCAGGGAGTCACTCCGTCGAATGTGTGCTGGTGTGCAGGCTGCTGGTCTGGTCCGGCCTGGCCTTTTCACAAACAGTGCTCCTCGCTGGTCTGAAAACGAGCAGGTACTGAAACCCGGTCTCCTAGCACAGGGAGTTGGAGCAGTGCTGCCATCGACCTGCCCTCTGCCCCCTCGTTTCAGTCAGGTAGGCTGGGCTATGGAGCTATAACAGGCAGCCCCCTCCGGTGCTCTGCACACCGCAGGCGTTTCTCCTTCGTGCAAACAGTTCGGGCTGAGTCGGAGGGGTGGGGGTGGGGGGGCCCAGGCTGAGCAGGGCCTTGCACAAGGGTCTAGTTACTCTGGCCACATCTCACGTTTTGTTGGTGAAAGCAAGTTCCCAGTCCTCACTCGTGATGGACCCCACTGTGTCCACAGACGATCTGCAGTGTGGATGGTGCCTTCTCCTCTGGGCCAGTCACTCCTGGCCCAGAATGACTGGCCCCCAGTCCACAGAGCAGTCGGATCCTGGCTGTTTGTCACACTCCAGGTCCACGTGTCAGGTGGTCTCCTGTGGGCTGGGGCCAGCCCCTGAGGGAGCACGGCGCCACGTGGTTCTGGTTTGGGAACCGAAAGTCTTTTCTCCTTCAGCCAGGCCATTTCAGGAAGCTGCCCCGAAACTCTGGCCAAGATAACTTCCCTCCAGGCTTCCAATGGCGGGGGGCACGCATAGTTAGAGCTGGGGGCTCTGGGACGCTCTCTGCGTGTGGGTCACACTCTGCATCAGCTCCTCCTCCTGCAGCAAGAGCGAGGGGCACTCTTTGGCCTCCTCTTATGGGTGAGGACACGGAGGCTCTGAGAGGCTAAGGGACTTGCACCAGGTCACACAGCCGGGCACTGGCTGAGCTGGGACGGAAGCTTGTGTAGTTCTGAACTACAGAGCGCCCGCCTGTAGTTTTGTGTTTGATGTGTTTGATGGGCGTTGCAAAGCTGGGCTCTGAAAAGCGGGATGGGGACGGGGAAGGGGCCCGGGAGGTGTTTCTGACCATCAGCCTTGCACAGGCCCAGCAGACTGGCCTCAGGGTTCCTTCTGAGAGACCAGTGCTGGCTCAGTGACACCTGGCTGTCTCATTGCCCTCCCTTTACTGCTCTGTATTGCCTCTCAAAAAAGGTGACCGTCTGTTATAGAAATACAATTAGAAAGTGGAAATTCAAAAAATAAAAACACAAGAGAAATCACCCAGGAACAGGGTTTGGAGGTGGTGGGGGATCGGGGAGAATAAAAAGATGATGAGAGAGGAAAGCAAGGGAGTGGGTCTTTGATGTGGACCTGGCACAAAGCCTTGTTCTGGAACATTCCCTCTTATAAGCCCCTCTCCGGGCCCTGGGTTTTGGGGTTGCCTCCCTGCACAGCTGCTAACCCTGAGCTCACGGGCGCTTTTCACAGACTGGTGTGAGTGCGGCCCTCGGGGAACTCAGGAGTTTGAATGGACTCTACTGTCCATTCAGAGGGAGGAGGTTAGGCTGGGCACATTACTTCTCTGCTACATTAGACGGACTTGTCCTCTTGGTGTTGATTGCAGAGCTCACAGTGTCGTTCATGGCTGAACCCAGGACTTGAGTGAGCTTTCCCGATGGAGGCAGACGAAGGCCATTGGCATTGAGGAGTCTTGGAGGGATAGTGGGCTGGGCTCTTCGGGAGGGACTGGACAACAGGACTCTGGTACTGGAAAGTTGGGGTGTCAGTGCTGTTGCTGCCCTGGAGACCACCGGTGTTGTGGGATGGGCCCTGTTTATCTCCCTCATATTTTCCCCAACCCATTAGGAAAGCCTCTTTGGGAAGGGCCAGCCCTCGGGCCCCAGGCCTGGGGAAGAAGAGGAAGGCGCTGACTGCCTGGGCTCAGGGAGGTGACAATGAGGCTACTCTGCTTCCTGAGGCAGCGTGACTCAGGAACCCCCCCATTCCTGTGGTTGCACTCCTCCCCCTCCTCCATGCACTTGCCAGGAGCCCCGCTGGTGCCATAGTTAAAGCAATGGCCTGCTGCATGCAAGGCCGGCGGTTCAAACCCACCCTCCAGCCCACCATCACTCTGTGGGAGAAAGATGCGGCCGACTCGGCCCCGTGGACATTGGCTCACCCTGAGTCCAGGCGATTCAGTGGCAGTGGGTGCCTGTCCCCACCCTGAATGTCTTCTTAGGGTTTCTCGTACACTCTGGAATAGAGCTGGTCATCACAGCATCCTAGTCCCATTCCGTTCCTGGACTTACAATAACTGTCCACTGAGGGGTGGACTTCATCTCAGAAAACTAGCCGTTCGAGGTCCAGTGTTTGGTTGGCATGCGGTACTACAGTGTTGTATAGCCATCACCTCTGCCTAGTTCCAGAACATTCTGCTTGCACTCCCAGAGGAGACCCCATACCCATGATGTGGCCACTGCCTACTCTCGCTGGCTCGGTGACCCTGGCAGCCAGCCCCCTGGCTGCCATCCTGTCTCGAGGACCCCTTGTTCTGCCTGCTTCCCCTCAGTGTCCCGGGGCAGTATTCCATGCCTCTTCCACATCTGAGGGATAGCCCCTCCATGTGTCTAAACCACCATTTGCTTCTCTCCCCCATCCGCTGTAATACTATCTCTAAACAGTAAACCTATGCCTGACTTCTACTGGATGCAGGTCCCAGAACAGAGAGAGACCTTATGCACCATGGAAGGAAACGCCGCCCCAGTCCCGAGCCGCCGCCCTGAGTCCTTCCTGTGCCTGAGCTCACTGCTGCAGCCGCAGGCCGGCCTTGTCCGCCCATCTCCTCAAGGGAACTCCTTTTTCCCGCTGCCCCTCTGCTTTTCCAAACGATGTCCTCCTTCGGGGACCGGTCTCTCCTGACAGCATGCCCAAAGTATATAAGACAAAGTCTCGGCATCTGTAAGGATGGAGGGTGAAAAACCTTCCTTGGACCCACCCCCACCCCCACCCCCGCGCTCCCTCCTGGGAGATGACCAACATGACTCATAGCTGGCAGTCCCCATTTGCAGAGGGGCCCAGCCGCTCACATGCCAGGACTTGAGTATTTTCAGGTGCTTCTGAGGGTTCTGGGCGCAAATGACAGGCTCCTCTACTCGTCTCCTCTCCTCTGAATGATAGTTTAGGGATTGCCCCATGCCAGCAGAGCTTCCTCTCCCCCGTGCTTGTGTTGTCCCGCGGGTGCAGACCCGTGTGGCCGGTCCCCAGAGCTATGTTCACTCTGCAAGCTGCAGCCATCACCCGTGTGCGTCCGTCGTAGACCCGCCTGCAGGAGGTCTCTGGGTTGATGCCTGGGCAGGGAATAGCTGGGTCCAAGGCTGTGGGCTTGGGGGAGTATGGTGGTGTTTCCAACCCGCAGTGTGACTGTCATGGTTGAGAATACCCACGCACACAGGCAGATTCGGCAGTTACCACACTCCTTTTGGGTGTTGTTCCTCACTCATGAACTCAGACCCACTGGCCCCGAAGGTTCCTGTCTCATCTTCCCAGTGGCTGTTGTCACCTGGAGCCCACCAGGTTTGGGGCAGACTCGTGCTTCCTGGGGAAGCTATATCTCCGGTCTGTTCTCAAGGCTCCAGGGGACCCCTGGTTTTGGTTCAAGGCGATCTCAGAGCAGTTGCTACAGGGCTTCACCCATCTTCACGGCTCTGAAAGGTCTGGCCAAGATGTGGAGCTGTGTTCTGCACCTCACCCCTTTTTGATCTGAATTCTGTCGTAGAATTTGGATCCAGCTGTCCAGGACTGGGGGCTGGGCACCACCCAGTTCTTCTGGTCTCATGGCAGAGGTGGCGGTGCTCATGGAGGGCTGTCATGTGTTTTAGGAGGTCTGTGGTCTTTCTTGAGAAGCAGATTACCGGGCCTGTCTCCTAGATACTTCGGGGTAGACCTTTCGGTCAGTAAGGCTCCTGTTAGCTCCATCCTAGAGACGTGTGTGTACAACGACTGGGTGAGCTCAACCCCAGGGATTGCTTTCTATCAGCCACCCCCCCCACCCCCCAGGATCCCATAGAGCTCCGCCCTAGAGCTGGGGAGGGGGCAGCTGTAGCCTCCGAGCTTGAAGGTGGCTCAGGGATGCTACTTGGACCACCCAAGGATGGTCTGACTTTGTGTCTTTTGGGGTCCACCTGCCCCAGCTGCACGCCTACGGGATGGGGTCTTCCCTGGCACTCAGGACCCCTGTCCTCTTGTCTCCCTGACCAGCTGGGAGGGAGAAGCCCCTGTCCCGCTTCATGGGCTGGAGCATGGAAGCAGGACTTTGGAGCAGCCCCTCTCCGGGAACTGCAGCCTCCTGCCTCCTCATCCCGGCCTGGCTCCCAGGGAAACGTGGCTGGGCTGGGTTTGGCTGCCAACAGGATCCCCGTCTCGGATTGATTGACATTCGTGTTAGGTGAGGTGGTGTTCCTTGTCTCTCTGGTGGGACGTTTGGCAGAAGCCCCGCGCACTCTGGGTTTGAATCCTCCGACCTGTCCATGTGGGGCCCTGTCCGGTGATAGTGACAGTGCCCTTGGCCACGTCCCCTCCCGCACTGACTGCTCCTGCGTGCTGTCCCATAACAGCTCTCAAGGTTTGTCCAGGGACCTTTGCCCCTCACGCCCAGGAGCAGCTAGCTCCACAGCGAGTCTCTCCGATGGCGGTGATGTGCCTCCCGGGGTGGGGGATCCTTGGATTATTTTTAACTGAACCCCACAGCAGTCTCTTGAGGAAGCCTTGTTGCTTTTAGCTCCATTGAACGGATGTGTAGACCGAGGGCTGTGGAATCTCCCAGCAGGGTCTCTAAGGAGGCGTTGGCAGTGCGGGGAGTTCACAGATTTTGCGTGTAGTTTCCAGTTTCATTCTGCGGACGCTCCCTTCTCATCAGGCTTCTAACACATATGTTACTGGTTATTATCCCAGAAGAAAAAATACCTCCCGCCAGCAGGTCATTGTGACTCTCAGCAGTAGAACTGCCCCGTGGGTTCCCGGTGCTGCATTTCTTAGCCAGAGTAGAAAGCCTCATCTTCCTTCCGAGGAGTGGCTGGTGGGTTCGAACTGCTGACCTTGTGGTTATGAGAGAGGTAATGAAACACGCCCCTTCCCCTGCGGTCTTTTTCCACGGCCCTTGCTCTGTCCAGTGGGAGCCCTTGACTTGGGCGGAGAGTCCTGGTCCAGTAAAGCGCTAAGCCCTGTCCGCCCTGCAGCAGGCTTGAAGATACCTCTTTCCTCTCAGCAGGGCATGCCTGCATTCTTGGCTCCCCAGACAGGATGTGGGGCCTCTTGCCGATGGGCTATTCATAGGTGCCACCTTTCTTCCTGGCTGTATGGCTGCAGCCCCAGCAAGGAGCTGCCATGGCTGGGCCTGGCTGGCACCGCTGGCCCAGGCCCCACATGTAGTAGGTGTTCCGGATACGGCTGTGCGTGAATGAAGGGGCTGAAAGTGGAGCCGCCACACCACCTGGCCGGCCAGATCGGGTTCCTCTTGGCCCGAGGGTTCTCCAGGGCAGCCAGCCCCCACTCAGCGCTATCCTGCAAGTCTCCACAGCTGTGGGGACACCTTGCTGGGCGGGAGCATGCTGAGAGCTGGCATGGAGGTTTCTGGAACAAAGGACCAGGTGTGGAGCCGAGTCCCGTGTCTCAGGGACCTCCTCTGTGTGAATTGTCCGCTGGCTCATTCCCTGCGTGAAGTTTTTAAATTCCAGCCCTCGGGACCTTTGGGGTCAGCTTTCAGTCTGCTGACTCGCAGCCTTTGCACACTTGTTTCTGCTCAGACAACCTTTGCTCGCCTGACCCGTCCCCTCTGCCCAGCCTGGTCACGGGGTTACAGGCTGGCGTGGGTGTTCGGACCCTGAAACGGACCACAGGGTGGTTTCTATGTGGTTGCTGCTGTTGGGGAAAACAAGAACAAATCACACACACACACACACACACACACTCTCTC
>NW_022106189.1:42751346-42759739 GCF_000313985.2 Echinops telfairi
GGGGTGAGGGGACAGGGTCTGGAGAGAAGGGACCAAGGAAGCTTCCTGTTTGATGTGGCGTGGGCATATGGCCATCTCCAAAAAAGGCTCTAGAAATGGCCAGAGGAGGGAGGGAAGGGCAGCTCAAACAGACGTGACCAACAAGGCTGACCCCACCAACAAGGCTGACCCCAGGGGTCAAGAGCATGAGTCCTGGAAGGAGCTCCAAGGGGCCACTGATGAATCTGACCTTGGATCCAAGGCCAGGAGGGCCTCGATGGCTTCATCTGCCATTGAGGCTGGGGCCAGGATACAGTGGGCACATACTGGCATAGTGGTTAATCTTGGGGCTCCCCTTACAGAGGGTTAACCACACATCTCTGTGGCTCAGTCTTCTCAGTAAAACGTAGTGAGAATGGTCCTTGCCACCCAGGGTTGTTGCAAAGGCTAAATGACTGGTCTGATAGATTACAAAGTCCTTAGGCCCGTGTCCGGTGTACATATATGTTCCATGCGGCACTGGCACTGGCACAGCCCTGCTCTAGCTGTGATGCGCACCTGGGACTGGCGGCCACCACAGGCCCAGGATAAGGGCTTCAGCACCAGGGACTATAGAGCAGGGGTAGACCTTTAACATGTCGTCATTTAGGGCCCCCGCAGTGTGCCCCGCCTGGTGAAGTCGCAGTAAGGTTCCCAACCAGCTGGAAGGTGGGGGAGGCAATGAGCTCTTTGATTTTCTTGATCAGGGATCTGAGATTGCTCACATGCTGGCCCCTGGCTAGGCGGGGAATCTACCTTCTGCCTCAGCCACCTTCCGCAGCTGGACCAGAAGCAGGATGCTAGCGGAGAAGACTCCTGGGAACCATCCCACCATTCTGTGCGAAGACCAGCCAGGGTGTGCCATCACACCTTGTGCCTGTGTTCAGAGGCCACTTGGCCCCCGGGTTTCTGTCTCTAACGTCCCTCGTGGTGGCTTGAGCCTCTGTGGGGTGGGGACTTGGGGAGCACATTCCATCTTGGCTCGGAGGGCCAAGCTGCAAGCACCACTTAGCTTCCCTTTTGGGGAACAGAGAATCGATTCCACGTTGAGTGCTCTGGGCACCCAGGGCCAGAGCGGAGCAGACGAAGTGGAGCATCGGGAGCTCTTAGGCAGAGTCCCAGGCCACAAGGGAGGGAGGGGCTCGGAAGCCATCCCTGAAGGGTTCAGTCTGTGGGTAAATGTGTATTCTGCACCAGGCGCTATTTAAGGCACTGGGAGGTGGTTGGCTATGCCAGTCTAGGCTTGTCTGCCCTTGGGCCCATCCCGCCCCATTCCTCTGAGCATGGGTGGCAGGGGGCCGACCCTGCAGATGGGTGGCTCATCTCTCAGGGCTGAGTGGCCCAGCCTCCTCTTTCATTGGGCTTAGCCAATGAGAGGCTCCTCTATCACTGGGCTCAGCCAATGAGAGCCACCTGTGAGAGGTTGTTAGGCCGGAGGAAGAGAAAGAGGCCAGGGTGTTTCTTCCCCTCTGAGCCTCCGGATGTCTCCCCAACAGCTGCTGCAGCCACACCCACTGGGGTCTGTCTCCTGCCAGGTGACCTCAGCCCCCGCCTCCGTCTGTCCCTCTGCCCCACGAGCCAGCCGCACAGCTTCCTGCTGTTGCTAAACTCTGGGCGGCCTCACTGTCCCCTGCCTGGCTCCTCACCCCTCCCACCCCCTGGGTAACCTCTTTGCATTCAGGCCCCTCCATTCAAACACTGCAAGGGCTCTGTCCCCCTGCCGGCTGGGCTCCGGCTGATGCCGCAGACTCAGGCATGGTCCCAGCCCTCCTGTGGCCTTCTTTGGTCTAAGCCACAGTTTTCCGCTCTGCAGTTTTCTGTTGACAGACTCCCGAAATCTCCCACCAGGGTTGTGGGTGTCTCTGGGGTCTTCTTATGCCTGCACTCTGTCCCTTTCTCTGGACTCGGGGGGAGGCCTTTCCCCCTCCCCTGGCCTTCAGCCCCTGCGCCTCCTCCCTGCTGTGATCCTGCTCACTCAGGCCCATGGAGACCACCTCTGGGCCTGGCTTGCTCGCCCGTTTCCGGAGCTGAGCCGTAGGCATCCGAATGTCTCGGTGTCTGTCTTAGTGGAAGTGTCTTCAGAGGCAAGCCTTGACATGTGCACATGAGCGCCTCAGAGTTCACCAGGGGAGGAGCCAATGGGTGTGTCCCTTCTGTGGAATAAGATGCTGCCAGGAAAAAGGATGCTGGAGTCTCAAACTCGAAACCAAGAAAAACCAGTCATTGCCACCAATTGGTTCCACAGAAAGCAGCCCAAGATGCATTGAAGCACGAGGTTTACAGATGCCTGGAGAAAACGACTCCAGGGAGGCTCGGGGCCTGCAGCAAGGGTGGAGGTGGGGGAGGGAGAGACATCGAATTCAGGTGAGGGGGTGGTGCCGCTTCCTGCTCCCCACACTGGAGGATCTATCGTTAGAGTTGTTTTTTCTTTTTATCACCACAGCTTACTCATGTGCGGTCGTAAAACAGCGAGCTGCTAAGGGGGCGGAGGGGGAGGGAGGGAGAAAACACAGATCCCCGACCCCATCGAAGTCCATGCGTGCTAGGGGCCATGAAGTGCCATACACATCACCAGGGAGGTTGGAAACATTTCATCCAGACGGCACACAAAGCCGTGGCAGTACTCCTGGGAAGTGCCGGAAGTGATCTGGTCCACCGGGACTGCCGATTTTGGAGTTAGGCATTCTCTGGAGGCCTGGGAGATCCAGCCGGGGCACACAAAGCTGGCAGCGGCTCCAAACGTCTATTTTAAATGTCGACCTCACTCCACCAACAGGGAGCCTCTTGTAGCTCCTGGGTTTTCTAGGAAGGGGGGACCCCAGATGGATGGTGGACGCACGGGGGACCATCACAGGCGGAGCAGATGCTTCCTCGGCCCCCACCCTGCTGGGCCTGTGCTGGGGTGGCGGCGGAGGGGCCCTCACCGCAGTTTCTCCAGGAAGTTTGAGTTGAGGGGTATCATTTCTAAGCCACCCAGAGACTCCGTGGCTTTTGGTCAGCAGGTCATCTCATCCCTACGTTTCCCACTGGGCTCTATCTCCTCTTGCTCGGAGGACCGCTGAGCTCAGAGTTGGTGACTTTGAAAGAGCCACCCCCTCTCGTGAGTTCCCTGGCCATACTGACACTGGGTTCCCGGGTCTGGAGAAAGATCTCAGGGTCTCAGATTAAAGACGTCGTCGCAGACCTCATGACGGGCAGCAGCACGAACGGCTAAGGTTGATTTTCATCTCCTGTCATAAAGACACCGGCCCTGGAAACCCCACGGGACCGTTCTCGTCCATCCTGTAGGGTCACTGCGAATCGGACTGCACTTGAGCGCACCCAGCAGCAGCAGCTCCGGTCAGTCTGACTAGACATGGATTGGAATGGCCATTCACGGCTGCTGGCTAAAGGCAGCGTGTTTTGTGCTAGGCACTGTGTTCAGCGCTTGCTATGGAACGTGTTTTGTGTCCCGCAGAGAGGATGGGGTGGGGGCAGGAGACAAAGGCCATCTGGGTCAGGGATGGGAGGGGCTTTCTACTGAGGTCCCGCCAGTGTGGTTACAAGGGCCAATGATCAGCTGTGGGCAAGGGAAGGAAGTGTCCCAGCAGGGTGTCGGGCTCTTGGCCCTTATTGGTGCATTTATCTTTCAATCTAGCCCCATGTGCTAGGCATCCGGCTCTGTGCATTAGCCAGCTTGGCTCAGACCAGCTGTGCAGGCCTGTGCTTTTGGTATTGACTAATGCCTATCTAACAGAGCTGCCAGGGTTACTGGCCTCACCACTCAGCCGGGTTCCCTTCTGTTGGACAACAGAACCTGGGCCCCCTAGAGAAGGCCCCCTCCCCGAAGCCCCTTGTGCTATAGGGAGCCATCGTGTCCCACTCTGCCACACCCACACTGGGCTGCCCACAACACGGGGCAACTGCGGAAACTACGTGTGTGTTGGGGAAAAAGGACTTAGACCTTGAAAGGGACCTAAACTGTTTGATTTCTGGGCCAGCTGTTTCCGGTCTGTATGACCTCTGGCTAGTCACTGGGGGAAACGTGAGGATTTCCATGCCCGTCAAGCGTCACAGTTGGGGAACCCCACGTGGGGCGCCTGTCTTACAGAGCCGCCATGAGTCGGCATCGATTCAGTGGCATCACATTTGGTCTGGACAACTTGCTAAGCTCTTCACACACGTTAGGTGCAGAAGGTCAGCAGTTGAAAGTCGCCAACTCCTCTGAGGGAGAAAGATGTGGCTGTCCGCAGAGACCCTCGCTGGCAGTGGGCTTTGGGTCTTGCCCCGCAGGCTTCAGCGCGGTGCGGAGGGCTCTGACACCCGGGGCTGAACTGGACAGGCAGGGGTCCTGAGACGACTGCCTTGGGAAGAAGGAGGGAGGATTAGGATCGAGATTCCCAGGGAAGGTCCCACCTGCGCCGGAGGGGCCTGTTCACCAAAGCACTTCTCATGCCGGTTTGTGCCTGGCCCTGCAGGGACACGGCGGTGGTCGGCCTTGGCAGCTCCGGTGCACCCAGGCAGGGGTCATTTCAAAGCCTCATGGGAGGAACCAGTGGCTGGGAGGACGTGGAGGCCTCGGGAGGCTGCTTGGTGGCCTGGGTCTCAGGTTTTTGCTCTGGTGGCCCAGGGGGTTGAGTGCTGTGTAGCAGAGTGAGAGCCCAGGTTCTGGAGTCCACCTGCCTGGATGGGACAGGTTCCTTAACCTCTCCGCCTCCTTATCTGTAATCATTTCCACCCCATGGATTCTGCAAGGCACAAACAGGAGGCCACACGTACTGTACAATGCCTGGCACGAAACAAGTGGTCTCCACAGGGCAGCCATGCATGTGGTATTTAAAATCACGCTGAGCAAACATCAACTTGAGCCAGCATTTCTACAAGCAACATGTCCACCCAGATAGCACGCCCATGCTCTGCCACACGCCTGTGTCTCCTTTGCATTTCTAGAAATGACTTTTGGCCTCCTTCATCCACCCCCCACCCCCTGCCCCGTGTTCTGTTCATCATCTTATTGAAGCTCCCGCTTCCATGTATGAACGTAGTCAGAACGTTTCCTCTGTAGTTCCCGATGCATTCACGCCCTCTGGTTCCGACACGGCGTCCCCCTGTTCATTCATGAGAGCGACAATGATGGCTTTGTCAGGAAGTTGCAGACGTTCCATTCTGCACCTCGCATTTGAACTGCCTGCACACACTTTTGGGGCTTGAATTTCAAGTCACCGAAAGTGCGTGCCCACCTCTTGGTGGCTTTCTCCAGGTCAGAAGCTGAAAGCTAGCAGAGGTGAACAGCGGACCTAGTGAGTCCTTGAGTGGGGCGGGGTGGGGGCCACTGCTGGTGGCCAAGAGCTTACCAGTGTGTGCGTTGTGTGTGTAAAGATGTAGGTGTACGTGTGGCCTACGTGGCAGAGCACCTTAGTGGAGATGTTGCTGTTGACTAGAGGTCGGTCCCTGGGAGTCACAATGGTGGCAGTGGGCTTGGTATGGCTTTCTGAGGAACCGGAGACCCAGGTTGCCTGCCCTGCCCAGGTCTGTCGAGTGGCCATGGGCACGTCACTGCGCCTTCAACAGAGGAAATGAGAGTTAGACTTCCAAGCAGGGTGGCTATGGGGATAAGACAAGAGGCTGTTTCCAGAGTGGTCCGGACAGGTGCCTGGCTGCAGAAGGGACTGAATCAGTTAAGCCCACCCAACCTCACATCCTGCCCTCTTCAATTCAGAGACCCCTCAACCCCCACCTTACCCCCCAGTGGCTCTTAGGGGCCCTTATGTGTGTGGAGGTTTCTCAGCCCAGGAATACACCTCAAAAGGTTCCACATTCGCTACCCCCAGTTCTTGACACACAGGAGGGCTCTTAACATCATTCACTTCAGAAGGCTTTTCCTCTGTGCTACCCCCGGTCCCCGTGACTAGACCGCAGGCCTCGCTCAGCCCCAGCATCCTGGCTCTGGCAGCAACCTTCCTGAGTGGCCTCTGCATCAGGGCTTGGGAGCGGATGGTACTGTGCGGTTGCCATGGCAGCGGCAGGATGTGGTTCCTATGGTGATGGTCGGCTGCGGCAGGAAGAAGGAAGACAGCAGAGGCTTTTTTTTCGTTGGCTG
Organism: Echinops telfairi; assembly: GCF_000313985.2. Classification (NCBI taxonomy): domain Eukaryota; kingdom Metazoa; phylum Chordata; class Mammalia; order Afrosoricida; family Tenrecidae; genus Echinops; species Echinops telfairi. The sequence goes on from NW_022106189.1 coordinate 42,757,444, forward strand.
CCAGCACTGTGCTCCCCCCCCCCACAACAGCTCATAGCTCATCACAAACTGCAAACCCCCTCTGTCCCTCCCCCGCACAAATGTCACCACCCACTCTGGGGAGGACTGGGCTGTGTGTGTGTGTTTGTTGGGAGGGGGCACGAGGCTGCTGTCTCTAAGGGGCCCTCACTAGGGTCACTGGGTTATACTTGCTCCCCCAAAGGCCCCTCCTGCTATCTCCCCAGAAAGCTTTTTTTTTTCCTTCCCCTCTCTAAACACCTTGTTTATTGGCAGATAGATGGGGTGGTGGTGATGAGTTAATGGGAAACCCCATGGTTTTAACCCACCCTGGACCCAGATCCCAAGATGACTGGAGTGTGGTGCCTGGGTGGAGGGGAGGGGAAGGGAAAGTGGGCCGGGATGTGTACTTTCCTTCAGATCATAGAAAAGAAATGTATAAGGGGTGGGGGTGGGGTAGGGGCTGGGTTTTTCTTTGTCCTTTTTTGTCATCTGAGATCTCACAGATTAAAGGGAGTGGGGGGCTTCAAAACGCTCGTGGGAAAATTCCGTGCCCCTCGCAGTGCATTTTTCCACGCCCTCTCTGAAGCCCCACCCCCATCCCTCTCTGGGCAGGCCGGCACTGCGTGCGGGTAGTCGGTGTCAGGGTGTGGATGCTCCAGTGGACGTGACTGCGTCAGCACTTGATAAGCCTGCCCCGAAGCAAGACAGAATCGGGTGTCCTGCACTATGCTGGAGGCCTGCGGCCCCAGTGTGGCAATGGGCATATGCTAGTGCTAATCGGGAGCTCCGATTGGTGATCGGTGACGTCATCGGGCGTCCTGAAGCGTGATTGGTGGGTTGGGCACTCTCCTCCGAATCATCTGCCAGGTGACTGTACCTGGCCTAGTGGGTGGGGCGTGACTTCCTCCAGGTGCACGCCCTTGGGCTGGTGGGCACAGTTGCGCCTAGGGCTGGGGTCTCCCCTCACTACCACTGAGTGGGTGCTGGGAGGAGGAGGGGCAGGGCGTGGTGGGGGGCGGTGCACACCTTTCCCTCGTGAGTTTTGGGAATTGACACAAGAAAGGTAGTTGAGGCTACTGCGTTTTGTTGTCTGACCACAGACTGATGTCAGGCCGACCCCCCTGAACCCCTTCCCAGGTTGGTTAGCAAACAAGCATGAAGCAACAGACTCCCCGGAAATCCACATTTCCACCACAGACCCTGGTCTCTGTTTGCCTCTGTAAGTTAGGGACAAGTGACACGGTGTAGGTGTAGTTTGATTTGGTTGTGGTGGGTGTGCAGGGAAGAGACTGTTTTGGGGGGAGTGGGGGTAGGGAGAAGGGGGGTTCCCTTTTCACTCTTTCTGCCGCCTGCACGGGCAGAGCCCAGCCACAATAGTTCTGTTCCTCTCCACATGTGCGGGCGCCATTAGCTGCTGCCCAGTTTGGGGACCGTCTGCCCTAGTTTGACATTCTCCCCCAGGTCACTGCCCCTCCAGGTGCCTCTGACCATAAACTGGGCGTGGATCCTTCCCCTCACTCCCACGTCTTTTGTATACACCTACACGTGTCCCTAAAAGTCACGTACCAGGGGCTCAGATATTGGTGAGACTGCTGGGGAGCTGGCTCCCCCACGTTCTGTGCTGGGCGAGCCACCCCCGTGAACCTGCAGGGCTGGAGCTCACTCCCCAACTTCACTGAGAGCAGTTCAGGCTTGCTGTCTCTCCCCACCCAGGTGGATATAGGGCAGGTGGGCGTGGGGCTTGCGCCCACCCTCACATGCCTTGGGGGGTGGTTGAGGGTAGCTTGGGGACAATCCCCCTACAAGCAGGGCTTCCCTGGAGACACCTCAGTCTGGTCCTTGGCCAAACCACTGACTAATCCAGTCTGACGAATCTCACTCCCCGGGCTACCAGGCTTGGGCTTGGCGGTGCCAGCCTGATGTAGCCCTCTCCTCCCCCTCTGCCTGTGAACCTACCCAGCCTAGTCATGGGGAATGCAGTGCCCGCTTCCCCTGCCACCCCTCAGCTCCTCCCTGGGGAGCGCACGCCAGCCTCGGCACCAGGCCCCTGACCCAGCAGCCCTGCTTGGGTTGTCATCAGGCTGAGTCACCGCCAGGAAAGCCAAGAGTTGGGTTGCCATGCTGACTGCATCCCCGCTTCCTCTGAGTGTTGCCGCCCCTTTCCCCAGAGTGAGTGCCTTCCTCCCCCTCACTCACTCCGGCACCCGCAGCTGCTGGCTGGCCCTGCACCCAGCCCCAGTCCCTATGTCACGGGTAGGTGGGTGGTTTGTGTGTGACAAACACACACACACACACA
>NW_022106189.1:42759930-42761821 GCF_000313985.2 Echinops telfairi
GGTGGTGGTGGTGGTGTGGTGTGTGTGGCCCAGGAGTGGACCTGGTCCGCAGGTCTGTTCCGTGGCTGCCACCCTCGCAGGAGCAGGCCTGTGGAGCACTGGGCAGGTTTGAACTGTCAGCCTTTGGGTTACCAGCTGCACCCAGATAGTTTACTCCATCAGGGCCCTTCCCTGTCTGGCCTGGGTGCCAGAGTGCCCTGTGACACCCTATGCCGAGGCTCAGAGGCCCCAGAGGCCTGTGACTATTGCCATGCTCTCTCATCTGAGCTCCGCCAGGAGATAGGCAGACCAGGATTCTTTTGGTCACAGCAGGTTCTGCCTGAGTGACTCCTCTCCGCCTCTCGGGACCATTCAGTGAATAAAATAGACGTGGCGTCTACCCCTGTGATGCCTTCCTTATGTGGGAGAGGCAGTCAGGCCTCAGACAGACCCGGGGCGAGTCTCCAGTCAATGGAGACTCTGAGCTGTCTGCTCAGCTCAGCCATGTCCTCACCCTCTCCCTGGCCCTTGCCCTCACCCTCGCCCTCACCCTCAGTCAGCTTTGCAGTGGCAGGCGAGCTCCTGCTCAGCCCCAGGTGGTCGGGCAGTCTGCTGAGATAGTGTCTGCAAAGTGCTCTCTGGGCCTGCCGTCAGGGCCCTGTACCTGTAGCCACAGGTGAGGTCACAGACTTGGCACTCAGAGGTGGAAAGCAAGGTCAGAAAGTGCAGGCTCTTGCTCAGTGTGCAGCATCTCAGCCCAGGGCCACCTGCCTCTGCTCACTGCCCCAGCAAGGCTGCCTCCGAGCACAGGGCAGGCCACTCTGCCTCTGCAAGCGGTATGCTGTCACGTGGAAGGAGTCGCAAAGCTGTGCTGCAGCCATGTTGTTAGGTGCCATCGAGTCGGTCCCAACCCATGACGCCCCTGTGCACAGCAGAACAAAAGACTGCCCTGCCCTGCACCGTGCTCACAATGGTTCCTACGCCAGGGCCCAGTATTGCAGCCACTGGGTCAATCCGTCTTTCTCAGTCAGCTATCTCGACATGAGAAGCTATTGTGCCCCCGCAGACCTTGCATTAAGGTCCGAGGACTCTGAGGGCGGTGCTTCTCTCACCTGCCCAGAGAACTCCCTGGCCACCACCTCAAAGCGAAGGGACACCAGCTGTGCTCCTGTGAAGGGTTCCTGGAGTTTGGGGACCAAAAGGGAGAAGGTCAGGGCTGGAGGATGGATGGGGTAAGGTTTCCCAGCAAGACTCTGCTAGGAGAGCACTGGCTGCCCCTGAAGAATGAGCCAGGTGCATTGTTGGCATGGAAACCAACTAACCAACCAGCCAACCAGCCAAGGAACCAACCAACCCACTCGTGCAGCTTCCCTCCTGACCTCTTTCTCACTAATTTGGTTTTCAGTTTGCTTAACACTACTTCATACTAAGTCCGGTGTCCTTTGAGAAAAATCTATCAAGATGTCCCCCAAAGAACCACCCAAACAGTTGCCGTAACTTCCCAACCGACCTCTTTGCCTTGAAGTGAACGAGCCCAGGAGTAGATCCCCACAGAAACCAGTTTTGATGGGGGTTTTTATTGGAGTCCTGGCAGTGTAGTGCTTATGTGCTGGACTGCTAGCCACGAGGTCAGCAGTTCGAAATCACCAGCCGCTCCTTGGAAGGAAGCTGATGCTTTCTACTCCCATGAAGAGTTAAACTCTCCGAAACCCACAGGAGCAGTCCCACCCTGCCCTATAGGCTCACCATGGGTGAGAATCTGCTCGATGGCAGTGACTTGTTTTTGAACGCCCCCTCAGGAAAACTAAGACGAGTGCAGGACTGGGAGAACTAGCGTGCAGCCACCCACCGGCCACCAAGGAACTTTGTGACTGACCCCCCCTTTCGGGCCGCACAAAGAGAGCTCATCGTT
>NW_022106189.1:42763059-42764629 GCF_000313985.2 Echinops telfairi
CCGGGCTGGGTTTCTAGCCCGGGGGAAGTTCTCCTGACGCGCCTTGGTGGTTGTGCGAGAGATGTGCTTTTGAGTCAACATGGGAGATTAAAATAGTTTGTTGTCCTCTTGCCAGTTAGAGTTGACTGTGTACCTGTTCCTGGAATCTTCCCGCTCACTGATTCTGAGGTCACTGCCTGCTGGGGCTACCAGCTCTGGCTGAGCGCCAGGGATGCCCAAGCTGTGAGCCTCGTCCTCGGGGGACCCGTCTTTAGCAGACGCTTCTCAGCATCCCTGGTGAGCCCCTCACTCTGTCCTCCTTCCGTCGCTCAGCAGATAGCTACGGAACATGAACCTTTACGCCCAGCATTCCTCAGTCTCCCCTCCTCTGCTGGCTGCCCATTCATACATACACATCCTGACACCTATAGGTCAGGCCCTGGGCCAGACACAGGTGACGAGCCACGGTCTTTGTACCCACTCTGAGTTCAGCGTGGCACATGTGGTGGGTCAAGTGAGGAGGGGAAGGGGAGTAAGAGCCGCAGCAGGTCCAGGTCGGAGGGTGGGAGAAGCTCCCTGTGGGTCATGGTGTGGAGCTTGTCTTCAGCATGTCGCCAGCCTCTCGAGCCTGAGTTGGTAGGCGTCTCTGGCTCTGAAGGACGAGGGAGCTGGGACCATGAGCCAGGGAATGCGGTGGCCTCGTGAAGCTGGAGAAGACAAGGAGCCAGGTCCTTCCTTGCAGCTTCCAGAAGAATCGGGCCCGCTCACACCTGGACTTTAGCCCCTGGATGAGCCGAAGGCCGTTGTGGGTGGCTCTCTGTGCCTGGTGCTCTGTGGGACACTCGGGGGGCTTTGGGCTGGGGTCTGGTTGAAGGGTCCTGCACCAGAAGGCCATCACCGTGACCTGAGAGCCTCTGAGAAGTGTACACCAGCAGGCATAAGCGGTGCTCTTTGTAGGTAAGTCATTGCGACAGAGAGGGCCCGTGGAACAATTCACACTGCCTTTGAAGGTCAAAGAGAGGCTCTGGTGGTGTTGCAAGGTCAGCTGTTCGAAACCATCGGGGCTCTCAGTAGAAAGCAGTCCACAATAAACAGTGAAAACCCTGTAAACAGAGTCCTGGAAACTTGCAGGGGCAGGTCTGCCCTGTCCTATGGGGTGGTTGAGCTGGCATCTGTTCAGTGGCAGTGAGTTTGGTTTGGTTTGAGGGTCAAAGAAAGTCAGTGGTCCTGATACGTTGTTGCCTGAGTCCCCTGCACTTGGCCGCCTGTGCCTTCCTGCTGCGGGGGTTCTGAATGTACACTATCCCAGGCCAGGTGACAGGAGCGGGGGATCCCAGCAGAGGTGCAGCTCCCTCAGGGATCCTGCTGGAGCTCCGTTACTCCTGTCTCCCCGCCGCCAAGCTGGAAGGTGGGGTGTTTAATCAGGATCACTGTAACCTGTACTTTTCTCAAGTCAAACAGACTTCTTGGTGGGAGGAATCGGCTTTGGGGGTGGGGTGGGGGGGAGCGCGAAGCCTGTCTGACAGGGTGACTCACCCAGCTGACGGTGCCTGACGGTTCCCCCGAAACTCCCTGCCTGCTGCTCACAAAA
>NW_022106189.1:42764729-42765639 GCF_000313985.2 Echinops telfairi
GCCTCACCCGCCCCCCTCCCACAGCGCCCTCCGAGCTGCTCCCTCCCAGACTTAGGTGTCTCTGGGAACGGGAGGCCTCCCCAGTGCTGGAGCCTCCCCGGGCGCCCCCATGCCAGGTGCTATGCTGAACCCTGTGCCCGCTGCCCTGGAGACCCGGGCTCAGAGCAGGACTGCGCCCCCTAGGTGACTGACCGGTGGTGGGTTTCTCAGAAGTTGACCACCAGGTCTTTGTGTCCCAGCAGACCCAAGTGGATCTGAGCCCCCAGACTTTCGGTCAGTAGTGCACCACCCCAACCCCTTGCCTGGACCAGCACTGCATGTGCCTGTGACACTCCTGCAGTTGGCAACGGGTCGGGGGTGGAGGCTGCCCCGGAGTCCCAGGGCCAGCACTGCCAGAGCCAGCCCTCACTTCCACGTGCCTTTCCCAGCGACCATGGACACTGCCCTGCTTTCTTGTCTGCACCCTCACAGTGGCACCAGTCAGCAAGGGGATGAGGGGCTGCCCCCTGCTCGGCCTCTCCAAGGTATGAACACACCACCAGGTCTAGGACCAGATGGACTCAGAGCGGGTTCACCAGCCTCGCCGCCCACCCCCCACACACTCTCCCCCACCCCCCGCCCCGGACCCCAAGGTGCACTGATCTCACTGGGCCCGCCCATTGGCTGGGGAACCTCCCCCACTGGAGGATTCACACCTGGCCCCAGCCCAGAAAGAAGAACACAAACAGCATGGCCCTCGCAAATTGTCAGTCTGTGGGGCTGGTTGTTGATGATCTCACCTCTGCACTTAGCGGCTCATAAAGTTGCTGACGTGGGTCTGGTCCGCCTGTCAAAGTACAACGATTACATGGCGGCGCCTGGTTGTGGAGCTGCCCCCAGACCCCACCGCCAGCACTGAGCTGGGTGCTGC
>NW_022106189.1:42766233-42810093 GCF_000313985.2 Echinops telfairi
TGCACAGGGCTGCAGACGGGCACCGACGGTCTTCACCAACGCTGGCCAGCACACGGTTTGTTTTGAACAGGGTCCTCGATGGGGTCCCCCTTCTCCCCGCCTGCAGGTCTGCAAACCAGCTGGTCTCCGAGGAAGGGGGCAGAGGGCAGGGCGGGGTATCCTGCCCCCTGCTGCTGTGGTCCTGTTTGAGAACTAGGGGGGGAAGGGGAGGGCCGGAGCAGGTCTGGCCTGGCGCTGGATGGGGATGGTGGCCTTTCCAGGGTCACTCAGTGACTCACCATCACCCGAGGCCTGTCAGCACAGGCAGGGTGGCACAGTGGAGAGGCATGGAGACGGGTGGGTCAGGTAGGCTGAGGTTGGAAGCCCTTCGCTGGCACTTAGCACCTGTACCTGCCGGGCACGCCCCACCCCTGTGTGCAGAGGTCACCTGGTAGAGCGGCCATGGCCACCGCATCGCACGTGCAGCCCCCTCACCCCCCTCCACATCTCACCCCGTGCTGTTTCTCATCCTCAACCCCGAGGGGCCTTCTTTCCCCCACTCTTAGCGCTTAGCATCATGGAACAGACTGTGTTTTTCTCATTGTTTTGTTTAGTCTCCTCCCACCAGGCAGGCAAGGCAAGGGTTTGTGTCTGCGTTCTGTTTTGTTTTTAAATTCCGACTGTATCCCCAGCACTCAGAACAGGGCCTGGCCTGGCAGGGTAGATGCTCAGTAGATAGGTTCCGAGGGAGTGCATGCACTGTCTGGAAGCCGCCTCTGTTCCCTGGAGCAGAGCTGGCCCCTTTGTATATGGCAGTGGAGTTAGCCGGAGCCTCTGTGTTGGGTTTGAGTCACAACGACCACACGTCCAGCGGCGCCCAGTGTTGCCTGGCCGGCCCTGCTCCATTCTCACGGCGGTGAATCTGCTCACGCTCCCTGTTGTGGCCACTGTCTTTTGAGTGCCTGCCCGTCCAGGGGCCGCCTCTCTCAGACAGCATTTCCATGTGATGCCCAGGGTGCTAGACTGCCAGGCACCCCTCCCTAGTCAGTCTTGGTCTGGATGCTCAGCTAAAACGGGTCCGTCTTGGGTGACCCTGCTGGTATTTGAAACACCGGTGGCATAGTTTCCAGCGTCAGAACCCCCCTGCAGGGACAACAGACAGGCAGTGGTGGCAGCACACGGCTGGCCCCCTGCTCGATGAGGGTTGAGGCCATTTGGGTGATTGCTTTGATTGCCTACGAAGGGCCTTGAGCATGGGCCAGGGCACCTGGAGCTGCCTCTGGGCCCCCCACACCCACCCGACCCCAACACACACACACACACACACACACACACACACACACACACCTACCTGCTGAGTGTCTCTCCATGACTCCCACAGGCGGAGCTGTTTTCCACATGGGTCCCTGCTCTCTGCCTCTCGCTCTGGGTCGACTGCGGTCAGGCCACTCCTTGTGGCACGGCCTGTCGGGAATGCACCCTGGTGACCACACACGCGCCCCGGTCCAGGTGGACTCTGAGCCCCTTAGAGCGATGTGAACTGGCCCAGGGTCCCCAGTAAGTCTTCGTTCCATCTCACTCTGGAAAGCTCATGTTCAGGGTGTGTATTGACGGGTCACTGTATTTAATTTTTCTGTGGGCATCTGAATATCTTAGCCCTGGTGGCATAGTTGTGGGTTGCAAACTGGGGCTGCTAGCTGCAAGGTCAACATTTCAAACCCATCAGCCACTGCACGGGAGTAAGACGATGCTTTCCGCTCCCGTCAAGCTGTACCGTCTCGGAAAACCCACTGCTCATTCCACTCTGCCCTGTGGGGTGGCTGCCAGTCGTGGCAGTGATTTTGGTTTAAGGCTCTTGGTTTGCCTTTATGATTTGGCATAAGAGAAAGTTATTCCAACCTGTAACTTAGGTCAATGTAGAGTAGAATTTTGGCATTTGACTCTCGTGCCACCCGCGGCCTGCTTTTTCTTTCCCTCTGAATACAGCGAGTATCCGGCATGTGCCACGGAGTCCAGTTGAGACAAACAGCACTTAGTGACCACCCGGGGTGTTTGTTTAGTTATTTATTTCGGGGGTGCATCCTGTCGTCAGTAATAGGTTCGGGCGTGCCATTTGCTGACGTTGTCATTCTCAAATGTTCAGTGCTCCCATCCACGGTCTCCGCGGTCACAATATTGCCCGGCGCATCAAGACAGTACCGATGAAAAGGTAACAGTCGTGAAATCAGAAAGCAGATGTCGCGTGCTGGCGTATGTCAGAATGGTACCCTTGAGATGAATCCCTGTCATAAGCTGGGGCCACTGGACAAGGCTGTCTTCTCCCACCATTCTCAAGTCCCGCCGTACCCTGGACCGAAACGTACTGCATGCTCTGCTCCTAGGCTAGCTTTCAGTCCCCAGTGTGCTCCGTTCTCTTGCTATTGTTCTTGTTCTGGATTCACTGCACTTCATGGGTTTCTGTGTGTGTGTGTGTACACACACACACACACACACACACCATAAAAGGAACTGTTCTGCAGTGAACATGTCGCTGACCCAGTGCATCTCTTCTGTCTCATTCCAGAACATTCTTCAACCTAAAGGGACACCCCGTACTCATCAAACCCCCAAACCACACTCACTGCTGTCAAGTCAGTGTTGACTCATAGCAAGCCTACGGGACAGAGTAGAACTGCCCCTGTGGGTTTCCGAGAGAGATTGCAACTCTGTACAAGAGTAGACAGCCCTGTCTTTCTCCGTGGGGGGTTGAGGGTTGGTTGGTTTCGAACTGCTGACCTTTTGAATTGCAGCCCAAACACATCACCACGACAGGGCTCCTACGCTTCAAGCAGCTGCTCCTTATTCTGCCTTCCCCCCTGCCAACCACGAGCCTTCCCTCTGTCCCTGTGGGTCGGTCAGTTCTGGACAGCCCCTGTAAGGTGAATCATGCAACCGGTGACCTTTTGAGTCTGACTTTTCTGACTTAGCACAGCGTTTTGGGGGTACTTCTGTGTGGTAGTGCGTGTCGGTCCTTTGTTTTTTCCCGGGGCCGAATGATGTCCCACCCCAGGGGCACCCCATCATTTAGCTGCCTGCAGATGGACATTTGGATGGGGTCCCCTTTTTGGTTATCAGAAGCAGGACTGTTCTGCACACCTATGTTGGAGACTCGTCCTGTTGTAAAGTTTGAGCCCCCTTTCTTTTTAAAACCGGAGGAGCTGGGGCGCGGGAAGGTCAGGCCCGCTGCCCAAGGTCGCCCACCTCCGTGGTGCCTTGAAGCGCTCACATGTGTCATTCTCAGTGTACTTGACCTTCTCCCAGGCTCCATGACTTCTGCGCTGCTCTCAGCACACCATTGGAATGCTTGCTTTTACGGCAGCCGTGGGGAGTGCTCCCAGCTGTGAACGTGGTAGGCTTTTCCCTGCACATGACGTCACTAGCAAGGAGTGAGGCGTGTGCACTGTGCCCCATGCAGAGGACGCTGTAGTCCAGCGATGGTCATGGCCACGCGCATCGGCATTTACCCGCCTCCTGTGAGCCACGGCCTTGCGTCACATCATCACACCATTGACCTTTAAGCAGGACTCACCTGTGGCCCTTGCAGCCCTATCCCCTTGAACTTCTCGGACATTCCTAATGAGAAATATTCTGCCTTCTCCCATATCCCCCACCCCCACTCCCCTTTAAACAATTGATGCAGCCCAAACTCTAAAGGGGTCGACAAACTATTCCAATAATATAAAAGTTTACAGCTGAACGTGTACATGAACCACAGAGACCTGAGCTCAAGCTCAAGGGAGGGGAAAATAAAGGGAGGATGGTCGTGCCCCAGAGTCAAGGCTCCCAGGGTCCAGAGAAGCTCACTGATGGGGACCTCGAGAAGGTGGGATTCTATGGTGCGAAGAGTCGCAGTGCTCACCCCCACCCCCAACCCACCCCGTGTCCTTGAGGTGGTCAGAATGAGCCGGCATAAAGATGAACATCCCCTTGAAATCAGATAAACATTAATTACTTTGGAAATCACAGGACAAGGGGCCTGGTTGCCATGAAAGTATAATAACCAGTTATTTGAAATGATAGGGTCGCAGCCCCGCTAAAAAACAGAGAGCGCCCTCTTAGAGCGAGTACAGGGTGCTTGCCGCAGAGTCAGAGACAACGGTGCCCAGCTCAAAGAAGGCGTCTGACTGTGCTGCTTTGAACGAGTGCCCCCATCCTGTTTGCTGTGTTTCGCCTCTTAAAGGGTTCTCCACCCTGCTTACAAGTCTCATTTCCCCTTCCTGTTGTCGTTCAGGTGCTCCCCACATCTTACCAAGCGGGGAGTCTGTTCCAGTTTCAATGTGTGGGCTAAGGCCGAACCGGTTTGAACCGGTTTGGGGCCTTGCTTTGAACCCTGTTTTCGGAGGGCAGCCAAAGGCACCTGGGAACACTTCCCAATCTTTGGTGCAGAAATCGCTCCCCATTCTTGCCCACGGGCAGAGGGGATACACCTTGACTGGCCCCCCAGCTCGTAGCCACACCCTTGCCCTGCCCTGGGGGAGTGGGGTGTCTCGAATTGGTTGTGTTCACAGTCACTGGCTGGCTGAAGGGCTCCTTCCTCCCCATCTGCAGGAACCGGGCTTGGTGGTTACAGCTGTGGTCTTGACCGGAAATAAGCAAACACCTGAGCCAAAGGGAGAGGGGCCGTCAGCCAGATGCAGGTGTGATTGCCCTGCTTGTCACAACACCTCCTTAGTGCCTGAAATTGAGAAGCAAAGTCAAACTGAGCCCCTGGCTGTCAGGATTCTACACTTGCCGGAGGGGGGCGGGGGGAACCATCGGGGCACAGGCGAGGGTGTCATTCAGGGTTGGGGTGGGGGGACATTGCAGAGGATTGAGGAGTCTGAGGCTGTATTGGAGAACCCCCTGAGGGGTGGTAGTGAGGATCGGTCAGAGCCATAGGGATCTTCAGAGATACAAAAGACACTTCACAAAGGGGAGGGGCTCCGCCGAAACATGGAAAGTTAGTTTTGTGAGTGAGAAACTCGATTGTAAAACAGTCAGCGAAAGAGAAAAGACGGAAGCTCAACACAACCAGGAATTTTGTTCTTCGGAACAATAAGCGCTTCCATCCCAAGGGGCTTACCCCAGCCCTTTCCTAAATCCGGGCCTGTTTTTTTCTGTTTTTTTAAAACATACTTTCGTCAATCCTTATTGTTTTGAATCCTCTTTTCCCTTCACAAGAATCCTCCCCTGCCCCACCCCCCAATGCCTAAGGGGCAGGGTTTTAGAACTGCTGCCGCTGCCGAATGGTCCACTTTTCCTTCAGTCTGTAGCAGGCCCCGAGCTGAGTGTGGGTAGGCTGAATGTAGGGCAAGGACCGCCCACCCGGGTTCTGCACACATCCTTGGTCTGTGTCGGATCAGCAGGCCAGGGTGGCTCAGGCCGCAGATTCCGCCCTGCCCTGCCTTCTGTGGAGTGCTTCCAGAGGGGGCACTGTGGGCTTCGGCATGTGGAGTTCACCACTAGGCCACATGGGGGTCTCGTGGAAGCTTGGTCAAGGGATGAGACAGTCCTTCAGGAGCTGCTCCTTCTGAGCAGGGTGGGGAGTGAGCTGTTTCCCTCCCTGTGACCACAAGATGTCCTGTGGGGAGGGACAAGTGGACTGAAGGCCCCTCAGGGTGTGGTAAGCGAGGGCAAGGCTGGGGTAACACCAGTCTCAGGGAGAGTGTGGGCATTGGGGTGTAGCCCTGGGTGAGACAGTAGCACTAGGAAGGCACATTTGCCCTGGGCTCACGGGGGTAGATAGTGTGCTGACACCCTGAGCTCACCTGCTCTCTGCATCCCCCCTGTAATCATGTGTGGTAGGAGCTTCCATGGTCCCCATTTCCAGACGGGAGAGCCAAGGCCCAGGTTGGTGCAGTGACTCGTTCTAGGTAGGGAAGGGATGTGGAGAGGCCGGGTGGCGCATGCTGAGTTAAGCTTTGGGTTGCTAATCAGAGGGCCGGCAGCTGGATTCCACTAGCCATGTCTCGGGAGAGAGATGAGGTTGCCTGCAGCCTGAGAAGCCCCAGGGAGCAGTTCTCTGGTAGAGTAACTCGGTGCTGGAATTGACTGGCACTGGGGGCTCTTTGGAGGAGTGGAGGTGGGCTCAGGTCTCAGGAATGGTCTTTGCCAAGAACTGGCCCCCCTGGTTGGCCCCAGCGAATCAGTTCCAGCACCCTTGTGAGCATGCCCTCAGCAGTACCTGGGCCTACGAGCAGCACCGCATTCCCACCTCCTAAGCCCATCGAGCGAGGGTGCCTTCTGCACCCTCCCAGGATAGCCTGTTAGGGGTCAGAAGTTGATTCCGACCGCAGCCTGCGAAGATTCCCTCCTTCCTCTGGTCCCAATCCTGTGGGTTTCTCTGGTTTCAGTGACTTCAGGGAGGCAGTGCCACTGAAGCCAAGCCCCGCAGATGCTAAACCCACCCCCCACCCCGCCCCCAGCGTGCAGGGGAGCAGCCTCCTTCAGGGAGAGGGCTGGGCTCGGGTGAATGGGCCGAATGGCAGACAGCAGCGCCAACCAGCACTCTGGCTGCTGTCGAGGGTGGTAGTATTATCCGATTAAAGGACATTTTTTAGGTGCCCACAGACAAGTGGATTCCTTTTAAGGTCATTAATTTTTATCCCGAATCCAGTGGAAACTGCGCTCGTTTGAAACAACCTAAGAGTAACAGTGTCCATCTGTGTTGGGAAACCTGATCTATTAAAGCTGATCTAATCGGGCTATTTACAAGTTCACGGTGGGGCAGAGGTACAGTATTTATATTCATACGTGCAGGAAACCCGATTAGATAACCCAGGGACCAGTGTGCTCTGGGGGCCAGAGCCTCAGCTGCCCCGGATTCCCAGGGTCAGAGTCTCTGCTTCCCCAGATGTCCCATCAGTTGGGACGAGCCCTGGAGTGACTGTGATGCAGCGTCCCTGGCAGGCCATCACCAGGAGCATTCTCCTGGCGGAAATAAACATCCTTGGACCCCACCCCACACATCCCACCCTCCCAGGGCTTGTGTGGGTGCTCTCCGGAGTCTCAGCATGAGCCCTTGGAAGCTGAGCGCAAAGGGCCGGGCAGCTGGTTGATTCCGACTTGCACAGACCCAACAGGACAGAGTAGAACTGCCCCTCTGGGTTCCCATGTGCCGGGATGGGCACTGGACTGCTGGGCTCAAAGCTGGCTGTTCAAACCCACCAGCCGCTGCTGGGGGGAAAGGCGAATGATGAGGCTGTCTGCTCCTGGAAAGACCGAGAGGCTCAGAAACCCTATACAGGGGCACTGTGGGTCAGAGGCGATAGCGGCGGGCTTGGGGTTGGGTTTGATGTCTAGAAGCAGGCATGGCCACGTCTTTCTTTCCAGGGGCTTGGCTGGCGCACCACTAGGGCTCCTCCGTAGCTGTTTCAAACTCAGAGCCATCCGTTGATGCTGGCACACAGAGACCTTATAGGACCAGGCTAGAACTGCCTGGTAGGTTTCTTTACGGGAGCATAAATTCTCATATTTTTCATGCAGAGACCCCCACCCCCACCCCCATCCCAGTGGTTTCAAATTCCTGACCTTGTGGTCAACAGCCCAGTGCCCTGCCAGGGTCCCCACCTGGCTGTTGTAAGCTGGAGGCGTGGAGCAGATGTAGGCAGGGCCGGATGCAAACAAGAGCCCTTTACCAGTGCAGGCAGCTATGCTGCTGTTGCAGGCTTGAGTTAGCCGAACCCTCGCTTCTCTGCTTAAAACCCACCATAGCTGCCGCTTGCATTATGGAAGAAGTTCCAGATTCTCGACCCGGATTGCGGGACTGTGCGCGATTCCACCTCATCACACCCCCTTGAATGAGGTCACTACCTGCAGCCCCCTACCCTTTGCGTAGCTGAGCGAGCCATCTCCTTCCCTGGGCAAGAGGTTCTCCATTCTCTAGGGACCTTCTGTGCCCCCCCCCCCCAGGACACCCTTTGCACCGGGCTAGCCCTGGGGGTTCTCTCGATAGGTGTGGTACACGGCACTGTTCTCACGAACATGTCCTGTGTGGTTTCCGGTTGCCTTACGTGCCCTGCTCCGGGCTCTCTGCTCATGGCCACCCAGCTCCGCTGTGTGTCCAGTTCACTCCAGCTCATGGCCACCCCGTGTGTGCGACGGGGTTGCCCAGAACAGCGCTGTCCCTATGATCTGTCACTGGGGAACAGACGACAGAAGTGAATACTTGCCAGGGACTAAGCTAGGAGCCACCTTGTCCACGTGGGATTGTATTTCGTGGGCAGTTTGTCAGATGGGGCCCCTTGCGTGGCCACATAGAGAAGCCAATCAGGAGGCCAGAGGAGGCCGGGAAAGGCAGTGGACAAAAAGGTTCCTTGTCCTGCACCTCAGGGTCACTTCTACCCCGAGCCCCATCCTTCCAGCCTCCTAGACTTCCAGGTGCCCCCCCCTGCAATGGCAGTTGACTTTGCTACCTGAGTTTATTTCAACGTTAAAAATACCACCGACTGGGTAGAGTTGAACGTTTGCAAGGCTGTGGATCTGTGGGAACAGACAACCTCATCTTTCACCTGAGGAGCCGCTGATGGGCTTGAACTGCCAACCCTTTTGGTGAACAGCTCCATGCTCAGCCCAGTGCACCATTAGCTCCCATGAGCACACTAAACACTGTCAATGAGACAGTTCTGGCTCTCAGTGACCCTGTAGGGCAGGGCAGGGCTGCCCTTTTGGGTATCCGAGATAATAAATTTCTTCAGGGGCTGAAAGCCTCATCTTTCTTCCGAGTGGTTCTAGCATTTGAACTGCTGACCTTGTGGTTAGCAGCCCAGCACATAACCCACTCACTACACCACCAAGGCTTATAACGACCCTTCGTAGGGTTTCTGAGACTATCAATCTTTACAGGAGCAGACAGCCTCATGTTTTCCCCGTGGAGTGGCAGAGTAGAGTGGGCTCAAACTGCTGACATTTTTTTCTAGCAGCTGAGTGCTTAGCCTCTGCTGTCTGTAGTATCTTAGTGTTCTCATAATTTCTCTCTCTCGTTCCAATATCCATTGCAATGGCTACACAGAACACACACCATCCATGATGAAAGGGCTTATTAAGGAAGTTAACAGGCTGTAACGTCAGGGAGAAGTGCTCCGGGTAGTTCAGGACAGTTACCAAGTTCTTTCCGGTCTGCTAATAACTGCCCAGAGGGCATACCATTCTGCTGCGAGCCTCAGCCCACAGGCATTCCGCTCAAGCTCCGTGGGTCAACAAACCCTGCTCCTGAATTAAGTGCCCAGAGGCCCCCCCACTCCACAAGCCAGCTGCCCGCACAGAGGCACTCAGCTTCTTCCCTGGGAAGTCCATCACTACTTGCTCCGGCTGCTGCTCCTCTGATGTCACTGTGGTCACCTGGATCCAGGAGGTTCCCTTGGGTCTGGAGGACAAGCTCCACTCACTCCCACCTCTTGCTGGTAATGAGATCCCTCCTCTTGCTTCTCAGAGGGCTCGTTTTGTACACAGCAGGATGATATTCCTGGGAATCCTGCTAGAAGTTACTCACAGTGAATCCAATCAGTATCTCCCTCCCGCCCTTCTTACCAGACCTGTGCAGGGAAAGGTGGTTTGGTGGGAGTTAGAGACTCTGGCTAGAAGAGCCGCGGGAAATTGTGCCCGGCTGCTGCTCCACTGGAGTTCATTTACATATGCACACGCATGCACACACACGGTTCATTTACATACACACACGTTTCCTAGAGTTCCTGAAGCTATACATCTGTACTTGAATAGCACCCACTGCCTGGACCAGCAGGCCTAACAGAGACTGAGCATAGCTCTCTGGGATTAAGAGAAATCCTTTCTCTGGCTCGGGCAGTCTGTCCTTCTGTCCCCCGTGAAGGCCTGGCTCCTCCAGCTTTAGCCAGCTGCAAAGAGCTGAGGGAGGCACATAACTCCTTGCCGCAAGAAGACTTGCCCTACTTGGGAGAAGCAGGCCCTTTGAAGGACCTCAGGCACGCCTAGATACACTCGATCTACCCTCCCTGGGCATCCTTAGGAGGCCTGGCACGCCCACTACCGGTGGGGAGTGGGTGTGAGCCAACACGTGGGTCCTCGAGTTAGAGACCAATAGTGGATCTCTAACAACAGCCACTCGAATCATGATTACAAAGACTCACAGCCCTTGAGTTGATGCCGACTCGTAGCAGTTCTGGAGGGCAGGGTAGAACTACCACGGAGGTTTCCGAGACGGTCACTCTGTGGGACTAGCAAGCCTCGTCTTTCTCCCATGGAGCAGTTGGTGGTTTCAAACTGCTCACCTTGGGTTTAGCAGCCTAACACATAACACACTGAACCACAGGGACTCCTAGTCACTCTTGTTTATTGAGCCCGTGCTTGGCTAACAGGCAGGAGGGTGGTTTGAACCCACCTAGCAGCACTCTGAGGCCCTGACGTTGAGCTGGTGCCCCTGCCCCAACTGGCCCCTGACATCTTGCCCTTGGGCCAGCAGGAGCTGGACGGCTTGAGCAGTGCACAAGTGCGGAGCCAGCCCCATTCCACGTGGGACCTTTGGCCTGGACGCCGCCAGCCGTGCAGACACCGGGCCCTGAGTGCCACATTTGTTCTTTCCTCACCAGGCTTCCCCCCCGATGCCGAGGTCAGGGCCCTGGTCAGGGCCCTTGGGAAATTCTTTACCCAACCACTCCCTCCCGCTTTTCCTGGACAGCCCCCAGGAAGCGCCGAGTCCTGCATGGGTTCTCCCAGGGCTGGTGTTTGGCGACCCGGCCCTGGGCGACTTCCCAGTGGGTCTGGGACACAAGCTGGAGGCCCCTGTGTGTTTGTCTGTCTGTGAGATTGCATCACCAGCAAGGAAATGGTTCCTGCAGGGCAGGGGTGGCGAGCGGGGGATGGAGGCCTGGGCAGGGCCGAGGCCACCGTGCTGGGGTGCCCCCTTGGAACAACTGCGTGTCCTCTTACCCTCCGTGTTCAGGCAGCCTGTGTGCATGTGTGTGCATGCCCGTGCCCGTGTCCTGTGTATGTGTGTCATAGGATCCCCACCCGCCCTAAGAGCGAGCACAGCCCCCCTCCCCCCTTGGGGAAGTGCTTGTTCTTATGTGGCCACCGAGAGGCCAGCATCCTGTCTGAGAAATAGGAGAGTGAGAGGCAGCCACAGTGAGGGGTGAAGGAGGACATTGCTTGGGGTGGGGGGTGGGGTGCTGTGGCTCCTGAGGCCTGGCTTGTAGAGGGGCTGTTCTAGGTAGAGTTGGCACCCACTTTGGGAAGGGGAGGTGTTGACCTTGTGCCCCTGGAGGTGGGGAAGGGTGGTTTCCTTCCAGTGACCCCTCCGGCTCCCCCCATCAGCTCTGAAGCCTTGGCAGCGCCGTGCAGACACGCCTCCCACTGCAGAGAATGTTGGCGTGGCCCAGAGTCCCTTGGCCTCTGTAGAGCAGGTAGAGCTTGGCGGGGCCTGGTGTGCGTCTGCAGGTGCCATTCAAACCCAACCCTAACGCCATCGGCCCCTACTCAGAGTGAGCCCATTGGGCAGAGCAGAGCGCCTGCTCAGGGTTTTCAGAGGCTGCAGATCTTCATGGGAGCAGACAGCTTCATCTTTCTCCTGCAGAGTAGCTGGTGGGTTTGAACCATTGACCTTGTGGTTGCACCCAACACCCAGCCCACAATGCCATCAATGCTTCTTGGATTTGGGGTCTCCTTCTACATCTTATCACAGTGGGCCAGGCGCCTCTGTCCCTCCCTGTCCCCCCCTCTCTCTGGGCATGTTTGGGGGCTGGGCTGGGGCAGTTCATAGGAGCGTCAAAGCCCTGGTGGCATAGCGGTTACAGGCCAAGCTGCCAGCCACAAGGCCAGTAGTTCAAAACCACCAGCAGGTCTGAGAGAAAAAATGGGCTTTCTACTCCCATCAACAGTTTCAGTCTGGGTCCCGCAGGGCCAGTTCTGCCCCGCCCTATAGGGTCTCTGTGAGTCAGCATCAACGCATGGCCGAGGGTTTGAATTCTTACTTGAGGTGGCACCCTGAACCTCCCAGCCAGGGTGGGGCATCGGCCCCGCTTTGTTCCAGTCTCCCGCTGGGGACGGAAAAGGCTTCCTTTAAGCGGTGACCGTGACCGGCTCTTCAGCTGAGTGCCGCGGGGGACTCCAGTAGTGGGGCAACGGTCAAGTAACGTTGCAGAGACGCGGACGCGTGCTCAGCTGGCCCCTGGGCCCAGCCCACCAGGCCTGTGCTTCCTTGGCTTCAACCTCACTTTGTTCCCCAAGGCCTCTGCTCAGCTGCCTCGGTCGCCCCTGTGCTGGCCATGCATCCCAGCAGGCAGTCCCTGGGACGCTGGCCCCATGGTGGGGAACAGGACCCAGGGCAGTATTTGCAGAAGCAACAACGCTGAAAGCTGGGCCGGCAGGCCGACTGGGCTGTTTGCTCTGTGGCACTGCTGGCCAGCCAGGATGCCTGCCTGTCCTTGGACCAGAAAGGGGCATTGTCTCGAGTGCCAGTGCAGACGGGTCCCGCCGCCGGTCCCCGTGCCAGCTCCAGACGGGACACTCTCGCCAGTGATGCCCTGTGGTGGCTGAGGTCGCCGGGGCTCCGAGCTCGAGAGACCTCTAACTGCAGCCGAGAGATGAAAGCCTCACACACACCTTCCCCCCAGCCCTGTGAGATGCCACTTCTGTGTGTGCCAACCCCGGCTCCTTGCCCCTGGCCAAGAGCTATAGGCAGCCTGGCCAAGATTCCTCCTCTGGATGGAAAGAAATCAAAGAGATCAGGCATGAGCTTTTAATTAGCAAGTCGCCCGTGGAGGGACCACCGGGTGCTGGGAGGAGGGTGGTCCTGCTGTGGCCCCAGTATGCCGCCCACCCACCCACACGTACCCTCAGCCTCCTGACACCCTCCTGGGCATCGGAGTAGCCTGCGAGCCTTTCCAGGGTGTTGTGGACAGAAGAGTAATTTTCCACATCCGGTTCGAGTCGTGGCCCCTCTCTTCTCCTGCCAGGGCGGCTAATCGGTCAGTTGCCGCCCTGGCTCTGCCTCCTTTGCTGGGCTCCGTTAAGAAAAGAGACTCTGGTACCTAGTAGGTGCCCGTGAGCGTGTGTCGAGCGGAGTCCTCCTGTCCTTTACCTGTGGAATTATGTGTGGGGTTGGGGACTCTGAGGAAATACCCCGCTTGCCAGGAAGCTGTTCCGGGTCACTTTGCTGGAGTCTCGTGTGTGAGGAGAGAGCATGTCCATGGCCAGCTATCTGTTGAGGCCTGTCCTGCATACAGGAGACTGGCAGTGGCGAAGCTGGCATCGTTCTTGTTACTTCTGTGTCTGTGCCCCAGGCAGACATCCACAATCAATCGCCAAGATGCAGCTCCAGAATCCCCCAAAGCACACCGGTGAAGGGGGCCACTGCCAGGTGCTTGAGATGCTTGCAGAGTCTCGGATAAGTCCAAGTCATCGACTTCACCTCCCACCTTCACTCACCCCAGTGCCGGTGCTTTCCACCCACACCTCAGGCCACGTCCCCATTTTCTTCTCTGTCACCAGCACTCACCATTGCCTTCCCGTGGCCACCTCACTGACTGTGGGCCCTTGGCCAGGCCTCTCGGTCCTTCTAACCTCTGGACACCATCACAAATGTCCAGCAAGGTCACCGTGGGACCAACCGGATCACAGAGTCCCGAGCAGGTACTTAGCAAAATGTAACCATCTTGTGTATGTTTGTTGCCTGCTGCCTGGTGCGAGCAGTTAATATGCTTAGCTTCTAAGCACCACAGGGTGGGTTTGTGCCCACCTGGAGATACCTTGTACGAAGGCCTGGCTACCGGCCTGTGAAGCACCAGCTGCCGCACACCCGGGGAGCACATGTGCGGTCGCCATGCATCTGGGTTGACCCCGAGATGGCCGGCTTTTTAACTCCTCAGCAAACTGGGGCCCTGCCAGCAGCCCAGGGCTGTGCAGGAGGTAGGCCCTGGTCCCTAGCAAGCCTGCCCGTGATGGGGAGGTATTCCCTGTTCCCCTTCCTGAGTCCCCACCACATACCCACGGGCCCCACAGAATCCTACAGAGAGCCGGAGGAGGCAGCTGAATAGTTTCTGCCTTGTGGAAATCCATAGTCCTGTTTCTGATGTCGTCATTATAGTAAGCACCGGCTTCATGCAGGGAGCAGGGAAACCGAGTTCCCCAGCGTGGGCACCGAGGCCCTGCGGAATTCTTGCAGCCCTGGGCTTGGGTGGGGACATTTCTGTTCCCCAACTTAGCCTTGGGGAGCAGATATGTACCCCGGAAGGGGCACACCTGGAGAGGGTATACCCCCCAGGCCTGAGGCACCCCGGCAGCCCCAGAGAGCAAGTACATGCGGACAGGGTGGTCAGCACAGGACTGAGCAGGCCCCTGGATGCTTGTCCCTGGCAGCTGAGCAGGCATTGCAGTGTCTTCCCCAGCCAGCCAAGAGCACGAGGCCACTCCGTGTCTTCCTGTGGGTCCTGGGGACTCCCTGTGCCTGCCACTGCTCTGGGGCTTCCACGCCACTCCGTTCAGGATGGTGGAAGAGTCTGGAGTCGGAGGGTGATGATGGTGAATGTCATCTTGGCGCCAGCCTGGCCTTTCTGTGGCCGTTGTTTGGTGCTGTTAAGTGGATTCTGTTTATGTGGACCCCGTGTGTGACCAAGCAGAACCGTGCCCCTTGATTCTCCTTCCTCTGGAAGTACATCAAGGAGCCATGGTGGCGGAGTGGTGTGTACTGCACTGCCAACCCCAAGGTCAGCAGTTTGAAACCAACAGCTTCTCCGAGGGAAGAACAGGAGCCTTTCTGCTCCCCTTAAGAGGGTCTCTGTGAGTCGGAATCAGCTAGATGGCAGTGAGTTTGTCTGTCTGTTTGACATGCACCAGGAGACCCTTTGCTCTGAGGTCCCTCTGGCCGAACTCGAACCTTCAACTCATGGCCAGCAGCCGTGCACGTTGACTACTGCTTCCCAAGGGCACCTGGTGTAAAATCTGCCAGCATGGCCATCCAGAACGCTGAAAGTGTGAGATGCCGTCACAGGCCAGGACTGGCTAGGGAGACACGGGGCTCAGAGTGACACGGGATCCGGGAGCAGAAAGAGGTTGTGGGTTTGGGGTGGGGGGAACCAGGACAGCCACCTAGTGTCCAGTGGAGTTAGCAGTCACCCCTCGCCCTGCTCGTGCCTCATGGGACACACGCTCCTCGGTGATGGAGGCCTGGCCCTGCAGGACGTGGCGTGACCCTGTATAGGGCCTCTGCAGCTTTCCTTCGATTCTTAAGAACAGACCAAAACCGAACACTTCTGATGGCCCACAAGGGTCCGAGGGCTGGCCAGCCTCTGGGGAGCATGGCATGGAGGGCAGCTCGTTCTGGGCCAGTGGTACGGCATGGCGACGGCTCAGGGTTCACTCGGGCCCCGGAACACTCAGTGCCCCCAAAGAGCAGAATCTGGGTTGCTCCAGCCAGGAGAGGATGCTGGGCACCTGCAGCTTGTTGTTCCCAAGGGTGGACACCCTTTCCCATCAGGAGAGCCTGAAATCAGATCTCTCCGTGTGCGTTATTCCCCATGAAAAGGCACCGTTGACTAATCTGCTCTTCAAGACAGTGCACGACTTCTATCTTTATTCTTTATTTTAAAATGTAACCTCAACAGATGGCAAGCGAGCAGAAACCCTGCTCACAGGAGAGAAAGAAAGGACTGCATGTCCATCGCCACTGCTTGACAGCCCCACTACCCAGAGAGAGGAGGAGTGTGTGTGTGTGTATGTGTGATCTGAGGGACAGTTTACAGAGCAGATTGGTTTTCCACTCACCCGTCCATATGCACGGTGACTCATGACATCGAAGGCAGTGCCCACAGCGTAGCAAGCGACCCTCTGCCGGCTCGCTCCCTGTGCTTCCCAGAACCATGCCTGCTTCTTCTCCAGCACTTCTGCTTTCTGAGCCCCACCGCCACTGCCCCTTCCATCTGGTTGCTTGGCCGTGGCTCTAAAGAACGTGCGTGAGTGCGTCACCCTTCACTGCACACACCTGTCTGTTACATGGGGTGAGTTCAGTTCTGGCTTAGAGGGTATCTCAGGGCCATTGTCTCCGGGGTCCCACCAGTCTCTTGTGTGATTTTGAGGCTTGCTCCACATTGATGACCCCCACCCCCCACCCAGCCAGGACCTCCTATTGTGATCCCTTTCTGATAGGTACCACGGGGCACCATCTAGTTCCGCTGGTCTCAAAAGCAATCAGGTGTTCTCTGCATAACCTCCCTTATCCTGAATCCCAAGCTCCTTGGGGCATGCGCTACATGGACTTGTGCTTCTCAGGCTAGGGTAGCAGGACCCAAGAAGCTGACTTTTGAGTTGGAATTTGGGGGTTGGGGTGGAAAAGGGCGCAGGGAGCATGTATGGGGTCAGGTCAGAGCAGTGGCTCTCCCTGGGGGAAGACTTCTCCCCAGTCACCCCTCACCCCTGGGCACAGTTTGCACTCTGGGGACAGTGTGCTGGGTGGTCACAGTGCTGGAGGTGCATCTGGATGGACTTAGTGGGAACGCTGCTCAACCCCTAGTCATGCACTGGGCAGCTACCCCAGCCCTAAATGCTTACCCCACAGACGTGGAGAAATTGAGTTAGGAAGTGGGCAGGGGCGAGACACAGACAGGTGGCTGCCACGAAGAACTTTCCAGAAGGGTGAAAGGATGAACGCAGCCAGCGCAGTTAATGTTTACTGAGTGTGCCTGAACACTCCAGGCCCCACAGAGGTGCCTTCATCCTTGATCTCATCTAAAGTCTTCATTTGGGTGGGGTTATGAGAGTGACCCCCGAAAACAGTATTTCCCAGAAAGGAGAGCACTCTGCCTGACCTGGGGCCCCGGCTCGGCCTGCCTTGGGGTCCCCTCTGCTCCCGTCCCCTCCCCTCATCTGAGGTACTTTGCCCTCCACCCCCGAGTGGTGCAAATACCAGCCCTGGAGATAAGGTGGCTGTGCAAACACTCCGTCCCTCCCCACTGGGAACCCATGTCACTGTGTTTGTGAACGACTGGGGGTTACCCGGCAACCGGCCGAGAGTGCCGCCTGCCACCCAGCGCCGCTGAAGTGTGGGGTGTCCGGAGAGGGGCTGGACAGTGGGTGGGTATCACCGCCCCTGCTGTTCTTCACCAAGAGGTGAGCGCCAGGCCTGGCTGGCTGAGAACACAGACCATTCTGACCTGTGGCCCTGAAAATGATGACTGTAGTGAGCACCTACTGTGCGCCCAGTGTCTTGCTTAGGACCCTCTGGCTTGCGTTTATCAAGGGCCTACTATGTGCCCAGTGCTCTACTAAAAAGGGTATACTGTACAGTCAAGAGCCTGGGAAGGCAAAGTCGGTGGTTGAGACAGCTTCTGGGAGGGGCAAGAGAAAATGCAAGCAGACAGCTGTCGTCCTGAGAGGCGGGTCAGCACTGGCCCCGCCCCCTACAGCAGAGCCAGGCGCTGCCTGGGCAGCGAGCGCCATCCTGATGTTGCGGCCACTGTGAGACCACCCATCTCGTTGAGTGGCTTTTTTGCTTTTGCTTACCTTCTACTCCCATAAAGAGTGCATCTCAAAAACTCACCGGGGCAGCCCTGCCCTGTCCTAGGGGGTCGCTGTTAGTCAGAACAGACTCAGTGGCACGGAATTGGTTTTTTGGTTGTCTGCTTTGCCAAGCCCGCCCTCCTTCCAGGCACTGGTGTTCTCCCCCTCCCCCTCTGTCTCCCCCCATGACGTGGTCAATGCCTGTGAGGCAGACTCTCACCTTTGCTTCTAAGGGGCCTTCTGGCCGCACGTCCTGTCTTCTGAGAGATGTGAACAAGTAGAGAGGTACCACTCCCTTCCAGTTCCAGGCTGAGGGTGTGCAAAGCTCCTAGGGCAGGCGTGGGGCAGAGCAGAGGAGGGTGAGGGCGGCAGGCCCAGAGGACTCCCATCGCCTTCTCCCCAGAGTTGGCCACGCTCTGACCTCGGGTTTAGAAAGGGCTCTCACCTGTTGAGTGTTGCACAGGGCCAACACCTGAGCCCTACAGCCTGGGGGCCGCCGGCCACATGCAGCGACATACATTGAGACGCTGGTGGACACGCCGCTCCTGGCCCTGCAGACGGATGGGGGCGGGGTTGGAGGTCACCAGCCACACCAGCGTCTGGGCCCTGAGGGTGTGTGGTCTTTTCCCCTGTTTTTAAAACAAGTGGGATGTGCGTGCCGTCCAGCAAGTCTGTGGGAGCCCTTTCCCCACCGGCCTGTGCTCTCCCGGGACTCTGTGCCCCACGTCGGCACCTCCTGGCACCTCCAGCCTCCTCGCCCTGTGCCAGCATGCTCCACAGATGGCGAGGGGAGGCAGTGCCCTTCTCGAGTGCCCCAGGAGACCGAGACGCTGGTGTGACTCACCTGACTGCCACCTACGCTTTGTGGTGGCGTCCCAGGCAAGCCTGTCCTACCCCCAGGCCAACCTGAGACCCGGCTCCTGCACACATCCACCCTCGGGTGAGGAGCGTGCAGGAGCAGGCCTTGTGATGCTTATCCTGTCTCTGCATTTGCAGTTTCCTGTGACTCCATCAACCCCCGTGGTTCTCAACCTTCCTAATGCCGTGACCCTTTAATACAGTTCCTCGTGTTGTAGGGACCCCGTGTGTGGCGTATCTGCATGTGGGTGGACCTGTCTGAAGACGGATAGAGGAGGGTGTCTTGGTTCCTAAGACCATTGGAAATAAGGTCTTAGGTGACCCCTGTGAAAGGGTTGTTCAACCCCCAAAGGGGTCTTGACCCCTGGGTTGAGAACCGCTGATCTACAATTAGTGAGAAATCAAGCCTAGAAAACCTCTAACTCATGGCCACCCTAGAGGACAGGGCCACACTGCCCCTGTGGGACTTCTAAGACTGGCTCCTTATAGGAGCAGAGAGCCTCGTTTTCCTTCTGAGGAGCATCTGGCGGTTTCAAACTGCCAACCTTGTGGTTCACAGACCAACGTGCTAGCACTTGGCCACCAGTAGTGAGAAAATCCCATTCCTCTGACCCGTTTGCCAGCGTGCAGCCTGTAGGGGGGCTGGGGGCTGTTGTAGTTAATACTCCAGGCGGGGACTGGCTCACGACCTGCCAGCCTGTGGGGACCTGGGGATGGGGGTGTGGGCAGCGGGGAGAGGTTGGTGTCCGTGTTGATGGAAGGCCAAAAGACCCTGTGTGCGCGGCACAGACATGCAGGTTAACAGTGACCCCTCTGGGCTGGGCTCAACAGATGAGCCCCTCGCATCGGGCCTTGAACACTTGCCCGGTCCATTTTACAGCTGCACACATAGAGGCTTGGAGGAAAGTGGCCGGTCCGAGCGTGGCCAGCTCCAGTTTAGAGGCCCCGGATCCTAAAGGGCCCCTCTCAGCGTTGTACTCATCAGAGACCTCTCATCCCAGGCACCCTCTGCGATGTGCCAGGCTCCAGCCTCCAGTGAAGCCAGTGCTGGCCAGGCCTGGCTTACGCCCAGTGCTGGCCTCCTGGGCTGTGGCCCATGTGAGCAGGTCACATGACAAAGCGAGGCTGCCGGCCTTCCCCCACTTTCCCGTCCCAGGCAGCCGGCCCCAACTGGGCCCATTCAGCACTTTCCCTGGGAACCTAGCTCAGAGCCTGCCCTGCCACGGGCCAGCGGCCAAGGCTCTGAGTGTGTGGTTGACAAGTGTCCTGTGAGAGAAGCCCCACCCCATTGTTCAGATGCGGCAACTGAGGCTCCACAGATAAGTAGTGAGTCGGGATTCGAACACAGGGCATCTAGAACCAAAGCCCTGGCTCTTTCCTTCCAGGAGCCCAACCCCTGGGGCTGAGCAGGTATCTCCGGGCCTGCCTTGTGTTCTGGTGTGGCTCTAAGGGGGGTGGGTACAGATGCCAAGCAGAGAGTTTCTTTAATTCCAAGGGGATGGATGCCTCAGGCCCCCCCCCCCGAAGCCAGGCTGACCACGTGTGTCAGAGGGACAGATGGAATGAGCAAAGCCTCCAGCTTGGCTGGGGGCGGTGCCGCCGTCTGGTGCCGTGGTGAGAGGCCCGGGGCCAGCGAGCCCCCTGGGTTCCAGTCCCAGCTCAGCCTGGTCTCCTCTGTGAACCACACGTCACGCACCACTTCCAGTTTCCTTGTGGAAATGGGAGCGGTGACGAAGACAAGCCCCCCACTCTTATCCGGCTCAAGGGTCAGCAACATCAGCCCCCACCCCCTCCTGGCATCCCTGACCCCTTGTTAGAACCGCAGTCTCTAAGCCCCCCCCCCCCCCCCCAACCAGGGTTTTAACCTGGATTCCAGCAGGCCTTATGCAGGGACTCTAATAGCACAGTGGTTAAGGTGCTCAGCCACGAAAGGAAGGGGCCTTGGTTCAAACCCACCAGCCGCTGCAGGGGACAAAGACGAGGCTGCCTGTTCCCGTAGAGATTGGAGTTTCAGAAATCCCTGGAGCTAGTCCCACTCTGTTGCTACAAGACTTGAGTGGTGCGTGGTGCTGGGTTTGGGCTTTCTGGTTTGGTGTGTACAGTGAGGCTGGGACTGGACACAGTCGCCCAGGCACTGACCGAGCTGGCGCTGCTATACCAGGGCAGGAGAGGGTGGAGGCAGGGCTTTGGGGAGTGCTAAAAGAAGGGGTGCTGCTCTGGTGTGCCTCTCGCAGGACTGGGATGGACTGGCTGTGGGCGTAATCCTGCCCACCTCTGCCCCCAGTGGGGCTTACTCAGAGAAGAGGCACCTTTACTTTATAAACTCCTATTCTTCCTCTAAGGCCCACTGAGGTATGCCCACTCCAGAGCCCCTTCCCAGTTCCAGGCGCAGCTGGCATTCGGTCCCTCTTCTCTCTGCCTTTCCTTAGCTGCCTTGTTCAGATGTGGCCTCCGGCATCTCTGGGTCCCTAGGGAGGCCCCCCTGGTGACCAGTGGGAGGTGACACACAGGCACCAAACGCTGGAGGGGCCAGTCAGCACACCGCATCCCGTTCATGTTCACTTTCCTCTGGAGCTCAGTTGCTTGCTGGCCACCATTCCTACCAGGGGTCACTTTCCTCTGGAGCTCAGTTGCTTGCTGGCCACCATTCCTACCAGGGGTCACTTTCCTCTGGAGCTCAGTTGCTTGCTGGCCACCATTCCTACCAGGGGTCACTTTCCTCTGGAGCTCAGTTGCTTGCTGGCCACCATTCCTACCAGGGGTCTCGCCTCAGGAGTGGACATGTCCCCCATCCCAGCCTCCAGCGTTCAGGGCCGGCCTCTCTGGTCACTTGCTGGCCAGCAGAACACCTGATCGCGGCGCCGGGGCTGGGCATGCAGCCGGCTCGCCAGGGTGGAGATGGGGCTTCGAGGACATGGGCGCCCTGACTGTCCTTTGTCTGCGCCCTGAGGCTTTGCGCCCCCCCCCCCAACACCCTCCTCCCCCCAGGAGACAAAGGCGCTTCAGAGCTGGAGGAGGAGGATGTGCCGGTGGCGGCGAGGCTCCAGATGGAATTAGGTGCCTTGGGTTTGGGTGGACTTAGGCCCCATTCATGGGGCTGTTTGCTCAGCCTGAAGGCCGCCTGCCGGTGCTCCCCCAGCCTTCTGGGGCCAAGTGGGGCCTCGCTGCTGCTCCTCTGGGCCGGGCCCGAGGGTGGTGTTCGCCCTGCCATACTCCCTGCCCCCTCCCTCAGGCTGGCTCCGCTCAGTGTGCAGGACTGGGTTTGAGCCTAACTCCACTCCCTCCAGCTGCATGTCCCTGCATGTCACTTCCCCTGTCTGCAGTGTGAGGTTCCTGCTGCCAGCAGCCAGGCCTTCACAATGGTTAAGGGATATCCTCCTGGCCTGTCCTGGTGTGTTCCAGGGAGAGTTCTGTCCACCCTAACAGGTGAGCGGAGTGCGCTGAGCCACCGCCAGTAGGATAAGTAGACAGGCTTTGTCGCACCGTGGAATACTATACAACAGTGTAAAAGCTTTTACAGCAAGCAAGCTGAAAAAGCCAAAAGCCCATTGCCAGCCAGTCGATTCCGACTCAGAACTCCCCATGGTGCTGCCCCACAGGCTCTCTGAAGCTTTCCGTCTTTACAGAGGGAGGCTGCTCTGTCCCTCGTGGAGCGGCTAGTGGGCTCAATTCGCCCATCTTTCGAGTAGCAGCCGAGTGTGCCACCAGGGCTCCTTGTGCACAGGCCGAACGTGGTGGCAGAGGGCAGAGAAGCATCACTTCCGGGGGGACATTGGCCAGGAGAGAGGCCTGGGGTGTAGTGGTGAAAGTGTCCGGCAGACAGCATGAGGGTCAGCATTTCAAGCACACCCGCTGCTCTGTGGTGGGAAGAGGAGATAGCCTGTCATAGCCAAGGAACCCTTGGGTGGCAGTTGACTCCATTGCATGGGGTTTGGGGTTTAGTCTTCTTGGGGGGGTTGGGTAGGCAGGAGACCCAGGAAGAGGTGCTGTCACATCATTGCACAGTTGGGCAAGCCTTCCTCGGGCTTGTCTCCTTGGTGGTGCCCAGGCGGCAGTATAAATGATATATCACAGCCCCGTGGGTTGGGGGTCCTGCTCAGACCTCTCTGTGGTGCACAGGGGTCCCAGAGCTCCGCACACCTTGGAGGAGAAGCCCAAGGTAAAACTCCCAAGGGAACCTACCAGGAAGCTTCTGGAAGTCTGGGATGGCCCTGGAGGCCCACCGTGGCTGCAGGTTAGACTCCACTGCCCTGCATCCTGGCCTTGGACGTGGTGCAGCGCTGGTGGGGGCGGGTCTGTCTGCACGCACGTGTCAGCTTGCTCCAGACTGGGTGGCCAGAGGTGGGCTTTATTTAGGTCCCAAGTGTGTTGACTCAGGGAAGGGTGCCCTGGTGATGGAGTGGGTTACACACTGGGCTGCCAACCTCAGGGTCAGCAGTTGAACCCTCCAGCTGCTCCACAGGAGAAAGATGAGGCTGAGAGTTCGTCTCAGAAGCCCACAGGGGCAGTTCTCCCCCACCCCGGGCATCGATGATGGCAGTGAGTTCAAAGCACTTGGGTAAAGGGAGGGACTCACTTTGGACAGATTCTCCTCTGTGCCGCTTCAGACAAGGGCTTCACCCGCCTGGGACTCGGTTTCCTTCTCTGTAGAGAGGAGGGAGCTGAGGCCCACGGCCACTCCCTGCTCCCCCCCACCCCAAATTGATCACTTTGTGCAAAGGTATATGCTGTAGTTCCTCACAGGTGTGGTGGCTGCCTCCCTGCACACTGTTATGTCCCCAGAACTGGCCCATAAACCATCATCCAAAACCAAGGCTGCCCAGTCGGTTCTGGCTCATAGCGACCACACAGCAGGCGGCAGAGCGGTCCCCCAGGGCTTCCAAGACTGCCCATCTTTTCACGGGCACAGACAGCTCATCTTTCTCTTAAGGAGCCGCTGGTGGGTTCCAGCCACCGATCTTGGGACACCAGGGCATCCCTATGGATGTTTAATGAATAACTGTTTACAAAAACAAACAACTGCTGGCTACTTCTGACGCTCTTCTCTCAGAGATATGGCCGGAGCACCACCAGGACCAGTTGAGAGCCTCCGTCTCAGGTGCTTTCTTCAGCAGGAAGCAGGTGTACAAGAGGAGACCCATTGAGCAGCTGTGGAGACCGAGGCTGGGAAGGGGCAGGAACGAACCTCTTAGGGTGGCTATGATGGGGGAGGATGCCCGGAGTCTGTGTTTGGCTTGCCCTCCTGCCTCTCTTGACTGCACGCTGGCCCCCGCTGCTGGACCAGTGGCATCAGCCCAGCCACGGCCCAACACCCAGTGAGTAAAGTGAGCTAGTCTAAGCCCTGTGCCCAGGGTGCAGGCCCTGGGCCTCGGCAGTGAGTCACCAGCTCTCCATGCCAGGGCGGAGCTCCAGGGGACCAGGAGTGGCCACCGGGTGCAGGCACGACCCAGGGAGACCCAGCGCCAGCCAACCTTCGGGGGCCAAGGGAGGAGAGCGGAAACTTTTACATTTGCTTCTCGCTTCCGAGCCAATTACCCGAGCTCAGCCCTGCAGACCAGCAGCAGCCCTGGATGTTTGGCTCTGCTGTTCCAGAAGGAGACAGAAACCTCAAAGGGAAGGAGGGAAGGGTGCGGTGACGTCAGAAAGTGGCCCTCGAGCATGGAAAAAGCGATGCGCCAGCCAGCCTCCCCCATCCTCCCAGCTGCAGGAGACACAGCTGCAGCATGTGTGCCAGGCAGGGCCCTCTCACCTGCACACGTAAAAAGTATGGGTGAACCAATAAGAACGCAGACCCAAGAAACCCATTGTGCCAAAACGTTCCTGAGGAAGACCAGCCCCATGGGCCTCCAGGACAAGGGGCATCGGCAGCCAGATGCCACCCCACCCCCACCACTCCTTCTCTCCTCCCTCCACCCCTGCAACCTAGA
The DNA here is from genome assembly GCF_000313985.2 of Echinops telfairi. Classification (NCBI taxonomy): domain Eukaryota; kingdom Metazoa; phylum Chordata; class Mammalia; order Afrosoricida; family Tenrecidae; genus Echinops; species Echinops telfairi. The sequence continues at coordinate 42,790,479 of NW_022106189.1, forward strand.
AGAGAGTGGGCCTCCTGATCCCAAGTCCAAGTTCAAACCCACCAGCCACCTCGGTGGGAGAAAGATGAGGCTGTCAGCTTCTGTGAAGGCCCAGGGCAGCTGTGAGTGGGAATCGACTCGTGGCAGCGGCGGCCCTGGTGGGTTGGGTTTGGCTTCTAAAGATACCTGAGCGCCTACCAGGACCACTCCGCAGGCTGCCCCGCACCCAGCACTGGATTGGACAACCTCTGCTGTGGCGTGTCTCATTACCCTATCACATGGATGTGAAGGCTGAGGCTCAGAGTGGTGGTGTGGCCCTGCTGTCACCCCACCCACCTGAGATGTTGACCCCTTCCTCTCCGGCTCCTGCTCCCCGCCCCCTATCCCTTGATGAGCAGGACTTCCCTAAACCCGGCTGCTGGCCAGTCCTAGAGACCTGTTCCGTTTCTTGTCTGTCCCACCTCAAGGTCACCTGTCATGACCATGGCCCCGCACCCCCTTGGCCCGTTCCATTTAACCATAGCCACTGTTGCTTCAGCCTCGCACAACACAGCCTTCTAAGCACCTTCTGGTGGGCAGGTGGGGGACGCCCAGCCAGCTCGCAGACGTCACACACCTGCCCACACTCGACCGGGCGTGCCGGGAGTTGGGTCCACAGGCTGGCACACTCACTGGAGGAGCTGAGCCTTACCCACCCTCCCACGTGACCTGCAGCGCCGCCTCACAGCTGCGTGCTGTGGTCACACCTGTGACGGTCACAGAGGACGTGCCAGCTCCCACTGCATCCAGGTCCCCTCCCTTGAGCCCCAGCCCTCCGTTCTCCACCCCCTTGGCTGGTCACACCCAGCCCCAGGGTCTCCTCCCCTAAGTTGAGTCCTTCCCAAACTGCCCAGGGACCCAGAAAGCACCCCAGTCCCTCTTGGCCCCCACCTGGGAGGGCTTGTGCTAATGGCACCTCTTCCCCAGCCCTATGTCCTCTGGGCCCCACCGCCCTCAGTCTGGCTGCTGGCATGGCGTTGGGGAAGAGTTGCCCCTTCGGGCTGGAGGCTAGTTGCCCTGTGCCGCCCCCAGTCCTTGGCCCCCACTGGCACGGCCTGTCACTTTGATGAAGCGCCCTGGCCAGTCCTTGAGCCGTGTCCCGCTGTACCCCCCACCCCCTCCTGGCTTTGTTTTGCCCGTTCTTCCCAAGGCTCCCAAAGCCTTGAGCTGAGCCTACTGAAATTCAGCTCTGTTGGACTTCTTAGGCTGGGAGTGTTCCCTGCTGCCCACAGACGTGCCCCGGAGCCGGCTGGGGACAGTGGGAGGCCCCGGAGTATCCTGTCCACCCCCAGGCACAAGACACCCCTTGTTCCCAGGGCAGTGTTTACAGGGCCCCAAAGGGCAGGGTGGAGCCTGTGACCCCAGATCACCTACTGTGGGCATATACTTCTGCTGTGACTTTGTGCTCCCCAAACCTGCCCTGTAAGGGGGACCCTCCTCTCCTTTCACAGATGGGGAAACCGAGGCTCCAGGAAGCTGCTTGTTCTGGGGTGGCCGGGCGCTGCAGGGCAGCGGGTCAGGTTCCTTTTAAACTCCATGCTCCCTTCTTCGTTGGTCCCCACCTACCCGTGTGGAGGTCCAGGACTCCAGACCCAGTGCTGGCCGACCTGGTGGGCCAGCTGTGAAGTGACTGAGGGTTCTGCTAGGCAGTGGCCCATTGTTCTGGCTCCTTTTGGCAGTCACACTGTGAATGCTGAGGCCCCGCCTCCCTGAAGCCCCTGGATGAGGTCACCTGCCATCGCGTGGCAGCCGGCCCCACGGATTGGGGGACCTGTGTGCCACGGCTTTGCCAGGGGCTGGGTTTTGGGATGTGAAGCACCGGGCCTTTCTTCCAAGGTGCCTCTAGGTGGCCTTGACCCTGCCGCCCTGCGGTCAGCGGCTAAGCACCCTCACTGCCTATGCCGCCCAGGCCCAGGGTCTCGAGCAGACTGGCATGTGGGGACCCTCCTCGGCAGACGCACCCGCGTCTCTCCAGCGGCAGCACGTTTCACACTGAGAGAAGCAGAGCTGCCCTTCACAGTCGCCGTCACTCACAGGGACCCCGTGTGACAGAGCGGGGCTCTTCCCGTGCTGACACTGTATGGGGGCAGGTGGCCAGCTCCGCTCCCCGTGAAGCCCCGGGTGGGTTTGAATGCTGACCTTCGGCAAGCAGCTGAGCACTTAGCCGTGGCACCTGCAGGCCACCATGACTGTTCTTATTCGGTGCGGCTGACTCGGGCCTGACTCATTGCTTCACCTCACATACCACAGCTCCCACGCCACCCTCGGAATCGCTGCTGTTTGAGCTCCTTGTTAGGGCCACTGTGCCCGTCCATCTCATCCAGGGTCTTCTCCGCTCGCACACACACTCTCTCTCTTTGTCTGACCCTTACTTTACCAAGCATGCTGTCTCCCTCCAGCGACTGGCTTCTCCCAGCAGCAGCCCACAGAGCGTGTAACGGAGCCTAGCCATGCTCGATGCCGAGCAGCTCTCCGGTGGTACTTCCCTAGATAGACCGGTGAATTCGTGTGGTGGTCCACGGTCTGTCCCATAGTCTTCCTCAACACATTGAGTCTTCATCATTGCAATTGCTGGGTCCAATTCATAGTGACCCCTCCCTTGCACAACAGAGCGGACCCCCTGCCTGGCCCTGCCAGCCCCATCCTCACAGTCCCGGCCTCCGGGTTAGTCCACCTCCTTTCTTGGAGGTCTTTCTCTTTGTCATGGACCCTCTGCTTTTACGGAGCAGGGGCCCGGCCCTTCCTGATAACACGCCCAAAGCCCACAAAGTCTCGCCATCTTCACTGCTAAGGAGCATCCTGGCTGTACTTCTCCAAGACAGATTTGTTTGTCTTAGTGACAGTGAAGCTAAAAATGTGTGGTTTGCACTCCCTAGGAACAGCCAGGATTTTGGATGAAGCCATAGGGCTAGAAGTGTGTTTGCAAATAGGCAGCTGCCCTCCCTCCCCCACGTTGCCTGCAGGGCTCAGGGAGGAAGTAGTTACGACTTTGACTATTGGGGTACAGGGGAGATGGAGGAAACCAAGATTCGGTTTTGTGTGCGCACACACTGACGCACGCACACACGTTTAACATACACCCTGTGTGTTGGTTTTACTGAAGATGGCTCTGTGGGGTGGGGGCCCAGGGAGGTGGTGGCAGTGGCAGCACCTAACGGGTGGCTGGAGAAGAAGACCCTTGCCTTTCGCGTCCCACCCCTAGCTGTGAGTGGTCCCTTGGGATCCCACCCCTCTGTCCTGACAGCTGGCCTCCTCAGCTTCATCTGGGTTGCACTGAGCCACTGTAACCTGGTTCTGATAGCCCTCTCAGCCCAGGAGAGCCCCCTGGGAGGCAGGTGGACTTGGCCAGGACTGCCAGTGCTGGCATCTCGTGCTGTTGGCTCAGCGTGACCAGTGACACCCTGCCCTGGTGCCCTGCTGCCTGCATTGTCCACTGGGAAAAGAATGAGTGTGGGAAAAACTGGGTGACTGTTTCAGTCTTCCGTATTTGCCAAGTTAAGAAATTATGTTATTAAAAAAAATTCTTTTTAAAGAGTGACCAAAAAGTTGTGGCTTTATAAAGTCCTTCCCCCCTCTGCTCACTTCCCACCGTCTGCAAGTGGGTCCGATATGGGGAAGCTTGGGGATAGGGGGGACAGGCCACCATCCCCGTCAACGAACGTGTGCATCCTGAAGAGGGGGTAGTCCGTGAGTCAGTCGTGCATTTCAATGGGTCCAGCTGGTGTTCACGTGGGCCGGGGGCCCTAGACCCCACGCTCGGGACCGCACGTGAGGTTCTGACCCATCTAGACCCTGAGGCCCTCCCTGAAGCGCCCAAGTACAGAGGAGCCGTTTCTACAGCGTTGGCTTCGACAGTGGAGCCGGGAGAGCTGGCTGTGAGCCCCGGGCTTCCAGGTCCCTCACGTGAGCTGACCATGGTGGGGCCCAGTCTTCCCACTCCCCACGGACTGCTTCCCCGGGCCCGCTGCGGCTTCTTTCCTCCTCGGCTTCCGGTGTCCTCCGGCCGTGCTGAAACAGTCACTGAGATGGACTGAGATAGGTGTTTACCATCTGTCCTTTGCTGTTTGCTGTGGTCAGGGTACTGCCCAGTCCCTTCCAACTCAGCGACCCATGGGCAATGGAGCAGGCCCTGCGCCACCCTCTCGCTCCTTCTTACGTCGTCACAGCCACGGATGAGGGTCTTCCTCTTCTCTGCCGCCCTCCGCTGCACCAAACACGGCGACCTTCTCCAGGGACACCTTACCGACACGGTCTCACTTAACCTCACCACAGACGCCCCAGACACCTGCCACAAAGGCCGCGCTCTCGGAGGAGGAAACTGAGCCACAGCGAAGACAGGCTGGTGGGGCCGTCCTGTGTGAAGCCTGTCTCAGGATATCCTCCAGGGGCTGACCTTGGTGCCAACCCCACGCCGTGGCCCTCCATCCGACAGCTGAGGCGGCCCAGGTGTTCTTGGAAGGCTGAGAACAGGGGCGGCGTGTGGCTGCCAGGAACAGCAGGCTTCACCCCCCACCCCCGGGCCTCGCCGGCAGGTCCCCTGTAAAGAAAGTGCCTGGGGACTGACTTCATCGTCAGTACACTGTAAACACACACAGGCCCTGGAGGCTGGGCGGCCAGGGACGCTGCCCTCTGCTCGCTGCCTCTCCTCCCGGCCTGCTCCCCTGAGTCGCTAGAGTCACACAGCCTGTGTGACAGCAGCGGAGCCTCAGGCAAAGGCCCTGTGTGGTTAGCTGGTGGGAGTCCTGGGTTCAAATACCTGTTCCATCCCTTCCTCACTCGCTGAGTGAGCTTGCCTTCCAGAGGTTGGGGCAGACTCACGCAGGCAGGGAGACTTCTCACACACGGTCTGCCCATTGGGATCTCTTCATCAACACTCGAATAGGTTTTATAGAATAGCTGTTCTCCTCACACGTTTCAAAAGAAGAGCCAGTGCTACCAATGCTTTCTTTGCCCCTAGTGCCGTTCTAGGCCCAATGTATATTATCTCATTTAATCTCCATACCAACCCTAGGGGTGGGTAGGGACTATAATTTTCCATCAGATTTAAGACACCATTGCTTATAAGACAGCCCCTTGTTTTTGTGCCCACAAGGAAGAAAAGAACGCAGCCAGAGCCCTCCACGCACCCCAGTTACAGACAGCTCTGTTGGACTGTGCCGCTCTGGGTCGATGTGAAACCAAAACCCCCCTCAAGTTGGTTCTGACCCATAGCGACTGAGAGTACCATAGCTACAGGAGCAGATAGCCTCATCTTTCTCTAGTGGAGCAGCCTGTGGGTTTGAACCACCAACCTGGCAGTTAGCAGCCCTACTCTTACCGGCTATGTCACATGCCCAGTACCCAACCCACAGCACTACCAAGTGCAGTATTATTATGCCCATTGTCAAGGCATGGAAACCAAGGCAGAAAGAGAGGAAGCACCTTGTTCAAGGACACAGCCCGTGAGGGCCAGAGCTGCAGCAGGGCCTGGGCTCACCACCACCAAGCCTACTGTAAACCAATGGCTTGGAACTCAAGGTGTAGAGAGGGGTGTGGGCTTGGACTCCAGACCCTTTCCATACTAACCTCGCCGCAGCCTTGAGATGCCCCGACGCCTCCCTGAGTCTGGTGTCCGCACTATACAGCGAAACTGAGACTAGAACTTGGGCCACCGTGTCGTTCCCCCAAACCACTGCCTTGAGTAGGACAGAGTGGAGCTGCCTGCCCCAGAGGGTTTCTTTGCAAGAGCATCTGCGCCCCATCTTTGCCTTGGGAAGTGGCTGGTGGGCTCAAACTGCCGACCTTTCAGTTAGTGGCTGAGCGCTCCACTACTGTACCACCAAGGCCCCTGAGCAGTGGCCCCAGTGCAGGCAGCTGCCATCACCTCCTCTGCTGTCCCCGTCACCATCGTGACCAAGCCACGCCACCATCACCCTCTTCCTCCTCACCATCTTCAGCATCACTGTTGTCGTCTCCTCTGTCACTATCGCCGTCACCCCATCATGACTCTCATCCCCACCCTCACGTCACCATCCCCACCGTCATCCTCGTCCCCACCATCCAGCATCTCTGTGTCACCACCGGCGCAGGCCACCATCCTCACTGTCACCCTATCACCGTTGCTGTCGTCACCGTCGCCACGACGGCAGAAGCAGTGGCAGCCCCCAAACAAAACCACAAAGGTTCCATGGCGTGGATGTGGAAATACACGGGCAGGACTTCTGGGGGACCTTTCACATGCTGCTGTCTCCGAAACCTCTGCTCCCCAGATATATGTCGATGTGCTGGAAAGCACCCCCTGGGGCTGGTGTTTCATGGGCTTCCCCGGCCGGGGCGTGTTAAGAGCTTCCTGAGGTTGGGCAGCGAGCCGGGCCGAGGCGGCCCGACCTGTTGGATAAGGGCCCCTCGGGTTCTTCCACGTAGGAGACGGCTCATCGGGCCGTGTGCAGACCTCTCTTCCTGTGGCCCTCTCGAGGGATGGTGGCCTGGCAGCAGCCAACTCCTGCTCCCTGGACACACACCAGCACCACCACCACCGACGAGCCACGTCCTCACAGTTCCCTGCAACACCAAACTCAGGAAGTGGCACCAGGAGGGGGCCCGTGGCCACATCGGAATCAGGGCCTCAGAGAACACATACTGCTGACTACCGAGCTCAGCCCGCGTCCTCTGCGGTCTCGTTCAGTGGAGGCAAGAGCCCCGTAATGTGGAAAGTGAACAACCCGGCGGCCTTTAAGACCTTCACCGTGGAGCGCACTCACCACCTCTACGGGGTTCTGGAACACGGCGTCACCCCCACAGAGCCCCACACCCCAGAGCGGCCACTCCTGACCCCCTCCCTCTGGCCCCCGCACCCCTAGCAGCCATTGGCCTTGCTGGCTGTGCTGATTCTGGTTTTCCCTCAGTGGAACCACCCAGTGCGGGGCCCCTGGGCTCTGACTTCTCACAGGCCCCGCCGTGTTTCTAAGGGGCACCCACGTGTGCCGAGTCCTGGGCCGTAGCTCCGTATCAGGGCTGAGTGCTTCTCCATTGCCTCGACACGCCGGCCGGCCGCGTGCTGCTGCCTGTTGAAGGCGGTTGGGGGCTGCTCTCCCTCTTGGTGGTGGGGATGCGTGCCGTCGTGGACATTCCAAGCTGGGGACCTGCTTGCCCTAGATATAGGGCGTATACCTACCTACCCATGGAATTGCTGAGCACCTTAGGGGCAAATATCTCCTTTCACCCTCACCCTAACTCCCTGGAGTGACCACAGGTGGGGGAGCAACGCGGAGTGACTTGGCTCTTGGCAAACAGCTCAGTAGCGGTAGGGATGGGACTTGAACCCAGGGAGCCTGACCTCCAGAAGTCCATCCACCCTCAGGGCCATCTCTCTGTCCTTGCTGTTGGCCTTACTACCCTCAGCCCCCACCCCAGGATGGCTCCCAGAACAGTCCTTCTCCAACTTTTCCGTCTCTGAACCTGAGAGGGCCCAGGAGGGGCTTTTAAAAGCCCCTATCAGCTTGGAGGAGGGCAGGCAGGGCTGGAGGGGGAATATAAGCAGTGGGGAGGGTTCCTCTGGGAGTCAGAACCCTGCCCTAAATGGCAGTAAATGGCCGCATAATTACTCCCTGGTGCTCAATGGGAATGTTTTCCAGTTACAAGGAACGCTGGTGTCTGAGTCAGCAGTGGGCCACGCTGCCAGTAAACAGAGAACACCCCGCTTATTCCAAGCCCGATTTCCAGCAGACGCCCTGCACCCAAGCACAGCCCAGAACCCCTGCAAGCAGCGCCCTCCATGGACACTGCCAGCCCCGCTGCACCCACAAGCGCCCGTCACAGGAGGGCGCTCTCTGGCACACAGCACAGCACAGATCCAGCGAGTGTGCTGCTTCGCTGCCAGCCCAGGTCTTTCGGCACAGCCGCTTCGGAGGTGGGGGCCTTGCTTGCCCTGGGACACTTGACAGACTGATGTGGGGGGTGGGTGGAGGCGGGGAGAAATGATATAAAAAGTAAAAAAAAAAAAAAAAGAACACCCAGAATGCAGAGCTGCCCGGGCCTTGAGTTCGAGGGCCGGAAGTGCTCCATCACCCGCAGCGCCTGAGGATGGCACTAGACGATCGGGGATGCCGGGGTGAGGGCTGTGTCACCCAGAGAAGGCAGAGGACCTTCCCCGCCTGCTGTGTAAAGCGAGGGAAGAGGGGGCGTTGCTATTTGAAAGTATTTAAATTTCTCTGAAGGCCCTTGGCACTCAGAGGGTAAGCTCTGGCTCCCGCGGCAGCTGACCTTGGCCGTCTGACTGGGCAGTGAAAGAGGGAATTGTTCCTGGGGCTGCCGGCGGGTTGTTGCCAACAGCTGGGCTGCGTAGCCTCTTTGTCTCCCTGTCCACGGTGGGCAACGTTGGGAAAGTCCGGGGCCTCATTGAGGTCTGTGTGAACGAGCCCCCCATGTCACAAATGACCCCCCCCATCTCCAGCCCCTAGGTCAGGGCTCGGGGCCTGGCAGGCAGCTGTGGGCTAAGGTGGCAGCAAAAGAGGCTCTGTTCTTTCTTGGACCTGGAAGGCGAAGGCCGGCCAGTCACTGCTTACTGTCTGCGGAGTGACTCTCCTGGGCGGAATCTGAACTCGCTGTCGACCAGTGGCCAATCTGGCTTCTTTAAAAATAAGCCTGTGGGCATGCTTGTCCCTGGAAAGATGGGGATCAGCACTCAGTGAATGTTGTCAGCAGCGTCTCCTATGGAGGCCACAGAGCTGGAGGGGAATGGCCAGGTCCCCGGTTGAGGGCCTTCTTTGAACGCAAGCTCTTCTTCCGCTGCGTCCTCACGGAGACACTTCAGGGGCCACCCTTCCCAAATGGTTTCCAATCAAGACTAGGCTCTGAACAATCCTGTCGCAGACACTCAGTGCTGTTGACAGTGGCCAAGGAGAGGGACAGCTCCGTAGACTTAACCTATTAGGAAGGAAACTGGTGACTAGGTTTTGGTGGACAAAGAGGGCGCAGGAATTCTGGGAGAAAAGTGAGAGACAACGGATGGAACTGGGCCAGAAGCACCAGGGGAAGGATGGGTTAAGAGAGCAAGAAGGTGCTTGATTTGACCCCAGCGGCCGTCTGTTCTAGGCCTGGGGGAGCGGGGAATGACCACGCAGTTCTGAGTGTGGGTGGCTCCCAGGTGTGGTTGTCACTGACCAGGCTTGGGCAGACAGCGTTGGGAAGTGCTGGGGGGTCAGCTTTTTGGAGGCCCGAGGTGGTCCAGATAGCAGGGTCCAGCAGTCAACCATCAGTGTGCAAACTGCACAAAGGCGAGAAACTTTGTTCTCATGACGAGGTCGGACACCCAGAGCACATGGGAAACATGTCTACAACACACAGGAGCAGCTCAGGTAATACTGGACAAACGAATCGACTGAGTTTGGAGCTCAGACAACAGACTCAGTGTGGCTTTTAGATGATTACAAGTCAGGGTATATGTGTATGCTATTGCACACATCCATGAGTATGCGCGTGCGTGTGTGTACACACACGTAGATGAAGTCCATCCTTAATGTCAGAGGAATAGCCTTATCACTGAGAAATGTCTGTCCAAGAGTTTTTTGTGGGAATCGCCAAGGGCATTGGTCTGACATTAAGAGGATATCAGCGTAGATTGCTTAGAGTAACTCAGGGCTGAGGTCACGTGTGCCTTGTTTCATCCCACGAGGGAGATGGATACCCTTGGGAACAAACTTAATTCGTCTGTGCGGCCCCTGACTAGGTGACGGGAGGTGATCTTCTGCCCTTGAAGGCACCCGGAGAACCTGGGTCTTCACCTCTCTTCCTTGTCTGGTTCACGGATGCTGCTTTCCAAGGATGGAGCCCCAGGGGCTTTGGGCCTGGACACACAGCACGGCAGAGCCTTCTTCACTCACTAGAACCTTATCTGATGGTCCAGGCTCATGCCTAAGCGATCTAGGGTAGAGTCTACTGAAAAATGGCCTGTTGGTATCGCACACACGCTGGCACATCCTGTTTGCCATGTCTCACTAAGATCTGCTCATTCTCAATGTGGTGTAGGCTTCATTGGGTGGGCACACGGTGATGTACACTTTAAAAAAAATCATTTTATTGGGGGCTCATACAACTCTTATCACAATCCAAACATACATCAATTGTGTCAAGCACGTTTGTGCATTCATTGTCCTCATCATTCTCAAAGTGTTTGCTCTCCACGTGAGCCCTTGGTATCAGCTCATTTTCTCCCTCCCTCCCCGCTCCCCCTCTCTCATGAACCCTTGATAATTTATAAATTATTAATATTTTGTCATGTCCAACATCTCCCTTCACCCACTTTTCTGTTGTCCGACCCCAGGGAGGAGGTTATATGTAGATTCTTGTAATCGGTTCCCCCTTTCTACCCCACCTTCCCTCCACCCTCTGGTATTGCCACTTTCATCACTTGCCCTGAAGGGGTCATCTTTCCTGGATTCCCTGTGTTTCCAGTTCCTAACTGTACCAGTGTACATCCTATGGTCTAGTTGGATATGTAAGGTAGAATTGGGATCATGATAGTGGGGGTGGGGGTGGGGAAGCATTTAGGAATTAGAGGAAAGTTGTATGTTTCAGTGTTGCTACACTGCAACCTGACTGGCTCTCTCCTCCCTGCGACCCTTCTGTTAGGGGGTGTCCCATTACCTACAAATGGGCTTTGGGTCCCCACTTTGCACTCCTCCTCATTCACAATGATATGCTTTTTTGTTCTTTGATGCCTGATAACTGATCCCTTCACCACCTTGTGATCACACAGGCTGGTGTGCTTCTTCCATGTGGGCTTTGTTGCTTCTGAGCTAGATGGCCGCTTCAAACCTTTAAGACCCCAGACTCTATCTTTTGATAGCTGGGCACCATGTACACTTTTACCCGTTTTATTGTTGGTGGGCATCTATGAAGTGTTGCTGGGAATCTCTGGGCTTTGCTTTTGATGAACATCTGCACACATACCTGAGCAGTGGAGATCTTGGGGCTTCATTCAGCTTTTGTAGAGTCCACCAAAGCATTTATCGATGTTGTTTTATCCATTGATATTCCCATTAGCATTCTAGTTGCTCCACAAGCTAACCAACATTTGCTGGTATCTTTTTATTTTTAAGCCATTTGGGTAGGTATGTAGTGACATTGCATGGAGGACTTGATTTGTATCCCAAAGCCTGAGCTTTCAATGCATTTGCCTTTATGGAACATTGGCTTCATTCGTCTCAATCAGTATGTTGTCTGGTGATCGAAATGCTGTCGGTAAGCGGTGCTTGGCACACAGGAGAATTCAGTTATCGGGAAGGTGACCACGCAGAGGCACGTTCAGTTGTGGGTCTAAGCGCTTAACCGTGCCCTCACAAAAGACAGATCCTCTTGAGCCCCGCGGCTGCAGGGAGAGTCCATGTTTCTCCTTCTTTCTCCTCTGTGTTCTTGAGCTGGAAACATCCCAACCTCATACCCTTTGTCCTGTGGAGTAGAAGAGGTGACATTAGCCTGAGACATTCAAGGTAGATCCTTGGCCATGACCTTGGCGTGGGCCCTACCAGCCTCCTTCACAAGGTCAAATGAGCCCACCTATTGGGCATGGTAAAGACCTTCCTGTGCAATGCTAACCAATTGGGGCCATTTCCGTTTGGATTTAATTTGAGCAGCTGGTACCTCTGCAAACAGTGAACCGCCCGAGGAGGTGGTAACTCCATATTGAGGGATACAAGTTCTGGCCGGCTGAGGTGTGTTGGGCTAGAGCTGCATCCAGGTGGACATGCGCTGTCAGCGGCCACCTTCTCGCACCTCATTGGCAGGCGGCGACAGCCACATGTTTACAGTGAGCCCAGATTTGCTGTGTTAGTTTCTTTTGCTCCGCACACCTGAGCAGCACACTAAAGAAAGCCCAGGCAGCTTCCGGAGTGGGTCTAGGCTGGACTATCCCATACCTGAGGCTGGCTGGTGAGATGGCCAGAAACCTGAAGGATACCTGTATGTACCTCCCACGGGGGCCTTGTCCCACGTCTCACCCCTCTTCTGCTTCCTGATTTCCTCTGTTTCCTGGGCCAATAGGGGCCCAGTGATCATTGAGCGTTAGCGGCCTGCTGGTCACCACTCTGGGGCTTTGGGGATGTGAGCCAGCACCAGACACATCAGGACTTTAGGCTCAGCTCAACTGCTTGCAAGTGGCCCTGCCTCTTGGTACTTCATTGATGCTGCCATTAATGGACCCATAATCATGCCCACCATCGCCGCTGCCCCCGGCCGAAGGGAGAGGAGCTGGTGCAGGATTGTCCTCGGGTGTTATCCTGCCCATCCTGCTTACCATGACCTCGTGGGACAGGGCAGAACCGCCCCATAGGTTTTTCTCAGATGTAATGTTTATGGAGCCTCGGTGGCATAGTGAGGGAAGCGGTGGGCTGTTAACTCAGGGTTGGTAGTTCAAACCAACCCGCTGCTCCATGGGAGAAAGATGAGATTGTCTATTGTCTGCTCCTGTAAAGCTCTACCGCCTCAAAACCCTACAGAGCAGTTGAATTCCAACCTACACGGTCACTGTGAGTTGGAATAGGCCGGCTGGCCGTGGGTTTGGTTTGCGTTGGGGGTGCAGTGATTAAACACACAACAGCTAACCGGAAGGGTGATAGTTCAAACCCACCAGTTGCGCCTTGGGAGGAAGACCAGGCTTCTGTAACGATTCACTGTTTTGTGAACCCTATGGGGAGTCCCACACAGTCCTTTAGGTTTCTCCCGAGTCAGAATGGACCTCGGTGGCAGAGGTTTGGATTTCGAATCCTTACAGAAACAGACTGCGGGTCTTCACAGAGATGCTGGGAGGCGTTGAACCACCAGCCTTTCGGTAAGCAGCTGGGCACTGCATGTGTCCACCACTCAGGCGCCTCGATGCCAAACTGCCCAAACCTGAACCCGACTCATGCCCGCTTTCTGGGACTCTGCAAACCTTTGTGGGAGCAGATAGCCTCATCTTCCTCCTTCAGAGCGGCTGCTGGGTTTGAATCGATGGCCTAGCTGTTCAGCAACCCAACAGAACCACCAGAACAACTTGCCTGTTGCTCCTACAGATTTGGGGGCCAGGGCTACAGTCAGCCCCCAGTGGGGACATTGCTGGCAACAGCGACCTGTGGGACCTGGCCTACTGGACCCACCAGCTCGCCACTCCATCCCCTCACCTGCCCGTCTGTCCACACACCCTCTGGTGTAAGGATGAGAAGACACTCCACTTGTCTCTTTCGCGTGTTACCACGGGTTGCATACTTGTATTCCATTACTCATCTGATCAGAGGGTGGCCAACTCTGGCCCCTGGGCCACCCACATTGGCTGCTCTTGTCCTCGGAGTGATGCTCCAGGTGACCTGTGTCCAGTCCTCCAGCACCTCGGTACACAGCTCCTATGTCCAGTAGAGAAGGGGGTCCTAGAGGCTGGTCACCTTCTCAAGCCCCCAACGAGGACTCGGTGGGAAGGCCTAAAACTGGAAATACCCATCTCTGACTCTATTATTAAACCTCTCAAGCCATTTGGCCATAAAAGGGGACAGCTGCCGTAACTGGACTCATGATTAATGAGCTCATGATGGGCCTCCTGACCTCCGTGGAGTGAGGTCCGTGGAGGCCCCACAGCTGCTCTGCCCTCCCAGCCGGCTCTGGGTGCTGCTCTCCCGGGGGTTGGGGCCAGGCGAGGGTGGTCCTACTCAGTGCCTAAGGAGGGTGGGTTTGGGGGAGTGCTGGTATCAGACGCGAGGAGGTGGGTGAGGGAGTGGTCCAGCAGCAGGGATGCCCTGATCCTCACTGGGGCATCTGGGGCCCAACTCCAGATTGTGACAACCATACTGCTTGTCATTGGCCCCTCAGAGCTGGCTGTCACCCTGGGCACCTGCTTCCTCGCTGCATAAAGAGGCCTTGAATTAAGCTTTGTGGGACCCTCTGTGGAGTTTGAACAGACTCCTACTTCCCCCTGCTGAAGGCAGGCTGCCTTGCCCCTTGGGGGAGCATGCTCCCAGGAACCTAGAGGGGGCCTTGCCTCACTCTGGGAAACCTACCCGACCTCCCCCTCCTCATCCACATCCTCTGCGCAGGGTGACAACGTAAAGTCACACTCCAGCCATCATCGCCTCACCACACAACCATGGAAACGAGTGTCCCTTTTAAATCGAGAGGCAGTTCACAGTTGGACGTCACCATTGAAGTATGTAGTTCGGTCAGTCAGTATATCTACAAGGAATGCTGGTAGCGCAGCAGTTTTACGTGTTGGGCTGTGATCTGCAATGTCTGCAGTTCGAAGCCACCGGCCACTTCTCGGGAGAAAGACCAGGCATTCCACTCCTGTGGAGGGTGACAGTCTGGGAAACTTACAGGGGCAGCTCTGCCCTGTCCTGTAGGGTCGTTGTGAGTCAGCATTGACTCGACGGCAGGGAGTTTGAGTCTATCCACAGACGTCCACAACCATCGCTGTCTTCAGAACTTTCTCTTCACCCCAAAAGGAGCCCCAAGCCCTTTCCCAGATCCTGGCCACCCTGAGCCTGCGTGGCATCTCTGTGGACCCGCCTCTCCTGGACACTTCTTACTAATGGGACCATCCAGTCAAAGTTTGGCTTCTGTTGCTCAGCACAATGTCCCCAAGGTCCCTTCCTTTTGTGGCCTGTGTCAGGAAGCCACTCCTTTTGTATGGCCGTGTTGTCCGTCGCACAGGTACACCACTGCCTGCAGCAGCAGCCTTCCCAGGAGAAGTGGGCAGCTATACGTCTGTCTACTCCATTGTGTAGCTGTCCTGCTCCAGGGCTGTGTTTGCTTCACAGGCTGGTGAGCCAGCCCCCTGAGAGCACTGCCTGGGGGCCACTGGACTGGCTCACCGGTTGTTGGTGTGGCTAGGTGCTGTCCAGGGGAGTCCTGCCCTGAGCGACGCTGTAGGTTACTACAACTGCACCCCAGGGGTTTTTAGCTTTTCACCTCTGAAGCAGATCAGCCAGGTTTCTGCCCCATGGGGCTCCGGCTGGGTTTGAACCTCCACCCCTTGGGTTCCCAGCCCATCTTGTAACCAGAGTTCCACCAGGGCTTCTTGCTCATCAGGAAGCCGTAGACCTAATGATGGGCCCGAGGTAATGAGAAGAAGTTTCATGCTTTTTCCACCAGTAAACGTTTGCATTATGCATTTTTTCATTAAAAAAACAAACAACACCTACTCCCATGTAGATAGTTCTATCAGAGGGACGTGTGTAGGGTTCCCAAAGCTGTGGGTCTTTACCAGAGCAGACAGCCTCATTGTTTTTTCTCCCGTGGGGCAGCTAGTGGGTTTGAACCGGGGACCTGGCAGCCCCTTGCTCACCCACATTGCGACGTCTTTTCATTAGTACGCTATACCTGTATTTTTTATTCCACGTGCATTTTTTCTGCTATATTTTTGTTTGGAACATGTGGCTGACGTGTCCAGTGGCGTTCTCGTAAGTCTTGGAGCCTTTTGATGGTGGGGGTAGCTAGCGTGTGGGGAGGGGTGTCTGGTTCCCTGCAGCAGCCCCTCCCCCGGCAGGGTTCCTTTCCTGCTCTGCCAACATTGCCTAGGAGGTAGGAAGACACCACCTTTCCCATCCTGCAGACCTCCGTCCCCAGCCCAGGTGTAGACTCCTCACCTGTCTCCGCTCCAGGGCGTGGCTGGGCATCCCATCGATTGGCTGGCTCCCAGAGCCCCGCCTCTCCCTGGCCTGGCCTGGAACTGCCCCAAAGCAAGCATTCCCTTCCAGCGTTCATTTTCCAATTACCAGGCGACTATCAAGCCCACCCATGACTTTAAAAAAAATCATTTTATTGGGGGATCGTACAGCTCTTATCAAAATCCGTCCGTCCGTCCGTCCGTCCGTCCATCCATCCATCCATCCATCCATCCATCCATCCATCCATCGTGTCAAGCAGGCTGGTACATATGTTGTCATCATTTGTCATCTTGACCATAGCTTTTACCTTTATGATTCAAATCTGATCAAAAATAACAGCTGGGGTGGACTGAGTGAGGGCTCTTGGGGTCACGCCACAGACGCGCGTATGTGTGGACGCCTGTGCCGGAACTTCCTAACAGCCCCGCCCGCCGTCGCCGAGTCGCGTGGGGACGCACGTCGCACGTCGCGTGGGCACGCTGTTGCCCGTAAATGCCGTACGCCCCTCGGCTCAGGTTTGCGACCGCGGGCGCGGCGCGTGTGGACGGCGTGCGAGAAGATGTGTGCTGGACGTGCGGCCCACGCTGGCCCCACTGGCCGTCGATTCCCACCCACCCCGCCGCCTTCCCAGCTGACGTTTCCCTCCCGGATGAAAGAGAACGGATGCCACAGCATTTGGACAGGCTTTCCCGAACGCCTGCCAGTGCGCTCCTGCCCTCGGGGCGGGCCGAGCTGCCGGTGCCTTGGGGACCCGCCTGGTCGTTGGCAGTGGTGGCCCTCCAGGCAGAAGCAGCGCCGGTCTCGTTGGGTGCTGGCCCGTGGGTGAGGTGCGGGGCAGCCAGGCGTGCACTGGGAACTCGGCTGTCTGGCACACCATCACCCCCGGGTGCCTCAGTTTCTTTTTGTGTAGTGCGAGTGAATACAGCTCCCCACTCCCCATAGCTGCCCCATGGTTAAGTTAGATGTTCCCAGAACCTGGTCACTTGCGTGCCCTTCGCCTGCCATTGAAGGCACCGAGCAACAGGGGGCGCTGCACAGCCCCAGCTTGGCCAGAACTGGTCCACTAGCATCAGTTGGAGGGTGACCATCAGCCTCTCCGAGAGAGGAAGACCAGGCTCTCCACTCCCATCAGACAGCTACTCTCGGAAACCCACAGGGGCAGTTTTACCCTGTGCCATGGGGTCACTGTGAGTCCGTATTGACTGGTCGGCAGTGAGTCTTTTAGTTTGAGTCTCTCACTACAGATGTGGCTACACCAAGCTGGGCTGGGAGGACTCCGGGGCTGAGAACGAGTCTTCCCTTGGCATAGTTCATGCTGCTTTTAGGGTACAAGTAGGACAGACCTGACTCCCCAGAGACTCAATAGCACGGGCTTCAGCCTTGCTTTAGGAATGGCAGGCAGCGAGGTCTCCCAGGACCCCCCATATCCCTCAAGGTCTGGCATTCTCTGGTCCAGTCAGGCCCTAACTGAGGCCTGGGGCATGAAGTGCAGTTTAGAAACCAAGACAGACTAGAATGGCTGTCTTTGTAGCCTGCTCACCAGAGATCCCAAGATGAACCCACCCCACCCCCTGAGGACCCCAAAGGAAGGATTTCTTGACCCTTCCTGTCTTCTCTGGAGGGGAAGCAGCATCCCCAAGAGCAGAGCTGAGCCCACAGGGACTCAGGCCCTCCACTGTCCAGTCAGCTGGAATTCACCTGAGTGAGAACGAACGGTACTTCTAGCGAGACCCCTCAAGCTGGCTGGTGGCCCCAGCCCAGGCCTTCACTCTCTGCCAGAGCACCCTGCTCTCTCTAATGCCGCTCTAATGAGAGCAATTTGGCAGTGAGGGAAAATACGCGCTTACCCTTTGTCCCAGTAATTCCATTTCTGGGAATCTGGCCTAAGGAAATAATCCTAAATATAGGGTAGAAAAACACGTTTCACAAGGATGTTCGTTGCAGAGTTAGTTGTTTATAGTGGCATCGAATGGAACAAGGGCCTGTCGGGGAGTGGGGTTGGGGCAGGCGCAGAGATTGTGTCAATGATAGTAAAGTTTTCACAACCTCTCAAAGGGCAGCTCAGGAGCTAAGGCTTCACAACACGGGCTCTGCATATGTTGGTGCACAGCACGCAAAAAGAAAGTTACCTAAGCATTTTCCCTGGCAGTTGAAAACATGTGTACGTGTATATATACGTGTGTACATTTCTTTAACTGCCATTGCCTAGAAGAGGCTAGGGTAGACGTGCCCCTGCGGGTTTCCAAGGCTGCCGGTCTTCACGGGAGTGGGAAGCTGCTTCCTCCCGACGCACAGCTGGTGGTTTCAAATGCCCGACCTTGCCATTAGCAGCCCAATGGTTACCCCACTATGCCACCAGGGCTTCTTGTACTTAGACACAAATACGTCTATGTTGTCGTTATCAGGTGCCGCCAAGTCAGCCCCAACTCACGGTGTACATTTTGTACAGCAGAACAAACCACCGCCCAGGCCTGCACAGTTAAGTTTGTTGAGCCCCTTGTAGTTGCCATGGTGTTAACCCATCTCACCAGGGGCCCTCCTCTTTTGTCTCTGCCCCTCTGCTTGACCAAGCATGGTGATGCTGATGTCCTTCTGCAAGGACTGGTCTCTCCTGAGAACATGGCCCAAGTACATGAGACAAAGTCCCAGCCATCCTCGACTTTAAGGAGCATTCCGGCTGCACTTCTTCCAAGTCAGGATTGCTTGTCCTGCTGGCAGTCAGGGCCCTCTCGGTCTTCTTTTCTGGCAGCACCACATTTCAGATGCATCAACCCTTCAGTCTTCCTTCCTCCATGCTCAGTATTCACATGTGTAGGAGGCGATTGAAAACACACACACACACACACACACATCTGTGTGTTTATATGTAATAGCAATGAAGGAAATACGCTGAAGTGCTAGTGGTGGCCTTGATTGGGTTTTTGGATTTCATCAGGGAGATAGTAATCCCACACTATCATTAGGGTTTGAGCATGGTGGTTTATGGAGTTAGAACTGGCAGGCAGTGAAACCCCTCATGGCAGTGAACATATCTGTGAGATTGGACAGAGCCGGCACTTGATTTACTACTGCCTCAGTCAAGGCTGAGAACATTTCTACACCCCCCCAAAAAAGTTTCCTCACGAAACAGCAACAGCAAGGCCACTGCCACCAACTTGGTTCCAACTCACTGCACCCCCATAGAACTGAGCAGAACTGCCTCTGTTCATTTCCAAGGCTTTCACTCTAAAACGGGATCAGAAAGTCTCGTTTTTCTCCTTTGGTGCGGCTGGTGGTTTTCAACTGCTGACTTTGTGCTTAGCAGTCCAACGCCTAACACACGACACCACCTGGGCTCCTAAGTTTCTCCTTAGTTTATGCACTTCAGTAATCAGTTCCCTCCCCCACCTCTTCCCCAACCTGCCCCCAGCTATTGACAAGTCCAGCCCTGACTCCTGTGTCCCGGTAGTCTTGCTGATTATACGGTATCATGTAAGCAGAGTTTATGTACAATGTGGCCCCTATGGGTCTTACCTAAAAACAAAAACAAAACCACTTTAGCTTGGTTGGCATCCCCTTAGACTTACCGCCCAGAGCTGGGTTTCCTAGTTTCCTGATATGGAGAACTTGATGTGTCCTTTCCTGTAATCCGACTCCCTACCCATGCTGGTCAGGAGCCCTTTGGGCATAGTGTTTACACGTTAGGCTGCTCACTGCAAGGTCAGCAGTCTCACCTGCCCTACAGGGTCCCTATGAGTCAGCGTGGACTTGGTGGCCGTGAGCACCTAGGCTGGAGCCACGGAGGCACAGTAGTTTGAGTGTTCAGCTGGGAACAGACAGGTCAGTGGCTCTACCCCACGAGCTGATCTGTGGAAGAAGAGACCTGGCAAACCGCTCCTGGAAATGTTACAGCCTCAGAAGCGCGGCAGGCAGTGCTCCTTGCTACCTTGTCATCTGTGGGCCTGTTAGGAACGGACCGTGGGCAGGGAGGGGGTTTGTCCGGTTGGCAA
>NW_022106189.1:42811166-42812966 GCF_000313985.2 Echinops telfairi
CTCGCTGTGAGTCAGAATGGACTCGATAGCGATGCGTTTGGTTTTTCTATTGTGCTTTGTTTTCCACAAGCGCCAAACAGAGAAGACTGGTCTCGTGATCTAAGTTTATACGCAACTTTCTGGAAAGATGAAACCTGCAAGGGAAAGGACTTTTCCCTGGAACTTTTGGAAGCCCCCTTGCAGAGGCACCTGGCGCTCTCCTCGGAAGAATGCGCATACATTCATGCTCATTGTGGGCACTAGGGGGCACATTTCCAGGCAGGTTGAAAATGATGAAAAGCACTTTCCTGATCAGCAGAAGTGCAGAGGCAGAGCGAAAATGGAATGTTATGTAACCGCGAGGTCTAAGAGAGGACTACAGGCATGGCTGGATCCAGGGGCTGAGTGATGGTGCTCAGATTCAGCGTCATTCAGCATGCCCTGGTCCTGCTTTTGTGAACTGGCTTAATGGCCAAAGCGGGCCTTTCCCGGTGGCCGGAAAGATGGGTGGCCTGCAGCCCCAAGCTGTATTCTCAGAGCTTGCTACTCAGCCAGTGAGAACCCTGTTTCCATCCAGTATCTTTCTGTAAAGCCCTAGGGGAGATTCCGATGGGCTCCCGTTCCAGTCCCCTGCAGGAAAGCACTGCCCTGGGGTACGTGCCCACCCGTGATCCCAGGGAGCTAGCTGCCTTTTGCTTGGGCCTCCACCCATCAACACATGGAGTGGGACAGAAGGCGCCTTGGGAAAGGGGGCCAGACACAGCAGCAGCCTCTTACACAGGGCCCATGTGGATGTGCGCCACTGCAGGAGGCTCCGCCCCCAGCCCAGCAGGAAGCCTGAGCGGTCCTGCCAGTGGGAGGATGGTACCACCCACACACCCCGGAGCAGCTGGGCTGTTGTGTGATAACACTGCAGCCAAGTGACACAGGAGGACAGTGGTCGCGGCGGCTCAGAGAGCGAGCCTCGAGGGGCCCCCACGCCCTACTCTGTCCCAGACTCATCCTTGCATCTGCTCTTGTCCTTGCCAGTCTTCGAGGAGCCCTGGGGGCCCTGTGATTGCACGTTGGGCTGCTTGCCTCAGGGCCAGCAGTTTGAAATCCTCCGGAGAAAGCCAAGGCTCCCTCTCCCTTAATTTCAAGTTCACCGTCTCAGAAACAACCCACAGGGGCCGTTCTACTCTGCCCTCTTGGGCCGCCATGAGTTTGGTTTGGGCTTTGTTTTGCTGCCTGTCTGAGGACTGCTCACGACACACAGTGTCCTGGGGTGGCCAGTAGCTGCCTCCTGGGCTGGAGAAGGGGTGCCAGTGGCAGAAGGCTTGGGAGGAGCTTGAGGGTACCTGCCGTGGCTGTCTAGTGTATTCTGGTTCTCGGCACCCTCTGTGGGCCAGACCAGAGTTGGGGGCCCCGTGGGGTTTTCAGGGGCTGGTTTGCTAGGCCTGTCTTCTGAGGCACCGCAGGGTGGACTCGAACCCCACCTCCCTGCCGTTTGCTTGGCAGCTGAGCATGTGAACTGTTTGGAAGCCCAGGCCCAGGGCGTCCCAGCCCACGGGTATCCCATCGTAAGGACTGTCCTGCCAGCCCTGCTTCCTGTGCTGGGGCAATAGAATGTACACAAGGACTGCATCCCCAAGGGGGACCCAGGGAGGCTGTGACTCACCAGCTGGGGCAGGGAGGGCAGAGAGGGCTCCCCAGGGATGGCACTGTTACAGCCGGGCACGGTGGGATGAGTAGGAGGGTGCCAGGACGGGGGTGGGGGTGGGGGGGTTGGAGAATGCCAGGCGTGAATGTGAGGGCCCTTGCTGCTCTGGAGAAGAGGGTGGG
>NW_022106189.1:42813883-42824580 GCF_000313985.2 Echinops telfairi
GGGGCTCTGATTTGGGGCCCCCCTGGGTTGGGCTGGAAGGCAGGGAGGGTACTGAGCAGGGCTTCCTTCAGGCCTCAGCGAGTCCAACTGCTTCCCTTTGTCCAGATCCAGCTGGACGCACTGTAAGGGTTCCCAGAGCACCACCCCCTGCCCCGAGTGTGTCCTCCTGGGGGCACACTCCCCTGCTCAGGGCCGGCCAGGGCCTGGATGGGCAGCCAGGTGTACCGTCTGCGGGTCAAGGCCAGTGTGAACGCTTTTGGACACCCAGGATTAACACCTCGCTAGGCCTGCTTTGTCCCGAACAGACCGGATGCTTTAACGTCACGTATCTAAGACACCTAAAGAATATGCAGCCTGTCAGTCTGGGTGGCCATGTCCAGAGGGCTCAGGAGCCTCATGGCTCTCCCGCCCTGTCGGGCCTTTCCCTGCCCCCGGGCAGGCCACCCTGCACTCTAGTGGAGTGGCCTCAGAGCTCCCGGGCTGCTTGGCATTCCAGCATCTCTGTACCCCCAGCGGGGCCCCATCACGTCAGCAGTGCTCTCTGCTGGGACCCAGGCTCCCTGTCTCTCTTGCCTTCTCCCTGGGGTCTCTGTCTCTGGCTGGCTTTCACCCATCTCTCATGTCCCTGGATTCTCTCTGTTTCTGTTTGTCTCCTACTCTGCAGTTCTCTCTTTCCTCATCTCAGGCTTCTTCCTCCACATCTCTCACTGCCTCCCCTCCTCCCTCCCGGGTGTTGTGAGACCTGCACAGACCTCCAGACCTCAAGGGACAGCCCCATCCTCGGTCAAGTGGCCAGATTAAGGCGCCAGCCTCAAGGCTGGCCCCCCTCAGCGAACTGCCAGACACTCCCCTAATGCCTCGCTATGAGACACCCCGGCTACAGAGAGGACGTGGTCATCCTCTCTCTTCCCTTAATGCTCTCTCTGCTGGCTTTCCATCTCACGGAGGCCAGCCCCCTAAGTGCATGAGCAGCCTAATGAAGGCATCCTGGGGGCTCGTGGGTGGACGGTATGGCGGGTTTTGAAGAGCAGAGTGGCGGCAGGCTGTCCCCTGGGGATTTCTGCTTCACAGCCAGGCTTCTGCTCATACAGAGGGGGTGGGGGTCGGGGGCCACAGAGCCATGGCTCTGAGAGGAAGGCTTTGCTTCGGGAAAGGGCAGGGCAGGAAGGAGCCCTGATGCGGGTTCCTGGCCTGACTTTCCTGCTCCTTGGGCCACCAGACAACCGTTACCCCAAGCAAAGGCAGTGGGGTCGGGCAGGACAGACTGCCCTGTCCAGTACAGACCCTAGGCTCACCTGGTTGTTGGTGCGCAAACGTAACTTATTTCAAAAACCCAAAGAAAAGCGTCAACTGGAGCCTGGATGGAAAGATCCCTCCGGTTTGGAAAGCAGGTGTGTTTTTTCCCTAAGAAGCTGGAGCTTTGGGAACAGCCAGCCGCCCAGGGTGCACCCCCGGCTGTTTTTCTCACCTTGCCAAACAATACAGCCATGGAAGCGCTTGGCAGCTTTCGAAGAGGAAATGAGGCAAAGTTTGCCTGGACCGGGGCCCTTTCTGTATTGGAAAGCCGTCTCTCGAGGAGAGATGGCTCTGGCCTGAGCAGGCCTGACTGCTTCTCGGTGACCAGTGGGCTGCTGGAGGGGGCTCTTGCTCAGGAGTCAGGCCAGTGCCCACTGCCTGCTGGCTTGGCCTGGCCCAACTCCCACAGGGCTGGGGGGCGAGGGGGGAGTGTGCACCAGCGGTGCTCCCCCAGCTGAGGGCGCAGCCAGAGTAGCTTTGCCCTAGCCTGGAGGTGACTTAGATATGACAGACTGACATCGACGGCCCTTGTGATGGCAGACCACCGAACCTCTTCTGAGGGATGGTCTGCCTCAAACCCTGACTGGTGAGAGGAGGCCTCTGAGCTGTTTGGACCAAGCGTCTGAGTTCCCCCTCCCTCGGGCATCAGCAGAGCACTTTGTGAAGAGGGTACTTCCAGGGGACAACCCTGATCGGTAGCATCTGCTGGTGTCTGTGGTGTGAATGCTGTTAGCACAGGCTGTCGGGAGGCATGCAGAGTTGGGATGAGGTAACACACAGTCAGTCCGTCAGCTCTGGCGTATGCTGGCTGCTACAGGCCAGGCCTGTCAAACCCTTTTGTGTTTGTTTTTTTCACCTCCCGGACACCTTGTCCAGTAGATGTTCGAGTTGGTGGTGAAAGCGGAGGAGCATGTTGGCTGCCACGATAGCCTTTCTGACCTCGAGCAGACTTGCCAGCAGGGACAAGCAGCTCCACGTTCCCGGTGGCGCTGCGTGTCCCCCTGGCTGCTGGTGGGACACAGGCCACCGGGGATGTGTCCGGTTAGCATGGCAGGGCAGGGAAGGGGAAAGGCCTCCGCCCAGAAGTGACATGCCATGCCAGCTGTGTTCCCTTGGTCATTTCCTTTGCTGCATGTGTGCTGATCCCTGGAGTCACATTACCCACCTGACTGTGCACAAGCCAGCACTCCGTATCCCGGTAGTTGATGCTGGCTGGTGGTGGCCCCTTGCATTTCAGGGCAGGGCTGTGCTCCGCAGAGGTGGTTTCCACTGGCCTTTCTTCTGAGGTGCCCTGGGTAGATTTGAACCTCCAACCGCCTGGCAGCCCAGTACCTTCACTGTTGGCACCACGCTGGGCTCCGGTTGTGTACCAGATACTGCCAGTCAGCATGTTGTGGGTTCAGGGATGAGACTCCCAGCCCTTCAAGGAACTCACAGTCCACACCTTAATACATTTATTCAGTCAGCAAGTACCTATTGATCACCTGCTGACAAAGCCTAGGGGCTGTCATGGATTGAACCATGTTACCCCAGAAAGACGAGGCAGTTCCCAAAAGTGGGGTGCGGGGTGAGGGTGTTTCCACGATCTCTTAGTTCCACTTTTGTGTCTGCCCAATTGGACCCCGATTCTCTGTGTGGGCTGGCAGTTACGCAGTGATGCGATTTGGCAGGTGTATGATGATGTAACCACACCCATGGTGTTGTATGTTGCGATCAGCCATCTGCCGTAAGGGAGTTAGGATGGGTGCCCCCACGTCCTCAGGTCCCAGCCTTGATCCCCTGTGAGGGAAGCTGCCCTGGGGGGTGTCCTGCCCCCTCCGTGATCTTACACGAGATAGAGATGCTTGCACAACGGGCAAGGATCTCAGAGCCTCCAGGATGGAAGAGTCAGGACGCGGGAGCATCCTTTGGACCCAGGGTGCCTGCGCTGAGAACATCCTAAAGATGGGGGAGAGCGATGCCGCGCCACTTGAACCTCACCCAAAGGAGAAGCTCAAAGACCCAGGGGCCTTCCCTAGAGCCAGTGGCCTGAACTTGGCCTGCTAACTTCCTGGACTCAGCGACCCTATAGCCTAGAGTAGAACTGCTCCTGTGGGTTTCCAAGACACTCACTCTGTAGGGGAGTAGAAAGCCCGTCTTTCTCCCGTGGGGCAGCTGGTGGTTTTGAACTCCTGACTTGGAGGTTAATGGATTTCTTTTGAAGCTGCCATCTGCTCATGTTTCAGGTTGGACAGGACTGGCTAGAACAAACGCATTATCTTTGCTGGTCTCTGCGGTCCAGCCAGTGAACTGCGCGGGTGGCCCAGACCCTACCACCTGTCCACCCCTCCCACCTCATTTCTTCTTGCTCCTGGGACTAATGACCACAGACGAAGGGGCTTAAATCAGTGTCCACTTAACTGCCCAACAGTGCTGGACGTCATGAGTCCAGCGTCAGTTCCACTGGGCTCAGAGCCAGGCTGAGTTCTTCCTGGGCTCGGCATGGAGACTGTCCTTCCTTTTCCACCTTCCAGGGGCCACCTGCAGGCCATGGCTCATAGCTGCACCACTCTGACCTCTGCTTCCCCTGCTGGCCCTCTGGCCTGCCTGCCTCCCTCTCAGTTGGACCCATGTGATGGCTCTGGCCCTGCCTGGAGAGCTCAGGATGCTCTTCCAACTCAGGGCCCTACCTCGCTGTCACCCTCGAAGCCCTGCGAGGCTTCCTGCACGTGTGCATCGGGCTGGGTTGTGGAGCACCTGTGGGAGCTTCTGCTGTGCCTGCCTCTCCCCTCACCTCTCTGCCCACCGAGAGGCGTCAGGAAGCAGAGATGTCTTGGCCCATGAGAGCCAAGCACACGCCTCCCCCCAACCCCGACTGGGATGCTGGTGAGGGGAAATTGGCCCTAGTGAGTGGATTTCTTCGCGTGCCGGGGGTGGGGAGGTGGGGGGGGGGCGCGGGGGGCCGGGCCCCCCAAGCTTTGGGTGCCTCTCAGCTTTATATGGCCAGTTGGGTGGAGGTCTTCCACTTGGAGCCATAGCCTAGTCGGTTTCATGCCCCCAATGGCCAGCCCACTTGCTCCCGTGTCTCCAGTCTCCATGCTTCTCTCCCCATCCCCCTCCTGCACATGGCCCTGGGCTCGAGCTGCCCTTCTGATCCTCAAGGGCACGGGCGTCTCCTGGCCTCTGTTATTTCAGCCCTCGTGGACCTGAACATGGAGCCACGGGGCGAGTGCAGTTCCAGCCCGGAAGGGTGACTAAGGGCCGTGCTCCCAGGGGTTCCACCAGGTTCTTTCCCACCAGGAATCCTAGAACAGGGCACTTCCAGGGGGCAGTCTGGTCACTGATAGCTGCCGTTAGGCAGCACGTGCCTGGCTCTGTGCTGAGCAAGCACATTCTGTGGGTGAGATGAGCTCGCTGTTGGAGATCTTTCTCTCCCGCTTCCTGAGGACAGGGTGTATCTTGTCATCCTGCTGAACAAGAAGTTTCAACAGGACCAAAGTGCTAAGCCAGTGTTGACAGGAGCTAGTGCGGCAACAGGACCCCCGGCCTGCCGCTCTGTGGCATCCTCTTCAGATGTCCCCTGAGGACTCTGTGTCCCTAAGTGACGTGATCCAGGTGTCACAGCTAGACCATGGTGGAGCCAGAGCCAGAGCCCCACCTGGATCTGTGAGGCTCAATCCGGAGGCTGCTAGCTGCTTCCCTATCTCACCCCGAGGGCTTCCCTACCTCTGGCCCGCCTGGCCCCCATGTCAGACTTGAGTTCTCTGGCTCCTGTGCGCCTGCTGTAGTTCTGCTCCTGTGCCCGCCGCAGTCTGCCTGATTCCCTCAAGCCCCAAACAAACACCCGGCCCACTGCCAGCCAGTTGATTCCAACTCCTCACGGTCCCTAATAGGGTTTTCAGACTGAACCTCTTTTTGTGGCACATGATTTACATATCATACAAATCAATAGTTTGATGACATCAGTCACGACCACAATCAGTTCTACATTCTGTAAATCTTTACATGAACACACAGCCTCATCTTTCTCCAAGGAGTGGCTGGTTGAACTTGGACCGCCAACTTGTGCTTAGCAGTGCAAATTGTGACCCAGTGTCCCACCAGGGTGCTTTCCTTCAAACCCGGAGATCCTCAGAACTAGGGCCTGGGAGACGGCTGGTGTTCCGTGGACGGTTTGTTTGGTGGGGGTGCTCGCTTGACCGGCTTGCGTGACAGGGGCATTAACGGGGAAGGTGGTGATGGCCGTGGCTGTCTCTTGTCAGGTTTGCCTACCAGACACCTGCCTAGTGTGCCCCAAATCCCTGTAAGAGTCTCCCCATTGCACAGATAGGAATGGAGGCCGAAGGGCTCCCGGTCTGAGAACTAGGGAGGGATGGGTCCAGGAAGGTCTGCCCCCGATCGAGTCATGCCAGCTGGGTGGGCGGGCATGGTTAGACCCCGCTGCGGGCTCTGAGTGCGCTCGGTGTGTTCCTCCAAGAAGGTGCGAGGTGACAGCCACCGCCAGCCCCACGGTCCTCACTGCTGTGCTTCTCGTCTGGCAGGGGCTACCTCCTAGCTGACCGGGCCCCTCCTGTGGTCCTAAGCAATTCACCAAGACAACCCATCTGCAGGCAGCCCCCATGACGGGACAGGCCCTCATCTGTGTGTGGGACCAACCCCTGGCAGAGTGGGCGGGGCTCAGGTGTGGGCGCAGGAGATGCTCTGACCTACCCCAAACCGGTGACCGGACCTTGCTGTCCTTTCTTGTTGCAGGCTGCCAACAGCTACCTGAGAGACCAATGGTTCCATTCTCTGCAGTGGAAGGTAAGTCCTGACCCAGCCCTCGTCAGGCCCCTGCTGGCCACAAGCTAGTGTCAGTGTCTGAGCCAGAGGTGGGAGGGCCGAGGACATTTGCCTTGGCAGCCGAGGGGCTGTGCTGCACGTTGTGAAGCCCTTCTCTGCCTGGTGGTTGGTGCTTCTCTCCCCATGAGGTGCTAGCCGCTCAGGAGCTGGCCGGCTGTCAGATCTGCTTCTTGCTGACGTGTGGGAGTAAGGATGGGCCTCAGGCCTAAGGGTGCCTGCAGGCCTCAGGGTGTCAAGATGCTGGGTTGGAAGTAACATCTGGAGACTGGGCAGAGTGTCAATGTACTGCATGGAAAAGCCCAAGCCGAGCATGTGCACATGGCCTTCACTTCCTCCATGTTCCCAAGTCCCATGGCTGAATTCCCTGCCTCTCCCTCAGGTGACGGGGAGACTCCAGGCCCGGGAAGGGAAGTGAGCTTTCTCCCGACCCTTGTAAGACAAGGGACCCATCTCTTCACCTGCCGAGGACACCTGTCCTAGCTCTGGCCAGGCAAACCCCAACATGAACCAGGCCCCTGCCTTCCACTCTAAACAAGCCATGTTTCAGCCTGGCTGGGCTGACCGGTATGTGTGACGAGCTGCTGACTGTCTTTAAGCAAGCTCCGAGGATGGGCGGCTGGCCCTGTGCCAGGTTTAACACCCGGTGTGGTGCCAGGTGGACGAGGGAGCAGTCTGCATTCCCCTCCGCCCCTCTCTGGAGGGGTCCACATTGGGGCATGAGTGGACAGACTGCTATCAAGCACCTAGTGGGTACCAGGTCCGTTTTCATCCTGGCTTCAACCTTGTAAGGCCCATCGAAGTCATTGCTCCCGTTGTACGGATGGGGAAGACGAGGCTCAAACAGGAGCCCAAGGTCCCCCAGAAAGGAAGGGGCCAAGGCAGGCTTCAGACAAGAGATTTCCAATAGCTGGAGGGTTCTGAGTGGCGGCCAAAGGCTCCCTGACCCCCCAGCATGGCAGCTAGGAGGGCAACGGGCCAGGGGCCTGCTCTGGGTTCCACAGGTGCTGCGGCCAGTTCTGCCTCTGTGGGATGCACGTCCCTGGGGCCAGGCTGTCTGCATGCCCAGCCACAGGCAGGTTGTGGGTCAGGACATGTGCCAGACCCCCTGGGAGTTAAATGCCAGCACAATCATGGTGGGGGGTGGGGGTGGCCTGAGGGGGCTGCGAGGAGGAAGAGGCCCCTTCACTGCTAGGGGCCTTGAGTCCCAGGTCTCCACCTCCTATGGTCGCCACATGTGTTTCTGGTGTGCATCCTCAGACAGGGAACTTGGCCTCCTTCCCCGTGTCGCTTGGTACAGGGCAGAGATGTGTGTAGGTGCGCCCCGCTCACCCTGTGCCCACTGCTGGCTTGTCGGTTCTGACTCCTAGCAGTCTAGTCTGCTCGTGTAGAGCATACTAGAATGGCCCCGTAGGGTTTCTGAGGCTATGAGTCTTCACTGGAGCAGACAGCCTCAGCTTTTTCCCATGGAGCACCTGGTGGATTTGAACTGCCAGCCTTGTGCTTAGAAACCCGGCACCAGACCCACAGTACCAGCCAGGCTCCATTGTGCCGCCCCTCTTAGATGGGGCTTTCTGTTTCTGTAAAGAGCTACAGTCTTAGAAAGGAACAGGGGCAGTTCTGCCCTGTCCTATAGGGTCCCTGTGAGTCGGCACCGACTCCATGGCCGTGAGCTTGGTTTGGGAAATGCCTCATTTTCAAAGGTGTCAAAGTCAGTTGTCATTTTCTACCAGTGCCTACAGGAACCCCTCCAAGGTACTGCTGGCAAAACGTGGGACAACTACGTGCTTACCAGGGACGGTTGGTGGGCATAGAGTACCAAATTTGAGAGATTTCTGACTAGAAAGGTGATCGAAAGGTGGCATGCTTGAAACGTACCTGTTCAGATGTCTGGGGTCACACGTGGTGTTCTCAGGACGATCTGAGCAGTTAGTGGAGTCGGTAGCCCTGCTGTCATAGTGGGCTACGCGTCAGGCTGCTAACCACAAGGTCAGCAGTTCAAAACCACCAGCTGCTCCACAGGAGGAAGACAAAGGCTTCATCCGTTCCTAAAGAGTATAGATCTTGGAAATCTACCGGGGCAGCTCTGCCCTGTTGGATCGAGGTGAGTTGGAACCAACCCGTGGCAGTGAGTGAGGTTTTCACGTAGAGCTGGACATCTGTGCTAATGTGCTAATGGTGGTGTTGGTTTTGTTTGTAATAATTCCATCTCATCCTGTCCTGTCCCTTTTCCTGTGTTCCCCACCACCCCAGTAATTCAGGTATGCTGCCACCAGGTGGCAGTGGTAGCCCAGTGCCTGTGCCACTCCCTGGGAGCCCCAGAAGCACGGGCCAGTTACTGCTCGCAGCAGGGCACAAGATGTGGCCACCTCAGAAGCCCGCCAGGGGCGTGCCACTCTGCCCCAGGTTGCTGGGGGTCAGGGTTGGTTTGAGGGCAGTGGGTCTTGTTTCTTTTCTGCTCACGTGGCTAGGAGACCTGGTTCTGCAGCGTCCCTGCCTCTGGTCTGGATGGGTTCTCGGCAGGTGTTCATTTAGTTCAAGTGCAGTTACTCAGCTGTATTCATTGTCCCTTTACCTGTGAGCAAAGCCAAGACCCAGGGAGTCCCGTAACCTGCTCTGTCCCTGCGGAGCAGATCTTGAACCCTGGTCTGTGGGGCAGTCCTGCTGCCTGTTTGATTAAGCTGTGTCTGACTTGGGGCTCCTGCCCACTCCACGCTCTCGGGATGAACCCTCTCTCTACTTCAACAACCAGCCATCTGGGGTCCGTTCTCTTAAAAACCATCAATGGGAGAGTCTAAGAAACATCAAGATTCAGGACGCTTAAGGACCCCACAGTCTCCACTGCAAAGATACCCACACTCCAAGCCCACTGCCGTCCAGGCGATGCCATGTCACAGCGACCTTGTAGGACAGGGTGGAATTGCCCTGGGAGTTTCCGAGACTGTCACTCTTCACCGGAGTAGGAGGCCCCTTCTTTCTCCTGCAGAGTGGCTGGTGGTTTCGAACAGTTGACTTTGTGGGTAGCGAGCAGCTCAGTGAGTAACCACTCCACCACCAGGAATCCTCGCTGCAAAGGTGTACACACATTCCATGCAACCGCCATCCCCGTGCCTTCTGCCGGACCGTGTTGGCATGGTCGCAGCGACTGAGCATGAAGCATGCCGCCGCCTCTGGAGGCGCGCTCGCTGTTTTCGCTCTCACCCATCTGTCCTGGCATCTCGGGCAGGTGCTGCCAGCAGAGGCACTGTCACCCCAAGGGGGTGGGTGCTGTCTGTGGCCCTCGGGAGGCCGAGACCGTCTTACATCATCTTAGGGTTGTATGTGGCCCTCCGAAGCCCAACCCTCCCCCGCATCATCGAGCGCTTTAGTGTTTCAGTGCACAGGGCGGGCATGGGAGCAGCACTGCTGTAGAATAGACTGCATCGCTGTGCAGACCAAGGCGGGCAGAAATACAGTGCCGGCCATAGTAGCTCATCTGATGGACTGGCTTGCTCAACCTGTTAGCCTGGAGTGCGGGCGAGGTCATGCGAGCTCAGAAAGTGCAGTGCCCGTGTCCCCAGGTCACCCAGGAGAAGTGAGGTTTGACCCCAGCAGCCTGGCCTCTCCAGGCAACTCTCTCCCCCTCCTGTCCCTGCCCTGCCCTGCCCAGCTCCAGGAGATCACTGGGGGCCTGCCGAAATTGACTCAGGGGTGCCACCTATCCCAGGAAGGAGGGTGGGATGAGGTGCTCTGGGTAGCTCAAGCCTCCTAGGACCCCCGTAAGCAGAGCAGGTTGTTCTGGGGACTCCCTGGGGGGCATGCCCTGTTTGGTTTGAGTAGCTCAACCCCTGAGGCCAGTTCCTGAGGGTATATCGGCATAAACACTTGTACTGCGTTAATGAGGCCTCTTTTCTCACTCAGATGCACCTCCTTGCTCTGCCTGACCCTTGGAGGCCAGGCCCTGTGGAGGTAGGTCTGCCTGTGTGTACCAGTTATTTTGTGATAGGTCTGCCTGTGTGCACAAGGCTGTGAGGGGACAGGCCTGCCTGTGTGTACACGGTCACAAAGGGCCATGAGCCTGTTTGTGCATACAAGGCCATGACGGGACAGACCTGTCTATATCTGAGGCCATGAGAGGATAAGCCTGCCTGAGTGTCCAGGGCCATAGGGGACAAAGACCTGTGTGTATCTACAAGGTCATGCAGGGACATGGGCCTGTTGGCCTGTAAGAGGCCGCACAGGTCATAGGCCTGTCTGTATGTGCAAGTCCTTGGGGGACTCAGCCCTGTCTCTATGTGCTGGGCTGTGTAAAGCTCCCGAGGGGATTCAGACCTGCCGTGTGTGAAGGCCTTGTGGGCAGACAACCCAAGAGTGTGTTCAGAGTGGTGCGGGGCCAGTTTGCATCTTCAAGGCTGTGGTCAGAGCACTGTGGTACACTTGGTGTTTTGAGGCCCTGATGCGTACAATGGGGAGAGGCAGGCCTATCTGGGTGAACAGTCCCCAGGTGACAGGCCCCAAGTTCCCAGCTGGGAGGACGCACACTCAGACAGGCCTGGGACTGTGTGTGTGTGTGTGTGTGTGTGACTCTGTGTGTGTGCGTATGC
>NW_022106189.1:42824680-42847222 GCF_000313985.2 Echinops telfairi
GTGTGTGTGTGTGTGTGTGTGTGTGACACACGCAGGAAGGGAAACCTGCTGGGAGTGTGGGAAGTGAGCCTCTCCCACACCGTTATTGGCCCATAGTTCGAGTGGCCTGGATGTGGTGGGAGGTCCGTCGTGAGGTGAGCCTCTGTCAGCCTGCCCCTCACACCTGTGAGGGCCTCCGTGCCTGCCCCCTCTGGACCCGCATGTCTCAGGCTAGCCTGGGCATGTTTGTCCCATGGGGCATTTCAGGAGGGCTGTCCATTTTTCTCCAAGCCTCCCAGGTGTCACCAGACAGACCCAGTGATTTAACCTCTGGCTAGACAAGCCCTCGTTTCCCTTGGGTGGGAGCCGGCACCACCTCCTGCCTTTGTGCCAGAGTCCCCTGTCATGACCCTCGCCTCACGCCCCAGGCCATACTGGTACCTCTGCCCCCATCATGCTGCGCCGGCCGGGAGTTCCCCCGGCTCAGACCTCCAGGCTCCTTGCCCTGCTTTGTCTCTGGGCCTCGTCCTCCTGTGTGGCCCCTGGGTAGACCCCTTACTGGGGCCCGGGACTCCCGTCTCCTGCCTCCTCCTCCTCCTGTTCACCTGCCTAGCCCCTTCCACACCGCCTCCTTAGCCTCCTGCCACCCCACCGCTGCCTGCTGCCTCCCAGTTTAAAGCCTCTTTTTCACGGGCTGGCAGGCACAGGCATCTGTACAACCTCTCCAGGGCGTTGCTCAGCGGAGAACAAGCCCTGGGCTCCTGCAGGTCCTGACCTCCTGGCTGACTGCACTCCCGGTCTTCACATGGACATCCGACAGCTGTAGCCTGGTGTGTGTGTCCCGGCTAGCTTCCGCACGGCACTCCCTCTCAGATGCTCCGGCATGTTCCCACGGTAGAGCATACTAGTCTGCAGCTGAACTGTATGGTTCCCAGTTTTCCGTTAGGGACGACCCTCCCCCCCACAGAAACCAAGCCCACTGCCGCCAAGTCAGCCCTGGTAGGACAGAGCAGAACTGCTCATTAGGGGCTCTGAACCGCTGACCCTGCGGTTAGCAGCCCAGCCCAGCACCACCAGGGCTCCTGTCCGTCAGCACAGGGCTTTACTCTAGGTTCTCCTCTTTGCTCACCTTCCACTGTGAGGTGGGTGGGTGAGGGTTCACGGAGCAGGTACGTTTTCCATTCAGCAGCGTACACGCATCTCTTCCCATGTCATGGATTGCCGTTTCTTACCACAACCACTCCCGGGGTTTTTTGCTGCCTGTCTCCTGAACTTTGCCCTTGTCCCTGCCCTTGAACTGCTCTTTTAATCTCAAGTGACTAGTGTTGTAAGGTGTGGATGGTGTTATTGGGCTCTGGTAGGCCTGTCTCTGGTGGGGCTGGAAAGTGAGCCGCCAGGGTGAGTAGACTCCACACCTGAAGGGTAATGCGGGCCATCGGCTGGGGGCGGGTGGTTTCTGTCTCGGTGATTGAACCTCATCTTTTTTACAGCACTCGAGTCCTGCTCCACTCACTGCAGGACCTTCTCATGGGTCCCTTTCCGAGCAGTTGGCAGTGGGAGCCAGGCACGATCTAGTTCTTCTGGTCTCAGGGGCATGGACACTGGGGTTCACATGGGCCCCCTATACCAGGGATCAGCAAACTTTTGGGACTGAAGAGCCATTCCTAACACTTAGAACAATTAAAAAATTATCCCAGAGCCATAAATAGAGTTTTACAAACCAATGGGATCACTGTTCTCTGAATAATATCCTTTAAAAACTTTCAATGTTAGCTCAGGGCCACATGTACTTACCGAACGAGCCACATGTGGCTGGCGAACCATGGTTCATCGACTCCTGTACTAGACCGACTGTTGCCGAGAGGCTTCAGTTTCTTCCACTCCACTTTCTTCCAGACGGGGAGGGAGAGGCCCCTCCTTACCCCTGAGACGCTGCTCCCAAGCAGTCAGTACTCACCGCCATACAAGGTTGTCTTGGTGGCTTGGGTTGTGCCGTGTGGTCTTTGTGTCCCCTGATGCCCCCAGGTATCAGGTTAGGGTTTCATAGCTGCTGCAGACAGTTTGCATCATATCCGTGGTGGGTTTGTTGGCAGGAAAAGTAACGAACGACAGCATAACCCCAAACCCCAAGTCCACTGTCATTGGCCTGATTCCAACTCCCAGCTACCCTAACTGGGGTTTCCACTGCTGACACTCAGTGTGGGGAGCAGACAGCCTCCTCTTTCTCCCGCAGAGTGGCAAGTGGATTCAGACCATTGATTCTGTGGTTAGCAGCATATTGTGTAACCTGCCAAGCCACCAGGGTTCCCCCTCCAGGAGCAGGACTCCTTGCTGTCCTGAGTGAACAGGGCCCAGTATGGAAGGGCCGGAGGAGGCAGGGCCCCAGGAGAAGGGGAAGGTTGTCCAGCCTCTGTGTCTCCCCCCAGAGGGCCCACGGCAGGCACCAGGAATCAGCCGCCTCACACACTTCCCTGGAGGCAGAGTTCTTGTCAGTGTGGCACTGCCTGTCACCAGCCTGCCCCCACCCCTGACCCGTGTGGGGGTCCAGAGGCAGCCCTATGGCCAAACCCAGCCCTGTGCCCCTGTGGGGCTCGCTCCTGGGATCCCGATGTCAGAGCCTGGCCCTCCTCTATCTTGGACTTGCTGGCTGCTCTGGGCCCCGTGCAGGGCATGAGGCTGGAGCAGGAGGCAGGGTGGACAGAGGTGGCCTCTGCCATTTCAGGGCCCAGCGACGCGGCTGCCTCTTCCACGTCCAAGAGGGAGGAACTCTGATTAGTTCCTGGCACCAGGTCAGAGTGGACTTTGTGGCCTCATGGGAAGAGATCTAAGGGACTTGGCTGAGACTGTGACAGGACAGGCCCCCCCACCCCCATACTCCAGCACTCTGGGGGAGCCTCCGGAGTGGCCAAAACTGGGAGTCAGAGTCCAGAGCTGCTCAGTGTCTCACCTGGTGGGCTGCTTCCCTGATGTGTGTTCCCGCTGTCCCCTCAAGGGGCCACTGGGGGCTCAGGGGCCCAGTCTCCAGCGCCTTCCACCCACAGCCTGCTCCCTTCCCCCGGGCCATCGGGAGCCATAACTAATAACACATGAGCGTCAGGGACTGGAGCGAACAAGTGGCAGAGGAGCGGGCAACCCTGGGGAAAAGAGTTGGTGGAGTCGGGGCCTTCTCCACAGAAAGGGAGAGAAAAACAATTATTAAGCACCTACTCGTGCCAGGAGCTCTGCAATGCCTCCCAGGTTCACTGTCTGTCTCATGGATTCTTCCCAAAGTGTTATTCCACCCCTCTGGATGTAGCAGCCTATCCCATAACCACTTGTCCCAAGCGGGCAGTACCTACTTTTGGTGAGTCTGGCCTCAGCATGTCCTCAGCATGTGAGTGACCTTGAGTCCCTGCTGTCAGTTCTGCAAAATCCCTGTGCCCATCTCTACCCCCTCCCTCAGTGTACGCCAGCCCCGGAGCAAGGACCTGTAAGAACAGCCCCGTTTTATTAATAGCGGAAAGGACAGAGAGAACAGCAACAAGCCCAAACCCACCCCCAGCCTCTTAACTTATATCCCAAATGTATGTAGTGGATTGTTAACTACGAGGTCAGTAGTTCAAAACCACCTGCTGCTCCGAGGGAGAAAGATGAGGCTGTCTGCTCACAGGGAGATACACAGTCTCTGAAATCCCCCCTGGGGCAGCTCTGCCCTGGAACCCAATTGATGACAGTGAGTTTGTTGTTTTCCAACTGCACAGGGAGGGACTGGGCGGTGGTGGCTTGTAGTCACCGGCAGAGCCATAAGCTGAGACCAGGCCGAACGCCGTCACCAGCCAAGTGGTTGGTCCGTGACCCTACCAGGCCCCAGGGTTTGATGTAGGAAACACCGGGAGCATCGAGAGTATGAAACAGTAAGAGGTGGCAGCGAATCTCCCCTCACCCGGGTTCCTTTCCCCAAAGGCTGTTGGTGTCAGCGGTTCTGTGCAGAGCTTCAGAGTCTTTGTGATTGTCCCTGCGTTTCCTCTTCAAATGCCACCAAGGTGCCAGTGCCTCATGTTGTCCCTTGCTCCACTTTGCCCTGTAACTGTACATTGTGGTGCTCTCTCTGCAGCCTTACACACGGGGCTCTGTCTTTTCCACTTCACGATCGTGTAGGTTCAAGGTAGCTGTGACTTTCCATCTCTCCATTGAACACTCGCATTTTCCAGACAGGGGAAGAGCGCTCCAGAGAGGAGGGAAGGGGAGGGTTTGTTGACTACACAGCAGGGCTGACATGAGAGCTGGCTGCCTGATTCTCACCACCACCCCACCCCACCCCAGGACCCATCAGCAGCCCCAGGAATCAGAATGCATGGTTGGGGGAGGGATGACCTCTTCAAGGCCACAGAGCCAGGGGATGGAGGTGTGGGGTGTGCAGCAGGCCTCTCCTGCAGCGGGCTCTCAGGACAGCCCCAGAGAAGTGGCAGATGTGGGCTTGCTGTAGGCAAAGACGTGGCACGCAGTGCGGCGATGACAGGCTGATGAGTCACGGAGCCATAAAGGCCGTTCTGCACTTCCCCCACATACGCTCCGTAGGCCAGCACTTTTCTGTCCTTGAAGGCCCCTTTTCTCTCTCTTTAGAGAAGAGGTGTTGTTCGTTTAGACAACTTCTCAGGGAGGTGGTGTCTTGGTGGGAGCGTGCTAGGAGTCTGTGCTCGGCTCTTGGCAGCCCAGCTGGGTGGTGGGCCAAGGGGTCCCACGCTGGAGTGCGAGGTGTGTGGAACACTCCTGTGTGCCTCCAAGGCTCCTCCTGGCCCGTTGGCTTAGAGACGAGGCCAAACAGAGGCTCGGAAAAGAGCAGTGCCTGTCCCCACAGAGACTCGGGGCCCTCTGCTCCCCTGGAGGCGATCCGAAAATACCCGGCGGGCAGCCAACCCAAGTCTCTGGATGGAAAGGTGTTGGGGAGCGAGGCTAATTGACTGGGAGAAGGTTCCGGAACAGCAGAGGCCCGTCCCCTTGCGGGTGCGACACTCATAGGGTGCACCCTCTATACTCTTAGAACCTAGAGGCACTGTCAACCCAGCCCCCCAAATGCACCAACAGCCCTTTGAGAGGCATGAAGCTGGCCCTTCGGTGCCCGCCGTGGGCTTGTCCAGTCAGGATGGGAAAACAGAAGTAGCTGGGCAGATGCTAGGACAGAACCTTCAGGAAGGTCAGGTATGCTTGACCTCTGGGCCAAAAGGCATGTCTAGGAGGTGAAGGGCCAGTTCAGCCGTGGCCAGACATGGTGAACTCATCTGGGCCTGTTGACGCTCAGGGCCCCTTTTTCAGCATCAACTCTTGTCTGTCTCATCTAGCATGGCCCCGTCATGTCCCTGGCGCCCTGGCCTATGTGCACCAAGCAGCTTGGTTCTCAGAGCGCGGTCCCCAGACCAGCAGTGCCTACAGCACCTGGAAACCTGTGAGAGGCGCAAACCCTCCAGCCCTACCCCTAGACCACATCGGGCTGTGTTCTAACACACCTTCCAGGTGACTTGGAGCCTCCCAAGTTCAAGGGCTACACATAGCCTGAAGGAAAGGAAAAGAGGCAGGAATGTTTACTGAGCTCCCCTGTTTTCCAGCTGTCTCCTGTAGGCCTCGGAGCTCTGCTGGCGTAACCAGCAGGTCAGCAGTTCAAAACCACCAGCCACCCTGTGAGAGAGATGTGAGACTCTGCTCCCATGAAGAGGGGCAGTCTGGGAAACCCACAAGGCCAGTTCTGCCCTGACCTGCAGGGTCGCCATGCGTCAGAATGGACTCGAGGGCAGTGGGGAGGGTTTTATTTGGGCTTCTGCCGAACCTGTGGGGCAGTAGACATGGATGTGCCGATTTTGCCATGGGAAGCTCGACTCTCAAAGCTTGAATCACTTTCCCGTGTCCCCGAGCCAGAATCAGACTGGGCTGTGGACTCCCTTGGCCCGGGCCCTCATAGCTTGCGATGTCTGAATGTCTCCGTGGCTTCCACCAGCCATCTGTCCCTGTGACCCTGGAGGCTCCGCCACCATTATTGCAAATACTAGCAGGGTCATACAGGGCAAACAGGTGAGGAAGAAAGGCCAGCCAGTGTACTTGTGAAACTAGCCAGCAAAGACCCGATAGTTGACACCCAACCATGATCTGATCACTACTTTTGACACCCCGGTCGGAGGCATCAGTCGCACAAGGGCGGACATCCTGTTTGGTGAAGGGGAGGATCATTGAGAGTGAGGGAGCCCTCTGGCAAGAGAGGTGGAGTAGCACTGTCCACCATAGTGACCTTGAGCATGTGCCGTGTCACACTGTTGTACACCAGTCACCAGGGAATAGACTCCCTGCCAGCCTTTCTCCACTCTTACACCCATGCATCCATCTGTCCATCTTTCCATCACCATGTCTGTCCATCCATCCATATATCCACTCATGTGTCTGTCCATCTACCTTTCCATCGTGTATCTGTTCATCCACCTACTTACCCATTCATTCATCCTTCCATCCAACTGTCCATCCATCCTTCTTCCCATCCACCATGTATCTGTCCATCCACCCATTCATCTATCCATCCATGTGTCTATCCATCATCTACCCTTCCATCAAGTATCCATCTACCCCATTTATCCACTCTTTCATGGATCCATTTGTCCATCCATCCACCCATTTATCCATCTGTGTACAGTACTCATTTACCCAATTTACCCATTCATTCCATCTATCTACTTGTCTCTCTATGTACTACCCGCCTAGCTACCTATTTATCACTTCATTCCCCACTCATGGTTGTAGATTTTCCTGCCAGAGTCCCTTCATCTGGCCTGGAATGTGGGACTCTGCACAGATGAGGGTAACTCCTGGACCCTTCTTGGACTTCCCCAGGACCCATGGAAAGCTGTTGGAGGAGCACCCCACCTCAAGGAAGAAGGCCATGCCTCGCTCATCCAGCCTCCTTCTGAAACCTTCCTCTCTCTTTGTGTCTCCCACCTGGAATTCTCAGCCTGGCAATGTGCAGCCGAGACCACAGCTTTCGTCCGCCCAGGGTGCTCTCCACGGAAGGACTTGGCCACTGTCAGGGAGGAAAGCTCCCACCACAGACAGCAGACCAGGCACCCTTTGAAGTGCTGTGCGCCCGGGATAAAGTTCTTAGTTAAATAAACAGTGGAGTCCGCTGGATTCTACCGGCTTGAGGCCCAGCGCAGAAGCCGTTATTTGGAGTGGGGATAAGGGAGCGTTCCTCCCTGATCAGGCCTCGAGGGACCAGAGCCCGCCCTGTCCCTGGCTCGGGCAGGGGGACCTCCGTGGGGCTCACTGCTCCTGCACAGCTGTACCGAGGAAGCGTACCTTTGGGTACTGTATTTGCACATTCTGTATTGTGTATGGTGTGCGGTTCCAAATTGGATGCATGTGCTCAGGAAAACTCCTCTTTGTAGTAGAGCTGATCTAACCGGGAGGGTCCCGCTGTAGTCCTGGTGACCCAGTTCAGGATGTGCTGCCAGTCCTGTGTTGTCATGGGGACAGCCCGAGATGTCTCACACCTTGTTGGAAAAAGTGAGGTCTCGTCCCTGCCTGGAATGTGGGATCCAAGTGACATTTATCATGAAGGCGAGACTGGACAGCAGACAGGGGCGGGGTGAAGGATGGACTGAGCCGTGTTCTCTGGGACTGGGAGGGGGTGTGGGGTGGGCGGGCTCCCTGGCCCCTGAGTAGTGTTTCCCCTTCATTTGCCCAGTGAATGCCTTGTGAGGCAGACACGTACGACAGTGGCTTACAGAAACACCCAGAAGGGGGAAATCTGGACCCGCGCTTCAGAGCGAGTTCAGTCATGCACTATTGAGAGAGAACAGCCATCTACACAGACCTGGCCTTCACGGGTGCCACAGTGAGACCCCAAGAAACCTCTCCGAGTCTTAGTGTGCAGCGAAGTGTGGCAGTAGAGAGAGCCACACTGAGTGCCACACTCCCTCGCCGGGCTCACTGACGGGCCCGCCTGTTTTTGTGGGTACCAGTGGCTTCCATGGGACAGGACCATGCCCGTCGGTGCAACAGCAGTCGCGTGGCTGTGACAGAGACCACACGGCCTGCCAAGCCTGCACTGTTGACCAGCTGGCTGGCCTGTGTCCAGTCCTCTAACCGCTACTTTATAGTGTGGAGTCAGAGTGGATTCATATGCTACGGGCAGGGGTGGGGCAGGGCAGAGGTGAGGCTAACAAGAATATATGTGTGTTGTGGGCTGAATTGAGCTACAGTTGTACATTGATATGGGTGTGTGTGTGTGTGTGAGTGTGTGTGTGTGTGTATGTGCACGTGCCCAAATATTGGTATAGGGGAGGCATGTAATTGCAAACGTGCATACAGAAAGAGAATCCAAGTGATGATTGTCACCAAATTTAAAACGGTCCATCCTTGGGCTTGGCCTTCTCTCTGTAACGCCACCCTCCGTGACCGTGTTGTTATGTGGCAGAGACTCCGGATGTGACTGTTGTTAGGTGCCGTTGAGTCCGCCCTGACCCACCGTGACCCTGTGCACAACAGAACGAAACCCTGCGCG
Source organism: Echinops telfairi (assembly GCF_000313985.2). NCBI lineage: Eukaryota > Metazoa > Chordata > Mammalia > Afrosoricida > Tenrecidae > Echinops > Echinops telfairi. The sequence continues at coordinate 42,833,178 of NW_022106189.1, forward strand.
GCCTGGGCCACCCTCCCCATTGTTCCTGTGCCCGCGCGGCCTTGTCACCACAGTGCCAGTCCGTCTCATCGCGGGCCTGCTTCTTTCCCAAGCATGACGTCCTTCTCTAGGGACTGTTATTTCTGACATTAGTCTACAGGAAAATGCAAAACAACTCGAGGGACTAAGAGGGCACCCCTGTCTCTAAGTACATGGACTCTGGCCGCTTGAAGGACTCTGAAGTACTAGCTCTGTGACCTCAATGTTGGAGTCCTGCAGAACCTTTCCCCCCCTGCACCCCACCCCTGCCCCCCAGCCCTTTCTCCCTCTCTCTTGTGTAATGAAATGGACAGTGCAGGGCTTGGCTGCCCGGGAAACTTGACAAATAGAGCTTAGACTTCTCCCTGGTTCTGTCCTGTGACAGCTGTAACTGGGCCGGCCTGTGTCCTTCCTGGATCCCCTAACCCTCTCCCACTCCTACACAGTGCAGCCTTGCAGAGCCAGGACCATCTCATGTGATCCTTTTCAGAGCAGGTGGTAATGGTAGCTGGGCACTATCTAGTTCTTCTGGTCCCAAGGTTTGTAGACTGGTGCCTCGGTAGTCTTTTAGGCCATCAGGCTAACCTGGGTTTTTTTTTTTTGCATCTTTAAAAAAACTGTCTTCCTCCTTCTTTCCTCTGAACGGGGAGAAAATAGTTGCATATTAGATGGCTGCTCATGAGCTTTTAAGACCCCAGTCACTGCTCCCCCAAAGTAGGGATGTAGAGCGTTGTTTTTGTAAATTATGTAATGCCAGTTGAACTTGGTGTCCCCCAAGACCATGGTACTGATCCCACAGGCCCAGCTACTCATTCCTGCAACGTGTTTGTAAACTAATCACCTTTGAGGTTTAAAAGAGAGGGAGAAGGAGGGAGTAGGCACTGAGGAGGGAAACAAAAAGTCCACTGTCACTGAGTTCTCTCTGAAACCAACTAAGAGACGCTCAGGTAGACTCGGCCATGTGTCGTGCCCCCCCCCCCCACACACACACACACAGCAGAGGCTGGAACCTTGCCCTTGTGCTGGGGCTCCCCGTTCACACTCGGGCCTCCTTCACCTGAGAGAAACGGGTGTTTCTGAAAGCTGCCCATCGAGGTACCTCTGTCTTGTTAGGAGGCTTCAGGTCGGTGCCGTGCACCGCAGACAGAGCACTGCCCGGTCCGCGCTAGCCTCACAGCGGTCCCTGTGCGTGCTCCCGTGGTTGTAGCCGCCGCGTCCATCCATCTCGTCGAGGGCCTTCCTCCTTTTCATTGACCCTCTGCTGTACCGAGGCTGATGACCTTCCAGGGCCAGGTCTTTCCCGACACCTGTCAGTTCCAAGTAAGCGAGATGAAGTCTCGCCATCCTTTCCTCTAAGAGCACTGTGGCCATACTTCTTTTAAGACAGTTGGTTTGTCATCTTAGCAGTCTGTGGTACTTTCACCCTTCTCCAGCCCCACGGTTCTGTCACAGCAGAGAAACTAAGACAGGGTTTCTCCATGCAGGCCACGTCCAGTCTGATCATGGTGACACTGTGCGTGGGAGCTGTGGCTCCCTGGGGTCACCAGGTCTCTTTTCTGAGGCCCCTCTGGATGGACTCCTACCACCCACCATGAACAGCTTGGACCACCCAGGTGCATTGACTGATTTTTTGACCATTCTACCCCCTGATCTGTTTTTTTCTCAAATGGAAATGACTTTTGGTGGATCACCTACTGAACCTCATAAACCAGAGGAACCGCCCACTGCCATGGAGCTGGTTCTAACTCACAGTGACCCCAGGGGTAGACCAACACTGCCCCGGGGGCTTTCTAAAGCTGTAAATCTTTACTGCTGCCTCTTTGCCTTACAGAGCAGTGGGTGGGGTCTTGTCGCCCCTGCTTCGGTTCACAGCCAAGCACGTAAAGCCGCACACTACCAGGACTCCTCCTGCACATGGTAGCTATGCTCAGAGCCTCAGTTGCTGAAAGACCCCTTGAATCGCCCTACCAGTTCCTGTGATCCTCAGGGTGCCCTTGGGGATGCCAGATGCAGAGTGGAGTGTCATTTTCCTGAGGTCTGACAGCATCTGAGCTGTAGAATAGAAACCCCAGTGCATCCTGCCTGCCCTGCTTGCTGTCCACAGCCACAAAGCTGACAGGCTGGAACTAGGGGTTCAGAGCAGGGAAGGTGTGACTATCTGTGCACCCCCACCCAGGGCTGGCTAGCAGCTGTGCCATCTACCCTTGGCCCACTGGGGGCAAGGTGAGGGGACTCAGAAAGCCTGGAGGCTCCCTGTGGGCCGTTCCTAGCCCAGTCGGCCCCGGAGTCATAGGAGGGTGGCCAGGTCCAGGGGCTTAACGCTCTTGGAACTTACTACCTCCAATTCTGGTGCCACCAGGCCTCACCACGTGTCCCCTCTGAGGCTCAGGGAGGGTCAGGAAGCTCCTTGCCTCTTCCAGCCTCCTGGCCAGGGTCCTTCACTTCTTGAGCCTCTGCCTCCACCTTCCCATGCCCCCCTCCTGTGTCTTCAGCTCCCTCAGGGAGAGAAGACATTTGGCATTGGATGGAGGGCCTAGCCAGGTACCCCAGAAGGGCCCACACAGAAAAGCCACCCTCGTCTGGTGTGCATGCATCTTTCAGGGGTGGCCACAAGGAAACGGTATCAATTTCCTGTTCTCCCAGTAACCACATCTCCACCTAAAGTCTTCCCCCTCTAGCCTGTCCGAGGGAGGGAAAAAAAGAGGTATAAGGTGTGTGTGTTTGTGCATATATGTATCCATCTGTCCGTGTGTCCCCCAAGGTCTCGGCAGTCACCCTGACTTCTGTGACCTGGGCTCCTCGCTGACCGGGGGGGCCACACTTGCCCCTCAGACTGAGTGTGGAGATTCTATCCTCGGTGTCTGAGAAATTTTGCAGACCACCAGCTCACGCACAGCATGCCAATGCACCCACTGGCCAGGGGTGATATGGCCACTGCAACGCAGAGGACACCCAGCGATGAGCTTCCCCCAACGACGGGCTCCATAAGCACTTCAGGAATCAGGGAAATGTGGAAGTTGGAGCAAATGATGCCAGACCGGGGGTGGGGACATGGGAAGAAGAGGCAGCCAAGTCGGAGGGAAACCAGAGTGTTTTGCAGGGGAGAGGGATAGTATGGGTGTGTTTGCTCAGAGGCCGACGCTCCCCGGTCAGCTGCTCTTCAGGAGGGAAGTCCTGTTGGTCTGCTCTGTAGATTACAGCCCAGGACATGCTCTGGGGCCATCTTCTGCTGACATTCAGGATGTGTGAGGTCACTACGAGCTGTTCCTTGCTCAGTGACACCCCAGGGCTTGCTGGCTCAAGTCAAGGGGTAGGGCAGCGTTCAGGGCTCTGAGAGCAGCTTCAAGTTGGGCTGACACCCACTTCCTTCTGAGCGTGGGAGGGTCTGTGTCTAACCCAGTGTCGAGTAGTGGTTAAGCATTGGACTGCTAGCCTCAAGGTCAGTAGTTCAAAGCCATCAGCATCCCTGAAGGAGAAAGATGAGGTTTTCTACTCCTGTAAGAGGTACAGCTTGGAAACCCACAGGGATAGTTCTCCCCTGTCCTGTAGGGTCCCTGTGAGTTGGAACGAATTCAGTTGGAGTTTGGTGTCTGGCTTGTTCTAGCATGCAGGGGACAGCTTGGGTCTAATCTGTGTGCTGTGCGGAGGGACAGTTCTTTGTAGTCAGATGTTTTCCTGAACACAGGGTCGGGGGGTGTTTAACCATTGATGTTTTAGAGCACCCCCACCCCCCAATGTACAGGTACACCAAGCCTGACACTCACTGGGTACCAAGGATCTCAGGTCAGCCCTGTGGTCGATGTTCCTATGGGAATTCTCAGGAAGGTCCCCCTGCTACCGCCGGGGTCCCTAGGTGGCTCCTCGTGACATCACTGATGATGCGGGTGCCCAGGTGTTCACGCCAGGGGCTTATGCAATCAGTAGGCTAATGGGCTGGGAGGGGGTCTGAAGGGGAGAGTGAACTCAAGCATCTTGGTGCCCCCCCTTGGGAGCAAGGAGGAAGCTGGATTGTCAGATCCCTGCTCCCTGGGGAAAGGAAGCCCAGGAAATTCCACCCCAGGCTGGGCACCTGCGGTGCTGATGCCCTGGCAGCCCTAGCCCTGAGGGAGGTCAGTTTCCATGTTTGTAAAGGAAGCACGTCAGAGGGCCCGCATAGACAGTGGCTCTGAGGAGCCAGGCTTCTTGGCCACTGCCCACCTTGCTCCCCAGCTGTGCCTGTGTCTGTGCCTGTGGTACCCAGGCACTCTGGACTAGGGAGTAGGAACCACAAGTGTGGATCTCCCCACCATTCTGGAAGCCGGAAGTCCAGACCCCAGCATCCTCAGGGCCCTCCTCCCTTCTCAGACTCGGGGAGGAGGAGGTGGGGGGGGGGCCCTTCTTGGGCCTTAGGCCATTCTCTGTGGTGGCCCCTCCCGCTTCACCTGACTGCCTTTTACGCTGCATCTTCCACGGTCTCTTCTTCTGGGGATGCCTAGCCTTGCCTGAACTAACCAGACCTGCAGACAAGTCACAGGTCTGTCTTGCGTGACACAGCTCAACCCATACCGCTGCTGGGCAACCTTGGTCGGAATGTCCCTCTCTCGGGGGCCCTTCTCCTCTGTGAGGTGGGCACAGGATACAACTGCCCGTCTCATGGGGTTGCAGACCCACCTTGCAGGGCTCCTGACGGGGCTGTGGGAGTGGAGGACCTGGGCCATCGCCTGCCGAGTCAGTGCTGTGGCTTCCCATGTCCCCCAAGTGCCTCCTGGGAGGTGATGATGAGGATTGTGAAAGTGGGGGGCCCGGGGCCTTGCTTCTCTCAGAGCAGGGTCCCACACCCCAAGAAGCCCAGAGCCCCATGGGCTTTAAGTGCCACCTGAGGGCTTCAGTTCATTTACTTGAGTACGTCGGACTTAGTGCCCAGCCCACCTCACACTGACACCCAGCCGGTTCATCTTCTGGTCAGCCACACGCATGGTTACCCCGGCAACTGGCGAGCAGGATGCCATGCCCGAGCCCTTACCGTTTCCTTGGAAGCAATGATGACTCTCGAAGCTGCCTCCAATGAGCGCTTGGGGATTGCGTGGCCAACCTCTCCCCCACGAGGACAAATTGCCCATCTCCCCAGGAGCCAGCATGTCAGGCAGCTGTCAGCTGATGCCCAGTGGCAGCCAGCCTGGCTCCCCCCGGGGCTGCTCAGGCTGAAAGGACACGCATGTGTCGCAGGAAGGGCCGCAGCCATGCAGGCTGGTAAAGCACTCAGGTTGGCCGCCTCCCCCTGCCCGAGCTAAGCCAGGCTCCCACTCCCCAGTGACCTCGCTCACCCCAACGGTGGTTATGAGGAGCGAAGGTTATGTTCTGGGGAGTGCTCAACCCACGCCTGGCCTACAGGACAGCGATTCTTGTCTTGTGTCACCGTCACACCCATTGTGCCGTGTGATGGTCCCAGCACCCAGCAAGCACTCAGTGTGCAAGAGCCATTATTCCTGTTACTAGGAGCTGGCCAGAGGGGTTGGTGTCCCCAGCTAAAGGGGGAGGGAAGCTGGGGACGCAACAGATAAGCCCACTCCCTGTCACTGAAGCCATGCCGGCTCAGAGCAGCCCCACAGGACAGAGCACAACCGCCCCATTGGGTCCCCTGGACAGAAGCAGGCAGCCTCCTCTTTCTCCCGCAGAGCAGCTGGTGGGTTTGAACTGCCGACCATTCAGTTAGCAGCTGCACACTGTAGCCACCGCATCGCAAGGGTGATGATGCCCCTAAAGTGCCCTGGGGAAAATGGCCCCTGGCAGATAATCAGTGACATGTTCCTCTGCCAGCTGGCAGGGTGGCTGAATTGAAGACCCTCGGTGGTTGATGGATGCCATCAAGTTAGCTCCGACTCTGGCGACCGTGTGTTGTAGAACAGCTCTGAGTCCATGGGGGCTTCTTGGCCACAACCCACACAGGCAGGTCACCAGCCCTTTCTTCTGCAGAGCCAGTGGGTCATTAGGAGTTTTGGACCTTCAGATTAACAGTTGCCTACAGCGCGCACGGGGACACACACACACACACACACACACACACACACACGGTTCCCTGATGACTGTGGTGGTGGTGATGGTGTGGTGGGTGGTGGTGGTGGTGGTGGTAGTGGTAGTGGTAATGGTGGTGGTAGTGATGGCATGCTATTGTGTCAAATACATCAAACCCCCTACCACCCTGTGGTGGAACAGATAGTGGTCCAAGGTGGGGGCAGGAGGCATGTGTTTGCAGAAGGTAAACCGAACCCCAGAATGGAGATCAGGAGGATGCACACTCACCCACCGTGACAGAGGGGACCGATGTCATTGAGCAGTATGTGCAGACGTGATTGGGAACAGGAGCCTTGAGGGCAGAGTTTGGCCCCGAGGTCCCTATGGGAGGGAGTTCACCAGAGGGGCTCAGAGGTTGTGAGCTGGTTGGAGGACCCCGTCTAGCAGTCAGGGAATTGAACTAGCCAGTCAGCCCTCCTGCATGTGTCAGGTCCGTCAAGAAGACTGCTGTAGACCTCGGAGGAAGCCCAAGGGGCGCAGGCATGGGGAGGGGGTGCCCCAGGCAGGTCAGCTTCTCATGGGCAAGGACCCCATCACTCCGGGGGCTGAACACAGGGCCACACACAAGCTGGCCCTCAGCCTGGACTGACGGACAGGGAGAGAGGGATAGACCTGTTCCCGTCTGGCTGTGAGCCATAGAGGGCCCCAGCACTGCCCACTGCCTCAGTCTGTGGCGGTTGTGCAGAGTCGGAACCGAGGCACGTGAATTCGGGGAATAAGCCCCCCACAAGGGGAGAGGAGCTGTTCCTCCAGGGGAAGGGGGGTCTGTCCCCAAGGGGTCTATTCTCTGACCACAGGTGAGTGAGCATCTCAAGGGTCACGCAGGTAGGCGCTTTCTTTCATAGGAATGAGGAATTAAGCCTAGAAGGGCCTGGTTTAGGGACATGGGATGGGAAGGATGACACAATGACAATGTCCGTCCTGGCATTTACCCTGAGCCCAGCCCGTGCTGAGGAGCCTCAGGGGAGGGGCTGGACGCTGCTTGAGGCTGAGGGCGGGTCAACGTTGAAGGGCCTGGGGGACGGAGCGAAGCTTCACTAAAGCAATTTGCCCCCACTGGTCAGTGAGGGCAACGGTTCGGCAGTGGACGGTTTATGCAGCAAAGAGTGGCAGGGGGTCTGTGTGTGGCTCTTGCGTGGGAACCAAGGGGATCCCCTGTCTTCGCTACATGATGTGAAAAAGGGTGGTTCTTTGCAGTAACCTTCCTTTCCAGAACCCCAAAGCAAGCAGGGTAGATTCCATACTTCCTCCCTACTTTCCAGGATCACAGGGTCCAGGGGGAACTCCAGCCTGACCCATGACAGTCTCCCCCACCTGTGGTACTGAACATGGTAGCCATTTGCCACGTGTGCCTCTGCAGCCTGGAACTTCAGCCGGCATGACCCAGGCTCAGGCTCTCTAGTTGCTCTTGTTTGTACTGAGTGACTGTGTGTAAATCGTTACCTGTGCCTGTTGGCTCCCGGGGTGGGCCGGGCAGCGTTAGGACCTCCTTGGGAAGGGTGTGAGAAGCCAGCCTCAGCTCCTCCCTCCCTCCTCCACCTCCTCCTCTGTCTCCAGTCCTCCAGCCCTTGGTCCACGCCTCCTGCCTGCCGCCAAGCAGCGTCTGCTTAGAAGACGGGTTGTAGGGAGCATGCGTGCTTCAGCGCGTGTGTGAGTGAGCCTCGTAGGCTGCGGCAAGCGTTGTCGTCTCCGCAGCGTTCTTTATCACGTTCCGGGGCACGCCTTCCCTGGCAAGGGGTGCACCCTGGGTGACAGCTGTCACACTCAGAGGAGCGGGTGGCTCCACTTTCCCAGGCCTGAGAGCCCGGCGTCTGTGGCTGCCTCTGCTGAGGGAGCAGTTGCCAGAGTGATGGCGGGCGTTGCCCAGGTAACGTCCCTTCCCTGACACGCAGAGAGGAGAGGGCGAGGACGGCCATGGAGTGACTGGCCCTCCCACACGGGCGCAGGCGCCTGCTGCTGCGGCTCTGAGCGCTGGCAGTGGGTGGGGCTGAGTCACGGATGCTGGGAGCCCTGCCCGTCCTGGACCACTCGCCCCAGGAGTTGGTAGGTGATCCTGTTCAGAGCTGCTGTTCAGCCAGGAATGGGGTGACTAGATGGGGCCTCAGGGAAGCGTTGCAGCCAGCCTTGGCTGGTCGTTACTTTTTCTGACCTCACTTTGCAGGTGAGGAAGGTCATAGGCTGCGAACTGGGCATGCGTGGTGGTCTGTCTGCTGTGCTCACTCTATCGTTCTGAACACAGTGCTGCCGCATGCTTGCACTTAGATCTCGGTCAACTTCATTGGAGAGATAAGTGGGTAGAGTGGATGGATAGACGAGTGGGTGGTTAGATAGCTAGACAAATAAACCAACAGGTGGGTGGATGGAGGATGGATGGATGGATGATGGAGGGTGGGTGATAGAAGATGGGTTAATGGGTAGATGGATGATGGAGGGTGGGTGATAGAAGATGGGTTAATGGGTAGATGGATGGGCAGGTGTGTGGATGGATGGATGGATGAGGTAAGATTAATGGATGGGCAGGTGGGTGAACGGATGGATGAACGGAGGTGAACGGATAAGTAGAGAGATAGATGGCTAGACTAATAAAGGAATGAAGTAGGACTTGGATTTGAAAAGAACCGTGTTGATTGTAAAACCTGCACCCAGCTGTGAACACCATACTGCCTTTGATGGCGGACCGAGCCTCTCCAGGGTTTTTAAAAAGTCTTTTAAAAATTGAGGTGTACTTCCAATGCCATAAAAGTTGCCCATTTCAAGTATATAGTTAAGTTGTTTAATAAATTTTACAGATCTGTGCAAACCTAGTTTCAGAAGGGCTTGGGCCCCATGAGGCCTCCTGTCCATCCCATCTTTCCCCTGGATCTCTGTCACAGGTGGGCTTTTGCACCTGGCTTCTTGGGCTCAGCAAACGTGTGTGAGGCTCCTCCTTGCACATAAGAAAGATGGCGCTCTCCCGTCGGACAGACATAGCCCTCCTGTGTTTTCAAGCCCACCCATCAGTCAGTAGACATGTGCATCGGTTGGTCCTGGCGAGGGGCTATGAGGAGCAAGGCGGCTGTGGCCCCTCACCTGTCTGTCTATGTCTGTGTGACATTGGCAAACGAACCTGTTGCTCTTGCGTTGGTTCCAGGGACAGTAGTGTCGCAAGCGCCCACATGTTCTCCACAGTGGCTGTCCCCCTCACAGGGCGCAGGCCCGGCCCCAGTGCTCAGTGCCTGCTGTTCCTTATCGCGTGTGGCGGATCCCATCTTCCTGGTGGCTGCAATGCTGAGCCTCCTGGTCTGGGTTTGACCTTTCAAACCAACCCCCAGGTTGGCAGACCTTCCCTGTAAAGGGCCAGGTATCAAGTATCTGGGGCTACACGGGCGCTTTCAATTCCCCACACCCCATCTTTCGCTGTGCGTTCTCACCACTCCGTGAAAAGTGGGATCCTGGGCTTGGCTCCCCCACGTGAAAGCAGCCCTGGGCGGATCTGACCCACATGCTGTAACTTGCCCCTTTCTCCTAATCACCCCAGTCAGACTGGCCCCTGTCTGCTCCACTCCCGGCTGGGATTCGCTGGGAAAGCATCTCGCAGAGCCAGGAGTCAGGATTCCGGAGATGTCCTACTTCCCACCCCCCATGATTCATCACCTCGTGAGCTCATGGGGAGTTCCTGGGAGGACACGCTAACTTGTTGAGAAGTGGGGGGGTGGGGGTGGTGACAGGGACACTGTTGGTCCTTCCTCTCCCCTGCACTGCCCTCTTCCCAGGCTCACTGCCTCCTCTGGGAACCAGGGTCCTGCCCACACCCTGTCATCCCCGCAGAGCAGCCCCAGCCCCCCTGCTGCCTCCCAGCCTCCCCACGCCCTCACCCTGCGCCTTCCTGACTCCCTCCTCACAGGGCAGCCTGGAGTAGCCGGCCTTCTCTCCCTCCCCACCTCTGCCCGGGCCCTGGGCTCCAAGGCGAACTTTGGAGTGGGCCTGCCTGGCTTTGGGCAGCTCGCTGCCCTTCCGGCCTGGTGTTCTCGTGTGTGAGCCGAGGCCACCGCAGACCCGTGGGGGACGCTGCAGGAGCCGGTTCTCCACCCAGGGCAAGTTCCTCTGGTGGGGAGGGCGTGGGCAGATTTAGGGGGCAGTGGAGGCGTAGCAGTTACATGTTGAGTTGCTGACCTCAAGGTGAGCAGTTTGAAACCATCAACTGCTCCTCGGGGCGTGGGGGCTTTCTGCTCCTGTAAAGAGCCAGTCTCCGAGACCCACAGGGGCGGTTCCGTCTTGTCCTATCTGGTCGCTGTGAGTCAAAGCTGCCTTAATGGCAGTGGGTTTGAGTTTCGTGTGTGGCCTTGCCACAGCGACTGACAGGCCGTGGTGGGTAAGTGCCCAGCTCCTGTGCCGCTGGGGATGGTCTGCCTGGTCCCTGGGCGTTCCCAGCAGGCTTAAGCCCCAGCTGTCCTCTGCCCACTTCCCTCCCTCGCCTCTCCAGCAGTCAACCATTGGCTCTGTGTCTTTGGGTCACTTTCTGGTCAGAAGGTGCCCCGGGACTTGTCCCCCTATCAGAGGGCCTGAGGTTTGTGCACCTGTGGGGGCTGAGCACAGTGCCTGGCACTTGGCACATGCTCATTGTGCTCACCTTGGTTCTGGCTGTCTGGAGACGGTCTCCCATGCAAGCCATGTAAGCAAGGACCTGGGCACAGGAGACCATGTGCTCACATGTTCCCCCCTCCCCCCCAAAAAAAGCACTTGCTAGATTGCAAACTTTAAATGAGGCAGAGGGTGGAGTGATGCTCCTGAGATACCTGGTGGAGGGGCCCTGGAGGGGGAGGGCCCCTGTATACCCCTTCCTGCTCAGGCTCCTTGGTGCGGGCACAGCTGCCGTTGCTGTCGGTGGGTGCTTACCAGCCTCACCAAAGTAAGGGAGACACTGTTCTGTTCGCAGCACAGTGTCCGCAGCCTACCAGGAGACAGGGCTCCCGCCTAGAATCCACGGGGTGGGGTAGGAGGGGGGTCTCTGTGGTTTTCTTGGGGGCTTAATGTAGGGCAGACTGTGGTGTCTGTTTTGTGGTCGTTTTAAAAAACAAGCTGTTCTTGGGATGGACTAAACCGTCCGGTGGCATCCAAGAAGCATCCCTTTGTGGGGAGGGAGGGGGGGCGCGGACCAGCTCCCAGACGGGGCTGTTGGGCTGGCTGTGCGTCCATCCGCTCACGGTGTTGCCAGGCATGTGGGCCTCCAGCCAGTGGCTACCAGGAAGCAGGCCAGGTATGCTTCCTGAGAACCTCGACAGGTTGGGTGTGTGGTGTTGTTAAAGACAGGGGGGCTCGGTTCACCAACCCCCCCCAATCCCCCTCGTCCTACCAGCACTGCGCTCACCTTTCTCCAAACCTCCTCCTGAACGGGCCTGCCTCTGTGTGCCCTCCAGCCCCCAGGGGATGGAGAATGCTGGACAAGAACTTGTTTCTGCTCTTGCTGCTACCCCGCCCCCCAGCTGAAGAAAAGTGTGGGGTCTTTGCTCAGCTTGTGCCATTCTTGGTGCAGAGCTGGTGAGCGGGCAGGGAGCAGTGAAGCCAGCGGGGTGGGGTGGGGTGGGAGGGTGGGGGGGTGGCAGGGGGAGAGGAGCAGAGCTACTGTTAGCACTTGGTGTAAGAAAGATCCAGGATGATGGGGGTGCACATGGAAAGCCCCGTCGGTTGGTATGGGGGGCATGCCCCCCCCCCCCGATTGTGAGCCGTGGAAAGGAAATGGGGTATTAGATATGCCTCCAGGGATTGAAGTATAGTGGCCCCTGAAATGGTTTTATTCAGAGAGACCCTGTGGGGTCAGAACGTCTCGTCCATTAGTTTCAGCCGCTCTCTTTGGACTGTTTTTTTTTTTTTTTTTTTAATGTAATGCTATCCAGAACAGACCACAGGCCTGTTTACCTGGGGAACACACAGAAAAAAACAGCCCAGTATTTGGGGGCCCTGCTTATGGATGAGGAAACCAAGGCACAGGAGGTGGGACCCCACAGCCTGCTCTGGCACCAGCACCTCTCGCTAGTGTGGACTCATGACTATCGGCAGCCATCCCCTCATGGTAGGCGGCTTTGTGTCCAATAGGTGTTGCCTCAGGTGTCACCGTCTTTGTGATCCCTGGTCAGCTTCAGCCTGTGGTCACAGCCCCTGTGCGCTTCTAGTACCTGCCAGTCTCGGGCTTGTTTTCCAGGGCTGTCACGGACTGCGACCAAGGGGTTGTGGAGCATCACTTGGCCTTTCTTCCTAGTGTCTCTGTCTTGAAGCTCCCAGGATGTTTGTCCATGACGGGGGACCCTGCTGGGCTCTGAAACCCCAGTGGGTCCCTCCTCAGCACCCGGTCCCAAGACCACTTTGTAACTCTTCGACTCGGGAACTAAGTGATCAGGGAGATCCCGAAGACCAGCGGGGGAGTGCCCCCTCCCTTCCTCATTCAAACTTTGGCTTTGAGATTGTGACATGTCATCCCAGCTGGCTGCTAGCGCGGCGACACTAAAATTAGGCCCTCCCCAAGGAGCAGAGCTCCTAGTGAAGGCGTGCATGCAGTTGAGGGAGGCTCCCAGGCCGGGAAGCGCTGGGCGGGTGGGGGCAGGGGCGTGTGGCTGGGACCTCCGCTGCCTTCTGAGGGCCTCTGTTTCCATGATGTCAGAGAGAGAGGCGGGACCAAGGCCGCCTCAGAGCCAGGCAGCACCCCTGCCCCGACCTCCCTCTAGCTTTGGACACTGCATCGGGCGGGCGGGCAGGCACTGAGCACAGGTGAGCACACCTTCCCGGCCTGGCCGGGTGAATGCTGAGGGTTGTGCTGCCTTTCTGATGGGGCTTGGGCCCCTCCTGGACATGCCCTTCCTCGTCACATGCCTTACTTAGCAGGACCCTGCTCTTTGAGGCAGTAGGGGTGGGGGGACCTCTGAGGATCAGGATGAACGGAAACGCACCTTCAAGGAACCCCCCATGCCTGCGTCCACTGAGTGCTTATGGAGAGAAATCCCCTTGTTCCTTTTTCATGTCATGGGAACGTGGGAAAGTCTGCTTCCGGCACCCAGTGCTGCCAGGCGCTGGGGCTCTGGGCAAGTCTCCCTTCCTGCTGGGCCTCTCGCTGATGGGGTGGGGAACCCCCGCCCCCTGCCCTGCTTGGTCTCCATATCCGCGTGCCCCACCTTTGGCAGATCAGTAACCCACCTGTCCCCCATCTCTCTCCCACCAGAAAAAGATCTACAAATACAAGAAGGTCCTGAGTAACCCGAGCCGCTGGGAGGTGGTCTTGAAGGAGATCCGTACGCTGGTGGACATGGCGCTGGCCTCCCCGCTGCAGGACGACTCCATCAACCAGGCCCCCCTGGAGATCGTCTCCAAGCTGCTCTCGGAGGTACTGTCACGCCTGGTGGGCAGGGTGAGGCGGGGGCTCCTCTCCTCAGAGGGGAGCGGGCTGAGCACCCGGCCAGCGGGCCTGCGGGTGAGACCACAGGGCTTGCGACACTTTCCAGATGTTGGTCGCCAGGCTTCTCCTGGGAGGCCCCTTGGGGTAGATTTCAAATGCCCAGCTTCCCTGAGAGTGGCTCAGCAGCTCACAGTGGGCACCGGCACCACCCAGGAATGCCAGTTGCATGCAGAGGCTTCAGAAGTGCAGGGAGAAACCCCGTCCACTTTTGACCTTATTTTTGGCTAACATCTTGAAGGTGTGTGTGTGTGTGTGTGTGTGTAGGGGGGCGCAGGTGTGGCAAAAGAGATCAGCTGAGTGTATTTGGATTGTTTTGGGCACAGAGGTAGAATAGACGTCACAGAGGTCGGCGGTGCCCTGGGTCAGTGGCATGGGTTTTACCCATCGCCCTGTACACTCACTGCCCAGCCCATTGAGAGGGTTATTTTAAGAGCTGGCATATGTGACCATGGGGCTGGGAGAGCTGAGGTCCATGGGGCGGCCTGGAATCGATGGACCATTCTCTAGGAAGAATGGAACCCTGGGGTTTGCGCTCAAGGTCCATTGCCGCTGC
>NW_022106189.1:42847447-42864304 GCF_000313985.2 Echinops telfairi
CGTCTCTCTGAGGGAGAAAGATGAGGCTTTCTGTGCCGGTCAAGAATTCCTGTCTCAGAAACCCACAGGGGCAATTCTATCGACCCTGTCCTCTGGGGTTTGATTTTGTGTTTTATTGTCGAGCCGAAGGATCTCCCGTGGTGGAGTGCGCTACGTGTTGGCTGCTCCCCACAGGGTCACCCTTCTAGGGAGGAAAGATGAGCTTTCTGACTCTTGTCGAGTTAAGAGTCTCAGAAACCCACGGGGCCAGTTCTGGCCTGTCCTACAAGGCTGGCTGCCGTCTGTCGGCATTGACTCGGTGGTGGGTTTTGGTGTGTTGCTGGGGAAGGTCTGGGCTGACCACCCAGATTTCCAAGAGTTCCCTGAGCACTCGCCCCAGGTCTGTCCCAGGGCTCCAGGCGGCCATGGCTCTCTGCCCAGTTGGGTACCTGGCAGCCGGGTGCTGCCTGCGTGGCATGAGCTCTGCTGGCCTGGCTGAGCTGCTGAGTTTGCCAGTTAGCCCTCGCTTAGGGCTGTGTGCCAGGCACAGTGCTAGGCGTTGGAGCCAAACAAACGCCACCCTCTTGGGCTGCCGTTGCAGCCAGAGAGAGGGACAGTGCGCAGGGCGATGTGCCCCAAGCCGTCACGTCACACAGCTCCTTGGCAGGTTTGGTGCTCTGGACACACACCCTTCTGCTGCTCTCTCCTTGGGGCGTGGCCCGCAACACACACCCTTCTGCTCTCATCTTGGGGCACGGTCCTCAGCGCTGCACACATACGAATCCTTCCCTCGTTTGTTTGCCTGCCTGGTCCGAATCCTTCCCTCGTTTGTTTGCCTGCCTGGTCCGTGGGGCCGCTGGAGGGGTGGCTCCTGAGCCAAACTTGGCCCACCGTCATCAGAGTGACAGCTCAGCCGCCTCCCATCTGCGCCCCACACATGTTCCCTGCTGCCTGGAGTGGTCTCTTCGCCCTGCAGGCCCAGGCTGTCCACTGCCTGGGCATGAGCCTGACCTCCTGGGCCTGCTGGTTAGAAGCCCCTTCCAACACAGAGGAAAAGATGGGTCACAGGGGTCAGGTATGGGGCAGTGGTTACAGGCCGGCCTATTTAACCAACACCAAACCCAACCCACTGTCAACCTGAAGTCCACCCCGACTCGACTCGTAGCAGCCTGTAGGGTAGAGAACTGGAAGCATAGTGCCTCATCTCTCTCACGAAGTGATTGCTGGGTTTGAACCGCTGATCTTCCCATTGCAGCCAGTGCTTAGGGCGCTGTGCCAGCCCTTCAACAACTTTAAGCTTTTACAGCAAGCGCGGTCACAGGGGTCATGTGCCCGGCCTCAGTTCAGGCTTCCCGCCTTGGCCAGGGGAGGGAGCACAGTAGTTGGGTCATGACAAAGGCAGCCCATCTACTTCATAAGCACTTACTGCGTGCCAGGCAGGGACTTTCTGCCATGCCCATTCCACAGAGGAGGAGAAGGCTGAGAACCAGAGGCACCAGGTGCCTTACCCAGCTCGCATTACACCTCTGCCAGGACAGGATGTCGCCAGGACAGTGGTGAGCAGACGCAGCTGCCAACTTGTGGCAGGATTCCTTCCCATATCAAATGGGTCCCCTGAGCCCGGCCTGGGCCTCCGAGCCAGCACACAGGCAGGCAAGTACTGGAATGAAGGGGTGACAGCGCTTAGGAAACAGGAGGAAGCTTATCTTCACTGTGCGTCTAGAGGTGGCCGGTCAGGCCTCTGTGTCATTGGTCACATGGCCCTGACGGCAGCTGATGAGCTCAGCACCCCCACAATATTGACGTCATCCTGAGCGTGGACCATGTGGCAGTGCACATGCCAGGCACTGGGGGAGACCCTGTTAATACCCCCCAAATCCAAGGGGAATCCAGCCAGTCCGCAGAAACTTCTGCTGTTTTCCCATTCTGTTTTCCTGTGCATGTTGTGAGGGCCCGGGTGAAAACATACAGGGGACAGACGCGCTGGACATACCCCTCATGCAAGGGAACTCCAGCCAGGTGACAGGCTGTGCTGAAAGCAGCCACACACCTGTGATCATGATGGCTGGCACGTTAAACGAGGTGGACAGTAGAAGAGCGGCCACGGGGGCTGGGATGGGGGCTACTGTGGAGTTACTGCTCAGTGGACAGGGGTGTCTGCTTGAAACGTTCTGGAGGTAAATACTGGTGATGGTCGGAGGGAGTGACGTGTGTACGTGCGTATACAAATATAATACGTGCATAACCATATATTAGGACCCCTGGTGGCATAGTGGTTACAAATTGGGCTGCTAACTGCAAGGTTAGCAGTTCAAAACCACTAGCTGCTCACTCCGCAGGAGAAAGACAGGGCTTACTACTCCCATAAAGAGTTACAGTTGCAAGGCAGTCCCCTCTGGCCTTGTAGGGTGACTATGGCTTCGTTTTCAAGTTTGCAGATGCGTGCACACACACACAGAGGGTAGATGGAGTGGACAGTGTCGTAGCTACGTTGCTCACATGGGTGCTGAGCCCCTCATCTCTAGGTGGTGTCCGTTGGAGTTGGAAGAGACTCTTTAGCGTGGGGGGGTTGGGGGAGACAAAATCCCCATCCAGCGGTGGGTAAGAGTAGCCTTTCCTTTGTGGCTCTGCCTCAGACACTAAGCAGTCTCGGGCCACTGAGGCCCTACCAGACCCCTTCTTTCAACTGTGACTGATCCAAGAGTCTGGGAGCATTTGGGGGCCGTGTGTGGGCCCTTTGACAAAGGCTCCTCTGTTAATGCTGCATTTGTCTGTTTCTTCCGTCCCTCAGAACACAAACTTGACTCCCCAGGAGCATGAAAACATCATTGTGGTGAGTCGACCTCCTACCCACACACCCGCCCCCTCATGCCATGCATGTCTCTCCCCTACCTCTGTCCGGCCCAGAGCCTCATGGACCAAGGGTGGGTAATTTTGGGTCTATGAGGCTTACAGCAGATGTGTCATAACCACTTAGGGCCCCCTTCCCCGTCTGCCATGGGGGCTGGAAGGCAGAGCCACCGAGACGCTGTAACGTACTCTGAGGCAGATCTGGTTTCGCTGAGAGGTAGCCGGCCAGGCCGGGCGCTCTCTTGCCCCAGGCCGAGTCTCCCACTAATGGAACCCAGACTCGGGTCTGTCTGGGACCTGATCATGGTGTACGCGCATCGGAGAGTAACGGGGCTGGTTGTCAGCCAGGAAAGTGATCTGTGTCGGAAGAAGACAGCCAGGAAACTGGTCCCAAGCTCTGCTATGTACTTGAACCCCAAGGAGCCTGTACCTACCACAGGCAGCCCAGGGTGGCCAGACTAGAGGCTCGGAGTGCACGATACACTTCCCTGCCAGAGGAGCTGGTTTTGCAGGGTCCATAGGCGTTTCCAGGTGATAACACGAGTCAGTGCATTGCAGAGAGAGGAGGAAGCAAGCACGCGATGCAGAGGCACAGAGTGGGTGCGGGGCTTGCTGTACAGAGGGCCATTGCACTCAGTGGCCTGGAGCCAGATGTACTCCTGCCCATAAGCCAAGGGCAGAGTCCACCACCCTGCCCCTCAGCTTCTCCTGTGCTGAATTGGGGGCTGGCCCTTGCTAACCCAGCTTAGTGAATGACCCCTTGCCCCTGCTGACTCTCACGGGCCCACAAGCTGGGGAGCCACGGGCAGGGGCTGCACAGCATCCTGCCCCCAGTTCTGACTCCCAGCAGGCTCTGCAGTGGTGTTGGCTCAAACTGTAGGGGAAACCCCATTGCTGTTGAGTTGACGCCAACACACAGCAGCCCTTAAAGACAGAGCAGCGCTGGCTGGCCCCTCAGGGTGTGAGCAGCCCAACCATCACCCATGACACCCAGGGCTACCTTTCCTTGGCTAGCAGGAGATGAAAGGGACTCACCCCAGGACTCCACCCCTGCACCCCCCCAGTTTGGTCTGGCTGGTGGCCACCCAGATGGTGGTCCCCAGGCACAGGTGTGCATCCTGGCCTCTTTTACTGTCCACCCTGCTGGTGGTATTCTGTTAGCCTAGCTGCTGAGAGGAGGGCAGGGCCTGCACAGTGCCAGGCTCGGCCTTGGGCCACTTTGCAGTGTTCCTGGCACCCGGCACATACCAGGCAGGGTACACGGTACACGCTTTGCTCCTGTTGCATGGCACGGCGGTGCTGGGCATGGTACACAGTACAGGCTAGGAATGGTGCACAGCACATCCCCCGTTCCATCAGAATTCTTGTGTGGCAGCGCAGAGAGGAGGGCGGCCCACATGTTGCAGGGCTCGGCCTTGGGCTGCTTTGCAGCAAGGAGGAGCAGATGAAACCACACGCACATGCACACCAGAGGAAGCTGGCCCAGCCAGATCCCGCAGCCAGTGCAGACCTGCTCGTTGTCTCATCCATGTGGCCCTGTTTCCCCAGCCATGCCCTTGTTGTCCTGGATATGGGTGGGCATCAACAGGGGGGCGGGGGCCGCAGCTTTATTCTCCAAGGGAACTAGCAGCCCACCGGCAGGTTTGAGGCCGTGGCTCCTGTGGCATCCGCCAACCCTGCACAGGCCCCTGCTGACTGGCCTGTTCTGCTGTCTTTCAGGCCATCGCCCCTTTACTGGAGAACAACCACCCACCACCGGATCTCTGTGAATTCTTCTGCAAGGTACTTGGGTCTGTGGGGCTGGGGAGACCAGGCATCAGGCCTGGGGGACATGAGGCCCGACCCGCTGTTTGGAGGAACAGCCTCAGGCCGCCCTGGGGACAGGGTGCAGGAGTGCTGGGTGCTGCCCTCAGGGCGGCCACAGTGTGGGGCAGCCATGGGGAGGCAGGCAGGGCTGCCTGTGAGCTCCCAGCCTCCATGGGATTGTGTATGGCATGCGCCTGGTGTGGAAGGCCATACACGCTGGATGTGGTACTAGCAGAGCACAGTACACAGAACTCCTGACACTGAGATGGTACACGTCAGGCATGGTAACAGCACATGGCATGCACCCGACAGTACATACCACACACTTGACATGGGATACATTGGTCATGGTACACAGTACATGTCAGCTGTGTACACGGTGGCACACTCCGGACATCGCGCATGCTGGGCATAGTAAACATTGTGTGCTGGGCAAGGAGATGGTACATGCCAGGCAGGGCACACAGAACATGCTCTGCTCCTGGTACTTGGCACATAGCAGGCAGGGCGTACAGAATGTGCTCTGGTCACGACACCTAGTACACGGCAGGCAGACTACACTGTAGGTGCCCTGCTTCTGGTGCCTGGCACTCCCTGGCAAGGTCCACAGGACACATTGGGAATTGTGCCCAGCATATACCAGGTGAGGTACACAGCATACACGGGCAGTGGTGTGCACCAGGCGTAGTACACAGTGCATGTGAGGCCTGGTCCACAGTGCACACCACATGTGGGAGACAGTACACACCGAGCACATAACACCACACTCTCAGGACACCCCTCGTGCCCAAACTCTTGCCTCAGGCTGGGCCGCTCCTCCCAAGTGCCTCATAGCGTGAGGCTTTTTTGATAACCTGGTATTGTTGCAAAAGCAGCCAGCCTGGACCTTGGCCTCCTGTGGGCTTATGTCCTGTGTCCTGGTCCCTCCTGTCAGCCCCAGTGGGCCTTGTGGGCGGGGCAAGCATGTGGGGGCTGTTAATAGAACCTCAGAGGAAGTTGGATGGTGATGGACGTATTTCACACAGCCCCCAGCCCCAGTCCAGGCTGCTCTGAAGGTTCCCAGCAGCCCAATTTTAGGGTGCTGGAGGGTGGAGCCATCCCTGCAGCCTGCCCTGACAGTCTCCCCTTTGAAGTTTCAATAGTGAGAGGGGCCGGCCACCGGCCAGCTGACTGTCCCTCTGGAACGGTCTGTGGGCCACACCCACCCTCCAGCCAGCCCAGTAGAGATGTTGAAGGAGCAAGGCCACCCTACTGTGTTCACGCTCCGCCAGCTGTGTGGACACCCCAGGGCGGCCTTCCCCACCAGGCCCCAGGTTGGCAGCCACAGGATCTGAGCAAAGTATATTTTGGTTGGAATTCCCAGGAGAGCCCTGATTTTTATGTCTGAGCCTTCTGTCCTCATCCAGCGGGTGGAAACTTGGTCCCCAGGGCGTGTGTGCGTGCGTGTGACAGTGGAGGGGGTGCAGGTGGTGGCAGTTGCAGACAGCTGCACCCCATCCACTGGGCTCCACGTACAGACCTTCAGTGCTAGTTTTTAACAGAACCCCTGGGCCAGCACAATAACGAACCTCTCAAAGCTGCCAGCCCATCCGAGGAGCACAGCCCGGGAAACAAATCAGAAAAGCCCAAACCCCTGGCGATCCTCTAGGCAGGGCAGAGAATGGCCCCACTGGGTTTCCAAGGCTGGAACTCTCCAGAGGCAGGGAGATAGCCTCAGCTTTGTTCCTCAGAGAGACACCTGGGTGTGAACCCGGGACCTTTTTTGATGAGCAGTCGGGTGCTTTAACCATTGTGCTACAAGGGATCCTTTAACTATAGGAAAGTCACAAAATTGTCAAGAGTGGTATCCGAACCCTTCAAAAAAAAAAGATAAGTTTTTGCAAATTCATAAGTAAGCTCTAACGTACAGCACCCCTTTGTGGCCTAGAGGAGAACCTTGCCCCACGTGCTGTCTGAAGGCTGGGTTTTTGGAAGCAGATCACCAGGCCTTTCTTTGGAGGCACCTTGCCCTTCTGTTTAGCAGCCAAGCCTGGTCACCTCCGTGCTTTCCACGCCCTTGGTCCAAACCCCGTGTCCCTGTGCCCAGCTTTTGTGAGAGGCACCTCCAACGGTCTTGTGCGTCTACACCAGGCAATGGCCCTGGGTAAGGCCCCAAGCCTCCTCATGCGACCCCAGAGTTTATGGTCAAAACCACAGGCAAACAGGAGCCCCGCTGCATGGTCACTCTCCCGGTGGCCCCAGCCAGGCTCCGCAACGGTGACAACCTCTCCCTCTCCCCCAGCACTGCAGAGAGCGGCCCCGGTCCATGGTGGTCATTGAAGTCTTCACCCCTGTGGTCCAGAGAATCCTCAAGCATAACATGGTGAGTAGCGCCCCTGGCCGCCGGCCACCCACACCGGTGGCCGGCACTGTGACTCCACCTCAGCACACCGAACCCTGCCGGTGACCGTGTGACCCCTGCCTGCCGTCCTGAACACGGAGGGGGTACCCAGCACTAGCTGAGGCCCCTGCTTCCTTCCCACTCTCCATTCCCAGGAAGGTTCTTGCTGGCGTGGGCCTGGTGGACAGGGGCCACCTGCCATGACACATAGAATCAGCTGGGGGCGGGGTGCGTGTGCGGGTGCGCAGTGTCAGCCTGAGCACATCCTTTCAGAGTCCAGAGCAAAGGTCCTGGGGTTTCTCCTGCCTACTGCCCAGGACCTCTCCCCTCAGGACTCGACACTGCAGACCCCACATTGTGTTGTCATCCGTGAGCTGGGTGACAAGGGGCCTCCTGGGGGACAGCTGGGAGAAAGACGGGCTTTCTGCTCCTGTCAACAGTGACCTTCTCAGACCATGCCCCCAGGGCAGGCTAGCCTGCTCTAGAGGCTCGCTGTGCGTCGGCATCAACTCGACAGCAGTGAGTTTGGAGGGACAGCTGCCTGTCTAGGGACCAAGCCAGCATTTACTCGGTCCCGCGGCTCTCTCAGGCTGGCCCCGGACGCTGTGGCTCCAACCACGCTGCCACTGCCCAGCACAGCCAGCTTGGTCTTGATGGGGCCACCTGCCTGGTGGCCTCCCAGTGCTGAGGGAAGCAGGCGCACACCCTGCTCTAGTCCAGTCGGTGGGCAGAAAGTAGCACAGGAGTGATGTGTGAAATGCCAGGGGGAGTGACCAGAATGGGACATAGGCCTGAAGTGAGCACCAAACGAAACCTAGACTCACTGCCAGCGAGCACCGGCTCCTGGGACACTCACCTCTATGGGGGTAGAAAGCCTTCTCTTTCTTGCAATCAGCTGGTTGGTTTGAACCTGCTACCTTGCGGTTACCAGCCCAACGAGCAACCCTGGTGCCACCAGGGCCCCTACCAACAGTGTCCTTGGATTCTGGTCTGGCCCGTTCACCCATCAGCGAATCATGGACCCCATGTACACTGAGCGGATGGAGCTCAGAGGGACAGGGGTCTCAGCCAGCGCTCCTTCTTCCTTGGGCCAGAATAAAAGACACCACAAGTCTACGCAGCCCAAGCCGGAAGCTGAACTGCTTCCACTGCTGCCCACAGGCCACTCACAGAGGAGGCAGGAAGATTGGTCCCTAGTGGACCACTGGGTCACCTGCCCTGGTGCTGTCCAAGGGGAGTAGTCTGACTCCCCACAGAGGGAGTACATCCCGCCTAATGTCCGAAGGCTGCCTGACCCCTTCTAAGGAAACTACCCAGGGAGGGAATGGCTGTGGGGCAGATTCCCGGGATGCGAGCTCAAACTGGCGCACCCTCCATGATGTCACGCATCCCGGAGGTGGAAGGGGGCCTCTGAGGGCTGCTCCCCCCACCCTCATTTCCCAGCGGAGGCAGTGCCAGGCCACTCATCTTCGCTGCCACCGACTGTGCTTGCCCAGTGTGGGTGCTCGTGCCCATGGGGGACCCTGGGCCCTCTCGTGTTCCTCCATGGTCTCCGCTGCCCTCTGTGCACAGGGAAGGCCTATGCAGACCTCCAGGAGCATGCCCTCAAGGCCCTGATGCAGGAGAAGCAGCCCAGGCAGGTTGGGGAGGCGCCCTATTGGGCCCTGTAAGGTCTGTGAGGAGGGTCTTCACTCTCACTTCCCCTGGATGGGTTAGAGTTCTAGTCCGTTCCACAGAGGGGGCGGGTCAGGGCAAAGGGGTGAGTCTGGGGACCACGTGCGCCCCGGTTGCCTTTCGTTAGGAATCCTGCATTTTGAATTAGGGGGAGGTTGACAGCAGATGATAGCTTTCCGTCCAGCAGTTCCCACATGCTCGGATTCGGCACATCCCCTCCTTTCCCAACCCTCCGGCTGTGTCCCTGAAATGGTTGCTAACTCAATGGTGACGGATAAGGGCCCATAGGCTCTTTGATGATGTCCAGTTTTGTTACATGTGTCCTCCCCCAACTCCTTTCAGCCCCTGCTCACGTGGTCCTTGTCAGAGCAGGTGTGAGTGGGAGCTGGGCCCCATCTACTTCTGGTCAGGGTGGTGGAGACTGGCGTTTGCATGGTCCTTACTCTGTTGGACATATTGTGTCCATGTGTCTTTGGATTGCCCTCACTCTTCTGTCCTATGGATGGGGAGAGAGCCCTGGCCTCATGGTTCATTGACAGAAGCTGTGCCCAAAGGGCATCTCAGGCCGAGAGTGGTTGCCGGGAGTCACCAGGGCGTCTGATTGGGCATCGTTAGGGCTGGGCATGCTCGGTCAGCTCCAGGTGAGTCCATGTGGCAGTGGGCACTGGCTGTCGCTGAGCTGCCTGCTGCCTGTGAGCTGTTAATACCTTCGCCTTCCCCTCTCTCGGCAGGACTTTGGGAAGTGCCCACGACTGCGGCTGTTTACTCAGGAGTACATCCTTGCCTTGAACGAGCTCAATGCGGGGATGGAGGTGGTGAAGAAGTTCATTCAGAGGTAGGTCCCCTGCCCTCACCCCAACCCACCCCTGCCCTGCCCAGTGCCACCGAGGGGCCTCTGGAGGTTGTCTCTTCTCTGCTGTGGGACCTCGAGCCCGTCACTGACCCCTCTCTGGCCCTCCGTCCCCTCGGCAAGCCATGCTGGGGATGGGGTCTCTTAAGTGGGATGGTAGGTCAGTGGGCAGGTAAGTAAGCCCATGTTCAGGACCCACAGTCACCGATGTCAACAGCCACTTTCCCAAACTCGGCCCAGAGTGGCTGGTATTTGTGCTCTGGTGGCTGGTGGAGTGGTTTGGCTTTGCTTTTCAGTTAGGCCTTCCTTGGCCTGGGTCTCCCTGTCTGTCAGGTAAGAGCCACAGTACCCGCTCCTCTAGTCGGTTAGGATCCCATGAGCAGATCCGTGTCCAGTGTGACAGGCGGCCGTGTGGGGCACACCAGGCATGTGACTCAAGCACTGTCAGCCCACGCTGTTCAAGGTGGTCCCACTGTGCCCACTGCCACATGGACTCACCTGGAGCTGACCGAGCATGCCCAGCCCTAATGATGCCCAACCAGACGCCCTGGTGGCTCCCGGCAACCACTCTCTGCCTGAGATGCCCTTTGGGCACAGCTTCTGTCAATGACCCATGAGGCCAGACCCCGCTCCCTCCCATGGCCTGGGAGCAGGGCTATCAACCCACGTTACAGACAGAGCCTGACAAATAGTGACTTGTGGTCATTGGGGGAATGGCAACTGTTCCTGGTCCCTCAGCTCAGCAGGGGTGACTGTGATGAACTTGTTTCCCAAACAAGGACCCTGATGAGAGTAAAGGGGTTGCTCTGAGCCCCTGCCCCAGGGTCAGCAGCTGTGTCGGGACTTGGGTGAAGGTGTGTGGTCCTCCTTGCTGTCACTCTCCAACGAGGGGCTAGGACGGTCCCCTCTCCATAGCTAAGGAGACTCAGGCTGGGGAGGCGTCCACACCCGGGGCGGCCTGGCTGGGGACTGGCCCCCCACAACCTTCTTACTGCCTGCTCTCTTGTAGCATGCACGGCCCCACAGGGCACTGCCCTCACCCCCGGGTCCTGCCCAACCTGGTCGCTGTGTGCCTGGCTGCCATCTACTCCTGCTATGAAGAGTTTATCAACAGGTCAGTCACTGTGGCCAGTGGTGCTCCATGAGACACCCCAGGGGCTGAGCTATGTGCACGTGTGTACATGTGTGTACATGTCGGGATGGTGGCAACCATGTCGACGCCCCTCTCCTGTTGGGTCTGAAAGCCTGCAGTGTTGGCCCTAGTGAAAGTGTGCATGTGTATGTATTTGCGTGTGCATGTGTGCCAGGCCCTGTGCAGGTGCCAGGGAGAGAGCGAGACCACCGGTTCCCTGCCCCCCATGGAGCTTTGGCCCCACCAGAGGACACTAATGGTCCTGTGAGCGGCCAGGCTGTGTGAGACACGCAGGGACATCAAGGGGACAGGCAGAGACACAGCCCCCAAAGCAGCCTGAGGCTGGGATTTGGCTATGGGAGCTTGTGAGGGGAAACAGGAGATGAATGGGAGGTAGGACAGCTGACCAGGCGCAGGTACGTGAGCAGATGCCCACTGTGGGGCTGAGCCTGGGCCATTCTCTGCTATCTCACCATCAAGGGCCGCTTCGGGGTGCACAGCAACTCGAGACGCCCACCGTGCCCTCCGGAGTCCTTGGAGGGGGTCTGATGGGCCGGGGTGTGTCTGTCGACTGCTGTCACCTGTCCCATGGTGCAGGTGATCCACCGCAGGGCTCTCAGGGGCCTCCCTCAGCACACTGCTGGCCACGGTCCCTGGTGTCAGAGATTCAGGCCGGCGCTGAGGCTCGGCACCAGAACACCAGAGCCACCCTCCTCCCCATCCCCAGCTGCTTCTCCGAGCCTCTGACTCACCTGGGCCTCCCTGCAAGTGCTCCGTGGACACCGGAGCAGAGACTGGGGCGGGGGCAGGAAGTGGCTCCTCTCGGGCTTCCCCTCTGTGTCCTCAAGTTCCCACACGGCCATCAGAGCAGGGCTTCCTTCCCTAGGGGTAGAAGCAGGCAGGAGACAGGCATCCTCGCTCTCAGCCCCCACCCAGAGACTGCCTCGGGGAGAGGTCAGTGGGGAGGAATCCTAGGGAAGTGCCGCACACATCCAGGAGAGCCAGGCTGAGACCACCGTCCCTTCTGTCCTGCGAGCACAGAACCAGTGAGTGGGCCCTCTTTGCGCCTGTGCT
Organism: Echinops telfairi; assembly: GCF_000313985.2. NCBI lineage: Eukaryota > Metazoa > Chordata > Mammalia > Afrosoricida > Tenrecidae > Echinops > Echinops telfairi. Next base: position 42,859,193 of record NW_022106189.1, read on the forward strand.
GTGGCAGAGAGGGACAGCTGAGCAGCTGTTGCTAAAGTGCCACGTGACGGGCGGTGGGGAGGGGAGCAGAGGCACAGTGAGACCCCCGGTGCACAGTCGGGCCCTGTAGTGCAAGTGGCCTGGGCTGGGCCACGAACCTCAAGGTGGGCAGTCGGGCCCACCCAGCAGTCCTCTGAGGACAGGCTTGGTAAGCTGTTCCACTCCAGTACAGCCAGGAAGCCCTGTGAGCAGTTCTGCTGGAGAGAGAGGTGCCCCGCAAGCCCGAGTCCACAAGAATGCCCCTTGCTGGGGAAGGTTTCAGAAAAGGGCACAGAGCTCTGGCTGAGAGCCCCGTTGTGGTCAGGGCTGTGGTTGTCATTGTCCTCATGGTTGTAGTCTGTCACCGACTTAACTGCCACTCAGTGGCCCTGTAGGACAGTGGAGCTGCCCGGCCCGGGTCCCGAGGCTGTCGTGGTGGCGTGTTGGGCAGCCATCTGCGTGGTCGGCAGTCGAGACCCCCAGCAGTTCTGCGGGAGAGGCTGAGCTTTCTACTCCCGTCAACAGCTACCGCCTCAGAAAGCCACGGGGTCTCTGAGTCAGCGTGCACTTGGCGGCGGTGAGCTGGTTCAGACGGCTGCCTCTCTCTCCCTCCCACAGAGGACCTGGTGGGCTCTAAGCACCGAGTGTCCAGTTAGCAGCCAGACTGCCAGTCCCTGCTTCCCCAGGACTCCTGCTAAGTGCGCCTCTCAAACTTACTGCTGGGAACCCGCAGTGGCCCTGCACACAGGCTGGAACAATCTGCGGGAGCAATCCCGCAGAGCTGTCCTTGCAGTTAGCAGCCTAGGTGAACCTACTCCGCCCCTGGGCTCCCATGACATATGCCCTAGGCTCCAGGTGTGCTCATCCACAGGCGAGCCAGGGTGCATAGTATGTTACTGGCAATGTCTAAGGACATTTTTGATTGCCACTTCTTGCTGTGAGGCTTTTGGGCATTTTGCGAGATGCCCAGGATGGAGGCCCAGGAGCGGGAGCATCCGTATGTGTGTGTCTGTGTGTCTGTGAGCAGCAGATGTTTTGTGGGGGGTGTGGGTCTGTCTGTGTCAGTCAGAGTGTCAGCCCAGGGGTGTGTGGGGGTGGGTGGGTGGAGCAGTGGGGAGTACCAGCTATGGGTTGTGGAGCACTCCTGAGAGAGGGGGCGCTTTTCCCAGGCCCACAGCTCGCCTGGGTTCCTAGCTCCTGTCCACCCATGCCCCTGGCCAGCCCTGTATGTGCCCTATGGGGGCTGCCCCACACTCTGGGTGGTACAGGATGTCCCCATGTATAGGAGAAGAGACAGCTTGACCCAGGTTATCAGAGCTCTCAGGAACACCACCTGTCAGAGCCAGATGGCCTTGAGAAGCTGCCCAGGAAGCCCAGCAAAGGCAGGCGAGGCTGTGCAGTTGGGTGCTTCAGGGGTGGACCCACCCTGAGCCCTCAAGGTGCTCAGGCCTCCTGCCTCTCCACCCCAGACCACCCACAGCTTTCAGTCCACCCAAGGCCACTGGGCCCCCTCCCCAGCAGAGTTTCAAGTGTGTTTATTAAACACCATTGGTGGGCTTGCCTGAGCCAGGCTTTTGAATATGCTGGGCACTGGGCCTGCAGGGTCCCTGGAACCTCCATGCAGAACGGCCAGCCCAGTCCTTGGAAGGGGATGTGCAAGAGAGGGAGGGCAGCTGCTACTCACTGGCCCAGTGTCTACGCCTGGATGCAGACCTCACAGCTGACCTCCTGGCTCCACCGCAGACCCCAGCCTTCGGGTGGGGGGCGGGGGGGTTGTCCCAGCTGAGTTGTCCCAGCCTTCGGGGGGGTCCAGGGAAGACGGGTGTCAAACCTAAGTTGGGCAGCCCTTTTAGAGCTCAGGGCAGGCAAGGAGAAGCGGGTGGCAATGACAGGAAATCCAGGAGGACTTCCCGGAGGAGAGGGCCTGCTCAGGATCTCCAGCTCTGGAGAGCCAATGTGACCAGAAACCTGCTTTCATGCACCAGCCCCTGTCCTTAGGAGCAAGGCCCGCCCCTTCCAGAGGCAGCCAGGGACTGGAGTGTCTGGCATCCAGGGTAGGGAGTGGGTGAGTGCATCTCCTGGCGAGGGCCGGGCGCACTCCTGTGAGTCTGACGAGCCCCGCGCAGTGAAGCCTAGCTTTTATTGAAGCCCAGCAGTTCTCAAACTGCACAATCATGTTGTCACAGGGCTCCTAGGCCCCTTGCAAGGCACGTGGCTGGCTGGGCGGGGGGCAGGGGACGGAGCCTGGGGTCTGAGCATGGGAGGGGCTTACAGACTCGGGTGATGGGCACTGGGCATCAGCCTGCGGTGACTGACGCACCCTCTCCCGCCTCTGCCCGCAGCCGTGACAACTCCCCCAGCCTGAAGGAGATCCGGAACGGCTGCCAGCAGCCCTGCGACCGGAAGCCCACCTTACCTCTGCGCCTTCTGCACCCCAGCCCGGACCTGGTATCTCAGGAAGCCGCGCTGTCCGAGGCGCGCCTCAAGTCAGTGGTGGTGGCCTCCAGCGAGATACACGTGGAGGTGGAGCGAGCCAGCACTGCCACGCCGGCGCTGACGGCCAGCTCGGGCAACGACAGCGAGCCCAACCTCATCGACTGCCTCCTGGTCAGCCCCGCCTGCAGCACCATGAGCATCGAGCTGGGCCCCCAGGCTGACCGCACGCTCGGCTGCTACGTGGAGATCCTCAAGCTGCTGTGAGTGTCCTCGCCGGGCCTCCGGCAAGGGGGCCACAGGGCCACTTGGCTGGTCGGAGGGACCCACGGCAGGTGCCCAGGGACCACTGTGAACATGCCGAGTGCATGTGCATGCATACAAACCTGGGGTGACGTGTGGGCGTCCATGCTTGCTGCCTGCGGCATGTGTACAAACACCCACGTGCGCGTAGGTTTCTGCACACATCTGCCCCTGGGCGCCACTGCATCCATGAACATGCCGAGGCTGGTGCAGTTGTGTGGGCTCCTTCTGAGGGTGTGGCGTCTGTGTGTGTGTGTGTGTGTGTGTGTGTGCGTGCGCGGACAAGGATGCTTGTGAGCCAAGGGGTGTCTGTGTTATCCATGCACGCTTACCAGCACTCCGTGTGTGGGACTGCAGGTGCCTGCGTGCTGGGTGGCAGGTCTAGGTGACAGCTGTGTGTGTGGTGGTGCATGTGTGTCCACTGTGTGTGAGTGTTGGGTGGGGTCTTTTGCAGAGGGGAGTGTTTGTGTCCACTGTGTGTGCACACTGTGTGTGCCTTTGGCAGCGGGGGAAATGTCTTCTGCAGAAGAGGGCATTCGTTTGGAGAACAGCTGTCTGGAATTTCCCAGGTTTTGCCTGCACCCCTTCTGGCCCTTTGTCCTGGACAGGCTCTGTGTTGGCGAGTGGGCAGGTGGGTTCCTGGCCAGCGGGAGACCCCTCATCCATTCTGGGAGACACTGTGTCTGAGCTGGGGCTTGGCTCCAGGGACATGACGTAGCTTAGGATACCCATCATGCTCAGGGGCCCCTGAGTTTTTCCTGGGTACCCTGGCCAAGGGAGTCTGGGAGGAGCTCCTAGTGAGACTGCAGGGCTTAGTGTTTCTAAAAGTTTCGACTGGGGTGGGGCAGTGTGGGGTTCAGGCCCCCCCCCCCCGGGCCTGTTGCTTCCTGCTAGCTCTTTCTTTTCTCCAAGCTTGCTGCTATCACTGGCTCATTCTGATGTCGCAGCAGCCCTGGGCCCAGCAGAGGCTGCAGCAGCATGAGCAGATCTGCAGTCCAAGTCCTGGGTTAGAGTCCCAGTGGTGCTGCCTCTCAGTGACCGGGAGCAGTGAGCGCTCTCTGAGCTGCAGGCCCAGCGGGGCAAAGGGTGGTCTGAGCACGTGGCTCCTCCCAAGCTGGCCAGTCTGCGGCCCTGGGGAGTGCCGTGGCTGTGAGTGCGGCCCTGTCGCCTCTGTTTTGAGTCCCTGGGTGGTGCGGACAGTTAGATATTGCCTGATGACTAGCTGAAACGCTGGCAGTTTGGGCCCACCCAAGGGCACCTCAGAAGAAAGGTCTGGCAGCCTACTTGCGGGCATTCATGTCCTTGAGACCCCAACCCAGGCTCTTCCTGTGTCAGAACCCAAGCTGCAGTGGCTGCTTTGTTCTTACCTCCAGGTGCCGCCCAGAGGGGATTCTGGCAGCTGAATGATGTCAGGGGCCGAGGCGCTGTTATGGGTGGGGGCGGGGGCTCCCTCCATTAACCTCAGGGTGCCGGAACTTAGCAAGAGGAAGGTGCTGTGTTAGGGGGTCTTCAGGGGAAACGGGGGCACATTTGCTGCTGGTGGTGCGGTTGCTGGGGGCACGGGGCCAATTGCGACTCCTGGTGACCCATGGGTGTGTGGAGGAGAGCCCCATGTGGAGCCTCAGGAAGCAGGGCCGGGGCCTGTGGATAGGTCCCAGCTGCTGCCCCTTTGACTCCACCCAGGACCTAGGTAGATCGGGGAGGTGTCCTTGGAGTCTGGCAGGAGGAGCCAGGCTGGGCAGCGTCCGCTGTGCACAGGAAAGTGGGTCCTGCTAGGTGGATAGCACCCTCCCCCACCTTGCCCGGGGGCACTCTGCTCAACCCTCTCTGACCTTTGTGTGGGGTCAGGAAGGCGGTGGGGGCAGCGGTCTGAGCTGACAGCAGGTTCGAAACGCTGAGCTGTAAACACAGCGGAATCAGGGGCTCTTGGGTAGAGGGGGCGGTCCATAGCCCCCCTTGAGCTAGCAGATGGGAGGGACGGACCCCCTTGTGCTGACCACCTGCCAGGCCTGATGTCCAGCACTTGGACCCTGTGAAGCTCAGGGTCTGGGACTGCCAGGTGCGCCCCCTGCCTGCACAGACAGGCAAGTCCCCCAAGCGAGAGAGGCTGGGGCTCCAGGGGCCAGGATTGACCGTGCCTGTGGTCAGGGAGGACAATGGCTGGTCACGCATTGGGCTGGTAACCAGTCAGCAGTACAATGAGGCTCACTGCTCCCCTGAAGAGTCTCAGTCTCGGAAGCGCAGGGGCAGTTCTACCCTGCCCTAGAGGGTCACTGAGTTCGTTTTTTTGACTCGATGGCGGTGAGGAGAGTGGAGTAGTGACCACTGATTACGTAGTTCTCTCAGGGCAGAGGTCAT
>NW_022106189.1:42864940-42893661 GCF_000313985.2 Echinops telfairi
ATCAAGGGAAGGTGGACTTGAACCGCCGGCCTCTCAGCTGCCAGACAAGCACAGGCGGACCTTCACCACCCTGTCCTGCATGGCTCGCGCATAACATTCCTTTCAGCTCCGCTCGGTCCCTGGGGCTTGCCCTAACCCTCCGCTAGTTCAGGGCCGCGTGTGAAGGCCGATCTTGGGCTCATTCAGGTGAGAGTGTGAGGACCAGCCCTGGGTTCAGCCCGGCGGAGAGCAGGCACTCTGGTCAGGGTTTGTCTGGGCCTGAGAGCAGACACGTGTGCGACATATCTCGGTCGACGTGGTCTAAGGCGTGGGTCTACCTGCCCGACCCTCAGCCAGTCGCCAGCACTCTGTGCGGGTGCGCTATGACGCGTTCCTTGTCCCCCCCCCCACCAGGTCGGACTACGATGACTGGAGACCATCTTTGGCCAGCTTGCTCCAACCTATCCCATTCCCCAAAGAGTAAGTCCGTGCCATCTCCATGGCTCCTGCCTGTGCGGGTGGGGGTGGGGAGGGAGTACCTCCTTTACCCATAGCCGATGGGGGGGTCTCGGCTCAGCCACATCCTGGGGGGGGACACACTGCCTCCTGGGGTCATTGTGAACACACACTGAGGCGAGGACACAGAGCAAGCTCCGGGCACAGCCTTGGTCTGCCTCGGGACTGTGTCCACACAGTGAGGGAGTGGCACCGTGGCCACCTCCCTGCAGCCCCCCACAGGTGAGCCTCCGAGGAAGGTGGGCCGCCGGCCGAAGACCACGCAGGGTGGGGGCTGTGTCCTGGTAACAGACCTAACTTGCCTCTGCCCCTGTTTTGATGGATGGAGGAGCAGGGCCCGTGGGAGTCCATTAACGGGCCCTGTTTGTGCTGTGAGGCCCTCCTGTGGCACATTACCCTCAGTAATGGCCCCATTTGCTGGCCTGCCTGGTCCCAGGGGCCCCCGGAACCCAAAACTGGAGAAATCCGGCCTCGGAGACTGCGGGCGTCTCTGAGGAGCGGTGGCGTCACCGGCCCGGGGCTGGGCCCGCAGGTCTTGGCTGGAGCACGCTGTGATGCAACTCACAAGGAGGCACAGCCCCCAGGGCCCCCTGACGTGCCTGCGATTAGAGGGCTGCAGCTTAATTGTGGAGCAATTAGCACACACACCTGGGTCCCTGGTGCCCCCGTGCGGCCCTCTGCCCCGGGTATTGCTACTCGTGGACACCTGTGGACAGGGCTGTGCCACCCTCCCTCCTTACCCTTGGAGGCAGATGTACGACCATGAGACCCGGGGGTCATGTTAGGTCTTGGGATACGGAGCTCGGCGAGGAGACTGACTAACTGCCTCCCTCTGCTCGTTTGCAGGGCTCTCGCACACGAGAAGTTCACCCAGTGAGTGCCCTCCCCCGACCCTCCTGCACGGCCAGTCCAAGCCCACCCAGGCGTCTCCTGGGCTGCCCTAATGCCTGTTCCCCATCCTGGCCCTTACCCGGGCTGCCCTGCCTCCCTATCCCTCCTGACCCCACCCAAGTCAGGACCCCGGCTGATCGAGGTCTCCCTCTTCCTCTCAGGGAGCTGAAGTACGTGATCCAGAGGTTTGCGGAAGACCCACGGCAAGAGGTGAGCCTTCCTCTCCCTCACAAAGTGGCTCAGGTACGAGGGGCTAGCTGTCCAGGCCTGCCCGTGGCCTCAGCCTGTTACGATAAACTCAGCTGACCAGAAGCGCTCCTGGGTGTCTCTCTCTTCCTCTCCCTCTCCCCTCCTACTTTCTCCCTCCTGACGGAAGCCGCACTGTGTGTACTGGGTGATGTCATTGCCGGCCCCCACGAAGGCCAACCCCTGTACAGTGCGACCAGCACTGCCCATAATGTTCCACATGGTTTCATGGGCTAGTTTTCAAAGCCAGGCCTTTCTTCCTAGCCTGTCTGAATTGGGATGTGTTCAGCATCAGGACCTCCCCTGGGAGGCGGGCGGGTGGCTACTGCACTCTGAGGAGCCAAACCCGGGCTTCCTTCCGGGAAAGCAAGCGCCCTGCCATGACCCTCCAGCAGACTCTCTTCTTCTTCTTCCTCCTCTTCCTCCTCCCGTCTCCATCGTTCCCTGAGGCAGGTGGGCTCCTCCACCCAGGGGAACTTCAGAACCACCCATCTGCCCTGTCTGATTTACCTGCAGGGGTTGGAGCTGGCTGAGGGAGAGGATGGGGTACCTCCCAGCGTGGAACACAGGCTGTTGTCTCCCCGCCCCTTTGCACTCTACATGTGGAATGGCCCCCAGGCATCTATTCTTGTATGCACGCACGGCCACACGCACATCCAGACACCTGTCCATGTGCACTTCCTCATACACATGAACGTCTGCATGCACACACGTCCTCATGCATGTCTGCATATACATTCACGCACAGCCGTACACACATTCACAGTTTCATGCAGATCTGCACGCACACGCCCGCCCGTCCGCAGACTCCGCGCTCTGGGAAGGCCTCTGAGCAAAGGGCCGAGCCCAAGCTCCTCTCCCTGGCCGGGCCCATCCTGGGGCTGAGGGAGACTGGCTGGAGGCCTCCAGTTTCTAGACACACAGTTTCCCCAAAACTTGCCCCCCCACCCCACCCATGGATCACAGTGGGGTTTTCTCACCAAGAAAAACTTAGCAGGTGATCACAGAAGTTGGGGGTAGTTGGGCATCAGAGCCATCATGGGGTGCACCTGTGTCCCTGCTGCTGCCCAGCACTGACTGCCCACCCCTCTGCTGGCAGGTGCACTCATGCCTGCTGAGTGTGCGGGCTGGCAAAGACGGCTGGTTCCAGCTCTACAGCCCCGGGGGCGTGGCCTGCGACGATGACGGCGAGCTGTTTGCCAGTATGGTGGGTGCTGCGGGGCCGGGGCACGGGGAGCTTCCAGGCAAAACCTGCCTCTGCTGGAGACAGTGTCCGCCCGGCACCTTACTCGGTCACACTCCAGCAGGGTGTGGGCTCCGTGGGCGCCCTTGCCCACACTCTCGCCACAGCTCCGGGCTATGAGACAATGGAACATGCAGGGAGGTTCCCCACAAGCTGACTGAGTGCTTAGCGTGCCCTGTGCTCAGTAAACCTTACGGGCGTCATGAGGTCAGGGCCACCACCCCTCACAGGTGAGGGACCTGAGGCTACAGAACCAGGGCCCCCAGTCACACTGCCTTCTGGAGCTTTCTGCCAGCTGCCTGCTCTGTTGATGTGGCTCTTTCCATGATAGCCCTACTCATTAGGGACCTCATGTTACACTGGGCACCGCATGGCTCAGGGTCTCACCTGGGCTCTAGAGCCCCCCAGCTCTCAGGAGCTGAGTGCCATCAGAAAGCAGGGATGGGACAGAGCGCACGCTCTGGTGTCGGGGTGCCTTGCCTCCCTGCCTTGCAAACCTCCAGCTTCATTCGGGGACAGGGGGCCATGCAGTGGCGTGGCCGCAAGGCCAGGTTCTAGGCTCATCCAGCCGGCCCCCACTCCACTGCCCACCCCACCTCCAGGATTGCCATGGCACTCGAGGGTGCCCCCTTGGGTGCTGAGCCAGCACCAGCCACGTGCAGGAGGGGGCAGGGAGGGGACTCTGGGCTACCCATCCTGGGGTTCAGGGCACAGAGATCTTGCTGCAGTCAGACTCATGGGGCTGGGGCATCACTCGAGCCTTTTTGGAGAGGGCTTATTTTTAGGCTTTTCCTTCACGCACGCCTTCTCCCCCCTTGCTCGCTGCCTGCTGCATCTCTCTCCCTTTCTCTCGCACGCTCTCCTTGACGTCACAGCCCTCACTATGGCAACGCCCGGTACCACCCCCCACCCCCACCACCTAGTGCAGGACTCAAGATGTGAGAGCCAGCTCATTTGTGTGCCTGCTCTGCCAACCACGGAGCAGAAAAAGTGTGGATGGAGATGTGCTGTTTCCATGGAGACACCCGGCACCAGAGCATGTCGTGTCTCTTCCCCTCCTCCCACTGACACACACACACACACGGACACACGGCTGCTCTTGGCCACCGTGGAAGGGCATTTGCCAGTGCGTGATGATGGGGGCAGGGGGTGCCCCCAGCGCCATGGGCTGAGACCCTTGCCTGCCCTTGGGTCCCTGTATCCAGATGCACCAGGGAGCAAGCCCGTCTGCAGGGTTATCTCAAACCTCACCTAGGGTCTGTGTCTTGGGTGCCCCCCTACCCCATGCCCTTCAGAGCCCAGTGAGGGTTTGGGGAGGGGACAGGAAACCCCCTCTGGGCCCACTGTGACCAAAGGCTGCCTGGCATGGGAGGGCTGGACTCTCTGCTGCCCTGGGGAGACCCTGGGATGGTCCCCAATACAGCCGCTTGGAGGTGTGGGCCGGCCCACGTCCTCTGGCATCTCCACCTGTCCTTCACCTGGACTTCCCCCCGCCCCCGCAGGTGCACATCCTCATGGGCTCCTGTTACAAGACCAAAAAGTTCCTGCTCTCCCTGGCGGAAAACAAGCTGGGACCCTGCATGCTCTTGGCGTTGAGGGGGAACCAGACCATGGTGGAGGTAAGAAGCCGTCGCCCCTGCCTCCCCGCAGCCCTGCCAGGGGCACAGCGGCCAGCAGCAGAGAGACAGGCCTCCAGCAACCCGTGTCCCTGCCAGTGTGAGGGCGAGCAGGGGCTGCTATCAGGCCCCTTTAGCTGAGGTGCAGGGGTTTGCGGGGGGACCGCCCAGTGTCACGCAGCCGGAGTGGAGAGGGCAGTGCTTCCGGGCTGGCTCCTGACGTGCCCGCCCCGGCAGATCCTGTGCCTGATGCTAGAGTACAACATCATCGACCACAACGACACCCAGCTGCAGATCATCTCCACGCTGGAGAGCACGGACGCCGGCAAGCGCATGTACGAGCAGCTCTGCGACCGGCAGCGCGAGCTGAAGGAGCTGGTGAGCAGGCGCCCCGCCCCGCCCCATCCCTCCCCTCCTGGGACAGCACCAGGGAACCTCCTCTCTCCGCTGGCACGCACAGGGCAGGACAGGGCCTGGTCCGCACACAGCCGGTAGGGTCAGGCCTCCTCCCTCCGAGTGCCTGTGTGTCTGGGATACCAGGGTCCTGAGCTCTCCCCCATCTCCGTGTGCCCTGCCTGCCTTCCAAGTGCCAGAACCAGAGCCGTGTGCTTGTGCTCACGGCAGGACAGGCAGGGCAGAGACTCATGCTTCCAGGACTCCTTGAGGCCTAGTGGCACAGGGGTCAGAGCAGCTGGCCGCTAACCAAGACGTCATGCATCTGGACCCCCCTGCTGGCCCACGGAGAACAGATGAGGTTGTCTGCACTTGTAAAGACTTATGTACAGCCTCAGAGCCTTACAGCCTAGGTCTGTTGTGCCCTACAGGGTCACTTCAAGTCAACTCAAGGCCAGTGGGCTTGACTCTGGGCTTTGGGTCCTGCTGGGACAGCCCTCTCCCAATGGCTCATGGATGAGGTGTATAGTACCCCAGCCTTCTTGCCCCTCCCTGGTGTGTCTCTGAGGCAGGCTTCCCCATCTCCTAGGATACCCCCGGGGATGGAGGAGCCCGCAGCACCTGGGGTTACCTCTCTAGTTCCCTGCTTGCATTGCACAAACCTTGTCTCTGGTGTGCTACCACCACCCACCCCAACCCCCAGCAAAGCTGGCTCCAAGAGTGGTGAGGACAGAGAAGCGGGAGGGACCTCGGGAAAGGGTGGGTCATAATAGTTGTGGTTTCTCTTGCAGCAAAGGAAAGGTGGGCCCACCCGGCTAACACTGCCCTCCAAGTCCACAGTGAGTGGGACTGGTTCTCTGGCGGGTGGAGGTGGGGGACCTCCCCGATGACAGGCTCTGGGGCTGCGATGGGGGTGTGACATCACAGGCCTGCCTCAGGGAACGAAAGCCAGAGGTGCTGCTAGAACAGAAATAACTAAGGGACACTGGATGCTTCTACACGCAGGGCACTGCCCTGGGGCTCAGCTCATCCGGGCCCCATGACAGCCCCAGGCAGGTGCCTCTTACTATCCCTGTCTCATAGGGTCTTTAGGGACCCGAGTGCCTTCTACCCTGGCACCTACCATCCCCAGAGACACCCCCTCAACTTCACTCATGGCTTCCCCCTCGTGGCCCGAGCAGGCTGCTCCAGCCCTGGCCGTCTTACCTCCTTCCTGCCAGCAAACAGTCAATGAAGGCAAAGGACACACCTCTCCTTTCACAGAGTGCCCTGCACGTTCCATTTGATACTCAGCCACGTGGAGCTCCAGGGGAGCCTCAGCGACTAGTCCTGATCTGGTCAGCCAGGCAGCTGCAGGAAGCCCATTACTGACACAGAAAGGCGTCGGCCATTGCCCTCCAGCGTCAGTCCCTGCCCCATCCATCATCCCGGGTGGCCCTCCACAAGTCTCAGAATTGGGGGAGGTCTCAGGGTTTGCAGGCGGGAAACGGCCTGAGCCTGAGGGGGCCTGGAGGCCAGGGAGACCATATGCAGCATGCCCTGTGGTCCACCCTCTGGAACCCCGCTGTTGCCTGGGCTTTGGCTCTCTGTCGGCAGGCTCTGCTGGAAAGAGTTGGGTGGGAGGATGGCCTGGGTGCCCCTGAGACCCCGTCCGTCTGTCTGTGTGCAGGACGCTGACTTGGCTCGTCTGCTGAGCTCTGGCTCCTTTGGAAACCTGGAGAACCTCAGTTTGGCCTTCACCAACGTAACCAGTGCCTGTGCTGAGCACCTCATCAAACTGCCTTCCCTCAAGCAGCTCAACCTGTGGTCCACCCAGGTGCGGCCCTCTCCTCACCACTCGGGGACAGCCCCTGGGCCAAGCGGGCCGTTCTCAGGGCAGAGGCTGGGAGGCCGGCAGGAGAATGCGGGCACAGATGGGAAACTCCGGGCAGAGCTGGGTCCGAGGGTCCGTGTGGGGGTGGCTGTATGATGGTACCGAGGTAAACGAAAGGCCTGGACTCTGAGCAGGCCACGTGGATGCCCTCACTCCCAGCCACCAGGTCTGGGCTCTGTCCTCGGCCTCCACTCACACCCACACCGAGAGACCCTCCCACAGCCTTGGGGGTGTCAGGGAGGGAGCCACCCGGCTGAGTGGATACAGACCACCCGAAGCTTTGGGCCCATCCAGCTCAGAGGCCCCCACCTTAACGGTTCTGTGCTCCCCAGTTTGGAGACGCTGGCCTGCGGCTCCTGTCGGAACACCTCACCATGCTCCAGGTGCTGAACCTGTGTGAGACCCCCGTCACCGACGCCGGCCTGCTGGCCCTCAGCTGTGAGTACTCACGGGCCGGAAGCCCCTGCCCTCCTGGCGCCAACAGTCTGTGAACCGGGCAGACAGGAGGCAGGCCAGGCTGCTCTGCCCACACTCGGTCAGCACCTGATGTTACTGAGGCCCTCAGCCAGCGGAATCCCCGGGAGCCGGCTCCAAGTTCCTTCCCCAGACCCCTCCATCCACCTGCGATTTAGCCAGAGGCCTGGGAGACCCGCTGGCTCATGTCCAGCATGAGAAACCCTGTCTCTTGGGTTTGGCTGTCATCTGACCGGCTCTCCCCACTCAGACCTGCTGGCTCAGCTGAAGGGAGGTCTCCAGGAAGTGGTCTGGGTGTCACTAGAAGATGGCAGCCCTGGGAATGGAGCAGGGAGAGCATGGCTGGGTTAGCGGCGGGCAGGGAGGGCAAGGCTTGGGCCACTTCTCCGCAGGGTGCTCCTCAGATCACTGCTCATTGGTGTCCCACCCAGGGGATGACCACGCAGGCTGTGGGGCCACCTTCCTGGGAAGGAAGGACTGGGCCCCTGGGTGGGGCTGCTGTGTGGCAGCAACCCTCAGGCCCAGGCTGGGAAGGCAGTGGGGGTGGGACCCAAGGGAGGGAGGGAGGCCCAGTGAGCAGGGGTCCAGTTCCAACCTGCCCTGTGGGTGCCCACCCTACGAGGGCCCACCCCACCCACCCATCCACAGCCCCCAGGCCAGGTCTGATGATGGTCTCTGTGTGCCCTCCCGCAGCTATGAAGAGCCTGTGCAGTCTGAACATGAACAGCACCAAGCTCTCGGCAGACACCTACGAAGATCTGAAGGTGTGTGTCTTACCTCCCCACACCCCGTCTCACAGGTGGATTTAGACCAGTGAGGGGACAGCGTGTGATGGGAATGACCAGGGCACCAGGGAAATGAGCTGGGGCACAGGGCCAGAGGGGGAGGGATTGAGCAGGCCTGGGCCGCAGTGAATTAGCTGGGCCAGACTCTGTACCAGGTCACAGGGAGCTTGTAGGCACTCGGCTGGCCAGGAGACGTGTAGAGAAGCAGGTTGTCGCTGCCCTGAGGGGGCTGTGAGACCCCTGGATGGGTCTGTCCACATTAGGGAGGCGGGCTCACGTGTGTACAGCTGGTTTGGGGAGGATGAAGGGGCCGGGCCACTTCCTGCCACGTCACCCTGAGTCCATGCCCATGTCCCTGGAAGTAGGGCTGCACCACAGGCAAGAGGCACAGATGGTGTGGCTGGCAGCCCGGGACCCATGTGGACTGGCAGCACTTCAAGGAGATCCCCCTGGAGCCCCTTCCAGCCTGGCCTGCTACTCTGCCAGCACCCCTGCCAGCCCTCGGCCTCTCACCAGTCAGACAAGCCGTGCACCGGGCCTGAGCAGGGCAGGGACTCCGGCCCAGCCCGGGATGAGACTCAGTGTCTTGGCACACATAGGCAGGCAGGGTAAACCCAGGCAGCCCCCGGGCTGGCTCAGTGGGCCCAGCTCGGTGCACTGGGGTCAGAGAGGCAGGAGGCAATGAGCCGAGAGGGTCCCCGAAGGCACTGCAGGGAGTGGGGCAGGAGAAGCATGTTACCTAAGGTAGGAGTTCAGACCCAACCACTCGAGTGTAGTCCACAGACCACGCTGTGGACACCCCAGGGCCTCCCTGCCCTCGAGTGTAGTCCACAGACCACGCTGTGGACACCCCAGGGCCTCCCTGCCCTCCTGAGCCCGAATGTGCCCCTGTTCTGCTGCAGGCTCAGGGTGCGCAGACCTGGCGGGGATGTGGGTGGAGGGCAGAGCAGGGCTGACTGGTGTGCTGTGAGTCCGAATGGACTTGATGCAGGGGGTGCTGGCGCCCATCGGTCACCTTTGTCACCCCGTGACCACGTACTCTGGTTGGTCCTTTTGTTCTGAGTCCTGTGCGCCAGGTGTTCTACCTGGCTCCTGCAGAGTCTGTACTTGGCCTCAGGCTTTGGGTAGAGCCTTATCCCACTGGGAACGGCCTCTCGTGTGTCGGGTTTGAGAGAGTGGTGGAGCAGTGAACAAGAGGAAGGCCCTTAAGCAGACGGCTTGGCATCGGGGCGGCCACATGGGCTCACGCATAGGAACCCTTTGAGGCTGGTGCAGGACTGGGCATAGAACTGACTCCGTTGCACCTAACCACCATGACATCATCTTAGCTGTAGAGCCCTGGTGGCCCAGTGGTTATGAGTTGGGCGGATAGCCCCAAGGTCCAAAGTTCGAACCCACCAGCCTCTCGGAAGGAAGACCAGGCTTTCTGCTCCCATAAAGGGTGACAGTCTCAGAAAGTCAGAATTGACTGGATGGCAGTGAGTTTGGTTTGGTTGTATCTTAGCCTGGATAAGACTGCATCTCCTTGTGATTGTGATTTGCGTCTAATGGCTGATGAAAGCCGCCCCGCTGGCATTATGGTTATGCATTGGGCTGCTACCGCCAGGTCAGCAGTTTGACCTCCTAGGGAGAAAGATGAGGCTGCCAGGTCAGCAGTTTGACCCCCTAGGGAGAAAGATGAGGCTGCCGGTTCCCGTCATGAGTGACAGTCTCAGAACCCCATAGGGCTAGGTCTCTGCTGTCCTGTAGGGGTGCTGTGCGTCCCCTCAATGGCTGTGAGCTGGAGGTTTGCAGGGGCCCCTTCCTGTCCTCTGTCTGTCTTGTGGCTGAGTTGTGCCTGCTTGTTGAGCTGCAGTTCGCTCCGGGCTTTAGAGGTCAGACTTTCGGTGGCTACAGCGACTCCCAAGTGTTCCCCAAAGCCTTTGAACAAGCCCTCCCGTTTTGCATTCTTGGAGGCTCCCCTGGTCTGACGTTCAGTCCTCTGTTCGTGCGTTTGCTGTTCTCTCTGTCATCCTGTTCCCACAAGAGGCAGGGGCCGCTGTTTTCTCATGTTGCTCCCCAGTCAGCCGCACCAGGGCTGGGCCTGGGCAGGCGCACTGAAACTCCAGGAGGCAGGCACATCTGCCGGGGGCTCACACAGACGGGACGAGCCTGGGGGCTGGGACTCAGACCCTGGCCTGTCCACTGCGAAGCTAGGGATCTGAGCCCGTCCCACGTCAGGCATATGGGGGTGTCCCTGCCAGGCCACCTGGTTTTTCTAAAGAGGCCACTCCACTCACTGGGAGCCGCAGTAGGCAGGTGGAGACAGGGTGTGGGGGTGTGGGTGTGGGTGGCCCGCCCTGACTCTGCCCCTCCCCTTCCCTCAGGCCAAGCTGCCCAACTTGAAGGAGGTGGACGTCCGCTACACTGAGGCCTGGTGAGGTGGCCATGCAGGAGGCGTCTGGGAGCGCAGGAAGACCACTCGACTCATAGCTGTAGACAGCCGCCCCTGGGGTCCCACCTCAGCATCCCGGCTGAGCGATAGAGGGGGGAGTCTTTCTGGGGGCGAGGGCGGAGGGAGGAGGGGGGGAGGGGGTTCCGGAAGCACGCCCAGCCCCTGCCTGAATCTTTTAGCTTCATCATTGGAAACCATGACCGGATCTAAAACAGACTTTGTAGCAACAAGAGGCGGCTCGGTGGGGCGGGGAGGGTCAGGGAGGGGGTGGGGGTCTGGGGTGGGGGTGGGGGGAGACTCTTTGTGGATTTTCTTTGCCTTTGTGTTTAATGCTGTGTGGGAAAAGTCGCCACCTTTCGGGGCCATGGTCCCCACGATCCTGACCAACCGGCCCAGGACCGCAGGAGCCTGGAAGACGCCCGCCCTCGGCCTGGGCTCAGGCGGGAACCGGAACCCACCCCACCGCCGGACCGGACCCAGCAGCCCGGCCTGTCATTGCACCCGTCCTGTGTCCTCCATCGCTATGCAAAGTGATTTCTGTTGTACATAAGATTTAAATAATGCACCTATTTAAGAAACGTTGACAAATTGCGGGTCTGGGACCTGCCTCTTATTTATGATGTCTCCGGCCCCCACTCCACCCCTGCCCCGCCCTCCCGAGCCTGTAGTACTGTAAGAAACAGTCAGCTGTGGGGTTAGTAGTAGTGCTTTTGTTTTGTTTTTTAAGGAAGCAAACAGACAAAAAATGCCGCCTTCCTTGGGAAATTAATTGTTTTTTCTTAATGGATTCCGTATGCTAATGCTCCCCGGTCAGGCTGTCCGTCCGTCCACCCCTGCTGCGAGTCTCTGACCTCGTGGGCTGGGGGTCAAGCTGGGGGGGGGAAGAGTGCAGTCTGGAGCTGTCGTGTTGCCCCTGTTGCCCCTGCTGCCCTCTTGGCCCCCTTTTACGGGGGTGGGTGGGGTGGGGGTATGGTACCCTGTCCTCTTTGGTCTGTCCGAGTATGTAGAAGAGCTGCCTCCACCCCCCACCCTGGAGCCCCGTCTCCTCCGGCCTTGGCCGCCCCTGACCCTCGTGTTCGTCTTGTGGGCCCGCCCTCATGCATGCCCCCTCCTGCATGGTCTCTTGGGAGAAGAGAGAAAAGCCCCCCCAACAGCCTGACCACCCCTGCGCCCTTTCCCCAAATGTGACCACTGCTCCGTAGCCGCGCCCGCTGTCGATAAACCAATCTCTGTCCATTTTATAAACTGTCGGCTTTTCTTACCGAGCCCCTCCCCTGTACAGAAGCCCCTTTATGGTTGATCTGGGGTCCCCTCCCCCAAGACCCTTTTCTGTTGATTTAGCACAAATTCCACCCTACCCCTAGACCTAACCCACAGCCAACGTAATTGTTTTATATATATTTAATCCGACTCGATGGAAACCATGCTTCGGTTGTGTGTTTTATACTTTGCTAGGTAGACTTTATTAAACCCCACCCTGCCCCACACTAGACCCTCAATTTTTTTTTTTTTTAAAAAAAGGGAGAAAAACAAAAACATTGGGTTTCTGTCCTCATTTCTCTTTCCGCGCTAGGTTTTCTTTCGTGAGCGCGTGCGGGGAATATCTTTCCTTCTCTGTTCTTCCCGTCGTCGTTTTCCGTTGTTTGGTTTGGGACGCCCCCGCCCCCTCCTCCCAATTCCCATACTTCACAGCAGTTTGGTGCAGGAAGATGCCGAAGCAAAAACAACAAAACACAAAAAAACAAAAGACGACGACGAAGAAAACAAGACATGCCACCTTTCCCTTCGCACTGTTGCTTCTTTCCTGATGGTTAATACTACTGTCATGTAGCTGTGTACAAAGAGATGTGAAATACTTCCAGGCAAAAATAAACTGTAAGTGACTCACTGATGGCTGGCCTTTCTGTGGGGTGGGTGGAGGGGGGACCAAGGCGGTGCCACATACACAGGAGGTCGGTTGACCCCCTGGTTTCGTTATAGAGGTGGGACTTCCATGGGAGTCACTATGTTAGAACGGGCAGCCCCCACTGCTGCTGCCCTTGCGACCCCCATCGGGCTCTGCTAGACTCGGTCCAAATGAGCGCTTCACCCCCAGGAGGCCCCCAGCCCCAGTGCCTGCAGCCAGTCCTGCCCGTGGGCTTCCCTGCTGGCTGGTATCGCCTGCTGCTGGCCTTTGCCCTTGGTGACTGAGTGGGCTTTGCGCTTTGGTTTGGGTTTTCTTTGGACAAACGAACCTATCCTCTCACCGGCTTGAAGTCTGGATTCGGGGCGTCAGCTTCAGGGGAAGGCTCGCTTTCTGTCGGAGTCCTTGGGGTCTCCACATGGCATGGGCTCTTTGCCCTCCTGCCCCCTCTGTCTGCGCACTTGCTTGTCCAGCCTCCTGTACATGGACTTTCTCGAGCTTGGGGACAATAGACATTTTGCATACGCCTCTGCTCTGGGTTTTGCCCCCCACCAACCCCCATCTGGGATGTTGAACTGCACCCCTGGCGTCCATACCCTCTGGATGCCAGAAATGGCCCCTCCCCCTCATTCCAGTTCTAACCACCAAAAACACCCAGCTGCCTCCTGGGGCCACTACAGACAGGCCCCACTACAGCCTGTGGTTCCCTGCAAGACTAGTTCTTTGGGACCTGGAGGAAGCTCTGGCCCGCATGCTCTTAGGAACCTTATCCCCGTGCTCCACAGTGGTCCCTTCCCTACAGCTCCCTGCCTCAGGAGCTGCAGGGTGAACACCCTCCTGTTACACCTCTGCAGACCAGCCCAGTAATGGCCTCAGAGAGGCCCGTGAAAGCCAGATTTGGCCACAGGCAACCCCCAGAAGGAGCTGGAAGAACTCACCAGCTTGCTGGGTGCCCAAAACCCTACTGTCACTGCTTGGGGGGTATGGCAGCGGCAGCTGGCAGTAGAACACTGGTGGTGAGATGGTCCCTTAGTCACCAAGTGTCAGTGTCTACTCACAAACACATGCCCACCTGCCTCCACCCCGGGGGGACAAGCCCAAGAGGGTAATGAGTGCCCAGACATGACCAAGGCGGTTCTGGAACCTTCTTCTTCCTCTCAGCCAGAAAATGACAACAGCACAATGTCACCCACAGCAGAGGGACCAGACGGAGCGTGGGATGGCCCCAGAGAGGGACAGCTCAGTGGGCCCCCACCCACAGCCAACGAACTAAGCAGCCAGCACATTCAGACCGTGGACCCTACGGCACAAGAGAGAGAGTCTCGCTGGTGCACAGAGGGCCAGGAACTAACTGGAGGAGGGCTGTGCACAGGGAGGAGCAGCTGTTCACCTCTGCGCCATGCCGTGTGAGCCCATCGCATGAGGCTCGGGAGCAGCATCAGGATCGATGGTTTCAGGAGGAGGTGGCCACTGATCCCTCGGCCTGCTGTGTCTGGGCCAGCGCCAAGTGCCACCATGACTTTGTTCCCTCGACGCCACCGCTGGTCTGCTCTGTGAGGTTGGAACATTGCCATCTGAGCACCACAGTCCGACACAAATGAGCTCCCTGAAACCGCCAGCCCTGTGCCGTGCACAGCCTACTCATCTGAAGACAGAGAGCCGAATTCCTCTGCTCGTTCCATCCCAGGTTGAGTGGGGAGGTCTTGAGCCACCCCTCTGCCATCCCCCACTCTCACATTCTTTTGCCGTGGAAATCTCCACAGCCCAGTGTGTGTCTTATCCCTTAACAACACACCTCAGTTGCACCGGCCACATTCCACATGCTCATCTGGAGAGAGCTCAGCAGGGCAGGTACTAAGGCTGGGCACTGGTGGGACGAGGGGAGCCATGCGGGGCCAGGCCTAGACCTAGACGCAGCTGCTGGTAAAGCTGGTTTCCTTGGTTGCAAGATGACCGAGGGGTGATGGAGAGACCAGCCTAGGAGGCCACAGTTGGAGAATGCTCTCAGGACAGCCCTGCTGGGGCCTCCCAGCCAGCCTGTGGTCCCCTGCAGAACGAATTCCAGCAGGCAGGCTCAGAGGGCTATCCCAACATCCTGTGGGAAAAGGAGCGGCTTTTAAAAAGCCTTCCATGATTTTTCTGGGGGACATCGCGTGCCCACCTACATTTTTGACTCTGGGATTTTGTGTGAAGTGGCTGTCCCACTGGTAATGTGGCTGCTAGTGGGAAATGTTATTAGGCCAGGCTGGTCCCTGGAGAAGAACGTGTTTGGTAAAGCAGAAGGTCAGCAGTAACAGAGGAAACCCCTCGATGGGATAGATTGACCCAGTGGCTGCAACAGTGGGGTCAAACCTGGCAACCGTGAGGATGGAGCAGGACTGGGCAAGGCTGTGTTCTGTCAGAAACATACCTGACAGCACCCAGCAACACTCTCAGCTGTCTGGTGTGTGTGTGTGCTTGTGTGCAGGGGGTTCTTTAACTCTTGACTCTCAAGAGGCACACCTCATCTCTCCTAGCTCCAGCACCAGAGACCACCCTCCACCCCGGCCACGCATGTCCCACCAATTGCATCAAAGTCTGTATTAGCTAAACACACACACACACACACACACACACACACACATTTTCCCCCTATTTCATTCAAAATGGCTTCCACTGCTAAAAAAACAAAAACATGGATTCAACCCAAAAAAAACCAATCCAGTCTTGAATGGGTTAAATGTACTTTTATTGGCACATGCTGCACAAATATAATTCAATAATCCAATTATCAAGAAGAGTTACAATCAGCACTAGAATGATAGGACATTTTCTTTTTTCTTATACTTGTTAGCTCCCCATTACCCCCCACCACACCCACCTCCCCCTGCCACAGCCTCAGAACCCCCAAACCAAACTGCCATCAAGTCAGTGCTACTCATAGCGACCCCTCTGTGGGCTTCTGAGACTTTTCACTCTAGTACAGTGGCTCTCAACCTGTGGATTGCGACCCCTTTGGGGGTCAAAAGACCCTTTCATAGGGGTTGTCAGATTCATAACAGTAGCAAAATTACAGTTAAGAAGTAGCAACAAACATAATTTTCTGGTTGGGTGTCACCACAACATGAGGAACTATATTAAAGTGTCACGGGATTAGGAAAGTTGAGAACCACTGCTCTAGTAGAAAGCCCAGTCTTTCTCCTGCAGAGCTGCTGGTGGATTTGAACTGCCAGCCATGTGAATTGCAGCCCAATGCATAACCACTACACCATCAGGGCTCCAAGGAACCATTAATCCAGTTACCATCTCTGAAGATTTACCTATTCTGGATTTCATATTCAGAAAAACATACACAAAAACAACTGAAAACTAGCAAAAAGTAAAACAAAAACCCAAGTAGAAAATAATGGAAAATGGACAAATTTATAGTGGATCAAGGTGATGGAGAGGGATCAACGTAAAGACCATGGATAATTAGACATTCCCACACAGAGGGACCACACAGAAAAGAAGATACATCCAGGGGACAGGATAGCATGGATGAAACACACAACACTCTAGTTCTTTAATCCTTCCTCCCCCACTATTATGATCTCAGTCCTACCTCGCAAATCTTACTGGACTGTTGTATATATACTGGTGCAGACAGGAGATTCCAATACAGAATTCAGGGTAGACAACCCCCCTAAGAAATAGTAGTGGGCATAACAATTCCAGGAGGTAGGGGGAGGAAAGTGGGGAAGGGAGAACTGATAACAATGATGGCAGAATAGCCCCCCCTCAAGAGGGATGAATACCAGGTTAGTTGGTGAAGGGATAGAATAGGTGGAGTAAGATATGTATAAGTAATACATGATCTATAAAGGGTTTCAGCAGGGAGGGAATAAAGAGCTGATATCAACAGGCTCAAGAAGGAAGATAACGTTTTGAAATTGTTGATGGCCAACATTTGTACATGTTTGCTTGATATAATGGATGTGTGGATTGTTGTCTGTAAGAGCCCCCAATAAAATGATGTATTAGTTAAAATAGTAATAAAGTGGGTCAAAAGGAGATCCAATGATAAGGTGTTAAATTTTAACCTAACTGCATCTGCAAGATCCACTTTGCAATTCACTCTGCCCGATAGCAGAGCTGTTCACACCTTTGGTCCCTGTGGTCCAGGTTCCTTAGAGGGGTTTAATGTGCTTTTTAAAGTGAGAGTTCATTTACAAGAGAAAGACTGGTAGAACTTGGGTTTGGGAGAAGGTGGGTGTAGGGGAGAAGCTGTAACTGGCCCCATGGGCCCTCCTGCCCACTGCCAGGAGTCCACTAGGAGTAAACCAGCCATTACCTTCCCATAGCCTGGCATTTCAATTCTTTGCCCAACTACCCGCTCCCCACCGCCCTGGGGGTGGCAGGCTCTTAGTCTGTGAGAGCAGATCTGCTCCCATAGGGTTTCTACAGCTGTAAATAAGGGTGGGGAATGCCGGCCCTATAAATCAGCAAGACCAGCAAGCATCACACGCCTCACTGAAGAGAAGACAGAGGTTCCAGCCATCGCATTAGGGGCGAGTTAATGAGGTGTTTGACCAGGATGGCCGAGAATGATGTAATGCCCTTCCAAATGGCTCTGGGCACCGGTCAGGTGTTGGGCGAACTGGTTGGCTGCTCCCGGAAGGGTGGACAGCCTAAGGCCTGGCAGTCCCTGCTGGTTCGCTGAGTTAGGTGGGCTGGCTTTTTAGAAATCGTGGAAGCCGGCTGCCCCAGCTTTCTCCTGCAGTGCAGCCGGTGGGTTTGAACCTGGGGGTTTCAATTCGCAGCGAGGATGCCTCGGGTGCCCGGCGCCCTGGAGACTCAGGAGAGACCTGGTCCACACGGGAGGGAGGAACGGAATCCCTTAGCTCCGCCCCTCTCGACCGCAGCTGGCGGGCATTAGAGGGGCGGGGCCAGGGAAAGGTCAGAGGTGACTTAGAGAAGGAGCCAGGCGGGTCGCCCGGGGCAGTGAGGGGGCATCCGGGAGCGCACGTGGCGCTCCTAGATGGAAGCAGCGTGGAAGGTGAACCAGCTTCTAGAAGGTAAGAGGGTCGGCTGGAGAGGGCAGGGGTCCCCGGGTGGTGGGGGAGGGCCTTGAGGAGTTGGGGGCTGGAATCCTAAGACCGGAAGTGAGGATGATGGGTGCGCTGTGTGCAGACCGAGGGCGGCGTGGCCTTGACGTCAGCGTTGCTATGGCCACCACGGCTGGGCTCCGCGTCGCGCGCCTTGCGGACTAGGTGCTGGGGTCCCCGCCACCCCGACGCCGCGCTCCCCATCCTGAGACTCAAGGCCCGCGCCTTCTCGCAGGGTTCAACCCCACTCCTGGAGATGCCTAGAGACGGCCAGTTGTCCCTGTCACACACGACGTGCGAAGGGGACCGCGCACCCCTTCCCTGACCCCCGTCCCGACCTGCGCTCCTCCGACACGCGCCACGAGGATAGGAAGTGGGGCAACACCTGCCCCCTCCCGGCTAGTGCATCTCTCCGTCCATCGCCTGGCGACACCTTTGGGCCTGAATCTTGGGGTCCCCCCACCCCCGCCGCAGCCCCCACGGGAGAGATGGACGAGGGCCGTGTGTGCGCCGAGCCTCCCCTCCTACCGTTGCCCTGTGTGGCCACTGAGTGTGCACGTGGGGACACCGCCCCCATGCCTTTCCATCCAGACTCCCCCCTCCCGTGGGTCACCTGCCCCTACTTCCTGCTGGCATACACGCAGGCCTCCACTGCCAGTCCAGTGGTGCCTATCCAGGAGCCGCATTGACCGGGAATCGAACCTGAGTCTGGCATGGAGGTGGGCAGCTACCACCGAATAGGACGCAACCCAAACCAAGCTCGCTGACATCGAATCAATTCAGACTCACGATGACCCTATAGGGTAGGGCGGAAGTGCCCCTGTGGGTTCCCGAGGTTGTCAATCTTTACGGGGATAGAGAGCCTTCTCTTTCTCCCGCTGCGTGTTTGATGGCTTCAATGGCTTCGAACTTCTGAAGTTCCGGTAAGCAGCTCACCTGCTAGAGTCGGACGAGCAGGATAATGTCCGGGTCTCTGCTGCCCCCTGGTGGCACACCTGCCATCAGCCCTGGTAGCAAGACATGCTCTTTCTACCTTCCTGGGCTGTCTGCAGAGATACACGAGATTATTCCAGAGAAGTGGCAGACAGGTAGCCAATCCTCCGGTGTTTCGGTTCTTGTGTCCCCGCCTCCCACATACAGTTGACTACCTCCCCCTCTGACAGCTCAGGCCACTCACGATGGGGGCCGTCCTGTGCATGGTATGAGGTTGGGCAGGATCCAACCTGAAGCCACTAGTTCTCCTCACACACACACCCAGTGTGACAACCCCAAATGACTTCTGGCAATAAAGTTGCCAGGTAAAATATACAATGCCCAGAATTGCATCCCAGACAAACACATGCCACTTTTTAATACAAACCTGCCCCTACACAGTGCATTTGTATCTGCTAAGGAGCCCTGGTGACATCGTGGTTACTGCTAGGCTGCAAATAGGTCAGCAGTTCGAATCCCCCAGCCACTTGTTTGGGGGAAAAGACAAGGCTTTCCATTCTGGCAGCGTTACAGTGTCGAAAACCCACTGGGACAGCTCTACCCTGTCCTAGAGAGCCCCTAAGAGTGGGCATCGGTGGGATGGCTGAGTTTGGTTTGGTTACAGCATGCCGGGTAGGGGCACAGTCACCCGGGTAGGGGAGTTCTCGATCTCTGTTTATAGAATGCACATCTGGAGAGCTGGTTTGAAGCAGACACTAGATAGGACATTGCAACGGGGGTGGGGCAAGCCTGTCGAGGGAAGGGGTGTTG
Organism: Echinops telfairi; assembly: GCF_000313985.2. Taxonomy (NCBI): domain Eukaryota; kingdom Metazoa; phylum Chordata; class Mammalia; order Afrosoricida; family Tenrecidae; genus Echinops; species Echinops telfairi. The sequence goes on from NW_022106189.1 coordinate 42,884,103, forward strand.
CTTGAGCGGGGAGGTGCTGTTTGGGGGCAGACCCACCCATGGTGAGCCTAGATCAGTGGGGATGTGGAGGAGGAGGTTGGGGGTTTCCTCTGGGGACCCAGGGAGTGTCGTGGTATGGGGGACCAGGCTGGGGCGCAGGACATCCTGTTTCTCTGTACTTGGCGTGGTTGGGACAGAGCAGTTTCTGGGCAACCATAAGTTGAAGCCATACCCCCCACCCCCCCACCCCCCGCTTCTCCGCCACCCCCACTCCCAGCTTTTCCCCAGAGGGCCCTCAAATCATGAGTCAATTCAGCCCACTGCTGGCCCGAAAGAGGAAGCAGCCAGCCCAGAGAAACACCACTTTATTGGAGAGAAGGTCACAGCTGTCACAGGGCGGCGGCAGAGCCAGAGTCTGGGCCTTCGGGCCAGGGCTCTTGCCCCTGTGGTGTGATGAACCTGGAGTACTTCAATTTTTGCTAGGCCTCCTGGCAGCTGCCAGCAATATCCAGACACACATGTACAACCCCCCCCCAAACAAACTCACTGCCATTGAGTTGATTCCGACTCATAGCGACCCTATAGGACTCCCTATGTGAGTTTTCAAGGCTGTATATCTTTATGGGAGCAGACAGCCTCATTGTTCTCCCACAGAGCGGGTGGTAGGTGTGAACTGCTGACCTTGGGGCTAGCAGCCCACTGCGTAATCCTCTATGCCAGTAGGTTTCCAGACAGAGGGCACTGAAGATGGACTTCACACTGAGACTGGGACCCTCCAAAGTCCCCATCTGCTTCCCCACCCCCATTACTCTGGCCTCCGGAACCACCCCTGCCTGGGCTTGAATCCTGGCTCCACCCTGAGTCATAATGGGGGGGGGGGCACTCACTTTAATTCTCGTCAGTGCTGGCTCATAGCAACCCCTTTGAAGGTTTCTGAAACTGTAATTGTTTATGGAAGTAGAAAGGCCCGTCTTTTTCCCGTGGCGCAGCTGGTGGTTTTGAACTGCTGACCGTGAGGATCAAAGTCCAACAAATAACCACTAACATCACCATTAGTCATGATGGAAGGAGGTGCTAAGTTTTAAGTAAAGATTAGTGCAATTAGAGATATAGTCTCCCCACCCAACTTCCATTGAAGTTCAGGACACCTCTCACCTGAGTTGTCCTAGCCCTCGGACCCTGCCCTTGGACCCTCTGTGCTTACGATATACTCGGAGAGGCTGTTGGGGGCAGAGGGTGCCTTCTCAGTGCCTGCAGGTGGGAGATCAGCTTTCGTTTGATTATGTAGTGGGTCTCTGGAGTAATCTGGCACCCCTGAAAAAAGGTCGGAGCCTCACGTGCCCCAGAAAATGGGGACTGCCCGCCAATTGACGGGCTGGAGCCAAAAGAAGCACCCCACCCCCTTCAACTCGGTGGGGGGGGGGGGTGACGACGACTCACTGCCACAAGGGTAGAACTGTCCCGGTGGCATTCCGAGACTGTAACTCTTTATGGGAGTAGAAAGTCTCATCTTTCTCTCAAGGAGCGGCTTACAGATTAGAACTGCTGACCTTCCAGAGTGCAGCCCAACACATAACCACAATATCACCTGGGAGTCCCCACTACCCCCAAATTTGTCAGGCTCAGCCTGTGGGCTCTGAGAGGCAATCCTGCCAGGAACAGAGTCGACCTGCCAGTTGAAGGGACGCCAATTCATGGCACCCAGGGCAGCAAGTCCCACCAGATTTCTGGCTTTGTACCCCTCAGGCCATGCCGCTTAGACCACATGCTGGAACCTGTACCTCTTGGGTCCCGCCTACCCAGCACAGAGACCACAACTCCCAGAAATCACTGGGATGGGAAGCGGGCGCTGGGCAGCTCGGCACATGCTGCATTCTAGGAAATGTTGTCTGTGGTGACAAAGGCCCGAAGCAGTGCATTCTATGTAACAGGACCCTGGTGGTGGGAGCCCAGGGGAGCCCACCCTGGTTCATCCCTGCGGGCAGCTGGGCATTAGCAATCTTTGGGTTTAGAGCTAATACCCAGGACGTGTTTCCACCCGTCCCCACCTGCCCTCAACACTGAGTGCCAGAGCTCAGAGCCAGGTTCTTGGGGAAGCCTCCCTCCTCCAATCTCCACTTGGCAGGCTTGAAAACAAACCTCAAACAACGCGAAGTGCCCAACACACCTTCGCGGATGCCTACAACCCTCGGTCACAACTTTCCGGATCAAAGCTGGGGGCAAAGCACGTGGGTGCCTACAAACGGCTAGTGTTGCAGGCGTTCCGCTCCGGGGGAGAGCTGTGGGCTGTCAGATATGGGGAGCGATTATCCTATAGAATGCCAGTAAGAACTCGGGGGCGGGAGGAGGGGGGCATACAAGGATACAGACCCCTAGAGACCAAGGCTCACCTATGGAGGCAGCAGCAAGGGCCCAGGGAACCGGACATGAGATAAGACAGTTCTCGGTTTTTCTAGCAGGCTCCCTCGCACAGTATCACTGGAGTACTCCATCTCAGGGTTATTTAGCTATAATAAAAAATTAATTAAACCCCACTGCCATCCGGTCCTTTCAGACTCATACCAACTGTGTCCATCAGGGTAGACTAGAGAAACAAATTCATTGACACTCGTGTGTACAAGAAAGCTTTATATACAAGAGCAATTGCATATTGAGAAAGTATCCCAGCCCAGTCCAGATCAAGTCCATAAGTCTGATATTAGCCCATATGTCTGATAGCAATCTATAAGGCTTCTTCAGACTCACAAAACACGTGTAATGACACCGAATGCAGGTAGATCACAGGTCAGTGGGTGGAAAGTCTAGTGGATCCAGTGGCAGCAGAAACATCTCAACGCTGGCGTGGGTCTCCATGTGGCTCCTCCAGCTCCAAGGCTCTGGCTACATTAGTGTAGCTCCATCAAGCTCTTTGTCAGTAATGTCTCACAGGGAATGAGTCTCTCTGTGCACCCACTCCAGGCATCTATTTATCTCCTTAGTGTCTCCAAATGAGGTCATCAAACTGTGACCTGATTGACAGGTTAAACTCCACCCCTTCAAACTTAAGTCTCAAATTGACAACAGATGATGTAACTACCACACCAACCCTCTTCAGGGTTAGCTGCACAGTGCCTAACCCATGGTACCACTAGGACAGCGGTTCTCAACCTGTGGATCACAACCCCTTTGGGGTTCAAACGACCCTTTCACAGGGATCGCCCGATTCATAACAGTAGCAAAATTACAGTTATGAGGTAGCAACAAAAACAATTTCATGGTTGGGGGTCCCCAGAACATGAGGAACTATATTAAAGGGTCGTGACATTAGGAAGGCTGAGAACTACTGTGCTAGCACCTCAGCACAATACATTCACTGCCACTGAATCCGTTCCCACTCACAGCGACCCTGTGTGGCAGGACAGACTGCACCTCCGGGTTTCTGAGGCTTTCCCTCTTTACAGGAGCATAAAGCCTCATCTTTCTCCCGAGGAGCAGTGGGCGCGTTTGATCTGCTGACCTTACAGTGGCAATCCATTTCGCCACCAAAGCTCCTTCCCAGAGCAAGCCACTCTTCCCACCATGCAGTCGATGTTGGCTCAGAGGGACCCTCAGTGGCGGCTGCATGTGTGCATCCAGTCTACCGCGACGCCCACACCCTGTGAACGCCAGAGACGGTGAAGACTGGCACCGTGGACAGAAAATCCGGTGACTGAATACCCTCTAGACGCCCGTGAAGAAGAGGGAAGTTGCCCTAAATCATGCCCCATCTGATCGGTGGTAAAGGTAAGTCGATGCAGCCCAAAAGCTCCAGCCCGACACTGCGGAGTCCAGTCGCGGGGTGAAGCTGTGCGCCTCAACTGGAGGGAGCGGATCACCAGGCTTTTCTTCTGAGGTACCGCTGGGTAGATTTCAGCTAGTGGCTGAGTGCTTCACTGTCTGTGCTACCCAGGGACCCCCAGAGGTGCAACGTCCCCTACACAGTATCCCTGCCAAAAGTATGTCCCTTCCCTCCATCGTGAGGGAATGACCAGGCCCACCCAGGCCCACGCCGCCCAAGGCAAAACGGGGCCGGGGCCGTTCCTGTAAACTGCAGCTCCAGAGACTAAGGCTTTCAGTCTGTACCTGTGGCTCTGAAGTCAAATTGGAAAAAAAAATTTAAGGATGTCATTCAGATAATGGTGATTTCGCTGGTTTGTGACAATGTGTTTATGGCTTGCGGAGACATTTTAAATTGCCGTGTGGGACACGAAGGCTCTTCCATCTCAAGCTTGAGACACACCTGTTGCAGGTGAACCGTCCCAAGGCGGGGTGGGAGGCGTGAGTCTTCACTGGGGCCTGGGTTTTAGTTTCCCCTCTCAGCACTTCGATAGCCCACAGGGAGGTGACCGAGGTGGGCGGGTGGGGGCCTGTGTGAGATCATAATGTTGCGTTCACGTGAGTTTCCTGGCTCGATCGCTGTGGGTGCTCACTGCTAAGTCCATGCTGACCCATAGCAACCTTGTCGGACAGGTGGAGTTGTGCTGGTGGGTTCCCAGGGCCGCTCTCATGAGAGGAGCGAGCTTCGTCTTTCTCCCGCCAGATTTGAACTGCTGGCCTTTTGGTTAACAGCCCAGCACATAACCACGGTGCTACCAGGACCCCCAAATCCTGCTGGGGTTCTCAGGAAGGAAACCCCAGTCAGTCCACAGTGTCTTAAGGAGCGAGAACTGGAAAGAAGCCCATGTGGCAAATGTTAAGATGGGCTAGTCCACCTTCCCCCAACAGGGCTGCTCATTTTCCTCGTCTTTCAAACTCCTTTACAGATTTGAAATCTGTCCAAGTCAAAAAGTCACAGGGGTGGAAGCAGGGGCAAAAGGTGAACGCTACAGGGGGAATCTTCAAGAACCGTGTTCATCCTTTTTGTTTTTTTAAAGAGTAAAGTCAGGTGCGGAGCAGGGCTGTGAACCCCCAGACCCACTGTGGAGTCAATTCCAACTCACAGGGTCCCCAGGGGATGGAATAGAACGGCCCCTGTGGGTTCCCAAGACTGCACATCTTTACGGAGCGGACAACCTCGTCTTTCTCCCCGGGTTGCAAGCCCAGGTGTGTCAGCCAGCAGCCGAGCACTTTAACCACCGTGCCACCAGGGCTTGCTGCAGCGTGTGAGAAGGGTGTGTGTGTGTGTAGGTTCACGAGAGACCAGTCCTGGTAGCAGACCCAGAAATCGGCCACAAAGGAAGGCCATGTGGCGGAGCGGAGCTGGGTTGGGCCTTCTGAATGTTGTGTGCACAGCTGTCCAGGTCAAGACACCCAGCTGCCACCGCACATGTGGCCATTTCTGGGAAAGCACTCATGGGTAGAACCCCCAGATCCAGCTTGTCCGTCCCCCGCCCGCAGGCCAGACGGGCAAACCCAACCCAGAAGAAACGAAAGCAGTTCATTTCACGGACATTCCCGTGCCCCATGGGTTCCATCAGACCCACTCCACAGAACAGGCCAGCGAGGCTCAGTCACCCTTGGCAGCCTGTCACCACAGGCCATGCTGGGGCTACCCTGGCAGTCCTGCCGAGTGACTGAGCCTGGCTCCTTACCTCCTGCAGATGACCTCTGGAAGCGCCAAGGGCCATGGTGACCGGAGAGGACCAGGCCAAGAGGGCGTGGATGGAGTTTGCTCTCAGGCTGGGCTGGCACCTCCCCTGGCTGCTCTCCCAGGGGGCTTCCAGGCAGGAAACAGCAGGACCAAAGCCAGGGTCTTATTTACATGTTTGCGCTTGGCCAGTTTGGTGGTTGCTTGGGGGTCAGGCCCTAACTCAGCCTTCGAGTCATCCCCAGAGGCAGGGCTTTTCTGTGCACTGAACTACTTATCCCAAGGCCAGCAGTTCAAACCCACTAGCTGCTCTGAGCGAGAACGGTGAGGCTTTCCGCTCCCGTGCAGAGGGAAAGCCTGGGACACCCCCAGGGGTGGTCCTCTTCTGTCCTGTGAGTCGGGATGCACTCGATGGCAGTGGGAGTGGCGTTTGGGGTGGGGAGTGAAGAGTAGAACCAGCGTCATCCAAGTGCACAGGCAGCAGCATGTGCCACCGGCGACGTGTGACCACAGCAACAGAAAACAAGATCAAGGGTTCTGAAAGCCTCTAGGCTGGCCTTTGAGCTCCCAGATCCAGGCACTGTGCACACGTGGTCAGGAGAGACCAGTCCCTGGAGAAGGACATCCTGTTTGCTCAAGCAGAGGGGCAGTGACAAAGAGGAAGGCTCCCGATGGGGCGGGCTGACCCCGTGGCAGCAGTGCGCTCCAGCTTAAGGAGGGCTGTGAGGACGGCGTGGGACTGCTGGTGTCTCGCTCTGTTGTCATTGGGTCTCCGTGAGTCCACACCGAGCCACTGTGCCTCACAACAACCCCAGGTTGGCTTTGATTAAATCCCGTGTCTTCAATAAAGTGGTCTTTCTGAACTCGAAAAAAGAAACTCAAAGTGGCAGGTGGATGTTGTTACTAATTCAGACAGGGATGTGGGCCGCTGGTAGTTCGGCATCTCCATCAAATTTTAAAAGCTATGCCTGTTGGGTGTGTGACCCAGGCATTGCCACAGCGAGTGTGGCAATTATATCATCGACTGTCAACATGAGGAGGGGCGGAGTCTAGGCTGTCAATCAGGTCTCAGCTTGATGACCTCATTTGGAGGTGCAAGGGAGATAAATAGCTCCCTGGAGGCCAGACACACAGACACTCTCTTCTTCACATTCCTGATGACAAGCCACATGGAGCTACACTGATGGAGCCAGAGCCCTGCAGCTGGAGGAGCCACATGGAGACCCAAGCCAGTGCTGAGATGCTTCCACCACCGCTGGATCCACAAGACTTACTGCATTCAGCATCACTGCGTGGCTGCGTGAGTCTGAAGAGGAATTTCTAGACTAGTCTTGGACCTGTGGGGTAATATCGGACTTATGGACTTGATCTGGACTGGGCTGGGATGTTTTCTAAATGTGCAATTGCTTTTTGATATAAAGTACTTTCTTATACACATATGAGTGTCTCTGGATTTGTTTCTCTAGTTTACCCAGATGAACACAGCGAGTTACCTTTTCTGCGAATGCACATGCTCATCTCAGCGTCCCAAGGCCACCACTCCCCTGTCACTTGCTCCCACTGTGGTGGCTTGTTGGTGCTGTAACTCTGGAAGCTATGCCACTGGTGTGTCACATTCCAGTAGGGTCACCCAGGGTGGACAGGTGGCAGTGGGGCTTCCACACTAAGACTCAGAAGAAAGGCCTGGTGACCCACTTCTGCAAATCAGCCAGAGAAAATCCAGCAGAGCTCAGGAAGCTGAGCCCCCTGGAGTGGAGATTTCTCAAACTCAGCAATGGCTGCCACAGGGGGACCACCATCTTGTTGAACCATCACGGTGGAGCAGGACGGCCAGTGTTTCCTTTGGCCGCCCGTGAGGTCCCCACAAGTTCAGTGGAATGGGTGTGAGCAGGTCTCAGGCTGCACTTCCCCCACGAGCCTACTGGAGACACAAAAGGAGAGCAGGCAGGCTGCGGCCAGTGGGCGAGGGCTGACCTCCACTCCGGCCCATCCGCACCTTCACGTGTCTGCTGACCTAGAAAGATGGTCCCATGATGTTGTTACGGTTTTGTTTCGGTTTGTTTTATTGGGAGTCCGTGCACATATATCATCCCTTCGTCCACCCAAATCCAGCAGGACTGTGCAACTGTTTTGCCACCATCACTTGTTACATTTGTTTTTGTTTTTCTTTTTTACAAAAAGCCACACTGCATCGAGCTGAGTCAGACTCACCCAGGGTCCCTGAGGCTGTAAATGGTGTAGGAGCAGCCAGTGAGCTTGAACTGCCGGCCTTCTACAAGGCTGGGGCAGTGATGACTGTCTCTGCAGAAGCAGAAGAAAGCTGGTGGCTGTGGCCACAGATGACACCCGCCCTGCGACAGCATTGTCCCGGCCCCCTCCCGCTGGTTGGCATCTGGGTTTGGGCCTCACCGGAGGCAGGTGCGTGAGGGGTTTGGCTTGGGGCTCTGCAGAAACCACCTGTCCACTTCTATCCTGAAGGTGCCCTGATTCAGCCCAGGCTCAGCCTCCTGGGGAAGGGGGGCAAAACTCGGCTGCTGGCACAGAGAGTTGGCTGGCCTATGGCATTTCTGAAGCACTGCCAGTGGACACTCTACGCTGTAGCCCTCCAAGCAGAGGGCCCTCTTGGTCTGCATTTAGCCGAGAAGGGGCCTAGGCCCAGAACAGGCAAGTCCCTGCCCATGATCACACAGCTTGTGAGCTTCAGAGCCGGGATTCGAACTCACAACCCCAGCGTGTGTTCTTCAGGGCAAATCAGCCCTCCTCTGTTCCTAGGCTAGGAACCTGTTGTTGCGTGCCCATTCTGGGTGGAGGTGGAGGGGTTCCAGGCTGTGCCCCCAGACTTCAGGGTACCCCCAGGCTGGAGGCAGGAAAATTGGGGGACTCTTGGTCATTTCCAGAATCCCTTTCGGGGTTAAATCTCCCAGTCCCCCCGGTGGGAGGTTCCAAGAAGCCCCTGTGGTAAGGGGTAGTGGCTGGGGCCACGTCTTCTTCTTGGGTTGTGGCTGCCTCTGACCACTTCCTCTTTTCCCCGGGGCTCAGCAGCTGCGGCCACCCCAGGAACAGCTGCATCCCTGTCAGAGCTGAGGAGGCCTCTGAGGCTGCCCAGGAAGGGCCCTCCCTCCCCCTGCACCTCCCCCTGCTGCACTGAGCCCAGAGCTGGTGGCTGGAGGCTGAGGGCACCTGGGGCCCCTCTGTTGGCCATGCTGAGCTTGATGCCAGGCTCCCTCTGCCCAGGATCAGCCCCAGCCACCTCCGCTTTCAGCAGCCTCCAGAGGACATAGCCCAAGTCCAGGACCCCTGCCCTGAGGGGTCCCAGCCCCACAGGGGAGGACCCCAGCCTGCCACCAGTGCCTGGGCCACAGAAGAGGCTCCCAGCAGGAAAGGCAGATGAGCAGGGCGAGATGTGGGTTCAAGGCTCGCCTCTGCCACTTGTCAGGCCCCTCGCTGGGTCTCACTCTTCTCATCTGTGCAATGCAAAGAAATCATGCTGCCAGGGGGCGGGAGTTCTGACCATGCCAAGCACAGAGACTGGTACACAGCGGAGCTCAACATTCCCTCGGGGAAGGCCACCCGGCCTCTCCCTCTCTGCATTCCCACCTCCTCCCTGCAGCCCCGCGCTCCCACCTGCAGTAGCGCCTCCCTCTGAGGAGACCAAGACCCCATGGCTTCCCCTCATCTTCCCACTCAAGGCCCTGACCAGCCAGTAAAGGCCCAATACCCGTCATTGTTCCTGTGCCCAGCTGGGAGAGCTAGGCATCATGGGTTCAAATCCCAGCTCTGCCACCGCACCAAAGTGTGGCCCAAACAAGCCACCAAATTGCTCTGTGCCTCGGTCTCCATGGCTGTAAAATGGGGTAGGAACGCATCCGGCCTCTCAGGCTGTTGTGACCTTTCAGGGAGCCCACAGATATACTCGGCTCTGCTGAGGGCAGCACCCCACCCCGCTGAGCTGTGGGACACTGTAAGCCCTTGGCTGACATGGTGCCCCATGCAGAGACGGCTGTGGCCTAGCCCCCAGCCCCGGCCCTCTACCCC
>NW_022106189.1:42894632-42900640 GCF_000313985.2 Echinops telfairi
GGTGGGATTGGGGTTGTGTTGAGCCCACCCCAAGGACACACCAGCTATTAGGGGTAGGAGTGTGTGTGTCTGTCTTCAGCAGGACAGCCTCAGAAACCGAGGCACAGAGAGAGGAAGTCACCTGCCCAGGACACAAGGCAGGTAAGTGGGGGAGCCATGATCCCCCCTGCCCCACCCTGGCTAGATCTAGCACAGAGCTAAGGAAGCCTCATGGCGCAGTGGGTAAGTGCCGGGCTGCTAACCTAAAGGCTTGCAGTTCAAAGCTAGTTGGCTGCCCTGCAGAAGAAAGATGTGGCAATCTGCTCACCTAAAGGCGGCAGCCACGGAGACCCTGCTCTGCCACGGGGTGGGGGTGGGGGGCACTGAGTGGAAACTTCCACAGCTTCCTGCCCTCCTGATTGTGAACGCCCTGGCAGCTCTGTGGGCCGGGTGTGGAGCTCTCCCCTGTGGTCAGCAGCGGGACCCCCCCAGCTGCTCCTCGTGAGAAAGACGCGGCTTCCTGCTCCCTTAGCTCCACTCTCACAAACCCACAGGGGCAGTTCCACCCTGACCTCTAGTAAGAGCTGGACTTGACTGGGGGGAAGGGAGCTTGATTTCAGGTTTGGGGGCTGGTTCCCAACACAGTGGGCGCAGGCAGGAGGTCTCTGTGCCCTGTGTCCACTGTGACAGGATGCCTGCCACCACAGCGCCAGGTACCCCAAGTTCACAGGCCTGGAACCACATCTAGGACTCCGATGAAGACCCTGAGGTGGACAGAGGCAGACAGATCTGTACAGAGCTACCCAGACAGTGAGGGACAGAACCGGGATTCGAACCCCAGACTGTGTGTCCCCCAACTACACTGAGCAGGACTCTGGCTTCCTGCTACGGCCCTGAAGCTGAGTAGCACCTGATCCCCGGCAGGCAGAAGCTCTGTAAGTGTTGGTTGAATGAAGAGAATAATCCCAACAAACCCTGCAGGTTTCTCAGAAGGTATCACCTCCAAACACCACCAAAAAATGAACCAAAATCCACGTTGCAGGCCCAGAAAGTTTTAAGCAGGCCTGGGTGTAAGCAGTGAGGGTGTCCCCCACACCCCACCTACCCGAAGGGCAACGCTGAACTAAGGTGGCCGGGCCTGGGGCCTCTGGCTGGTACTTCCTTTCTGGAGACCGGCGGGCCAGCAGCTGGGCGCCAGCTTGTCCCCAGGGACTTGCACTTCTCTGAACAATGCTGGGAAAGGAAGCAGACTTGAAGGCTCTGAGCCTTCTTGGCCTTTCGGGCCCCAGGGGTGGTGGAGCTAAGGTTGGTAAGGCTTCTCCGGGCCAGCCGGGTGCTGGTGGGCACAGGGTGGGTCAGCCTGGCTGCTACCTTCAGAACTCCCACCAGCATAAGAACAGAATCAGTTCAGTGGCCGACGTTGCTGACCCAGGGCTCCAGTACTGTATTCACCGCTGTCTGGAAGCCTTTGTATGGCCTCATCGTCCTTGGAGCTGCCCTTGAATTTGCCCCCAACTCCACACTTCAGAGCAAAATGCCACCAGACCATTCCCATGAGGGGGGCACGGAGAGTCACAGGGTTTCCACCGGCCGGTTTTGTCCCGGCGATCCCCAGGCCTTTCTTCTTAGCCCGACTGAGTGTGGAAGCGATGCTGAAACCTGTCTGCCATCATAGCAACATGCAGACTTCCACTGATAGCTGTGTGTGTGTGTGTGTGTGTGTGTGTGTGTGGCTTCTGCATTCTGATGCAGAGAAAGCACCCACTGCATAAAGTGGATGGAGGTTCAGTGGGCAGAGGGGTTGAACAGTCTCTTTTCTTCTCCAGAGTTTTCTGGAGAAACAAAACCAGGGCACTTGTGAATAGATAGACAGGTTTTACAGCATGAAGGACTATAACAGCTAATTAGTCCACACAGGAGTACGGAGGGATCAGTTCAGCTCACTCCCATGAAACAATATACTGGAAGTCCTTCAACTCCCAAGGGCTGCTGGGTCTAAGGTCAAGGAAGCAGACAGCTGAGTCTTCCCTCAGGCAATGCAGGCAGAGTCTTTCCACAGCAAACAGCAGAGTGAGTCACCAACAATAAGCAGCTCAGGAGCTTAGCAAAGCAGACCCAGATGGGATATCGAACTCATGCAATGCAAGACGACAGAATCCACCAGCCTCAAGCTCAAGCTCAAGCAATGTGCATACCAGCACGAAGTGGCGAAGCAGTTCTCTAAGGAACCTCCAGCTCTAGGGACACGATCCACAGGCTGGCTGTCCCACAGGTAGTATAGCTCACAAGTTGAGGCAGAGAACTAGCTAAAGCAGCCACATGCTGGTCCTATCACCAGAGAGCAAGAGAGAGAGGCGGGCTTTGCCGAGCCATTTATCTCTTTGCCCTCCAATCAACCTGCGACCTTGTTAATCCCACATGTTCCTATTGGCCAGGTTGGCACAATAAACCTACCTATCACACCTTCCTCCTGTTTATATTTTCTTAAATTGTGTGTGGTTGCTGTCTGAGAGCACACACTACAGAGCATACCCCAGGTCAACCCTCTGCTACAGGTAGCACTTGGTGATGGAGTGACTGGCTTCCAGTTGTGCACCGGTTCTCACCCTCCTTTTCTGAGGGCTCCTCACTCATGAATACAAACTCACCAGTTTACTCTTTCATGTGGTGGTGGTCAGTTTGAGCCCAGCTAGACAGTTTTCAGCACAGCATAATGCTAGCTAAGCTAAACTATTTGGTGTTAATAATAAATGATTATAACTTATTTACTATGATCAATAATAATAAACCATTGTTTAATTTTCAGGTGATAGTTTTGGCTTAAGGTTCAACAATTCCCTCTGGGCAATGGTTAACTCAACCTCATGGCTTCAGGATGTCCGACTTCCATAAGAGTGTGAAATTCTGTTCTACATTCCCTCCTTTTGATCAGGATTCTTCCATGAGCCTTTTCATCCGGAGGTTCAGTCATGGTAGCTGGGCACCTTTCATTGACTCTGGTCTCATGGTCCAGGTGGCAGTTACTCATGGAACCAACCCAGTTCCTCCTCTTCTCCCGGACCCTCCTTTTTCAGACTCTGTTGCTCCTGGGCACCTTCTAATCTGGTTCTGTCTTATGGGTTTGCCTAATCTGGCTACTCAAAGGTAGGGCTTTTGATGGGGAAATTGGGAGGTTCAGAGAAGACCAGTGACCACACAGCTAAGGAAGGACTGGAACCCACTCTCAACATGGAGACGTTCCCACGTACCTCTCTGTGTTCTCGTCTTCCCTTCAACAAGGCCGAAAGCTCATGAAGCTGTGATGAGGGCTTTTGTGAATCTTCCAATCCTGCCCCTCCCCTTCCCCCTCCCCCTCTCCTCACCCTCGGGTGGCAGGTATGCACAGGGTAGATACTTAAACGAATGGCCTCGAGCTGTTTGTTCTATATTACCCAATGTGGTAGTTGCATAATCTGGTGTCAATTGGAAACTATTAAGAGTGAAGGGATGGAGTTTAGCACGTCAAATCAGGTCACAATTTGATGACCTCATTTGGAGGCGCTAAGAAGATAAATAGTTTACTGGAGGCCAGACCAGCACCCTCTGCTTCCTCTTCCTGCTGACAGAATACATGGGGCTACGTTGATGGAGTCAGAGCTCTGGGGCTGGAGGAGCCACATGGAAACCCACCCTAGTGCTGAGATGCTTCAATCACCACTGGATCCACAAGACTTTCCACCCACTGGCCTATGATTTTCCTGCATTTGGTGGTATTGCATGTGTTTGTGAGTCTGAAGAGGAATTTATAGACTGGTATCAGACATATGGGCTATTATCAGACTTATGGACTTGATCTGGACTGGGCTTAGATGTTTTCTTACTATACAATTACTTTTTATATTACGATCTTTCTTATACACATGAGTGTCTATGAATTTGTTTCTCTAGTCCACCCTAATGCACCCAATGATCTTTCACAGCTGGCCACCAGAAGCAATGGCTCATTGTCAAGTGGCGTCCCCATCAAGTGGCGTCCAAGCCCTATACTGGCCACGGACCCTCACTCCACTCCATTGCCGTCAGCAGATTCCAGCCCATAGCAGCTTTACAGGACAGAGTGGGGCTGCTTCCACAGCTGTGAGTCTAGAGAATTCGACACTTCACTTTCTCTCACAAGGGTTACTGGTTGATTTGAACCACTGGCCTTTGGTTAGCAGCCTAGCACTTAACCACTGTGCCACCAGGCCATACACCCAGGGTTCAATTACAACACCATGTTTAGGAAGAAGGAACTGAGGCACTGAGAGGTTCAGGGTCCAGTGGATCATGGCCCCTAGCAGACAGGAAGAAGGTTATGGGGAAGCACATCTTAGGTGAGGCTGTTGAAGGACCCAGAGAATAAGGGATGAGATCATGTTGATTAAAAGACCATTTTCTCTCAGGTAATATGCGCCCCCCCCTCTTTTTCCTTTTTCTAAGTGCCCCCACCCTTTGAGGTCCCTCTGGACCCACCTGTGTGTCTATGTAAAGTGATCATGAACACAGGCCTTGCTACCTAAGCACCTCCCATTGGGAGTCAAGGGCCTGCATGGCCCTGAGCACAGGCAGCAGACTGGCCCATCGCCCCTGTGGGTTTCTGAGATTGTAACTGTTCATGGCAGCAGAAAGCCTTGTCTTTCTCCCAGGGAGCATCTGGTGGTTTCGAAGGTCTAAAACAAGGTTTCCTAAAGTGGGCGAAACCGACCCCTGGGGGTGGGGTGCAAAAGCAGAGACCCACACTAGAGCCTGGGTGAGGGGCCAGAGTACAAACGTTTTCATAGCAGGGGCTGCTGAGTAAGTTTGTTTTGTTTTCTGAGAAGGCGTGGGATCCTGTGCCTAAAACACAACCAAACAAGGCAAAGGAGGCCAAGCCATCTCCCCCAGATTTAGCCCTTGCTCTTGGGGAGTTAGCCACTGTTTTCCAGTCAGTAGCCCAATGGAGAGATCTGGTGGCTCAGTGGGCTATGCATTGTGTTGCTAACGGCAAGCTTGGCAGTTCGAGCCTGACCCGAGGGGGGGAGATGAGGCTGTAAAGAGTTACAGTGCTGGAAACCAGCAAGGGCGTTCACCCTGTCCTGTAGCATTGCTTGCTCGCTCATTGGCAATTAAGTTTGGAGTTTTTTCGTATCCCAATGGGCGGACACTGCCATAACCAGCCTTTTGAAGATCTCTTTAAATAGTGGGGCAGTTAGTGGTTTTGAGGTGGGTGGTGCTGACACGCACCCAAGCCGTGAGGTCAAGGGAGGCTTGGGATATAACAGCCCCAGCGAGAGCAACACCATCGATTTAAAACCTTGTAACTCGGGCTGCTGGGAAGGAAGGTCGGTGTGCCGCGTAGGCGATGCTGGAAGTGGCCTGGCTCTCTAAGATGGGTAAGCAAAGTCTGAATAAAGTGGCCTCATGAGACAGGAGAACGGAAAGAACAGAAGACCATGCAAACGGTCCAAGTGTGTGCCTGGACACAGCCAAATGGTGTGACTCGGCGTTCAACCCTGCTGCCATCTGCTTCTGAGTCCGGTTTCCCACGAATCTATTATAGGGTTAGAACCACAGCCCTGGAGTTGATTCCTATACATAGTGACTGTGGATAAAGGTTTCAAGATTTTAAGCCTGTATGGGACCAAACAGGCTCATTCTTCTCCCCACAGGGCACCTGGTGCTGGCTTTGAATGTGATCATGCAGTTAGTAACCCAGTGTTTAACTCACCTCCCCACTGGGCTCCTTTTATATACTTAAAAGCCCCCAAAACTCACTGCTATGGACTCAGTGTCGACTCATGGTGACCCTATAGGACAGGGTAGAATTGCCCCTGCGAGTTTCCGAGGCCGTAACTCTTTACAGGAGTAGAAAGCTCCTTCTTGTTCCTCAAGAAGCAGCCGGTAGTTTCGAACTGCTGGCCTTGTGGTTAGCAGCCCAACGTGGAACCACTACGCCACCAGGGCTCCCTTAGATATTAAAGCTGGCCTTCAAAAATTCTTCTCCATGGGAAAACGAAATCTAACGCCTGGCC
>NW_022106189.1:42901692-42924808 GCF_000313985.2 Echinops telfairi
CGGGGAGCCAGTCTCCCGAAAGCCCGGCCCCTCCAGTGTCGGGGGTTCGTGTGCCCCCTCTGCAGTGGGCGTCCGATTTTGCGTGTCCACATGGGTGCTTTCCTGTTTATGCCCTGCCGGCTGCGCAGAAAGGTCGTTGTCCCCCCGAAAAAGGAGGGAGGGGGAAGATGTGATCTTTTTGAAAGTGGGTTTGGCGCCTAAATACAGGAGGAGGCTGGAGTGGGCTCGCCGGAACCCCATGTTGAACTACAGTGAGGGGGTGGGTGGGTGGCGTCAAGGGGAGAGGTGGCCCTGTCAACCTGACTCATTTTAATTCCAGCCTGTCTGGGGGCCTAGGAACCTCCTTCTGCCTCAGTTTCTCCCTCTTCTCCTGGATACTCCTGGAAGCCACTTTCTGGGGTGGATCAGGGAATTGGGATTTATGTAAGAGGTGCTTGGGCCCCCCTTCTCTGGGTCAAGTCCTCAACAGTTCTGCAGTATGAAGGCTTGCCACACATAACCCCAGGGGGTGGGGTGGGGAAGGCTGTACCCAGGGCCTCACTGCTGCTAAAATTACCTGCTGCCTCCGGAGTTGGTGGTGATGTGAAACGAACCCCTAAGGGGCAGAGCACAAAACGGTGGACCCCCAAGAATAGTCTTTTTGCACCCATGGGGTGGAGTCGGTGGAAAATCGCTGGTGAGAAAACATGAAAGGATGTTTTAATTTGGCAAACAGTGAAACATATGCACCCATCTACCCACTCCGACATCCAATAAGTGAGTAAAGCAAGCCTTCCCCACCCCCTCTAGGAGTTGCTTCTTTCCTGCATTGAATAGCTGCATGCCCCCCAGGCCCCCCCCCCAAAAAAAAGGAGCCCTTAGTGGTGTAGTGGGTCATGTGTTGGGCTGATAACCTGAAGGTCTGCAGTTTGAAACCCCTGGCCTCAGTGGGAGAAAGATGAGGTTCCTGGGTAAGAGGTACAGTCTTGCAAACCCACAGTGCAGCAGTTCTTCCCCCATCCTGTAGGGTCCCCACGAGTCAGAGTCGACTCAATGGCCGCCAGGTTGTTTGGGTTGCTGTGTTTTTGGTGGTGTGTAGCTCTATGGCTGTGCTACGCTCCTGGCATCTGCCACATCACAGAAATGGCTTGTATAGCGTCTTCCTGCTGGCCGTAGGCTGCCCAGCGTGCTTTAATGAAGCATGTCAGAAACCCCTGCCTGTCCCGCCTGGGCCATCCCCTGCTCACCCCACTTTGCCCCCTTCGTATTGATGAGAGGTGGTTGAGTGTCTCCCCCTTTTATCTTACAAATGTGTTTCCTGGGCTTCTCTCTTTCTGTACTTGTGCCAGGTGTCCAAACAGAAAACATGTGTACATTGGAATACATGCTCTCACTGGGTTGCCCTTAAAAAAAAAGTAGTGGTGGTGGTGGGGGGGCTAATTTATATTCCCACCCCCGAGGGTGATGATGATGATGATGATGATGATGATGATGATGATGATGGCTTTGTGTAGTGGCTGTGAGATGCAGAAATAAAAGTCCTCAAGCTGCAGGGATTCTCGGTCCTTCCAGCTTTCTTCCTGACCTATTCACCATGTACGCAGGAGGAGATGCCTGGTGCCTTGTTCTAGGTCCTGCAGCTCAGAAGTGCACGTGGAGGAGAAGGACGTGACGTGGGAAAACCTGTGAGTGGGCTGAACCAGGCTCTCACTTGGCCCTTTTATGGAGGGACCCACAGGGGCTGAGAAACGGGAACAAGGGATTTCAAGACCATTTCATTTGTTAAAAAGCAGAAGCAACGTGGAAATGGCCTGTGAGGTCGAGGTGCCACCGCGCACCCCCTCCCCACCCCCCCCCGCGGGGGTTGGGGGAGACCCTGGCCTTGGGCACTGAAGCAACCATACTAGACTCCTGGTCATGGTGGTGGGAACCCAGCTGGCTGGATTTTGGCCGCTGCCCCCAAGTGCCTGTGGCCACAGGCTCTGTTCCCAGTTATGGGTATAAGGCAACAAGGGAGGCTTGGGGCTTCTAGTTGAGCATCGGGAACCTGGAGCCGGGAGCTGGAAGTGGCCGGGGCCTTAGGAGAGGAAAGTCGTGTCCAAGGTCCTAGTGCGGCTAGACGGAATGGAGGCCCTGCAGCCTGGGCCTGGCGGGCGCCTTTAATTGGAGTGTTGCGATGCGTTTCCTGTCTGAGCCTAGCTGGCTGGTGGCCTGGGCACCTGATACTGGGGAGCCCCGGAGAGCTGCTGTGTGGCCGGCTCAGGCCTGACTTCCTCCCCTTTTCAGTGGTTTGACCGTAGACAAGTCCCCTAACTTTCACCCCGAGTGTAAGAAACAAACTGAAAATGTACCCCAGTTGAGTTCATACTGACTCACGGCAACCCTGTAAGACCGAGTGGAAGGGCCACTCCTTTCTCCCATCGAGAAGTTGGTGCCTTTGAACCACCAACCTAATGGTTAGCAGGGCCGAGGGCCTAACCACTGTGCCACCAGGGCTCCACTTGAAGGGGGTGTTGTTAGGTGCTCCGGAGCCCTGATGGGTGTGTGTAGTGGCTATGCATTGGCTGTGGTCAGAAGGGTCAGCCATTTGGAACCACCAGCTGCTCCCCAGGAAAGTGGCTACACTTTCTACTCTCATAAAGAGTTACAGTCTCAGGCACTCACGGGGGCAGCTCTACCCTGTCCTATGGGGTCGCTCTGCATCAGCTTCCACTCAGGGACAGTGAGTTTGGTTTCTGGTTTCCTCAGGTGCTGTTAATTCAGTTCCGACTCTTAGTGACCTGATGTGTAACGGAAGGAGAAGCTGCTTGGTCCTGTGCCATCCCCATGCTTGCTTTCTGGGCCACCGCGTGTCTGTCCATCCAGAAGGGGCTGGGGACTGCCGGGTTCATGTCTGGCCAGATTCTGCTTTGGGGTTCTGATCTCCAGAAGGCGAGTGTCGGAGGCACCAGGGCACGGGGTCAGCCAGGGGCTCCTTTCCCAGCACCTCGTTTGTCAAGTATCTGGACGCTTAGGACTTCTGGTTTCGCCTCCAGAATGTCTCATTGAGATACGGGGGCAGGTGCTTTTGGTGTCCGTGCACCTGGTAGTGGGGAACTGGTCAGGAAGGTCCCCAGGAGCCACTTTGGCCCTTGTCTGTCCCTTTGTCCGGAGCAAGTGACCAGGCTGGAGGGTGGGAACAGGGCCAGTTCAGCTCAGCCACACACTTGATGTCTGCCAGTGGGGTTTGCTTGTTGCTGTGAAGCTAAACAAGTCTCATGGGAGCTTCCTGTTCGAGACAGGCTAGAAAGAATGGCCTGGTGATCTACTGCAAAGCTGCCGGTGAAATGACCACAACAGTCCTCCCATCCGTGAACAATCCTGGGGTGGGGTGCAGGCTGACTTGAGGCCTGAGAACCGTTGACAGTGTTGATGGCATCTGCCGGAAGGCATCTCGGCCTGGGCTGAGCTCATGCCTCTGCTTTTACTGCCTCCCCATGCCCAGGTCTGTTTCTGAGATTCCCCCAGGTGAAGCCTGAGCTCCGCCGTCTCTGGTCACAGGCACGGCTCAGCTGGTGCACTTACCTCTTTGCCTGAGACTTGGCACCTTGACAAGGCCCTCTTAGGGGCAGAGAGCAGACCTAACTGAGAAGGCACTTTTGAAATTTTTCTCGGTCGACATGCCCATGTAGGTGTGAAGCATGGAGAGGTGGGGCAAAGGGCAACAGCTAGGACCCCCTCCCCTTGCACCCTCATTCCCAGTATAGTGTTCATGCTCTATTGCTGTGTTAGCTGCAAATGGCTGGTTAATATTAACCGGGGCCCTGCCCAGTGCTGGGGGCTGGACATGCTATGGTGGCCTTCAGTCCTCCCAGCAGCCCTGGGAGGAGGTGGTGATGAGCCCACCAGCAGCACGGCAGGAGGCTGTACAGAGAAGGCACAGCTAACCTGCAGCCCAGGCTCCTGGGATTCAGCAGGGGTCCCTCACTTCCTGGACTCCTGAGTTGCTCCCACTTATGTCACTGTGTAGCCTTGGGGGAGCTGCCCCGTCAAACACAGGCCTGAAGGAGGTGGGGGTCAGGGAGGAGACAAGATTCCCAGGGCAACTGGTGGTAACTACCACCACACAACCAAACCCCCTGTCACCAAGTGGATTCTGGCTCGGGACCCCATGTGGGTCAGGGGAGACCCGTGGCTGACCTTTTGGAAGTGGATCACCAGGCTTTTCTTCAGTGGTGCTTCAGGGGAAGCTCAGAATAGCCAGCCCCTCCCAGGTGTGCGCCCCTCTCAGGGGATCTAGTGGTAATCATTCCAATCAAGCTAAAATAAAAGTACCTGTGCCCCTCACATGATTCAGACCGCATGTCATTGCTTCAAGGGCCAGGTGTTGAACCTTTCCAAGATCCTTAGGGGCTGGAGAAGATGCGTTTTGCCTTTACAGATGCAGAGCAGGACTTGGGGGCCACAGGGACTTGTTCTAGGCTGTGCCACCTGCAGGCTTGGCCTGGCAACTCAGCTCCAGGGCTCAGGAGTCTTTCCCTTTCAGTGGTCTTGAGGGGGCAGACACTGGTCTCTGGATCTTGGGGAGTTAGAATAGGGATTGGCTCAAAGCAGGCCAAATGTGCCTGGGTTCAAATCCCAGCTCTGCTCCTTATAAGCTCTGTGTCCTGGAGGAGTTGCTCAGCTTCTCTGAGCCAATCTGTAAACAGGAGGTAACCTCATCTCTGCTCTGGTGTTGGGAGATTGGTCCTGTAGTGTCAGGCTCTGGATGGCTAACGGGCAGGTTGGTGCTTGAAACCCACCGGTTGGCTGTGAGGGAGAAAGGTGTGGCAGTCTATCTCTGTGAAGATTCACAGCCCTGGAAAACCTTGGGGGCGGGGGGCACGTTCCAGAGCCTCAGTTTCCTCATTTGTAAAATGGGTATAATGACAGGCCTTCCTGTGCCAGATGGTTGAGCCTTCCGGAAGAATGGATAGGTGACGTCGTAAAATAATCAACCACTCAGGATCGAGAGGGCGGCCTTCCCCACGGACAAAGTTCACCAGGGTCAGGGAAGGAGGAGGAGGGGAAACGGGAAGTGCAGGGAGGAAGTGGGTGAGCAGTGGTGTGTTGGGGGGGTTGCAGTTGACGGCGTGAAACAAAAGGTGTATCAGTCCCTGAATGGAAGATGGATCTGCTGTGTGAACCTTCACCCGATTCACAAAAAGGTGGTTTTTATTAATGGGTATGCATGCCCGCTATGTGCCAGCCTTCACTCTAAGGGCCGAGGACCCTGCCATGCACAAAACGGGAGGCAGGTCCCATCCCTGCCCTGTTCTCACGGCGTGTACGTCTTAGAAAAGGAAGAGTGGTGGGTGATGTCAGGCAGGTTGACGCTGCGTGTGGGGACGGTCAGAGATGCCTCTTGCCAGGTGTGTTAGTCCAGGTAGACTACAGAAACATTCATAGACACTCCTATGTGTATAAGAAAGGGCTTTATGTATAAGAGCAGTTGAATATTGAGAAAACATCCCAGCCCAGTCCAGATCAAGTCCATAAGTCTGATATTAGCCCATATGTCCCCGATACCAATCTATAAAGTCCCCTTCAGACTCACAAAACACATGCAATGACACCGAATGCAGGAAGATCACAGGCCAGTGGGTGGAAAATCTTGTGGATCCTGTGGCAATGGAAGCATCTCAGTGCTGGTGTGGGTCTCCACGTGGCTCCTCCAGGTCCCAGGGCTCTGGATGCATAACCGTAGCTCCATCAGGTGCCTCATCAGTGATGTCTCTCAGGGAGTGAGCTATTTATCTCCTTAGCACATCCAAATGAGGCCATCAGGCTGCGACCTGATTGACAGGCCAAACTCCACCCCTTCACTCTTAATAATCTCAAATTGACAACAGATGATGTCACTTCCACACCAGCGGACCCTAGACTATATGCTGGCAGGTAGCAAGGGGCACAGGAAGTTGCTCCACCGTGTGTGCCTGGCAGCAGTGAGTCTCGGTGGAGGCAGCTTGGAGTCCACAAGGGACAGAGCAGGGGGCCAGTGTTCAGAGAAGGGGCCCACAGACTGGGATGGGCTTTGGGCTTGTCCTTGTGGAATGGTGAATGCAAGAGTGCATGGATGTGACACGCAGCTTCTGGGCAGGTCCTCGTGGCTCCTGGGGGGTGTAGGCAGGGATGGAGGCAGGGAGTTGGGGAGCAGGCAGCGGGAGCAGCCCAAGGGAGCAGTGAAGGGGCATGTGGGCTGGGCCTTGGCTTTGCTGGTAGGCTGGATGTGGGGTGAAGGTTCAAGATGAGGGTGACCCCGAGATGTGGGGCCTGGGTGTCTCTCTGCCATGTGTTGACTGCGCACCCACGGAGCAGACACCTGGATGTCCAAATCACACCAGGGGCTGTGCCTGTGGCACGACATTCCAATTTTCCAAACACTCCTCTCCTACAGAGGACAGAACAGACCAGGGGTGGGGGTGGGGTGGGTCTAAGCATCTGCCCCAGGCCATGTGGTCAGCAGGAGCCTAAGCCAGGATTTGAACTTGAGACCACAGGACCCCTTTGCCCTGTTTGTTTCTTTCTGCCGTTTTTTTTTTTTTTTTTAAGTGTTGGCCTGCAGGCATCTCCTTGGAAGAAAGAGGCTTTCCCCTCTTCCCTAAAGCTCTACAGCCTCAGGACACAGTCCTGCGCTGTCCAGTGTGGTTGAGGGATTGCTGGCAGTGGGCGTGCTGGGTTGGGTGTTGGAGGGTGGTCAGGTGCTTTGGCTATTCAAATGTTCTGTAGGATCTAACTGGGTGTGGGCCGAGGGCTGGTACCGCTGGGCTGGGCTGCTTTGGATATTCAAAGTCTGGTAGCGGTTGTTGGGTGGTTGAGGGTCAGAGGGGCCCCTTCCAGCCCCTTGACCCCCATTTAAGCTGCTTGTTCCAGAGGCCAGTGACTCCTGCCACTTCAGCCTTCTCCTCCGCTCCTTCTGATAGACACGCGTGCGAAGAGTAAATTAAAACCAGCGCTCTCTCCTCTCTTCCCAGCCTGCCTGTTTCTTCCCACCTGCCGTGCCCCCACCCCGGCTGCCCGACCATGATGACCCTGGCCAACGTGGACGCCCTCCCGGAGTATGAGAAGAGTCAGATCAAGAGAGCGCTGGAGCTGGGCACGGTGATGACCGTCTTCAGCTTCCGCAAGTCCACGCCTGAGCGCAGGACCGTCCAGGTGATCATGGAGACGCGGCAGGTGGCCTGGAGCAAGACAGCCGACAAGATCGAGGGCTTTGGTAAGTACCTGGCCTCTCCGCTTCCTGCCCCACCTGGCTCCTGCAGGTGCCGCTGGTCTGGCGCACCAGGGTGCTTAGCTCTGCCTGGGTCTCTGCGTCTGGAGCAGACGGGTTTTGGTGGCAGCATCCTGATGCAGGGGCTCAATGGGGTCCTCAGGGAGAGCCTGACACTGAGGTTGGGTGGCTGGCCTGGGCTTGGGGAGGGGGCTCCCTGCCCTCCCGTGTCTGGGGTCTGCGTCTTCTTGGCTCCAGTGTCTGTCCTTGTCCGTCTAGCAGGCTGGCACTTGCTGCCCTCCCCAGCTTGGGCTCTCAGTATCCTCTTAGTGTGATGCCAACTGCAGCTGGTACAGGGAGACAGCTAGCCACTCACTGAGCTTTTAGCTTTCGGATGAGCTCCTCTGCCCTGCAGCAGGGGCTCTGCGCCCCGCCTGGCCCCCCTTGAGAGCCACAGTGGACTCCGTTCCTGAAGCTCTCGAGACTGAGGGGGATCGAGGGCAGGGCCCCTGTTGGCGTGTTGCTTCATAGGAACTTGGATGTCGTTGAAAAATGATAGTATATATATATATAAAAGGAACATAATAATGTACACTTAAGTGAGTCAAGGGGAGGGGGGAATGGAATAACTCAGAGATGCAGGTCTGCCTCCCCCGGCCCCAGGCTCAAGGTTACGGTCCGTTTCCTTGGCCTTCGGGAAATGTTCTGTGCCCGCGTGATGTGTGTGGTGTTTTGGACACACACAGAGCTTCCTACCCCTCCTCCTCCGCGCCCCGCTGGTGTTTTGATTTTGCCTGTTTCCTTTTGTCATTATCTTGGTGGGGCATCCTGATTAGCCTGTGGCAGTCATTCAGCGGCCCCAGGCCTCCCCGTGACCCTGGTGGGGGCACATTGTGGGTGGTGTGTCTGTCTTTGGCTCCTGGGGTTAGTGTCTGTAGAGACTCCTCTTGGAGCATCTCTTGTGTGAACATACGTGCGTCTCACTCACCCGCCGGCTCGCTCGCTGACCCCGAGTCAATGCCGGCCCTGTAGGCACCCTCTAGGACAGGGGAGAACTGCCCCCCAGGGTTTCCAAGGCTGTCACTCTTCACGGGAGCAGAAAGCTGCATCTTGCTCGAAGTCCCTTGGTGGGTTCAAACTGCCAACCTCGAGGTCCAGCGTGTGATGGGTTACTGCCCAGGCTCTTGCATACAGATAGGGGTACGAGAGGCTCAGCCTTCTGGCATGGTTGTCTCTGAGTTAGAGGGGCCACACGTTGCCTTTAAATGATGGTTTGGCAGCACCCCACAGCAGAGGTGGACCTCCCCGAGGCTCCAGCCCACAGGCCCCGTGGTCCTCATCCCACCCTCACCGGTGCTACCACCACAGGAGGTCAGAAGGCCGCGCTGCTTGGAGGAACCCTCTTTTTTTTTTCTCTCATCACCGGGAGGGGGACTCACTTTCCAAAGGTTTCTTTGGCCTCGGGACTGGGCGGGCCCAAGATGGCCCAGAGCTGGAAGTGTTGCTTTGAGGGTGCCCCTGTGTGACGGCAGCCACAGCTCCTCCCGCTCCGCTCTGTTTTTGTTGCCCACACTCGGCCTCACAGGTTGTACGAACTGGCTGCCGCTGGGGCGGGGTGGGGCCTGCAGGTGGTAGAGCGGGCAGTGAGGGTAAACACAGGTGTGCCCCAGGAGAGTGGACAGTGGGATCTCTTTCCTCTTCTCGGCCTGTGGGTCTCGTGCCTGACCGACCAGGGGCAACCGGGGGCTTTGTGAAGTAGAGGTTCCTGGGCCCCTCATCCGCTCCACAGGTGCTCTTGATCACTCTTCAGGGTGGGTGAACCTGACTCTAAGGGAACTCATGGCTTCCTCCTTCTGGGCCCCCATTGACTTGATCACGGAGGGACTGCAGGGCTGGGCTCCTGCTCTCCTTGCTGAGCGTTGCTGTGTGAGCTTTGCACCGTGTTCTGAACCTCAGTTTCCACAGGGCTATGGCTGGGGATAGGTGTAGCGTGCCCTTGCTTCAGTCAGAGCTGTGACGTGTCACGGGGTGGAATAGGTGTTCTGAGACCCGTCATGACTGCCCAACGACTGCCAACGTCCTAGGTGCTAGACTCGGCTGGGCCAAGGGGAAGAAAGGTACAGCAGAGACCAGCCATTGCAGTCCCCTAGTGGGGGTGGGGGGTGGGGTGCACTGGGTACCATGCCAAGACCGAAGGCCGCTGTCATCAGGATGTGGGGGTGACGTAGATGAATAGGAAGCAGGCCTTAAGGTGGGCAGCTCCTGTCGTGAGACATGACAGGAGGGATTTGCCGTTGGCCAGCAGGGATCGATGGACATCTCAACGTGGTGGGATGAGTGGGTACCACTTGATGTAAGAGAGTAGATCAGTTAAAGTGGAGATTCAGATGAGGCTCAGCTGGGTGGTTCTTCTGTTCTTGGTGGCATCTACTGAGGTCATTTGATGGTCCTTAGCTGGTACGTCACCTCCTTCGGGGCATGCAGGAGACCTCACTCACTCATTGTCACTTGGATGGTGATGACTGGTAGGCTGGATCATCCTGGGACTGCTGACCAGAACTTTTACTGCATGGTGGTTTCAGGGTGGTCAGACTCTATTACGTGGCAGGTAGCTTCCCCCAAGGAGAGTGTTCAGGAGTGGAGGCAGAAGCTGTAAGACATCATATGACTTGGCTATCTTGCTGGGTGAGCATTACGTGAATTGTAGTGGCCTGGTAGGACAGGGTGGCTGAGGCTGTACCTCTGTACAAGAGCTTAGAGGGAACCTCCTGTTTCTTCTGAGGAGCAGCTGGTGGTTTTGAACTGCTGACCTTGTGGTTAGCAGCCTAACTACTACATCACCAAGGCTTCTAGGTGTCACATTAGGGAACTTTTTTTTTTTTTAACTCTTTAGTATATGGGAGCTCTCACTGACACCTGCCATCTAAGAAGAAATCGTGGCTTGAAAGGGCCCTTTCAGGTCCTCTCAGGATCCAGCATCCCATCAGAAGTAAAATTCAGCAGAGTCCCCAGAGTCTGTAAGGATGTGCACTTCTAATACACAGAAGCACAGGTGTTGGGTCCCAGCAGCCTGGGCTCAAATCGCAGCCCCGGGCCATTACTTTCACGTCTTTCGCTTCTGTAGCCTCTTCTGTCGAAGGGACTTGAGAAAATGGCCAGTCTCACGAGGCTCTTGTGATGGGCAAAGGAACTGGTACACGCACAATGCTTTCAACTCCTGCTGCCCTCCCCGCCACCATCACAGGTCAGCGGGAGGGCGCTTTTGCAGGGACGGGATAACTGCATCCACTCGGGTGCATTGAATGACTGTCCTCCACCACCCCGGTGACCCGCCCTGCTCCCTGTGTGTCGGGCCGGAT
This sequence comes from Echinops telfairi, assembly GCF_000313985.2. Taxonomy (NCBI): domain Eukaryota; kingdom Metazoa; phylum Chordata; class Mammalia; order Afrosoricida; family Tenrecidae; genus Echinops; species Echinops telfairi. The sequence goes on from NW_022106189.1 coordinate 42,912,259, forward strand.
GGTGCGAACAGTAGAAGGGTCATTTCTGCTCTGGACCTTGGCGCAGACCTGCTGTCCTCACCACGGTGGAGGAATTGGCTCGCCTGATTCTTCCAGGGTTGTCCTCTGTCACAGATGGCAGTCCCGTGCTCTTCAGGAAATCCGTTCCGTTGTGGGTTCAGCACATCCCCCCGGGAGGGCTTCGGCGTGTGTCATGTGTGGTGTGTGCCACTGGGGACGAGCAGGACAATGGAGCAGGTGGTCTAATGGGAAAGGTGGTAAAGAGGCCAAGGGACATACAAGGAGCAGTCAGAAAACGTGGCCATTTTAGGGTCCCAGGTCATAAATGCAAGGCCTTATTCCACACAAAACAGGTTAAAGCCTGCCTCTCTGGTGGTGTAGTGGTTATATGTTGGGATACTAACTGCAAGGCTCCCAGTTCGAAACCAGCTGCTCCCGTGGAAAGTTACGGTCTCAGAAACGCGCAGGGCCCGCTCTGCCCTGCCCCGCAGGAGTGGGCAGGGACTTGAGGGCAGTGCGTTTGGTTCCATCGATCTGGTCAGTAGATGGCTGCAGACAAGTTCCCTCTGTTGTATGCTTGTCTTACTTTCTCAAGTTGCTGTGAAAATTTTTTTAATCTAGACAGTGGCTTTGGAGTGGGTATATTGGGCCAGTTCAAAGCAAAAAGGTAAAAAGGTTTGTTTGTTAGTTTGTTTCTAGCTCAGGTTATGATGAGGTGTTGTTTTTCTTTTGGTCCAAAGGGCCATCCTGGTTTTTTTTTGCAGGGTGCTGGATGACCCTGTGCTTACAGTAAAGTTTTCAGGAAACAAACTGCATTGGTACGAGGAAGGACCAGGGAGCTGTGCTGAGAATGTCTCCCCATCACAGCAAAGCACCCGCTCTTTCTTCAAACAGGGGCAAGTGCTGTCAGAGGAGAAGCTTGTTGGGAAACCTGACCCCCATCCTCCCTACACCCCCTGACCTTGCCCCTTCAGACTTTCTGTTGTTCCCCAAACTTAAAGGTCCTCAGAAAGGAACACAAATTGAGTCCCCTGAGGATGCACCCACTGTTGTTTTGACGTGGTGTCAATGGCGGAGCCCTGAATTCTTTGGGGAAAGGTTAGAGCAGTGGTTCTCCACCTTCCTCATGCCGTGACCCTTTCATACAGTTCCCCACGTGGTGGTGACCCCCCAACCATTACGTTATCTTCGTTGCTACATCATCACTGTCATTTTGCTACCGTTATGAAGCGAGTGACCCCTGTGAAAGGGCTGTTTGACCCCCAAGGGGGTTGCGACCCCCAGGTTGAGAACCTCTGGGTTAGAGGGATGGCAGTGCTGCCGTCAGAGGTGCACAGACCCAGATGGGGGCCTGTGCTGAGAAGCAGTAACTTCATAGGTTGGCGTTTTTTTCACCAGGGTTTCTGTGACTTCGCAGCAGTGCTTTGGGGCCTCCCTCTGTGTGCAAGCATGTCGCATTGGGGTGGCTTTGGCCAAGCGGAGAAGCAGGGTGTTTCTGGAACACAGTCGCCAGTCGGAGCACTGGGACATTAGCCAGGCCCTTCCTGAACCTTTGGGCTTCCGTCCCTCAGCTGATGGGCCCGGGACCGTTTCCACCTTTCGCTGGAACGTCCCTGCACAAGTTGTGTTCGCCGACATTCTCCTTGCCTTCCGCATCTACCTTAAGGTGCGCTTGCTGCACCATGAGCCCTGGCGGCGCCATGGGCTAGACGTTGGGGTGCTCATCACGAGGTTGGCGGTTCAAACCCACCAGCTGCTCTGGGGGATGGAGAAAGGAGGCCTTCAGCCTCGAAGGTGGAGGAGTTGTGAGTGGCAGATGGATCTGGTGGGAACCCAGGAACACAACAGCCGGCCTTGCGGAAGTGGGCGTGGTACACACTCAGTCCGAGGACTCTCCTCCCCCTGTCTCTGACAAGAGCCGCCATTCGTCTCCACAGATAGGCTTCTCAGCCTCACGGGTCCCCCCACCTGGGCTTCATGCTGTGGCCTGGTGGGGGTGTGGGCCCTGGGGAGGGGCTCTGGCTGGCCAGAAGCGCCTGTTAGGACTTGGAGATTGGCTGCCCTGAGTCCTGGGGTCTCTTCTGGTTCCGATCTGGGGTGGGGTGGTTAACTATGGCTCCTCAGGACTGTGATCGGGGAGCTTCCCCTCCCTAGGGGCCTGAGGGAGGCCGTGGATCTGCACAGCGGCAATGTCCACTTGTCTGTCTGTGCTGTGCACATGCTGGAGTCTGCCACACAGCACTTGGAAGAGCCCTTCTTGTCGTGTCGCACAGTGGCTTCAGTGTCGGGTCAGCAGCTCAAGCCCCTCAGCCGCCGCAGGGAGGGAGACGTGGCAGGGTGCCCCTGTAGATCTTCCGCCTTGGAAACCCACGAGCAGTTCCACTCTGCCCTGTGGGGCCGCTGCAAGCACAGTTAACTCGATGCAGGGGATTTGGTTGTAGGTTTTGCCTCATAACACGCCTGTCACCGGATGTCCTCGCTGGCCTGCGTCATGCTGGTCTGGGAGGGAGTGTGGCCCAGGGGGGTGCTGTGGCGTGGTGCTGTGGTCCCTTGCTGGTGTGATGGGGAGCATGGTCTGTCTTGATGCTCCTGCATGCTGCTATGGCGCCTCTCTGGGATGAGAGCGCATGAGGCATGGCATGGTGCAGACTTGAACCCGGCTATCTTACTGGCTGTGTGACCTCAGGCAAGCGCCTCCACCTGTCTTTGCCTCCAGCTTCCTCATCTGTAAAGTGGGTGAATGAGAACACACCAGTTGCCATAGGGGGTTGGAGTCCACCTGTGCTCACAGCGGCTGACCTTTAGGGAAGCAGGTCACCGCCCTGTCTCGTGTTGTACTTTGGAATAGAGCTTTTGCTCAGCAGCGGAGCGCGTCGGGCACGTATACACTACACGGGGACTCCAGTACATTGGGTGCCTCAGGTGAGGCCCCACAGGACGGGGCCTCCGTGAGCTGTGTGAGCCTCTGCTCTTGCTGCTGGGGGGCCTCGTCTCTCCCCTGCCTCTGGTGTGACCCTCTGCATCTCCAGGTGGCTGTGACTGTTCCTGTGCTGGGGCCTCTGGCCGTGGTGGGATCCCAGCCCAGAACTCCATCTGGCCGTCAGTGGGGAGGGAGCTGGATGGAGCGTGGCCATGTCCTGTTCTGATTGCCAAGAGATTGTTACAGGGAGTATCTAGCTTGAGAGATAGCACTGGGGTTGGAGATGCTGTTGTGGGTGTGTCCCCCTCCCCGCCCCAAGCTTCTCTGTTGTGAAAGCCATTGACCATCTAGTTGACCTCAGCTCGAGGCCCTTGGTGTATCTTGGGGTTCCCAGCAGTTGTTTGGTTTTTGGATCACCAGGCCTTTCTTCTGAGGTGTGCCCCGGTGGGTTTGAACCTCCAAACTATCAGCAAGTAGCCTGGGGCACTGACCGATTGCATCACCCAGGACGGTGGGTGTCGGTCACCTGTGCCACCCACTTTGCCCACTCTGAAGCAGTAGCTCTTCCAGAAAGAGCTTCCTGTCCCCACCTGCCCTGTCTGGTTCTGGAGATCACGGGCCATTGATCAGCCAGACTAGCCCAGAGCTGGGCACTGGGTGGCCTGGCAGGAATCAGCGAGGTTGAAGCCAGAAATCCCAGCACTCACTTTTCTTGCCTTCCCGGAGGTGCCTGACCTCTGCACCTTGGCTACCCTCACAGTGCACTGGACTCGGGGCTGTCCGGGGAGCCTTAGCACCTCGCTGGGTGCACAGCAGTTGTCCCCGGATGGCTGGTCAGCAAGCGAGTCTGGGGAAGCACTGGAACCCTGCTGAACCTCTGTCCCTGCTTACTTCCGGGGGTGGGGGTGGGCCCTGCTGCGGGGTGGCCGTATCTGGAATTAAGTGAGGACAGCTCCGTGACAGCTTCCTCTTCCGCCACTCGGCCCACTTCCAGCCCCGGCCTTACCACGCATTGGCTGCAGGTCCTTGCACTCCCCGTTGGCTGCCCTGCCTCCAGGAGCATCGGTTTTCTCATCTGTGCAATGGGATTTCGCTCGCCCTCCTGCAGGGTTGGCATAAGGTCTGCATCTGCAAATGTACTTTCAGGAGCTGACTTCTTGTTTGCTGCCAGGTGACTCGTGCCACTGGAAGGGCTGGCTGGCCAGGCCGCTGGTCCTGGCATTTGTGTGTATTTGGGTGGAGGGTGGGTGCGTGTGCTTGTGTGCGCACGCACGCATGCATTTCATGGAGTGTGCAAGCACACAGGCTTCCCCGTGGCCCAGCTCCCTGAGCCCTCCTTGGGACAAAGACCCCTCCCCGCCAAAATCAGCCTGAGGAGGTGGGCCGGCTGGCCAGCCTCTTTGGCATCAGGCCGGGCTGGGCTCGGAGGAGAGGGTACGTAGAGGAGGCACGGCATCACAGGGCTGGGCTGTGGTGAAGCCACAGAAAGGGTGGTGCCAGCTCCGGGCTAAAGGGGCGGCTCATTCTGGGCACCGTTGGGGAAATCTCATAAGAAGCCGCTTTCTCTGTGCTGGCGGCCGCCAGCGGGGGCCAAGCGTTGGGATGCAGCATGTGTGTCGAGCAAGGTTCAGGCTGAGAAAGGAGACACGGAGGTGGACTAGCTTAAGGTGAACGCAGCGGCCCTCGAGCCCATGCCGACTCCTAGGGACCCAGAGGAGAGAGTAGACTACCTGCCCCATGGGGGTTCAGAGACTGCAATTCTTTCCAGAAGCAGGCTGCCTCACTTTTCTCCTGCAGACAGGCTGGTGGGTTGGAACCCCTGACTTTGTAGATAGCAGCCCACAGCACCTCACGGACTCCTTATGAGACCAGAGGGGCTGCACTGGACCCCAAACAAAGCTCGGAGGCCTGGGAGCGGGCGGGAAGGATGGGCAAACGGAGGCTGGGAACCCAGGGAGGAAGTGGTAGGGCGCTATTCCATCAACCGGATTACAAATGAAGCCCTGAAACAAAAATGCGTATAAATTGTTGAATGGGAAATGAATTGGCTCTAGAGACTTTCCTGGAGCCAATCCTAATTGCCGTACACAGGTGGATTCGGGGAGGGGGTGAACCCCCAATACTTATAATCTCTTTGCAGAAACAGTTCTAATCCTCCTTAGGGTGATGGCTGTACCACTTCATAAATGTATTAAACCACTAGGCACGGGGACGATACACGTTGTGATTGTTCAGTGCCGTCGAGTTGGGTCCGCTCGTGGTAACCCGGTGCCCAGCGGAAGGAACCGCTGCCCAGTCCTGCGCCACCCTCACCGTTGCTCCCATGCTGCCCTGCCACTTCACCAAGCACCACCTCCTTCTCCAGGGGCTGCTCTCTCCTGACCACATGTCCGGAGTTTGTAAGACAAAGTCTCCCCTCCCTACCTCTCAGGAGCACTCTGGCCGTCCTTCTTCCTGGACAGATGTCCGTTCCAGTCTCTTCTCCAGCTCCATCCGTCAAACACGTTGATGACACTTCCTGGCCTTCCTTAGTCCAAGTTCCACATGCTGTGAGGCGACTCGATTCTGTTGCACTTTGTTTTAAACATACGGCTTTGGTTAAAGCGAGATTTCTTTGCGATTAAAAAAAATATATATATATATAGTCGTTTACAACATGGTTTATGTGTTCGTGCTAATTTGGGGTGTGTGGTAGGTCCAAGTTGAGTTTGGATGCGAACGTGTTTCTGGCACCAAAGAGAACGAGGCTCTCAGTGGTCTCCGGCTTTGAAGCAGGGTCCACAAGAGGGGAGACCGGCCTCTGAGTCTGGAGGTGGGGGCGTGAGGGGGGAGCTGCACTGTGCTCACTGCTTCACAGGTGTGCCTCCTTTAATCCCACCTTCCTCCTCAAAACCAACCAACCAACGAGCAACCGGCCTCACTGCCCTTGAGTGGACGGCCACTCTGTGAGGCAGGGTAGAACTGCTGCTGTCGGGCGTCTGGCACTGTAACTGTAAGGAAATAGAAAACCTCATCTTTCTAGCGAGTCAGTGCTGAGTCCCGGTGACCCTGTGGGACAGGGTAGATCTGCCTGAGTCTGTAACTCTTTATGGGAGTAGAAAGCCTCGCCTTTCTCCTGTAGAGCTGCTAGTGGTTTCGAACTGCTGACCTTGCAGTTAGCAACCCAACTTGTATCCACCGTGCTACTGGGACGTGTCCCTCCTAGCCCCACAATTACTGCTTTTGCACAGACTAACGGTGCTTGGGAGCCCTGCGTTGGTCAAGTCTGCTGGCCTTGTTTTTCCAACGGCGTGCACTGACTCAGTGTCTGCGCCCATTTCGTAATCCTCCCAGTGTTTCAAACCTTTTTCTCACGCTGCTGCACCCTTTACCGTGTCGGGTAAATATCGCTTTAAGGGAGCTGGGAAGCAAACAAACTGACCATAAAGAGTTCGTGGCTCTGTTGCAGGACCTGCTTTATTGCGGAGCTTTGGACCTGAACCCTCTATGGCCGTGGTCTGCCTATGCTGACGGCTCCCGGCACCACTGTCCACCCCCTGCCCCCTGCCCCCGGGACTCAGTGAACACGTGCCACTGAGTGCTTCCTTGACACCTTCACCTGAGTTCCACTTCTTTCTTTCTTTCAGAAAGCGCCGGTCGATATTTCCCCTTCAGTTAAAAAAACTCAGTGGCTTTATGGAGACACAGTCCCACACCGTACAGTTCTCCCGTTTTCAAGATGTGCAGTTCAGCGACTTTAGGCGTAGGCACAGGATAGGCCAGCCGTCACCACCATCCACTTTGCGAAATCTCCCCCTCCCCTGCCCCATAGAATTGCCCCATATCCCTTAGCAAGTTACCCCTCGCACCCCGAAGACACAGTCCTAGGCAGCTACAGACCCCACCCCTTGTTTCTGTGGGTTTCCCTACTGGGGACATGTCACAAACGTGGAACCGTCCAATAGATAGCATCCCCTCCCCCAAATCTGAGCTCCATTACTGTTGCACTAACCGACCGGCTGGTGGCCGTGACCATGGTGGACACCGTAGGTCATCCTTCTAAGGAGCCTGTTGATGTGGTCTTCCCTCTTGCTGCCAGCCCCACCTTCTACGAGACCGGGTGGGCCTTGGCTTCCTTCCACCCCGTGGGGAAGATGATCGTGGGGAAGATGATCAGAAGGGCCGCAGGAAGCCATCGGCTTCTCTGAAGCGTTTCCCAGCAGTATACATCTCACGGGAGGACCCTCTGTGTTCACCCAGGGGCCTCTCTCGGGGCACTGTGCTGCTTAATGACCTGTCATCTAGAGAAACAAGCAGACACTCCTCTTTGCACAAGAAAGAGCTTTATATCAAGATGCAGCGGGACATAAAGACGAGTTTGATTCAAGTGTGGGGTCCGATGCCAGCCGGGGCCTCTTCAGACGTGGGTAGCTGCAGGCCGATCATGGGATAGGGGAAGTGGGAGGCAGGGGGATCACAGGCCGGTGAGTGCAGAGTTATGCAGCTCTTGGGGGTCGGGTGCCCCGTATGGACCACCAGACAGGGTCCCGGTGGAGTCTGGTGAGGGGGAAGACAGCGTGACAGAGAGAGGCTTAATCTCTGTTCAGTCTTACTCTCACACAAGAGGCCACGCCCCCACGGACGTGTCACCGAGACGCCATTGGGTGGACAGGTTAAGCTCTGCCCCTAGCCAGAAGCGGCTCCTTGACATCCTATCTAATAGCCTGCCCTGACCAGGACTGTACATCGGTTCTTTCCCTGACCACAAGTTTGAGCACCCCCACGTAGTCTATGGTCCACCATCCTCAGTGTGTTCATCGAAGCCTTGTTACAGCTTCTGCAAGGTGCCGCTGAAGATCCGGTGGAGGCTGGGAAACCAGGCCCTTCCTGAACCTTTGGGCTCCGGTCCGTCAGCTGATGGGCCTGGGACCGTTTCCACCATTCGCTGGAACATCCCTGGACAAGTTGTGTTTACTGACATTCTCCTTGCCTTCAGCATCTACCTTAGGGTGCACTTGCTGCGTCATGAGCCCTGGTGGCGCCGTGGGTTAGACGTTGGGCTACTCATCACGAGGTTGGCAGTTCAAAGCCACCAGCCGCACTGGGGATGGAGAAAGGAGGCTTTCTGCTCCCGTCAAGACTCACAGCCTTAGAAACCCTGCAGAGGTGTGGGACTACGAAGAATGGATGGCAGTGGGTTGGGTGGGGTAAGGGTCACTCTAGATTGAAGGCCCAAACTTGACCTTGACCAGTCACTTGTGGGAGGGCTCCAGTTCCTCCGCACCCTCCCTAGCCCTCGTCAAGGTCTTCCCTTTGACTACCAGCCATGCGAGCGGGTGTGAAGTGCTATCTTGCCGTGGCTGGCATTTGCATCTCCCCGGTGGCTTGTTCTATTTTAGTCAGGCCCGTGCTCGAGTTGGTGAACATCGTCCCACTGAACACTTGCTTCCTGCGGGCTGAGACCTCTGCCTTGCCTCGTGCTCCCAGGCCACCTGTCGCCGTCCAACACAGGCCAGTAAACTGTCCACCCAGGGACAGGGGCGTGGCTTCTGGCTCAAGTCTAGAACCATTTGTGTGACTACACCTTCTACCTTCTGGAGGAAAGGTGTGTGTTTTTTTTGGAAGGCAGTAGCCGTCTGTTTTCTCTTCACACGCCCAAGTGCACCCAGATGTGGGGACACGGATTTCCTTTCAGCTCAGCTCGCTGGCTGCGTGAAGCCTCAACCCAGGGTCCATTTCAGGGGCATCTGGGAATGCCTGCTCCCTCCTTTGGCGCCCACACCAGTCCCTCTGCCCTCCTGTTTGGCCCCAGGCCACCCTTAAAGCGAGTTTGGGGAACCAGTCTTGGGAGGCACTGCTGGTGACAAGGGGCGGTCCTCACACAGCGGGAGTGCTGTGAACACAGGGCAGCTCTGGCCTTGGCTGTGAACCTGCTGGGTGTGCACACGAGCTGGGCCTGCTTAGGGAGCGGCCACACGAAACAGGCCAAAAGGAAACAAGTGGAAGTAATTTGATGTGGGCGGTTTTTTTCTTCTTCTTTGTCAGTCATATTTATTGTTATTTTTTTAGATGTCATTTTATTGGGGACTCTTACAGCTCTTACGACAATCCGTTCACCGGTTGTATCAAGCACATTTGTACACATGTCGCCATCATTACTTTCTAAATATTTACTTTCTACCTGAGCGCTTGGTGTCAGCTCATTTCTCCCCCGCCCCACTGCCACCCTTGTGACCCCTTGAAAGATTATAAGTTATTACTGTTTTCATATCTCACATGGGCCCCACCTCCCTTCCCTTATGTGGGTGTCCTTGTGTGACCCCGCACACCCAGGATTTTGCTCGCTCCCGTGCACACAGCGCACTATGTTAGGTCCTTGCATCCAGAGTCATTTCTGCGGGCCGCACTTCGTGGTTCGGACCAGTGATATGGATGTTCAAGAACCATGTGGCTGGTGGCTGTATATCGGGACAGTGCCATTCTCAAATATCCTCCCCTCTCCGTTAGAGCAGCGGTTCTCAATCCGTGGGTCGAATGACCCTTTCACAGGGGTCACCTAAGACCATCAGAAACACATATTTCTGATGGTTTTAGGAATGGAAACACTGCTCTTCTATCCGTCGCCAGGCAGGTCTGCCCACCCATGAGTACCCGGCGTGAAGACTGTTACTCATGCTACACCCTGCTTCAAGACACAATTTCATTGATTTGTCATTAGCAACAAATATTCCACGATATATAATTCCATATTGTTTTTGTGATGAATCACGATGCTTTCATGATGTTCCCTTTGTCACAATGAAAATATATCATGCCTATCAGATATTCACATGACGATTCATAACAGTAGCAAAATTACAGTTAGGATGTAGCAACAAAAATAATTTTATAGTTGGGGGTCACCACTCCATGAGGAACTGTGCAAAAGGGTCACAACATGAGAAAGGTCGAGAATCACTGCCTTAGAGGCACCCACTTCCTTTGCCCTCCTCCTCCCCCATTCCTCCCCCTCCCCGCCCCCTCCACCTCACAGCAAAAGTATGTCCCCAAGAGGCAGCCACTCGGATGACCCTGGTGGGGGTCAAGTGCCTCAGGCTTCTGGCTGGGGCTGGCTCCCTTGCGTGTGACGGCCGATTTTCCGACCACTCCCCAGTTCATGTCTCAAGTCTGGGACTCCCCATCAGGAAGGTCTTAACCAGCATGCCCACTCGGGCCTCAGTTTCTCCGCACGCCTCGGGGTGGTCGGTGGGCACCGCTGGCAAAGCACATGGCAAGACGCCATTCTGACCATTCCATGGGAAGCAGTCACAGCCTCGGGCCTCTGCTCCGTCCAGGCTGGGCTGCCTCACCGGTCACCGCACAGGCCGGCTCCCTGCCCTCTCCAAGCTGCTGTTGTCCGTTTGACCAGAGGGCATCCCTTCAGCGTGTGTTTCAGGTGACCTGTTTCCCATGAAGCCCTTCACCACCCCCACGCCCCTCCTCCTCCAGCCCACCTTGACCATGCTCCCTGCTCTGGAGGGTCTCCCTGCCCCCCACCATCCTTGCTGCCACTGCCAGCCCCACCAAGGCGAATGCTGAGAGGGACAGACCACAGGCATGGAGTTGGCCTGGCTCCGGGGACCTGCACGTGTCGGAGAAGTTCGGGAAGCAGATCTCCAGGGCCTTTCATCGGAGATGACCTTTCTGTTTGTGGTCCAGCGCCTCGCTGACAGCACCACCGTGGGCTCCCGAGATGGCACGGTGCACTGTTCACCTGATACAGCCTCCAGAGCTCTATCTTTCTGATTTGCTGTGGTCATTACATCGTCCATTGTCAACTTGAGACTTAAGAGTGAATGGGTGGAGTTTAACCTGTCAGTCAGGCCGCAGTCTGATGACGTAATAGCTCACTGGAGGCAGGACGCACACACACACCCTGCAAGACATGTCTGATGATAGCCTGATGGAGCCATGCTTTCACCGCCACTGGATCCACAAGACTTCCCACCCACTGGCCTGTGATCTTCCTGCCTTCTGCATCAGTGCATGTGCTGCGTGAGTCTGAAGAGGACTTTATAGATTGGTATCGGACATATGGGCTAATATCAGACTAATGGACTTGATCGGGACTGAACTGGGATGCTTTCTCAGTATTCAACGGTTCTTGTATAGAAAGCTCTTTCTTAGACACATAGGAGTGTCTGCAAATTTGTTTCTCTAGTCTACCCAGTGTCACACACTTGCTTAGCTCTTCAGCTCTCTTTCTGTGGGAACACTTGTTTCACCTCATTGGACAGATGAGAAAATGGGGGCGTAGGCAGGTAGTCAGCTGCCTTTCCATCCCCTCTTCCATGTGGCTTCTGCCGCGGGCTGGTCACCTCAGAGGAGGCAGGTAAAACCCACCAGTCGCCCATAGGAGAGAGATGAGGCCGTCGGCTTTGATAAAGACTTACAGCCTTGGAAACCCCATAGGGAGACATGTAGTGGGTTGGGCTGCCTTGGAAGGAACCCTGGTCCAGCAGTGGTTGGAGCGTTTGGCTGCAAATGGAAAGGTCAGTTCCACCCGCCCAGCCATAGGCTGGGAGAAACGAGGCCGGCTGCTCCCATAAAGGTACTGACAGCCGTGGAAATGCGGTGGCGCAGTGGTTGGAGCGTTTGGCTGCAAATGGAAAGGTCAGTTCCACCCGCCCAGCCACAGGCTGGGAGAAACGAGGCCGGCTGCTCCCATAAAGGTACTGACAGCCGTGGAAATGCGGTGGCGCAGTTCTGCTCGGTGCCACACACGTGCCGTGAGCCAGAATCCACCAAGTGGCGCTGGGCCAGTGGGGTTTGCCTGGAACATCTGTCTCACCCCCTGATCCAGAGGGAAGCTGAGGGACGTTGTCCTGTGAGTCCCACAAGCGCTCAGAATCCAGAGGGACCATGAGGACGTCGTACCCAACAGCAGCCTGTGATCAACCCGTAGTGACCTTCCCGGCCCCAGTAGCTGCTCTGTGGCCTTTCAGTAGGCAGCGCAAGCTCAGTAGACAGGGAGGGAAACAGGGAGGCCCTTGTAAAGATGGACGGACATCGTGGCCGCAGCGATGCTCAGGCACAGGAACCACTGTGAGGACGGTGCAGGACTGGCAGTGTTAAGTTCTGCTGCGCATAGATAGGGTTGCTATGGGCGGGGACAGAGTATGGCAGTGGCGGCGGCAGCAGGAGTGGTAGGTGGACAGGCCTAGGGTGTCCTCCACGAGGAGACGGGGCAGAGCACCCAGGCCAGCGTCCGTGCCCTTTGGGCCAGCACTTGGGGGCTAGAGGTATGGAATCTCTCGATCTGTGGGTGGAAGGAGACCAGGTTGGAGGCAGAGCCTGGTGCCTTGCTGTTGGTTTTCCAGTTGATTTTGTTCTTCAAGGGTTGTGGGGGCTCCTGAGGGGGACCTGCCTGTGTCTTGAGAGACAAGGGACAGGGATACAGTCTGGAATCTCCACACTATGTGCAGGACCTGTGTGGGGGTCAGCAGGGCTGGAGGAGTGGGCAGCATGGGATCTGGCTGCAAGGTCAAGTGAGAGGTGACACCCAGGAATACGGGTTCCTCCATTTCCTTGCCGCATGACCCTGGCATCTGGCGCAACCTCTCTGAACCCCGCCTCCCACGTCTTAGCATCTATAATGAGGATCTCTGTGGG
>NW_022106189.1:42925915-42928200 GCF_000313985.2 Echinops telfairi
GGCTGTGGGCCCAGAGTAGGCCCATGTGGGGTAGCCACGCGAGAACCTTCAGATGATAAAACAATGCAATCATCCACCCAAGTTCGATTCGGTGCGGTTTTGCCCCGGAGCCTGCCTTGGGGGCGGGAAAAGGGCTGCCTGGCAAGTTGTGGAAAGGGGATCTGGTCCCCCCTGAGGAAGTGTGCTGTCCCTGAGGATGAGGAGGTTCCAGATTCAAGGGCCACGAGAACTGTTGTCCTTTGTGGAGGGTCTGGGGAGTGGCCCAGCCTCTGAGGTCACGAGCTGGCTCTGTCTCTCCCTGGCTGTGCAGTGGGTCTTCTCCTTGGTCCACCTGCGCAGCTCTCCGTGTAGTCCCTGGGAGGTCACAGGCGGCACAAGGGTTAAGCACATGGCTGCTAATCACAAGGTTGGCGGTTTGAACCCGCCGTCGGTTCCCCTGGCAGAAAGACCTGGTGGCTTGCTCCCAGAAAGGTTACAGCTATGGTTTAGAAGCAGGAGAGGCAGGCCCCGCCCAGGCCTGCCAGAGACAGCTTCTGATGGTGCCACTAGGACACAACGTGGCCATGGGACAGCGTGTATCAGGAGGGACCCTGCCACCCAGCTACTGAGGCCTTGACCTCAGGGCCCGTCCCGGAAGGATGTTCCCAGCAACATAAAGCAGTCTTTCTTTCAGAACGGTTGACTCTCAGCTACACACGTGAGAAACTTGGCGTAGCCACACAGCGGGGGGCCTGCTCAGCCAGAGAGAGAGAGCGAGGAGAGAAAGGAGAGAGAGATGCTATGGTGAGGGCCAACCTCGAAAAAGTCAGGCCTGAGAGGAAAAATGCTGTCATCTCATTTATTTGAAATAAGCAAACAGAAGGCAACGATGAAGAGTAGAGCCCAGGGTGGGAGGGAGGGGCGGGCAATGAGTTCAGCTGAGGGTGGCGGCTGGGTCAGGAGGTGAGCAGCAGGGATGGCTGTGCTGCATGGATTGCGTTAGGGCCACAGACTCAGACGTGTAGGGTCCCTGGGACGGTGTGTGCATTCTGTCTGTCTCTACCACAGTCGCAAAGAGTGAGGGGGGAACCCCTTTCTGTGAAGTTATCACACAGATGACAGACAGCAAGGGAAACCCTCTGGGGTGGTTACTCTGTCACATGGGGTCCCTGTGAGTCAAGGGACAATGACAGGCCCCTTCTCATCAAGCTTTGTAGGCTCTAAGGAGGGCCATTGTACTCGGGAACTGAGGACAGAGATGGGTCATATGTTAGTCCGGGTAGACTAGAGAAACAAATTCATGGACACTCCTATGTGTATAAGAAAGCTTTATTTACAAGAGCAATTGGCTATTGAGAAAACATCCCAGCCCAGTCCAGATCAAGTTTATAAGTCCGATATTAGCCCCAAATGTCCAATACCAATCTATAAAGTCCTCTTCAGACTCATGAAACACGTGCATTGACGCCTGATGTTGGAAGGTCGCAAGCCAGTGAGTGGATAGTCTTGTGGATCCAGTGATGGTGGAAGCATCTCAGCGCTGCTGCCGTGGGTCTCCACGTGGCTCCTCCAGGTCCAGGGCTCTGGCTGCCATCAACATAGCCCCGCGTGTCTTGTCAGTAAAGAGTCTCTCGGATTGAGGCTTTGCCCGCCTCCAAAGAGCTATGTATTTATCTCCTTAGTGCCTCCAAATGAGGTTATCAAGCTGCAACCTGAATGACAGGCTGTTCACCCCTTCACTCTTCACCCTTTCCAACTGACGACAGATTATATAACTACCACAAGTCAGAACTCAAGAAGACCAGCTCGAGCCATCTGGCCAGTAAGCCCAGTCTCTTAGGATTTTGCACTCTGTTCCGGGGTGTTCTCTGACTGTCCAACCCCTTCTAATTGGATCCTTGTCAGAGCAGTTGGTAGGTGGCCAGGCACCATCTAGTTCTTCTGGTCTCGGGGTGGTGGAGGCTGACATTCACGTGGTCCTTTAGTTCACTGGCGTGATGGCTGCCAGGTGCCCTTTGATTTCCCTCTCTGTGCGTTCAGCAAGGTAGGATGTGGCATGTTGTCTTTGCGAATGACATCATGCCTGAGACTATGGTTGTGAGCGTCCAGGTCCGGTGATATTTTGCCCCAAAGAGTCTGGTTATGTCTGAGTTTTCATGACTCCCCCCCCTGAATACTTCCATCACATTCGTGTGTATCTTGACAGCAAAGGTAAGCACACATACACAGACATGCTCTGTCACATGTGTGCCTATTGGTGGGTGCGCTCCTACGCTCCCTCCCACACCTGTTCAGCCTGTGGTCTA
>NW_022106189.1:42929070-42932359 GCF_000313985.2 Echinops telfairi
CCTGTGCGCCCCCACCCTCTGACCTGCCACTGACCAGGAGCAGGGCAAAAAGAGTAAGAGTGGCTGTGGGCCCAGAGTAGGCCCATGTGGGGTAGGGAGACCCTCCCCCTCCCCTGCCACGAGGAGCCTGGTAAGAGAGAGTCCCAGAGTGTGCTCCCTGCCTTTATTCTAGCCCACCCCCTGGCTGGGGAAAGGCGTGGTTAAGGTATTAGTTGACCCCATTGGCTGGGTTGAGCCCACCTGGGTGGTCATGAGCCTGGGCCTGTTTGGGCCATCCAGGTGTCCCTCCCACCTGGCATTGAGTAGGAGAGTGCTCAGTTTGAGGTCTTTATAGGTGTCTAATGGTTGCCGGATTTCTTTTCAAGCTCCTCTATGGGGACCTTTGCGGGCATGGGAAGGACAACCCCCTGTCCCTAAATCTCGCTGCCTAACATTTTCTGGACTTTTTCACGGATTGTTTCATTTGGGGGTCGTGCTTTCCTTGAATTCCTCTAGTAACTTTTTGTTTTCTTCCTTGATTTTTGCCTGGAGCTTTCTGTATCTTTCAGTGAACCCAAGTTGTGGCTGTCGGGTGCCGTCGGCACCGACCCACAGCCACCCCAAGCCCCACAGAACGGAACCCAACCCTGCTGCCGCGCAATCCTCCCCATCGTTCCGATGCCCGAGCCCGTGGTTGCAGCCACCATGCCCATCCATCTCGAGGGCATCTGGAGATGCTCAGTCCCATTCCGTTGGCTTGTGCAGGAAGTAGTCCCAGTGCTCTCTCGTCTTCGTAAAGAGCTTTCGACCCTGTGGCTGTTAGCTCCTCTACCAACCAGTCACTTCCCTCAGTCTCTTGTTTCTCGGTGTGAACTGAGCTGGGAGGAGCTGTCACCAGCCACTGGATGGGTGGGGGTGGGTACTAGCCGTGCTTCTGGTGGCCCTGGGGAGTGGGAGGAGCCCATCTTCCGTTTCCCCAGGCACACTGGTGTGTCAGGCATGGTGTGGATGGAATGCTGCTTGCAAAAACTCAAGCAGGCTGCGCCACGTACGGCCAGCTGACAAACCACCTGCCGTCTCCTCTCTCACTGCTTTTGTTCATCTTCCTCTCCTAGTCGGTACGTAGCCCACTGCTACGTCCTTTCCTCCGGAGCTCATGGTTCCCGGATGATCACCCCTGTGTGTTTCATCTTGTGTTTTTGTGGTAGTGGGGCCATGTGGCGTGTCTGCCTGGTCTGCTGTGTTAGACAGGGTTCTCTAGAGAGATAAAACCAAACTGCTGATAATTTAATATATTTATTTATAAAGATAATCAGCTATATAACAAGGAATGAACTGTTAAATCAGATACAGTTAAATATATAATACAAGAAAGAAACAGTTAAATTACAAAGCACTACAAATGGCTCAATTCAACTCACTGCCGTGAGAGAGTTGTGAGAGACTAGCAGTCCTTCCAGTCCAATCTGCTGCCAGATCTTCCTCTATTTATAGAGAGAGCTAGGCTATGTCAGCACAGCAGCCAATCAGAAGGCAGGTCACCAACTGCCAGCCAGGTCACCAACTGCCAGTCCCCAGCTCCAGCGATGTCTTAAAGGGACCTCAACTTACAGCAACACAGTCCACAGGCTCGGCGTCCCACGGGTAGTGTAGCCTTTAAATTGAGGCACAGGACAAGCAAGGCAGCCGCACACGGGTCCGATGATCACAGAGCGAGAGACAAGAAAGGCGAGACTCACCAAGGCATTTTCTCTCTGCCCTTCAGTCAATCCCACCTGTGTCTATCGGCCAGGCTGGCACAACAAACTATCTCATCCGCCATGTTGCCGGAAGGAAGGCAGTGCCTTCTGTTCCTTCCAGGACTACCAGGTTCCGTCTCACGCACTCAGGATTTAAGACGCTATGTTTTCCTGGGACTAGACAGCCTCAGCTTTCTCTTACGGAGCAGCTGGTGGATTTGAGCTGCCGGCCTTGTGGTGAGCAGCCCAGCATGCTGCCCCTCTGCCAATGCTCCCAATGGCTGAAGGGCTGTAGATTTTATCACAAGCCACAGACACGGGGCCGCTTGTTTGCAGGATCCAGGGGAAGCCATCGCAAGGGGGAAGGTTGTTAAACTGGCTTTTAAAATTCAGTTTGGCATTTGTGATGTGGGACGCTCACAGAGCCCATTGGCTTTCCATTCAGCACTTCACACGCATTGTTGGCACTGTCCCCAGTCCCCTTGATGGGCTGCGCTCCTCCCACTTCCTCCCTGTGTTCCCCTCCCTTGGTCCATCTCGTCCTTGCTTCCTGTCTTCTGAGCTTGCTCCCTGGGCAGACCCTGCTCGTTCCAAGGTTCTGAGGAGCGCGTGCCTCCCTGTCTTCTGCTGTTCACCTTACAGACCTGTCTTTCTTTTGACTCCAGGTTGAGCCCTGGGGGAGAGTGAGTTCAGCTCCAGGCTTGAAGGGTGCCCGAGGGCCATGATCTCTAAGCCGTTTTTTGTCTGTAGAGCAGTGGTTCTCAACCTTCCTCATGCTGCGATCCTTTCATACAGGTCCTCATGCTGTGGTGACCCCCCCAACCATAACCTAATTTCATTACTACTTCATCACTATCATTTTGCTACTGTGATGAATCATATATGTAAATATCTGATCTGCAGGGTGTATTTTCATTGTGACAAATGGAACATCATGAAAGCATCGTGATTCATCACAAAAACAATTTGTAATTATACATTGTGAACTATTTATTTCTAATGACAAATCAATGAAATTGTGCCTTGAAGCATGGTGTAGCTTGGGTAACAGTCTTCACGCTGGGTACTTGATGGTGGGCGTAGCTGCCTGTGGGTGGACCCACCTGGAGACGGATAGAGGAGCGGTGTCTTGGTTCCTAAGACCATTGGAAATGTGTTTTCCGATGGTCTTAGGCGGCCCCTGTGAAAGGGTCGTTCAACCCCCAAAGGGGTCTCGACCCACAGGTCGAGAACCGCTGCTGTAGAGGCTTCAGATGGTGGACTTGATGCAGGCCACCTGTGTTCGGATGTTAACTGATGGCGGGCTTGGGCAGGCCCGAACCCTGAGTGAGCCTGAGTGTGCTCTTGTGTAAACCGGGGAGCCGCAGTCCCTTTCTGGTACAGGTTAAGTGCCTGACCATTTGGGTGAAGGAAGAATGCCTGCCTTGTGCTGGTGTCTCTCTCCATGGGGTGGATTCAGACTCTGAGGGACCCCCAGACAGAGGAGCACAGCCGCTGGGGCTTCAGCCTGTGGTCTTTGCAGGATCAGACAGCCAGGTCTTACGTCCATGGACCCGCCGGGGCTTTTGAAC
>NW_022106189.1:42933619-42936647 GCF_000313985.2 Echinops telfairi
CCTCAAGGGCCTGCCTTTTTTTCACCACCACCACCCCCTGCACTTCACCAAACATGGCGGGCGTCCTTCTCCTGACAACACATCCAGCGTGTGCCGGGTGAAGTCTTGCCCTCCTCGCCTCCAAGGAGCATTCTGGCCATACGTCTTCCAAGACAGCTATCTGTTTGAGGGGACTTGTGCACTTTTTTTTAATGTGTGTGTGTGATGGGGAGACTGAGTAGAATAAAAATAAAAATAATACAGATGCAGGCTTTCAAGTGAGAAACTAGACTGCACCCCACACTGCTTATTTGGTCCTTTCAGCTACCCCGTAAGGCAGCTGTAATGCCCCCAATTTACAGGTGAGAAAGCCCAGGCCAGACCAGGAGCATTGCTGGGAGCCAAACCCTGGTTGTCCTGATGTGGGGCTTGGTGGGGAGTTGTAAGTCTTGGGCATGGAAGACAGGGGCCCTGTTGGGTGCAGGAGTCCCTTGAGGGGTGCTGGGGTGTGTGGAGGCTAGTCCGTGCCCTTCCAAAGCAGATGGTCAAGCAGAGGTTTTGGAGCCTGGCTCTAGGAGTGCACGCCTGCCTCCTGGCCCCTCTTCTCCTAGAGAGGATGGCACCTAGGCCCTCTCAGGAGGGTGGTGGGGTAGCCTCACCTGTTACAGACTTGCAGTTACAATCACCAAGGTTTTATTTTCCCCTGACAAGAGAAATCGCTGCTCCGTGTGGAAAAACCACAGATGAAAGAAGAGATCTCCCATTGCCCACAGGTAGAAGAGAGTTGAAATGGCATTTGGTGACTGTTTATAGAGATGATGTTGCGGAATCCTCTGTAAGGACCATGTTCATCCAGGAGATGGAGGAGTCATGCATGTCATCAGACACACACCTGTTAGCTCTGTAGAGTTGAATGCATTCTGACATGTCTCCGTCACTGTATGGTACAAACGGTTAACGTACTTGGCTGCTAACCAAAAGGTTGGAGAATTTGAGTCCATCTAGAGGTGGCTCAGAAGAAAGGCCTGGTGATGAACTTCGAAAAAACCGGCCGTTGAAAAACCCAGTGAAGTAGAATTCTGCTCTGAGGCTTGTTGGGGTCGCTGTGAATCAAGTCAGTTCAGTGAACACTTTTGTTTGAACAATCCTGTGGTTTAATCATATTAGGGGTATACGGTCATCACCACAATCAATCGAAGAACATTCTCCTTTCTTGTGCTCATTGTTAGCTTTCAGTTTCCCCTCAATCTCCCCTGCCCATAACCCAGAGGAACTTTTAAACCAGATTTACCTATCCTGGATTGCATATATAGAAAAACATGCCCCCCCCACCCTCCACCAAACCCCAACAATCTCAAAACCACAGAGAAAAACTGTAGTAACAAAGAAAGCAGAAAATATAAAAAAGAAGAAAAACCTTTAAAAGGGAGAACAAATGGTAAGATGTTGGGATAAAATTGTACACGTGCCTTAGCAACTTTCCAACATACTCTGTAGGTGTCCCTGGTCAGTGGTCAGAGGAGGCTTAATTCATGTGGGAACCCTGTAGATGGGTTCTGGGCTTTCACGGTCATCCATAGCCTTCTGTAAACTGGGTGCTCAGAACTGAGGTTCTAACAATGTTCCCACCTCTGGTCTTGGACTTTATTTACAAATTGTGGATCACTCAGGCTGGTGTTCTTCTTCCATGTGGACTTAGTTGACGTCTCGCTTAGATGGCTGCTTTATAAGACAAGCCTGTAACACCTCAGATACTATGCTTTCTGATAGCTGGGCACCTTCTGATTTCTTTCCACATTTGGCTATAGTACCTGTATCTTCAGTGATCTCTTCAGGAAGGTGAGTAGTGACTATTGGCTTTAAAAAAAATTTTGGGGTGTGAATTCACATGGGCAGACCACCTCCTCTCCCTGCCACAGATCAGCTGCTGGGTCCAAACCGCTGACCTTTCAGCTAACAGCCCAGTCCTTAACCCACTGCCCCATTAGGGGTCCTGACCACAGCTCTAGTTGAGCAGAGAGCATGCCTACCACCCAGACCGTCCATTCACCGCCTCTTTGCCATCAGCACCCACCCGAGCACACCCACCTCCCAGGCACCCCCTAGCCTGCTCCTGTCACGACAGACTTGTTTTGCTGGCTCCTAAGGAGCCCTGGTGGTGTAGTGGTTAAGCCACTGAGCTGCTAGCCGCAAGGTCAGAAATTCGAAACCACCAGCTGCTCTGGGGAAGAAAGACAAGAATCCGTCTCGGAAACTCACAGCGCAGTCTAGCCGGTCCGTTCCTGTTGATCTGCCCCTGACTCCTCCTGATTACAGCCTTGACCACCCTGGGGGTGGGGAGTTTCTGCTCTCCCCACAGGGTCTCCCTGCGTGGGAACTGACCGGTCAGCCCATATGGCTGCCACCTCCACCCCTTCCTGTCACTGGAGGCCGGCGGTCAGATGTTTGGCTTCTCTGCACCTCTGGGTGGGGAGTAAAGCCGTTGTCTGCCCCTCCCTGGTGTTGCCTCTTCTTCCTCCATTGTCGGCCGGTGCCTCGCTCTGCCCTCTCTCCTCAGGCTTAGAGGGTACTTGGAGGCGCTTTGAACACGATGAGCATGCGGAGGAAACAGTACAAATGTGACCTGGGAGAGGGCAGCCTGACCCGAGGTTGCCCAGGTGTCAGAGACGAGGTCTCAGTGGTGAGTGGGTCCCTGCCGGGGCCAGCCCAGCTGCTCTTCCTGGCCTGCGTGGCCTGCGTGCCTCCTTCAGACGCCAGGAAGCGGCCTTGGTGGAAAAAAACAAGACCAGGCGCAGCAGGCCCGGCACTCATTGGAGCGCAGAGCCCCGAAATAGCTCCCTCTGGGGCAGTGGCAGGTGCTTTGCATAGTTTCCTACCCAGAAAGAAAAGGCTTAACTCAGAACAACTCTTTGGGATCCCCCTCTCTCACACCTCTGGAAAATTCCAAAAAGGCCCATTTTTTGTTTCTTTCGGAGCGGCACAAAGTGAAAACCAAGCAGGCTTGGGTTCGGATCCCCGACCCACCATTCGGTGGCTGTGTTTGATCGTC
>NW_022106189.1:42937240-42939106 GCF_000313985.2 Echinops telfairi
CTTACATGTCAAAGGCACCGGGCAGGTGTGGCGAAGTTAGGGTCTTGAGCGGGAAGACCACTGTGGCGTACCCCGGCAGGGGTGGTGTAATCACAGGCTCCAGGTCCAGGGAGGCAGGAGGTCAGAGGGGAGGGAAGGGGGAAGGAATTGGATTCTGGTCTAGCGCTTCTAGAAGGAGCCAGGCCTGCGGGCACTTTGATATTAACTTGGCCAGAATTGTTTGGACCCTAGACTGATACGCCAACCATTGGCATTGCTGTTTGAAGCCATTGAGTTTAGGGTAGTTTGTTATAGCAGCAGGTGGGGTGCGCGCACTCATGGTGGGGTGAGGGATGTGCATGCGCGTGTCGGGGGGTGGGGGGAGGGAGGAGAGGGATGTGTGTGTGTGCGTGCGTGCACACACGCACATGCACGGCGAAAGCTTCCGTTCACGACATGCTCTTGCTGCGTATGTCATCTTTGCCTCTTGTGACCCGGTGTGTAACGGATGAAATGTCGCCTGGCCCTGTGGCTTCTGTGTGACCGTTGGCATGTTTGTTCAGTGGTGGCGGTGCTTGTGTAGCACCGTCCACCCTAGGCTCCAGCCCTAAGACGGGCAGCATTTCTGTTGTAGTTTACAATGGTTTCTTTTGGCTGCTTTCTGGACGCAAATCACCAGGCCTTTCTTGCGAGTCTCTCTGGAAGCTCCGTTGAAACCTTCCCACACTGGGTGGGCCTGCTGGTATTTGAAACACGGGCCTGCTTCACGCCCGCACTCAGGTCACTACAGGGGGACACAAAGGCAGACCAGGACGGTGTCTGAAGGGCCACCTCCCAGGTGGTGCAGTCCTGTTGTTTTCTACGCGTTGGCCCCTGAGAGTTGATGGACTGTGTGGGGTGCTGACCTTTGGGACCTGGGGATGGCATTCAGAGACATGGTTTCTGTGGCCGGGGTGTTGAGACCCTGGTGGCCGCCAAGCCCTCCGTGGCTGGTAACTGTTCACAGGGCCTTCCTCTCCTGCAGAAATGCCGAGAAATGAGCATGTTTCCTGTCTGGCCAGTCCCTGAACCCGCTAGTCACGGGCCAGTGCCTGGGGTGAGGGCAAGGAGGAGGCTGGGGTCCAGGGATATGGGTGTGGGGTGAGGGCACGGAGGGGACAGGAACTGCATTGCCCTCATTTTCTGAACTGAGCTCCACCCTGTGTGAGTCTGTACCCTTTTTATAAAACAATTGTTTCATTGTGATCTGCACACAGAGGGCCCTTGGGGCGGGAGGTGTGAGTTGAAGCTTCCGGCCAGACGGTGGGGGGTGGGAGGAAGAAGCAGGACTTGGTACCAGGCTCTCTGGGTCAGGCCACATCTGACTTGAGGCCCTCTGGCCGTGTTCTCCATGTGCCATGGTGGAAGGCAGTGGGGAGTGGTGGGGAGCAGGCCAAACTGGTGAGCACACACGTCGTCTACAGGCATGAGCATTCAATACTATGATCAGAGGAGGGAATTGTATTAGCGCTTAAATTCTGAGCACCCCCTTTGCAGAGGCTAGGGATGTTGAATTCCGGAACCAGGACCCTTGACTGGGGATGTGAATAGTCTTGCCCTCAGACATAGTGCATTTGAAAGTGGATTTCCACAGATTTAATTGGGTTAAAATCTAATGTGTTATCATTTGTTTTCCCTTTTGACCCATTTTAAATTTTGTTCTAGTTTCTATTCTGCTTTCTCTGTTTTATTTTCTCATCGTGGTTGAGGTTTTTGGTATGGCTCTCTGTGTATGAAATTCATGATAGGTGAATCTACTGACAGTAATAGATTGATAGTCCCTTAGGGTTATGGCTTAGGGAGGCTGGAGGAGGGATGGGGAAGGGGGAACTGCTCACAGTGCAAGGA
>NW_022106189.1:42939332-42944265 GCF_000313985.2 Echinops telfairi
CCATTCAGTGGCTGGTGGTTTCAGGCTGCTGACCTTGCAGTGGGCAGCTTAACTCCTAAGTAACCACTGTGTCACCAGGACTGGTAACCGTAAGGTCAGCCGATTGAAACCACCGGCCACTCCTTGGGAGAAAGATGAGGCTCTCTGCTCCCATACAGAGTTCCAGTCAATGCCATTAGTTAGGATTAAATAGCAACACGGGGCTGAGAAATAAAACCCAACCATGGTGGGGCCAACTCCAGTCCCAGGACATCCATCCTGCCCAATTACCTCACCTTCCATTGAATGGCCTCCCCAGAGATACTCACCTTGCTTTCCTCAGAACCTGTCAGGAGCTCACCAGAAGAGCCCTTGTGATGAGGCGAAAGATCTTGAGATGGGAGATGATTCTGGATGGCCCAGGTGGGGCCAGTGTCATCCTAAAGGTCCCCATGGCACGAGGCTGGAGTGTCAGTCAGACTCCTCCTCCGGCAGCTTCCTCACCCCCATGGGTCATTTCCACCACCCACCAGTGGTCCCCTGGTTCTTCCCTCTCCTGTGTTGTCATACCCCTGCCCACTTCTGAGGGCCCCTTCCCCACTAGAGACTCACGGTGACTTCATAGGACAGAGGAACCCCCCCACTCCCCACCCCCGTAAGGTTTCCAAGGCCGTCTTCCTCATGAGGCAACCTCTCGGTTAGCAGCCGGAGGCTCCTCTTGGAGGCCAAAGCCATACTCAGAGTCATTGAGTTAGAACTGACTTAGAGCAGCCCTGTAGGACAGGGTAGAACTGTCCCTGTGAGTGTCTGAGACTATCACTCTTTTACAGGAGTAGAAAGCCTCACCGTTCTCCCTTGAGGCAGCTAGTGGTTTTGAACTGCTGACCTTGCTGTTAGCAGCCCAACACCTTCCCCATTGCACCTTCAGGAGGTCAGGCTGAGGTCCCTCTGAGGTAGTTGATCTCTGGTTTTTTGCAGAGTTCGTATCTGTGCGTTTGCCCGTTTGTCAACCTCAGGGCAGCACACGATGGGAGGTAGCCGAGGGGGCCTGTGTCCAGCGGGGGTGGAACCGGGGTGGGGCTCTCCAGCGTGGCCCCCTTGTTCTGTGGTGCTCTGCAGCTGTGGTGCCTCGTTTGGCTCTTTGTTCGGCACGTTGAAGGTGTGCAGCAACCCTTTGTCAAGCTTCTTCACGCCCCCCCCTCCCCCAGTGTTCTGTTCCTCCAGACCCTTCCTCCTCATGCTTCAGAGATGAGCGTGGAGCACCCACATCCCGTTCAGAGCCCACCTGGATGCCAGAAAGTGCGTGAGACTTGCTTTATGGTGAGACACGCTTGATGGTGACTGTCTGGGGCCGGCAGGCAGTGTCTCGGAGGCCTGCTGTCAGCAGGTGCCGTCCTTCCCAGGGCCCAGGGAGTGCCTCTGTTGGATGTGGTCCCCTGGTGTGGTGCTGAAGTCCTTGGTGCGGGGTGAGATGCCTTGGAGAATGTGGGAATGTCAGGCAAGCGTCCTTCAAGTGTGAGCTCTGCCTCTGTTGGGTGTGAGTTCAGTGCTAGCAAAACACCGATATCCCTTGAACGTGGAGTTTCTAAATAGACACAGGGGCACCAGACCCAAGCCGTGGTATTCTCGATGGACCCATAGCACGTGGAAGTTGGACACTGAGTAAGGGAGACCGAAGAAGAATTGACACATTAGAATGGTGCTGAAGGAGAATCTTGAAAGCACCACGGGCTGCCGAAAGGACAATCGAATCTTGTCTTTGAAAAAGGAGGACCAGAGTGTCCTTTAGAGGCCACATGTCGGGAGAGGCCAGTCCCTGGAGAAGGCCGTCATGCTTGGTAAAGGAGAGGGGCAGCGAAATAGAGGAAGGCTCTCGACGAGATGGGCGGACACCGTGGCTGCAACCACGGGGTCAGGCCTGGGCACAGCTGTGGGGGTGGCGCTAGACCGGGCAGGGGGTGGCTCTGTTGTGCATAGGGTCGCGATGCGTCAGGACCACCTTGGTGGCACTTACCAGCAGCAGCAGCAAGCAGACACACGCACACGCATGTTGATGGGTGGAGGAGCGTCTTGTGACGAGAGGCTCCTGAAACAGCCCTGGGTTCCCCCTGGAGTGCAGTGGTCCCGAGCCTGTTGTCCTCAAGTGAATTCTGACTGCCAGTGACCCCATGGGATGGAGTAGAAATGACCTTGCAGAGTTTCCAAGCTGTGGTCTGCATAGGCCAGGAGCCCCGGTGGTCCCAGGGCTCAGCATTCTCTAGACTGGTAACTTAAGAGGTCAGCAGTTTGACCCGTGGGCTGGCCCACAGGAGAGCGCAGTGGGCGTCTTTTCTGCCGAGTCAGAGCCTTGGAAACCCTGTGGGGCAGCTGGACTCCCTCCTGCCGGGTCTCTAGGAGTCGGCGTGGACTTGATGCCAAAGTGTGCGTCTCTCCGCACACTGGTGTCCTGTCGTGGCCAGAGGGTGGCCTTTGGGTACAGACCTCTTGGGTTGAGCTTCGAGCATAGTGCCTGGGGCCTCTTCAACTTTCTCTCGCAAGATTCAGTCTCCTTTATGAAAGTTTGGAACTGGCGCTGAGATAGCATGCCCTCTTGGCAGCAAGGAGACCCAAGTTCGATTCCTGGGCAGCCTGTTGAGGTTGGGGCTGGCATGTTCCGATGCAGACAGGTTTCAGCGCGCAGCTCCCTAACTAGGGCAGTCTAGGTAGCAAGGCCTGGTAGTCTACGCCCACACTCTCCGGCCCACAGGTGGTGCTGGTGGTGCCTCGGGAGGGAAGCAGCATTCCCAAGCACCTGGGGAGGCCGTGCGTGGGCTGAGTGACAGCAGAGAGGCCCGTTGTAGACTTGGTTGTGTGGGTGCAGACATGGTTTTGAAGCACGTCCATGAAGTGGTGGTGGGGGAACTTCCTGTGCAATGTTCAGCACTAAATGCCTGTGTAAGGCATGGTAGACCAGAGAAACAAATCTAGGGAGCCGCTTATCTATCTAAGAAGGAGCTTTATGTCAAAGAGCAATTGTATATTTAGAAAACACCCCAGCCCAGTCCAGGTGGAGTTCTTAAGTCTGAGATTAGCCCACGTGTCCGATACTATCCCATACATTCCTCTTCAGACCCCCTCACACAGCACATGCAGCGACGTCAAAGGCAGGCAGATCACAGGCCGGTGGGTTAAAAGTCATGGATCCAAGGGAGCGGTGGACCCATCTCAGCTCTGAGGAGGGCCTCCATTTGGCATTTCAACAGGAAGGTGAAGCGGAGGGAGGGAGGGAGAGGGAGAGGGAGAGAGGAAGTTCCCAGAATCCTCATGAGAAGGCCACTCTCACAAGGAGGCATCATCAGGCTGGGACCTGATTGACAGGCTAGACTCCACCCCTTCCCTCTTCATGCCCTCAGGCTGACACGAGATGACGTCACTACCTACCAGCTGCTCCCCGGGAGCAAGAAGAAGCTGGTCTATCCTGGTTCACAGCATGTCACCGAGTGAGCTCGTTAAGCGGTGGAGCGCGGGGCTGCTACCGGCTAGTCGCCGAGGCGCTCTGCCAGAGAAAGAGGAGTCTGTCTGCGCGTGGAAAGATTGACAGCCTGGGACCCCTTGCAGGGGTCGCTGTGAGGGGATGGGTCGCAGTGGGTTTGGGGGGGCTGGCCTTGCGACCCAA
Organism: Echinops telfairi; assembly: GCF_000313985.2. Taxonomy (NCBI): domain Eukaryota; kingdom Metazoa; phylum Chordata; class Mammalia; order Afrosoricida; family Tenrecidae; genus Echinops; species Echinops telfairi. The sequence continues at coordinate 42,942,967 of NW_022106189.1, forward strand.
CAGGAGACTTTTCCCTGGGATGCAATGTGGAGGTGCCCACACACATCTGTGTGTCCGGCCAAGAGCGTAAGGCTCTGCGTGCTTTCCTCTAAGATCTCGCCTCCCCCTCCTTCCAGACGAGGCTTGGACCCTCAGGGACCCCCGGGAGGCCAGGCAGGTGACTGTGCCACCAGGAGCAGCTCAGAGTGGGAAGGAGCAGGGCAGTGGGTGCCAGGGCCACGTCCTTCGCACCCCCCACTGCAGCTTTGGGCTCTCAGGCATGCAGCCGGAAATGCCCCCATTGTGAAATCGCCACGCTTCCTTCTCAAGAGCAAATACACGCTCTCTCGACCCGAGTAAACACGTCTGTGACCACATGTGACCCACAGGTCAGACACTGTGGAGTCTGCGCTGGACTGTTGAGGACCTTGTCCTGTGGCTTGTACCTGTTGCTGCTGGGTGGCCGGCCGACTCAGGGCTCCAGAGAGAATTTCTAAAACTCCTCTGAGCCCCAGCCTCGAGGCACAGGGGCTGGGCTTGGGGCATCAGCCTGGGAACCTGGTGTGTGGGGCGGGCAGTGCAGTGCTCATCAGGGGGCTCAGCTAAGGGTCTGGTACACAGGTGTTGAAGAAAGGTGTGGGTTTGGCTGGTAGAATGCAGGTGGAGCACACAGAGGTGGGTCCAGCAGGAGGGATACACCAGCGTACAGGTGGGTGTCTGGCGAGCAAGATGCCCCAGTGTGCAAGTGTGGGTTCTGGCAGGTAGTATGCACCAGCCTATGAGAGCGACTATGGTATACAGGTGTACTGTATGCCCGAGTCCACAGGTGCAGGGCTGACGGGTGGAATGCTGCAGTGTACAGGTGAGCCTTCCAGGTGTGCAGGTGCAGGTCTGGCAGTCCAAATGCTCCAGCATACAGGTGTGAGTCCAGCGAGCAGAGTGCCTGATGGGCAGGTGCGGAGCTGGTGTGCAGGCAGGACAAGGGGAGGTGGTTAGTGCCAGGGACAGGGAGTCTTCAAGTGGCCTGCTCATTCTCTCTAGAATACATCGTACTTTTTTTTTTTTTTTTTTGCGGCCTTTGTACCTGCTGTTCATTCTCCGACTTTTAACCCGACCTGAATGTCTCCGACCATTCATGCCCAGACATCCTGTGGTCTGACCCTCTTTTCATCCTGCTTCCACTCGGGCGTCACCTCCTCCAGAGAGGCTACCCTGATCACTCCTGCTAGAGAGCTCACCTGCTCCCTCCACCCACCCCGCTCTGGCGTTGTCACTTGCGAAGCGCTCCTCCTTCCTGGGCACAGTCATGTCTCTGAGGGC
>NW_022106189.1:42944372-42950158 GCF_000313985.2 Echinops telfairi
GGGGGGCGGTTGGCTCCTGGCCCACAGGTCCCAGACCTCTCTGCTGAGAACGGACATGCCTTCACCTTGGTCATGGTTGACCACAGTTGTAAATGTCGAGCAGCAGCTCTGAGGCCGGAGTCTGCTGAGCTGAGCACCTGGGTGGGACGGTGACACGTCAGGCCGCTCACCTGAAGCTTGATGGTTTGATGCTCCCACCCAGCGCCTCTGGAGGAGTAAAGTGTGGCAGTCGGCCTCTGTACAGAGACCAGCCTAGGAAACCCTGTGGGGGCAGTTCTACCCTGTGGGTGACCAGGTGTCAGCTCTGTGCCCCCCCATACGGTGGAGGATGGGAGCCCCCGGATGGGTAGACATGGTGGAGCTGCTATCTGGCCCTCCATCCACTCTGTGCTATACTGGGGACTCTGGACTGGATCCCCCTGCCAGCTCTGGGTTAGGGGAGGCAGGTGTGCCCGTTGGTCTCAGGCTCTGGAGTCAGACAAGCTTGTGCCCCTGGATGACATCTGTTCCTTAGGCAACTGGCTTTGGGGAGCCGAAGGGCCTGGGAGGATCGGCCACTCTCACCCCTCCCAGCTCTCTGCTCTGCCCTTGTCCTTGTTGTCACCGTCAAGTGCCAACTTGACGGACAACAGAATGAACTACCGCTCGTCCTGCCATGGCGGAGTCCAGGGGCGGTTACTGTGTCAGTTTCTCATGGAGGGTACCCCTCCACTTTTCTTTTTTTTTTTTTACTGACCCTCTCCTTTGCCAAGAATGATGCCCCCTTCTCAGGGCCTGGTCCTTCTCGACGGCATGTCCTAAGTCTCCTAGTGCCCTTCCTTGCAAGGAGCATTCTTCCTCCTGGGCGTCCAGGGTCTATTCAGTGTTCCCCGATGTTGTAGTTGACATGCACCCGTTTGCCTCTGGCTGACCTCCCTCACTCACTGTCCAGCGTTTGCTGTGCCTGGGGGGTGGCTGAAAATGCCATGGCTTGAGGTCAGGGCCCCCCAAGTCCTGAGAGGAGGAGGAATCTCTGTAACAGGAACTGGCCAACCCCTGCCCCCCCCCCACCACCTTAGTTTGCAAAACCCTGAGCCCGGTGGGGAAATGCTAACCACAGTGCAGACTCATTTGCAAAGGCAAAGCAGGGGTGGGGTGCAGGGGTGGGGGGCCTGAGAGGACACACTCCCCCAGGCCGAGCTGTCCTGCTGCAATCAGCCAGGCCCCACTGTTGGGCTTGAGAGCTGGGCATCACCAGCTGTGGCCTTTATTGCTGTCTTACCTGCCTGTCCCCCTCCGAAGCAGGGAATGGAAACAGGGTGGTGATTCTGTAAAGCCTTCGTGCAGGGGCTCTCCGAGAAGGCATGCTGCTGCCTCTTGGCTGTGCTTCTGATGTCGGTACTGGTGGTTAACACACAAGGCCTGCCGCCTCTCCCAGCCGCTGTCGGGATCATCCTCCGGTTCAGGTTCAGCGGTGAGCGGAGTAGGAAAGGGATACCCTCCCCCCTCCCCCCAAATGTGTGCAGAATTTCCTGTTTTTCACCACACTTCCGTGAGCAGCCTGGTACTCCGTTGACCAAGGTCCCACGGAAGGCCAGGCCCGGGTGTTCCCACAAAGCTGAAGAGTAAGACAGGGACCTGTCCTCCTCCTTCAGATCAGGGGACGGGTGGGGGTGGGGGAGAACCAGTTATCCAGGTGAGAGTGGTCTGAGGTGTTCACGTGCCTGAGACCACACATTGCCCAGGGCCCCCCTGAGAGCCTCTGCTACAACCAGCTCCCTACAGGGGGCTGTTGCCCTGACACAGGGACCAGGTGATGACGGGAACACTCCATGAGGACCCTGAAAGAGGAACTTCAGAAGAGGAAGGGACGCCCGAGGGGCACGGATGCTTCAGCAGGCCGAGCGCTGAGCTTTCTGCTCACGGAGCCCAGAAACCCCTTTTCTGCGGAGAGGACACTGGGCTTGGGTGCATAAACCCCCAAGAAGGTTCGTGGGCCCCAGACTGTCCATCACGTTCATGAAGAACTAGGGCTCTGCTCTCTCGGAGGGGGCCTCTGGGCCCGGGAGCAGAGTGGCAAGCTTGTGACCCCTCAGGGCTGCCTCTTACAGTCAGGCCATGCCTGTCTGGGTCCCCCCTTGCACCTTGGGGTGCCATTGGTCTGTCCAAGGGTCACCCCCCAGAGTCCTGGCCAACATGGCCCAGTTCCTGCTGGCCCAGAGCGAAGGCAAGCTCCTGGAAACCCCCGGCCCCTGTTGGTCACTGAGCCTGTTTGCTGGGAGGCTGACTTTGGCCCAGCACACAGAGCAGTGAGCTCACCTGGCACCTTGCCTGCGGGGGTGGCTTCAGGGAGCCAACTTCTTGACCAGCATTCGGTCCATCAGCCCCTAGACCCCCAGTAGCCGGGCTCACCTTATCTCCGGGCTTATCTCACCTGTCTCCCAGGTGCCAGTGGCACTCAACGCAGCCAGGTGGCCGGGAGTGAGTGACTCACATGGAGCTCTCTCTGGAAGGCGGGATTCTCTCGAGGTTGGGTTGGCGCAAAGATGAGAGCAAGGTGCAGACAAGCCCGTCAGTGCTAACCGGGCTTCCGACAGCATTTTCCCAGCAGCCTGTGTGGCCTCGTGTCCCAGGATTTTAATCGCTCGCATCCCAGTAGTGTGCACCCCCGGGACTAGAGTCCCGTGTCAACATCAGGTGGACATGCACTGGCATGCCTGTGACTCACCGTATTGCTACACTCGCTTCATTGTACCCACCTGGAACCCAACCTGCACTAGCTCCCCGGTTGGCCCAGGTGGGAGCCATGGGCCCTTGCGCCTAAGTCTGGAGTTCTTAGGTTCCTGGTGGTTGAACCTATGACCAGAGACTTGGACATGGCTTCTGATTGTGCCCTCCCCTGTGGGGTGGTGAAAAGTGTCAGCCATGCTGGCTCTGATCCTGGCCTGGCCGGCACGACCCTGGGCACGTCACTTTGAATGGCTCTGCCTCAGTTTTCCCACCTGGGACGGAGGCGAGGGGCTCGACCTCATGCAAACACGTATACCAGGATCCCCGACATGTCAGACGTTGCTATCAAGGCAGCTTCCCTGAAGGAGGAGGCCTGGGGGTGTCGTGGCTTACCCGTGAGGCTGCTAACTGCAAGGCCAGCAGTTCAAACTCACCAGCCTGCTCGGTGGGAGAGGGCGAGGCTGTCTGCTCCCATGTAGACGCGCAGCGTCGGGGACCCACAGGGTCAGTCCAACTCTGTCCTGCAGGGTCACGGTGAGTCGGAATGGACTCAGTGGCAGGGAGTTTTGCGTTTTTCCCATTTCTCCTCAGTTTTCCTCTAAAGCTAAGGGGTTCCAGGTGGGGCATGAAGCTCATTTGCCTTTGGAAGATGGGATATTCATCCGATGTGTAGAATATTCTGGACCCCAGAGGTCAAAGTCAAGAGAACTGTCTGGTCAAAAACCTTCCTTTAAAACCAAACAAACACGCAAAAGAAACTAACACACAGACCTCCCCCCAGGAACCCCCATAACACACACCACACAAACCCATAAAGTTCACAGGAGGACAAGACTGTCCGTGTGCAGAACCACTCGCCAATGGGAAAGACCGGAAACGAGAAACCCCAAACTCACCACCACCAAATCAACTTTGATTCACAGCGACCCTCTTTAGGGGTTTCCAAGATGGTAAATCTTCTCAGGAGCAGAGACAGCCTCATCTTTCTCCCTTGGAGTAGCTGGTGGATTTGAACCGCTGACCTTGTGGTAGCAGCCGAACATTTACTGTACCTCACCACCAGGGCTTGGGAAGGACGGGCTGTGGTTTGAAGAATCCCTGTCAACCCTGCCTTTACTGGGGAAACGTGTCCTCCTGGCAGACAGCCCCAGGACTGGAGTGGGCATGCCTAGAGGTATCACTAGGGCATGGCAGTGTGGCAACCACCCTGGGCACCGCCTGAAGGGGGCGACCCTGAGCATGATTACAGTCTATCCCTTCTTTATGGGAGAGGCTCCATGTATCAGGGCCAACCCTGTGGCCTCACTCTGCGGCACGTCAAAGCAAGACCGGTTTTCATTTGTGGAAGAAGGAGGTGCCATGGTCATTTTCATGCCCTGCCATCCAGAGAGACGGGAAAGGTGAACGATCTTGACGAGTATCTCTGAGCAGATAGGGTGGTAACTCTATTGAAGAGATGGTTGTCAGAGGTTTGGACAGGGACACAAGTCCAGTGCTTGCCATGGGGGCTCTGTGCCCTACCAAGCCTGGCTCAGGCCCCCGCTGTGGACCACTTCCTCTGGGTTCCAATGACTGGCTTATCAGCGGCAGCAGGAGCATCTGACTTCTGGCCCAGGCTCAAAATAGTATGGGCGCTGGCAGGAGGCCAAGCTTAGAGTTGGTTTGTAGGACGCAGAAGCAGACCAACTGGGAGGACAGGGACTTCTCAGAGGGTAGACCAGGGGGTGACTTTTGAGTCCTAACCAATAAAAAGCAGAGGGGTGAGCACTGTCTATCTCCGCTGTTTGGCTGGGGAATCCCTGGTGGTGCAGTGATTAAGCACTGACCTGCTAATAGAAAGGTCGCCTATTCCACTCACCAGCTGCTCCACCGGGGAAAGATGTGGGTGTGTGAACGTTATAGCCCTGGAAACCCTTCTGGGACAGTTCCACTCTGCCCTTCAGGGTCGCCGTGAGCCGGATAAACCCAGTAGCAGTGTGCTTTGTTGGCCCAATGCGTTAGTCGGGGTTGACCAGAAGAACAAATGCAGTGGCGCTCATATAGACGTGTAAGAAAGAGCTTTGCATCAAGGAGTAATTGTACTATCAAGGAAACACCCCTGATACATTCTGACTAAACTCTCTAAGTCCAATACTGGTCCGTAAGTCCCTCTTCAGACTCATGCGCCTCATGCAGTGATGCAGAATGCAGGAAGGTCCCAGGCCGGCGGGTGAGAGTCGTGTGGATCCCAGGGCGGTGGCGGCATCACAGGGCTCTCGCAGGGCTCTCGGTGCCTTGTCAACAGTAAGGTGAAGGCTCAGCGAGAGGGAGGGGCCGGCCTCCAGAGAGCCATTGATCTCAGTTGGGCCTCCAGAAGACGTCATCAAGCTGCAACCTGATGGGCAGGCTGCACCCCACCCCTGTCTTCTTACAGGTGCCACGTTGGCGCCCAAAACCCAAGTATCACACGCCTTTTCTGACCATACCCACCGCTGGTTCTAAGTAGTTGTAGCGATACGTACAACACAGCTTTTGCCAAGTCAGCGTCTTTCACATGCACACTTTAGCGATACCAGCTACATTAATCCTGTACAACCCCCCGACCCCCCGCCCCAACCACTGTCAAGTGTTCCAGCACTGTGAACATCATGTTTCTGCAGGAACGTCTTATGTAGGCGTGTGTATCATGTGTCTATATGTACATGTGTATATATATGCATATTAATGAGGGATAACTGACATAGATACAGGAGCCCTGGTGACTCAGCGTTGAAGTGCTCAGCTGTCTCCTGAGAAGTTGGTGGTTCAGATCCACCCAGCAGCTCCATGAAAGGAGACCTGACTACCTGTTCCCATAAAGCGAAAACCCCTGGGCTGTTCTACTCTGTCCGTGGGGTCTCTGAGGCAGGACGGACTTGATGGCTCTTATCACCGCCACCACCATCACCACCACCCACCCCATCACCGCCTACCACCTCCATCATCACCGCCACCATCACCACCTACCACCACCATCACCACCTACCACCTCCATCATCACCACCACCATCACCACCTATCATCACTTCCATCATCACCACCTACCACCTCCACCATCA
>NW_022106189.1:42950976-42958307 GCF_000313985.2 Echinops telfairi
ATCACTTCCATCATCACCACCTACCACCTCCACCATCACCACCATCATTACAACCACCCACACCATCACCACCTACCACCTCCATCATCACCACCGCCACCATCACCACCTATCATCACTTCCATCATCACCACCTACTACCTCCATCTTCACCACTATCACCCACCACCACCACCACCCACGCCATGACCACCTACCACCTCCACCATCACCACCATCATTACAACCACCCATACCATCACCACCTACCTCTCCATCATCCACACCACTACCACCATGACTACCACCACTACCCACACCATCACTACTACCACTCACCACCTCCATCATTACCACCAGTACCCCCATAACCCACATTACCATTACCCACCATCACCACTACCACCTAGCACCATCGCTCCCTCCCCCAGATGATACCGTGCACCCCGGTGAGTGAGGGCCTCAAGATTATCCACAGATGCAGCCCTGTGACCACCGCGGGTCCAGTCAAGACCATGCCCCATTCTCAGGTACCGTCCGCACCCCCTTCTGCCTTTTATCTCCGCCCATGGGGTTTGCGCCACTAACATGGGGTTTGCGCCTCTGTTTCCTTTCCCCCCTTATGACATGAAGAGCCAAGCTGAAGATGTCACCCTTGTCAGACAGCCACCTTAGTGCAACGCCGTAACTCAACCCCGTTCCACTGGTTTCTTTCATCTAGTCCTGTAGTACGAGGCATTGTCGACATGCCTGCTGCTCGCGTGCCAGGCTTTGATGCCAAACACACGTGTTCAGATGTGGCTCCGTGGTCAGTGGGCGGTGGCAACAGGTTCTCTTGGTCGCACACTTCCTCTCAGCAGGCTGCCTTCCAGTCAAAAGTCCAATTGGAACAGTGGCTTCGAGGGGGTGGGGGGGGGTGGGATCTGCGAGGCCAATTTAGTCCAAGGCAGAGAGGTCAGCTCAGAAAAGCATGGTGACTGTGTTTTGGAATCTACTGTGCAGAATCTTGATAAATGTTCTTGGGGCAAGACAGGGCGATGAGGAGGGCAAATTTGGAAGAATGAAGAAAATTGAAGCCTGCATTGTCCAGGGAAGTGGTATGGAGGAAAGTCGCGATGCTGCACCTGCTCATGCTTTGAGAGGAGTGAGGGCTGGCCTAGTAGGACAAGTTCACTGGGAGTCTTCATCCGCTCACCCAGATCTTGCCCTTCTAAGACTGCTTCTTGTTCCCCCAAAGTCAGCATTTCAGAGTGACGTGATTTGAGTCCCTCTTGACAAGGTCAAAATAGAAGGGCTCAGCATTCTTCCAGGAGGCTGAGCTGATGAAAACGCCAGCTCCGGAAGTGTGCCGGCCCCGACGGAACGACGATCTTGTTCAGGAAAGGTGTCTGTGTGTAGCCGTGCTTTGGGGCTTGACCTTGTACGTTGTGGGTGATGCTGGCTTTCTTCCACCCACGGCGTAGGGAATCCTTCTTAAGATATGTTTATCTGAGTGAGAAAGGTGAGTGGATATAAATGATGTGATATAAGTAAAAACATCACATGACGGGAACGCACGTATTGAAAACTTTGCGTAAAGTTCACCGTCAAGTAATTGACGAGTGAGAAGTTGTGTCAGAAGCCCGCTAAGACTGCTGAGGCCAGAGCAGTCCAGAGCGGTTGATCCCTGTCTCAACCCCCCGTGTGTTGTTTTTGTCTAATACGGGCTTTGTAATTTTACTGTCGTCTTAAAGCGTACCTAACCCAAACCTAATGGCTGGGTTCTCTGGAGACACAAAGCTAGCGAAGTTATATGTGGTCAGCTTCACCTGCTAACGGGGTCAGCTCTGACTCACAGAGGACAGAGTAGAACGACCCTGTAAGATACAGATCTTCATGGGGCAGGCAGCTTTATCCTTCTCCCTCAGGGTTCGAACCCCTGACCTTGTTGGTAGCAGCCCAGAACTTTAAGCATGGTGCATACCCTAACAAAAAACTCAATGCTCATCAAGTTGATCCCGATTCATAGCGACCCCTTAGGCCAGGGAGAATTGCTCCTGTGGGTTCCCAAGACAATAACTCTTCCTAAGAGTGGAGAGCCTCTTCTCTGTCTTACAGAGTGAGGGACGGTTTCAAACTGCTGGCCTTGAAGTTAGCAGCCCAACGCGTAATCACTCTACCACCAGGGCTCCTGACATAACAGATACTTAATTATTCAGGGGTTAATTGGGAAAGAGTCCATTTTCGTATTTTCCCCTGGTTATCAAAAAGTCCCAACACTTTAATAATTTTTGATAGCCACGCTCCTGTTTCCATGGGACATACGTGTTTACGCACACTTGAGAGGCATGGATGGTACTCTTGGAGCGGTGTGGCGATCTCACCCCATTTCTGAGTCCTCCCCCTCCCCCCCCTCACCTCATTGCTCCTCACCTTTCCAGCTGCTATCGTAATTTGATCCCAGTCTCAAAAGGGCTCCAAAGCACGCATGTGTTGCACTCACTACCTGTGTAGAGGTCAGGTGACTTCAAGGAGCTATTTTGAGAGGGCTTCAAAAAGTTCGTGGAAAAGTAGAATGAAAGACAAAAAGCCCCCCACCTCCCAAGCCCCCGGACTTTTTGACGCCCTCATGTATTTAGATGAAGGTTGGAGATGTTTCTAGGGCAGCCCTTTCGGCCGTTTGCCCAGCTTCTAAGGCTCCAGAAAGTCTGGCGTGCATGAGAATTTGGAACTCTCTTCTCCCTTTGGGTCAGGATGGTTGAGAAGAATCTTTGATGAAAATGATCGGGAACGGTAGTCTCGTGGCAAAGGAGGCAGTAGTAAGTGATGTGACAGCATGTAATAGCTAAAGACTCGCCGAGCAGGTGACAGTGCAGTGCTCTTTGTGATTTCTTTATTCACGCCCAGCTGCAGTTCATCCCAAACCACAGTGCTAGGAACGGACAGGGCTGGGCTGGGAACCCGTGTCTGCAAGATGCTTCTGAAGTGGGGCTCTGTCTCCTCTCACCATGTGGAAACCTCAGGGAGGCTCTGGTTCAAGGTCAGAGCTGCTGCACACCCGAAAGCACCTGCTACCTTGGTTGCTTCAAGCCGGGGTCTTGGCTGAGACCAGTCTCACAGCCCCCAGTTTCCTCCTTAAAGCGAAACTACCAGCAGGGGCGGAGGTGTTGCAAAGTGGTCTGAAAGAATATTCACGCCGTCCGCTCCACCTGCTTCCACCAAGACCTCTGCTGTCCCCCCGCCCCCCTACACCCCCTCGAGATGGTGGTTCCTGCTCTTCCGTTGTTTGCCTAGTAGCTCCATGAAGCAGGTCTTGCCACCATTGTTGCACGGGTGAGGGGAGGGCAGACGGAGGTGCAGGGCGGGCAGCCTGTCCAGGTCCCCACGGAGGGGAGCAGGGCTGGGATTTGCACTATAAGGTCTTTGGACTCCAGGACCCCTGAAGGGGTTTCCCCCTCCTCCTCACCAGGTGAATCCCCCCCCCTGCAGAACTTGGCCAAGACCCAGACAGACCTAAGAGAAGTTCGTCCCCTGACCCCCAGCCTAGAGAGGAGCCCAGTGTAGACTTGATGGCTCCCTGGCATAGCTGGACCAGCTTTCTAGGCCTGCCAGGTGGTGGAAGGCTGCAGACCGGTGTGTTCTATCAGAGTTCTAAAGCCCAGAAGTGCGAAACCAAGGCGTTGGCAGGGCCCATGTCTTCTGAGGACGGTGTCCTGGCATCCGGTACTTGTGGCTCGTGGCTGCCAGGCTGCAGGCTGCCTCAGCTTCTTGAGTACCTTATAGCTCTTCTGCCCCTTTCTCCTAAGGACACGTCTCCTACTGCCAGGGGCCCACTCTTCTCCAGCCTGGCCTCGTGCAAATCTGATGTCGCCTGCAGAGACACTGCTCCCAGCCCAGTTCACGTGCGCTGGGACTCTGGGTGCTAGGTGCCCTCCGCGGCACAGTGGTTAAGTGCCTGGCAAACCTGCCAGAGCAGGGGTGGCAATTTCCTCCCCTCGTTGATGTGACAACCCGGAAAATACTCCAACCACGTCACACGGGTCACTTGCCATGAGCCAGAAATTGACATGGAAACAGGCACTGGGATGTGAACCCCTGTTTGGGGGGCACTTGGGACCCCACCTTATGGTGCTGAGTGAGGTGTTGCTAGGAGCTGTCCAGGTGGGTCCGACCCGTAGCACCCCTGTGTGCAGTGGGAGGAAGCACCACAAGGCCCTGCGCTGTCCTCACATCGTTCCTCTGCCTGAGCCCACGGCTGCAGCCGCTGGGCCACTCCATCTCCTTGGGGGCCTCCCTCTCTTTCACTGCCCCCCTACTTGGCCAAGCATGATGGTTTTCTCCAGGGACTGGTCTGTCCCCTCTTCCCAGTCCCAGTGACCCTGGTGTTCAGTGGTTTGGCAGTTAGCAGGTTGGGCTGCGATCCCCATGCTCGGAAGTTCGAAACTATCAGCTCCCGACGCTGCCATTGGCCAAGGCTTTAAGCCTCCATGGAAGCCGATAGCCTCCCTTAGCCCCGCAGAGCAGCTGGCAGAGCCGGCGGGCTGCTTCTGCGAGGTCGCAGTCTTGAGGCCCCTAAAGAGCAGTTCTTCTCGGACCCCGGTAGGGTCACCCTGCCGTGTGACCGACTTGACTGCTCAAACAAGTCACTAGAAGTTACTGCATCTCAGTTGTTTTAACAAGCCAGGGCAGTGTTTTCATGGGGACACACACATGCACATGGTCCTTTTCAACCCACAGGAGCATGGGTGGTGAGCACTGTGTGGAGAGATGACTCGGATACCAGGAGCCCCCTGCACCAGTGAAGAGGCTGGGGTTCAGACCCAAGTGGTCAGCACACTCCTCCACCCCCTCCGTGTGCATGGCTTCTCCCCAGGTGGCTCTGCCTCACTGGCTGTGCAGACCCCAGCCCGGGGGGGTTACTGCAGGTGGTTTGGGGCCCACCTGAACCCCAGCCCCCAGTGGCATCGTCACCCAGCAGGTTGGCCCTGTGAAGCAAGACCCAGCGCTGGGCACCCGGACAAAGCTGCCCCCAGGGCCTCTGGCTCCGCTGATTACCAAATGGCAAACCGCCGCGCCGCGGACAGCTGCTTCCTTCCTGCTGCCTCGGGGCTCCTGGTAACCCGGGTGTCCCGGCCCCCGTGGGCAGCCCTCCCTGGGCCTCTGGAGCTGGCCCACTGCTTCCTACCAGATGACCAGTGGCGGGAGGCCCAGCCCCGGAGCTCTGGGAATGGGTTGCGTTTCCCCCACTGGTTCGGTCTGAAGGCCAAATAGAATGATACCCTCCCCGAGAGAAGGCTGAGCCCTCCTGGTCCAGCCTCAGGAGGATGCAAGGGACACCCGCTAGAAACGGGGGGGGTGGGGTGGGGGTGTCGGCAGCACCAGGAGCGAAAGTGCCTGATGGCAAAGCAGGGGTGGGGTTCCTTCCGTACGAAGCGGCCCTCACGACTCAGCCCGGAAAGGTCTGACCACGCCGTGGGAACGAGCCCTGGGCACATGATGATGGCGAGCAGAAAGCCGGACTCGGACGTCCCCACGGGTTCTCGGAATCGCTTGGCGGGAGACGTTCAGGATCGGCAGACCGACCGTAGTGGTGTTCCGGTCGAGCTCCTTCCCGAGGGGCCGGCACTTTGAAACCACCAGCTGTCCTCAGGGAGCAAGGCAGGCCTTTCTACCGCTGTAGAGATTCGCAGTCCGGGAAGCCCAAGGGGGCAGTCCCACCCTATCCTGTCGGGTCGCTGAGAGTCGGCGAGGGAGTGATTCAGAAAGTGGATGACGAGTTGCTTAGCGTTGGGCTATGAGGGATCAGCGGAGTTGGTAGCTGTGTTAGTCCGGGTAAACTAGAGAAACCAATTCAGGGAGACGCTCATGTGTGTATAGGAAAGAGATTTATAGACAAGAGCAATTGAATATTGAGAAAACATCCCAGCCCAGTCCAGATCAAGTCCGTAAGTCCAATATTAGCCCATGTGTCTGATACCAATCTATAAAGTCCTCTTCAGACTCACGAAACACATGCAGTGATGCTGAATGCAGGGAGGTCACAGGCCAGTGGGTGCCAAGTCAGTGGTGGTAGAAGCGTCTCAGCACTTGTAGGGGTCTCCATGTGATTCCTCCAGTGCCCAGGGCTGCACCAGGGTAGGTCCATGTGGCTTCTCCTCAGGGAAGTCTCCCTTGTCAGGAGAGAGTCTCCAAGGAAGTGAGCAGAGAGAGAGAGAGGTGTCTTCCACCTCCAAGGAAGAAAATACAGGGAGTTCCCAGAATCCTCAGGAGAAGGCATGTCCACACAGAAGCCTCATTGGCTGTGACCTGATTGATAGGCTAGACTCCACCCCTACACTTTTAATCCTCAAATTGATACGTGATTACATAACTACCACAGTAGCTAAAGGTTTTCTCTCTCTCTCATTGGGGTTTGGATGAAAGTCGCCTGAAGAAAATCGCTTTTCCATTCAGCATATTTGTGCACGAGTTGTTTCCTGACCTGGAACCCATTGGGGGCGGCGGTGCCGCCTTACTCTTCCCACTTCTTCCTGGGATTCCTGTTTTCACTCGTCCCTTCCTGTCTCTTCCTGCCCGCTGAGCCGCCCCCTACCCCCGGCCCTGCCTGGGCCACATGCTGCCCCTTTGAGCTCGCCGGGCAGGCTGATCTAAGAAGTGCGCATTTCCCCGGTGTCTGCCAGCCACCTGTGGAAAAAGAGTGTCCTTACACACTGACTGTGTCTGCCCGTACATCTGCCAGTGGGTGGACAGAGGGACCTTTTTATTCAAGCCACTACACCCTGACTGAGTTGACAGGGTGGGCGGGGAGCTGCTGCTGGAGACCAAAAAAGTAGATGAGTACCGTGAGCGTTTTAGATGCGATGCTGAAAGTGTTGCCAAGGTCAGCCACGCTCCTGCCCTCCACACAAGCCATCGTGCGTAGTCTGAAACAGGGAATTCTCCCAGGGGCTGGTTCATTTTGAAGTAAAGAGGGGGCTTGGAGGACGCCCCAGGGGGAAATGTGCAGCTTCCCCTCTCCTCCTTGCTCCCCGAGGGTTAGAGATGCAGTCAGTACCCCACCAATGATGAGTCACATCATAGCCAAGATTCTCTTTCACGTTGCATTTTGAGATTCGGTTAGACGTCCGTTAACGAAGAAAAGAAAAACCAAACTCGTCGAAGTTGACTTGATTCCACCACCTGGCGATGCCCCGTGCTCAGTCCACCTTCCTCAGTGTCCCCTGCCATCTTCTTGGCTGTGACAATGGGCTCAGGGGCAGCAGCGCCCCGAGGATGGCAGTGTTTCCTTCTGTTGTTGACACTGTCAACACCAGCTATCATTAATGCCAGCAAATCACCGTCATCTTTGGGGTTGTGTGTGTGTGTGTGTGTGT
>NW_022106189.1:42959575-42960638 GCF_000313985.2 Echinops telfairi
GGAGGTGGGGGAACCCCGCTTCTGTCCACTTCCAGTAGGAGGGGCACAGTCTCGAGGCTTGGGGGCTAGAGGCAGAGCCGGCCTTGCTGGTCCTTCCTGGGGGTTGAAGCAGCCGTTCTCCTGGGGGTGGGGTGGGGGGAGGCTGCTTCTGACTGGCCACCTCCGCCCTTCTTCCAGTGGACATCATGGAGATCAAGGAGATCCGGCCCGGGAGGAGCTCCAAGGACTTCGAGCGAGCCAAGGCTGTGCGGCAGAGGGAGGACTGCTGCTTCACCATCTTCTACGGCTCCCAGTTCGTGCTCAGCACCCTGAGCCTGGCAGGTGGGTGTGCGCCTCGCACTGTGTTCTTGCCTGCATCCTCCTGGCTCAGGGTGTCCTCTTCCCACCAGCCCGTGTTTGGGGCTTCAAGGCTCTGGATCCTAGCTCCACTACTTCCTAGCTGTGCACCTTTGGGTGAGGCCCTTAACGCCTCTGAACTGCGGGTCCCTCTACTACGGGGTGGGGTGGAGGATGCTGGGAAACCTACAGTGGATGGCCTGGCTCCTGGGAAAACTTGCAGACTCGATTTTGGGAGCTTTCGGCCTATCGGCCAGGTCCAGGGGTGTGTGGAGGTGTGAGTGTAGCCCACCTTCCTCCCTCCCGCAGCACAGAGACTCAGAGGAGTGTCCCTCAGTCTCACATCGCACACACATGCACAAGTATGCATGCAGATGCACGCGCACATGCACACTGAGCTGATACCTGTGTCTACACACGTGTGCACACGCATGCACATACAAGCACACAGTGCACAGACACCCATGTGTGCACATGGACACACACTGGGTTGACAACCTGCATGCACACACAGACACACGTGCACAAATACACATGCACACACTGACCTGACAGCTGCATCCGCACACCTGTGTACCCGCAAACACCAGTGTACAAGTGCCACACATGTGCCCCTAGGTTGGAAGCACTCACAACAAACAGCGGCTGGCGCAGAGACTGGAGCAAGCCGATGGTCGTGGAGCTGCGCAGGTCTGGGCAGGGAGTCCTTCTGTGGTGTGTGGGTCGC
>NW_022106189.1:42961423-42962635 GCF_000313985.2 Echinops telfairi
CTGGTGTGAGGGCTGGGTTGTGCAGAGAAACAAATCCAGGGACACTCATCTATGGATAAGAAAGAGCTTTATATCAAGAAGTAATTACAGATGAAGAAGGCATCCCAGCCCAGTCCAACTGAAGTCCATAAGCCCGATCGTATTCCGTCAGTCCCTCTTTAGAGTCACGCAGCCACGTGCAGTGGTGCAGAATGCAGGAAGATCACACGCCGGTGGGTGCAGAGTCCTGTGGATCCAAGGTCAATGGATTCCAGCAGCTCTCAGGCTCCGCGGCAGAGCCCCACCAAGCAGGAAGGCACAGGGGTAGAGAGAGAGGGAGGTTCCTCGGGTCCTACTTATAAGACGGCCACACCCTTACAGAGGCGCCGTGACCCGATAGGCAGGTTGGATTTTACTCCTGTACTTTCATACACCTTCGAGTTGACCTCAAACACCTAACTACCACACCTGACAGTCTGCCTCTGAACCTTCTGCCACCGTCAACTGGAGGCACCCAGGTGGGCTTGGCCACGTGCGGGGGTCCCATGAGTCTGGGTCAACAGGACACTCACGGGTGGCTGTTTGAGAGCTGTGAAGGCAGGGCCCTCGCAGGGGTCCTCCTCACCAAGGAGAGACCAGCAAGGGCTTCCCTCATGCTCCCGGCTGCCGGAGGCTGGGGTCGGCCAGGACACGGCCCTGGAAGCCGAATCTGGCTCCAGGGTTAACCCAGCCTCCCTGTTTTCCTTCCCTCTCCAGCGGATTCCAAGGAGGATGCTGCCAAGTGGCTCTCTGGCTTGAGGATCCTGCACCGAGAGGTCCTGAATGCCTCCACGCCCACAATTATCGAGAGGTACTCAGCCCTGGCCCCTGTCTGTGGGTGTACTCGCCACCGGCAGCCACTCTGCCCCTTCAGCAGCTCAAGTGATGGGCCGGGGGCATGCTGTCCCCTGTCCCGTATACAGTCAGTGCTCAGGCCTGCCTGGGGACTCTGCGTTCTCAGCTAGGAGCCTCTGTGCTCAGACCAAGCCTCGCCCCTTGGGATGAGCCCCATGGGCAAACCAGTGGGCGGGTGGGGGAGGTAGACTCCGTGTGGAGGTGAGGGTGGGGGTGGGTGAGTGGGAGAAGTGAGGGCTTCCTCCTTCACAGCGGAGTCAGGGTAGTCAGATGTGGAGGTCTGGGTTTTCCTACTGGTCACTCTTTCCTTTTATAAATCTTTTTATTGGGTATTAGGGG
>NW_022106189.1:42963439-42967951 GCF_000313985.2 Echinops telfairi
CCTCAGAGACTCGCCAGCTGAAGGGACACTAGCCTCTTGCAGGCGACAGGGGCCCTCTGAGCTCAGCGAGGGTCCTTCCAGCCCCGAGGCAGAGACACCTTCCAAAGCTAGAAAGTTGGGAACCCCTTGTCTTCTCTTCTGGCCTTCCCTGTCCCTGTGTCCCGGGAGCCTGCATGGTATCGTGGTTACCAGTTGGGCTGCTAACCAAAAAGTCAGCAGTTCGAAACCAGCAGCAGCTCTTTGGGAGGAAGACGGGGCTTTCTGCTTCCGTAAAAAGTTCCAATCTGGGAAACACACAGGGCCAGCTCTGCCCTGTCCTGCCGGGCCACTGAGAGTAGTTGGTTGCTAGAGGGTTACGTTAGACTTGTGCTGTGTTCTAACCTCTCCTTCCCTCCCCCTCTCTCTCCAACCTCACGTGCGAACTTCCCAGTTGGCTGAGGAAGCAGATTTATTCCGTGGACCAAACCAGAAGGAACAGGTGAGACAGCTTCATGTTTTTTTTTCACCACTTGGGTCTCAGATGCTTCTTTGTAGCCAAGCCCGCATGGCAGAAACGGGCACAGCAGGGGAGGGGGGACCCTTCTTCCTGGCAGAAAAGTTGTCGAAGCGAGCAGGCACCCGTAGGAGGGAACACACTCACACCCGCAGGAACGAGGCAGTCCGTCAACCTGCAGCTCTGACAGGTCTCGCTGTGCCCGCTCAGCCTTCCCAGGGGGCCGGAGTATGGACACGGTCCTCCCAAGATCAGGTCTGACGAGGTGGGTGGGGGGACGGAGTGCAGGCACTGTGCTGGGTGCTGGGCTGGCAGTTTGCAAATTCCGCTCTTTTTTTTTTTTCATTAAAAACCTTCTGTGGTGATTTGGGTGCAAACTGACAGAGCAAACGGGGTTTCCAGCCAGCGATTCAAACGTGCCTGTAGTCCCCACGGCCACATAACGGCACAGGCCCCGCTCCTACTCTGTGTCTCCCCTTTGGGGTTATCCTTCTTCCCTCGTCCGTCCTGCCTTCCAGCTCTCTCCCCGGGCAGCTGCTACCCTCGATTCGGTTGTTCTAAAGTGTGTGGACTCCTGGCGTTACTGGCCACCTGTGTACGGTCCTTGTACTGAGGCCATCGAGGCCATTCTGACTTAAAGAAGCCCCTGGCTGCCTTAGTTGGCTGCCAACAGCAAGGTCAGCAGTTGGAAACCACCAGCCGCTCTGCAGGAGAAAGACGAGGCTTTCTGGGTTACAATCTGGGAAACCCACGGGGGCAATTCTACTGCGCCGTGCAGGGTCGCTTGTCCATGATTCAGCCCAAAGTTGAGGTGCAGGGGGAAGGGAGGGGAGGTGAGTTCATGCCTGGAGAGGGTGACGGAGGGCCATAGCCTCTAGGTGCCAACCCATTAACCTGGTCAATTTTGAAACTCTATGCTCTTAGGGAGCCCCTGTTGTACGGTCACTCAGGTCCAGCTGCAGAAGCCCTGTCTGAGCCTCGCCACACTAGGAACCCTGCCCCCCGCTTCATCTTGCCACAGATATTTCACGACCTTCATGTCCCAAGTTCACCAGAGGATGCCTGCCCCCTGGGGTTTACTGGGCAGTAGGAGCAAGGTTGGCCCTGATTGGAAGATGGCTGTAGACCCCAGGGCACCGTGAGACTAGATAACCGAGCCTCCTGGCCCTTTTCCCTGTCGCAGCAGGTCTTGGGTGGGGTGGGGCGACATCCCCCTGCGTCCTCAGAGCTCCACACCAGGCCTCTTTGACAGGCGTGTGTGTTCCCTGGCTGACTGTGGTGCCCAGTCTGACACCACATCCTTAACCTTCGGCTGCAGGGCTGTGCCCACGCCCCTCCTGCGTCGTCATCGGGACGAGCTGCTGCGAGGAGCACCCGTGAGCTCGCCGCTTCCTAAGCTCCCGCGAAGACCCAAGTAACCTTCGTGGAAGTGGAGTTCCAGCCCCAGGGGGTGTGCGGGCCGGGTCTCAGCAAATGTGGGGCACCTGATGCTTGTGGAGCATAGCTAGCACCCCCAGATGTCTTCCACCTTTGTTAATTGGGGTGTGTGTCTGTTAAACTTTTCTTCCTCTGTCAGCGAGGCTGAGCCCCCCAGCACTCATTCTTGCTGGAGCTGATGAGGAGGTTCCAAAGAGCTTGTGTGGAAAACGGGGGGCAGGTCTTGGCATTTCTCACCCCCTTTCTGAAGCCCCACTCTTGCACCATGTTGTATGTCCCAGAGGTCAGCAAGGGAAGCACGGGCTGGTGTGTGCTTGTTCAGCTACTTGTGGTGAACAGTTGTCATGTTTCTTAATCACGTCCGAGATTCTTCTTAGGCCATGATGGCATCTGCTCCCCTCTAATCTCCACAGCACCTCCCGACAGAGTCAAAGCCTCTTTTCAAAGGGACAGTCCCTGGCAGGGGTGGGGGACTCGGGAAACGAGTAAGCACGAGCTGACCTGTGCTTGCTGACTTAGCTGTAGTGAACAGTTTCTCCTGGGTCTGCCTGAAGCCCTTCTGAAACCACACGAGTCAGTAAGCACACATCAGTCAGCCTGTGTTCAGAGGGTGACAGACGTGCAGCTGTGGTACAGGAGGCCTGGGCCTAGCAGGGGTGAGAGGCACATGGAGGGACCTCTGTCACCCTGCACGCACAGGCTGACTGACGTGGGCTTACCTGACTGGGCCGAAGCTGACAGTTTCATATGTCTGTGTGTGTGTGCCTTTTATGCGGCATCTGAGATACGGTGAAACCCATATACTGTAAAATTGTTCACCATGGGTTGGTAGGTGAACACGGTGGTGTAGTGGGTTAGGCATTGGGCTGAGAACCCACAGGTCAGTGGTTCAAGCCCACATGTTGCTCTGGGGAAGAAAGCTGAGGCAGTCCAGCTCCCGTAAGGATTATTACGGCCTGGGAAACCCTGCGGGGCAGTTCTGCTGTGTCCTACAGGATGGGATGGACTGGGGAGCAGTGGGCGGCTACCTGGGTAAAACCTGCCCGTTACCTGAATCTGACAGACTCCTCCTTATTTTACGGGCAGTCTCTCCATCTTCAGGGTGGCTTTGCATTTGGCCAGTACCCTCCCTCACTAGTCGCTGGCGGAGTTTGGTGGGACCCTGACCGATGACTTCTCCGTACCCCATCACTGACATAGTGTGCCAGCCTTGAGTTCTCTCTATGGGGGGCTCCAAGTGTGCTAACTGGTTAAGTCAGCTCAGGGCACTTGATCCTGCCAGTCTACTGCATCCTCCCTCCTCCTCCACCTCTTCCTCCTCCCACCAAACCTTCCCTCCTCTTGCTGCACCCGGGCCTCACTCATGGGTCAGACGAGGTCCCTGCGCCTGGACGGTGCCTCACACCCTAAGCTGCTTCAGCGCCAACAGAGCCACTCCCTCTGCCTTCCTTCCCTCTGTGGTTGTGGTGACTCATGGTTGAGTTTGGCACTGTGATGGCAGCCGGAGCCACGCTGGGCGAGCTGGTACTAGGGTCGTCTGGTGTTTCCCTCATCTCCCATCAGGCAACGGGAATTGCCCTCTGGCTCGGGGCAAGTTCTTGCGACTTCCCACGGGCTGCCCAGAGCTTTCTGCAGACAGCGAGCCCTGGCCCCCTCCCTGCCGGCGGAGCCCTGCTGCTCTGTCAACGGGTGGAAAAAATCCCACCTTCCCCGTGCTTCTGTGGGGGCCCGGGAGGGATTCTTCCAAAGGAACTCGGCCCAGGTGCCAGGGACAGAGCACCCAGCTTCTGCCAGCCTCCCTCCCTTCCTGTCGCCCACGGCTAAGCGTGTTTCCTGAAGGGAGACAAAGGCTCGACAGAGCGAAGGGAAGACGCAGGCGGCAGCAGGCCTGCTGGCTGTGACCCGGTCCCAGGTGTTGACCTTGGCCCCAGTGCCCCCCTCCCACCCCCTTCACCTTCCAGCCTCTAGAGGCAAATATGGCGGCCACCCCTGCTGGCTGGGGATGCATGCACTCTACAGCAGACACGGCTCCCGTTTCGTGCTTGGCGTTACGGGGTGCAAGCGACAGGCTTAGTCGCAGACCCGTGTGATTGATGCAGGAGCAGACTGAGGCCCAGAGAAGCTTCCGCAGCAGCCCAGCCTTCTGGGCAGGGAGGACTTCGGGGCCGAAAGGCACACCTCTCACATTGTTATTTTTCCTTATTTTTTTTTTAAAGAATAGTTTTATTGGCATACACTTTCCATGTTATATAATCTAGTTGTTCAAGCGTATGAGGACTTGTGCCATTGTCATCACAGTCTGTTTCATGACCTTTTCTTCTGACTCATTGTTAGCCTCCCCCCCACCCCCCACTCCTCCCCTACCATACCCCTATCCAGTTGTTGTCCCCATAGGCCTACCTGTTCTGGATTCCAGATACAGAAAATGCACATTTCGTACAATGCAAAACACCATCCTACAAAACCGCACAAAGCTCACAGCAATGATTTTGCTCATGATTTTTAAATGGCGCTATGAAGGGTGGCGCTGTGGGTGACGGGTTGGGTTGCTGACCAGTCTAGTCCAGCTGTTCAAACCCCCC
>NW_022106189.1:42969625-42971195 GCF_000313985.2 Echinops telfairi
ACCCATCTGTCCATCCATTCATCCATCCATCTGCTTACCACCGACCTACCCATCTGTCCATCCATTCATCCATCCATCTGCTTACCACCAACCTACCCATCTGTCCATCCACCCATCTGTCCATCCATTCATCCATCCATCTGTTTACCATCGACCTGCCCATCTGTCCATCCGTCCATCCATCCATCCACTTATCCATCCACTTAAGCATCCATTCACGTATTTATCCACCCATCTGTCCATCCATTCATCTCCTCATTCATCCATCCATTTAACTACCAACCTGCTCTTCTGTGCATCCATCTATCCATCCATGTATCCTCCCATCTACCCACCCACCTATCCATCTGCTTATCTACCCAGCCTTATGTTCTTGTATGACCAGGTGGGAATGGTGGCAGGTAAAGTTGTGGTGTTAGATGGGATAATGATTAGGTGGGGCTTCTCCAAATGATGCGCACCTAGAGACCATACATGGTCCCCCTTTTTTATCCTAAGAGAGGTACTGACTCTTGCTGACTAACTGGCCAGGACTTGATGCTCAGAGCCCATGCCAGAGGGCTCTGTTTGGCCGTGTCCACAGCAGCTCACATCACAGGATCCCTCATTTGACTTTGCACTCTTGAGTTCTACCCGAATCAACCTTTTTTATTTTTCTTGGTTTCCAAACCATCCTTGGACTTGCCCCCAGCATTCTGTCCTCCTCTCTGGAAAGGGAAAGCCAAAGAGAAGGGTAGAAATTTACAAGGAGGTGAGCGAGGCGAGAAGCATTTGACCATCGATCATAACGCAGTCAGAATCTCATTCTTCCCTAGGACACTCACTGAGCCGGCGTTTTGCGGCTGTTGTCTCGTTTGGTTGCCGCACAGTCCATGAAGGGCGTGATCACGGGTCCTCCCATCGTACAGATGACAAAACGGAGGGCCCAACGCGCCTCCAGCCCACTGCCAGTCCACAGTCCACTCCAGTCCACAGTCCACTGAGTCAGGTGGCAATTCAGTTGTACAGGAAGTAGGCACCATTCTACAGGAGATAGCTACCCACAGAGATGAACACTGCCTGACTCCAAACCCTTGCTTAATTTATTTTATTATTATTTTTTTAATGACCAGTATCTGGAACTGGAAGTCCTAACGAGAATGGCTTTGGCCCAAACAAGGTGTTGGGCCTTGTGGCTCTTGGAAGTGTGGCTGGGACTCTCCCTTTGCAGGGGGCTCTCGGAGAAGGGTCTTCTCTAAAGGGTCCCTGATGAGTCTCGTCTCCCCGGAAGGTGGGGTAAGAGCACACACCTAGTCGTGGCTCAGAGGAGAGAGAGCATGATGTTAACCAGCGACAGAGAAAAGCCGTTCTGTTTCTGTGAACAGGGAGGAGACATTCTTGTGGTGGACATCAAGAATCATGTGGTCACTTGTTTTGTTTTTTTTTAAAACAGGAAATAGGCGCGCACAGAGACGAACTCAGCTTCGAACAGTTCCACCTCTTCTATAAAAAACTCATGTTTGAGCAGCAGAAAACGGTAAGGCGAAGTTGGACAGATAGATGGTCAAGGGATAGCCCTGCCTCCTTGCCA
>NW_022106189.1:42971561-42976293 GCF_000313985.2 Echinops telfairi
GGGACCTGTTTGATAGGTAGCAACTTCTCACTATAAGGCAGTGGAGGGGGGATTGCAGGGACATGGAGGTGTATGGGGTGCCAGCCCCCACAACCAAATGGGTCCAAGGGGACAGTTGCATAATTGAGGGGAAAATTAAAGAGACATCAGATAAGACTGCCATGACTTCAGGAGCCAGGTCTGCACAGAGAGATCAGATTTCCAACAACAGCTTATGTACTCTCGGGGCGCGTGCAAGCCCCCGTAATTACAGGTAACCACTTATGTAACAAAGTGGGCTGTACCCTAACCCTAAAGGTCCCCGAGTTCATTGGAGGAATAACCTAGCACCAGTGCCCGGGGCAGGTAAGGAGGGGGTGACTTGTCTCCAGAGCCCACAGAACAATAGTATCACGTCTGCTGCTGGCTACGTAGCCATCAGCCAGGTGCTTGTAGGAGGTAACTTTAAGGCAGCACTATTACGGGAGGATACAGTGGGGAACAGTATTAATAGAATGTGACTGGGACTCATCTCTAACTCACAAGGGTGAAGGCCTCCCTCCACGCCAGAGACCCAGCCTGCCAGGCTTCTAGAAATAGGAGAATAAAGGATTTGTCCGCGTACACGCTCTTTGCAGTCCTCTGTCTCCCGCAGTGGTGGCCTGCTTCCCGGGGAAATGTGAATAGACACTCGTTCATCAGGGAGGTTATTCAAATGGACACCACAAGGTTGTGGTGTCTCGGGTAGAGGTGCTACCTTCCACCTGAAAGACCTGGTTCGATTCCCAGCCCCAGTGCACCTCGTGCACAGCCAACATGTGTCGTTGGTGGAGGCTGGCATGTTGCTGTGTGGTAGCAGAGCTTGCAGACTCAGACAGACTAGGAAGAAAGGCCTGGCATACAATGTGGAAGGAGAGAAGTACAGCCCACTCTCCGGAAGACTGTGCAGTAAAGTACTTCTGTGCAGTAAAGCTGGCTCTGTCGGGAGCCCTGGTGGAGCCAACGGTTAACCGCTTGGCTGCTAGCCATAAGGTCAGTGCTTCAAACCCACCAGAGAGACGCCCTGGTGATCGCTCACCCTTGGACGCCCACCAGGGCAGGTCCACTCTGTCCTGCAGGGTGAGTCGCCACTGTCTCGGTGGCAGTGGGTTCCTAATCCTTTCATCCCTGGCAGCACAATGGCTAAGTGCTTAACTGATAAAGCACAAGGTTGGGTTGGTAGTTCAGACCCACAGTCTGTCTGTTCCACAGAGCAGACCATCTGCTTCCATGAAGACCACAGCCTTAGAAACCCACTTGGGGAGGGGGGGCGTCAGAACGGCCCCAGTGGCTCCCACCCACCACGGCCGGCTCTGTGTGGAGGGCAGATGTTCACGCTCCTTCTTGTTATCCTCTTGTTCATGTGTGTAGCCCTGAGAACATGCTCTGGAGTCTGTCCTGTGTTTAGGGTTAGTAACCGTCACTTCACTGTTGCCTCCCCAAACTCTCAGAGCCACCGAGTGGAAGCCGACTGACTCACAGCTGTCCTCTAGCACAGGGTAGAGCTGCCCCTGTGAGTGTCTGAGACGGTCGCTCTTGACGGGAGTAGAGAGCCTCTTCTTTCTCCCGTGGAACGGCTGGTGGTTTCAAACTGCTGGCCTTGCAGTGAGCGGCCCGGTGCACAACCACGAGGCCACCAGGGCTCCTCTTTAGCCGTGGCTTCATTTCAGAAAGTAATTTGTTTTGTTGAAAGATAGGCGCAGCAGAACAAACCGATTCAGCAACAGCTACATGAGCTATTCCTCGACATTGATGTCGTTCTCCCAACATCCTATCTGAAATCGTCCGCCCCCCCCCATGACCTGCTGCTCTCTAGGGTTTGTTCCACATCTGAGCCGCTGTGATCGTTCTGCAAGAGAACTCATGGCAGTGTTCTTTCGTCGCTAAGCTGAGCTATTACTTGGTTTTAAGAAAACATTGGGGGATATTTTTGGTTTAAGGTTTAAAGATGATCTCAAGGCAATAATTTCAGGGGTTCCTCTAGCCCTTATGGTCCCAGAAAGCCTGGAGCCAGCCCCTGGGATTTTGAAATTCCATTCTGTTATGGAATCTTGGATCAAAATGTTCCATCCTGGTAGCTGGGCACCATCCAGTGTTTCCTGTCTCACAGCAAAAGAGGAGTTGGCCCTTGGAGCCATAAGGCACACCTTCCATATTCTGTTCTGATTCCTTTTTTTTTTTTTTTTTAAATCATTTTGTTAGGGGCTCTTACAGCTCTGATAACTCTATACATCAATTGTATCAAGCTTATTTGTACCTATGTTGCCATCATCGTTTCCAAAACATTTTCTACTTGAGCCCTTGGTATGAGCCACTCTTTTCTCCCCACTACTTTTCCAATTCTTGTCTCCCCTTTTTTCTCTGATGCTCCAGGTAATAGAGACCAATCGTAGTCGGGAAGTTTCCCACCTGAATTATTTTATTGTCGTTCTTTTAAAGCTGTGCGTGTGCATGTGCTATCATTTTCCCAGTCCTGGGGGTACTTAGGTTGCCAAGTGTGGAGCCCAGTTTGTGAACCAGCTGAACAAAGTCCTCTGTTCCCAAGGCTACACCGAGTGGCTAGAATGCCACAGCAACCTGCTTATGGTTTATGTGGATCTTTTAGGTTCACGGCGCCTGTCTAAACCTTGTTGTTGGGTGCCGTCCAGTCGGTTCTGACTCACCGTAGCCCATGTTCACAGGACAGGTGCCGTCTGGTCCCGCACCACCCTCACGGTCACCCCTGTTTGTCTCATTGCTGAAAACACTGGGCCAATCCGTACTATTCTTGTATTATAACAGTACATTTAACTTGTAGCAATCTATAATAAAGTGATAATGGATGTAATTCCATGCATCATTTATTAGGTGGCAGAGGGAAGGGGGAAACAAAAATCCTACCTCTTTAAAAAAAATTCCTCAATATTTTGACTTACTAATCATTGAAAAAAAAGTTAGTCCTTTTATTGGGAGCTTACAGCCATCATAATAATCCTTAAGTTCTGTCACCAGTCCGCACGACTGAGGGTCTTCAGTCTTTCCCTGTGGGTGACGAATTAGACTGCTATCCCACAAGGCCGGCAGTTGGAAGCCAGCAGCTGCTCCTCAGGGGGAAGACGAGGCTTGCTCCTCCCAGATAGACGCTGCAGCCTCGGGAACTCACAGGGCAGTTGTGCTCAGCCTGGAGGGTCACCGTGGGGCGGGAATGACCTGATGGCTTGGAGCCGTTTTGGAAACTGCCAACCGCAATGTCCTCCTTCTCTAGCCACTGCTTGTGTCCTTCAGGCGACATGTCCAAAGTTCGTGAAAGGGAGTCTCACCTCATGAGCCCCAGGGTGGGGCAACTGGTTAGGTACCGTGCTGCTGACCCAAAGGTCGGAGGATTGAGGCCGCCTAGAGGCACCTGGCGAAGAACGTTGATAATGCCAGGGACTGCCGAAACCGTATTCGTCTTTGAAGAAAGGCAGTCAGAATACTCCTTGGCGACAAGGATGGCGAAATTCTGTCTCACATACTTTGGCCATGTTGTCAGGGAAGACCTGTCCCTGGAGAAGGGCATGGAGCCAGTGGAGGGGGTAGGGATTGTGATTTTTTTTTCTGTTTAACCAAAGAGAGACCTGGCTCTAATGGATGCAGCCCCACAGTGACATCTGCCCAGGAAGAAATGGAGCCTCCCCAGACCCCACCCCCATCCAGCTCACCCTTCTCCTTTCTGCCACCCTCCTGGCCCCAGAGACCCACCCTGAGGTTGCAGCCAGTGCTCTAGGTCCTGAGTGTTCTAGGCTCTAACTGTTGCTTGGCCCTGCTTGTTTGAATTCCCCTCTGAGAATCTGCATTGCAGGGGGCCAGTCTCTAGCCAGAGCTCCCCGACAGTTTGAGGAACCTCGGTGTTGCCATTGAGGCGAATACCCCTCCCTGGCCTGTCCCCTCAGAGTCCCTCTCCACCCCTACATCACCGGGTGGGGGGTGGGGGTGGGGCTCTTTGCCATCTGGGTCTCTGGGGGCCACTAGGGGATATGTGGAGCTCTTCGTTGGGACCCGACCACTCCCCACGTTCCAGGGGAGCAGACTGGGGCTCTTCAATCACCAAATGGATTCCAGCATGTGGCTGCCAGTTCCCCCTGGTATCTAACCACCTGCTCTCGGAACTGCCCCTCAACCTCAAAGCTTCCGCCAGGAAGTTTGGCCGCCATAGGATGCTGAGAACGGTCATTTTATGCCCGTGTGCGCCTGTGAAGTGTGGGCTGGGTCTCCCTCTAACTCGGGGGCAGGGACCCTTTCTTCTGCCAAGGGCCAGCAGTTGGATATTGAGAACATCTTTCGGGGACCTCAGCGGACAAACAGTTCGCCAACTCAGCCCTGAAGTGATGGGTGGAACTGCTTCCCTGTGGTGAGGCGTGCGATGGTAGCTGGTGTTCATGGGTTCTTGGGCCTTCTGCATCTACCGGGCTAGATGTTCCCAACATCTGCCTTAAATAGACCCTTGCGAGATGAGCTGCCATATACCCCGACAGGTGGAGAGAGTTGGGTAGGGAGCTCTCCTGGCGCCCAGGACACCATGGGGCTCAGAAAGCCTTTGTTCCAATCTGTTTCACCACCTCCTGGCCGTGTGTCCTTGGGCTTAGGCACGAGTCCCCCTGGCCCACAGAGTCCATGGTCCCAAGAGGAGGGAGCCCTCTCCCTTGAAGGGAGAGCGCAAGAGTGCTCAGGCAGAGGCTGCTCTGCTTCCTGGGAA
>NW_022106189.1:42976629-42979433 GCF_000313985.2 Echinops telfairi
CCTTAAGCTCCAGATTTACTTGAATGATCTAATGTCAGGTCCCAGTGAGTCTACATAACATTACTTCTGACCAATCCTTGGACATTTATATATTAAATACCTAGTCTGTGAATTGCACGTCAGTGGGGGGAGAGCTGGGAGTTCTGAGTCGCTTTACGTTTCTGGGTGAGCTCCATCTCTGAGCGGTGGGTGGCGGCGACGGAAGGGCTTTCTAGGGAACAGAGCTTTGCACACTCACAAGACAAATGCACGCAAGTCACCTGACACCTTCTAGGGCTTTTTGAGAACATGGATTCCCAGGTGTCCTCCTGGCCTCTAAGATGCTGGACAGGAGGAGCCTGGGGGTCTAGAGGAGGGGTCAGTTGGTATGGTTAGCATTTGAACATACCAGCAGCTACACTCTCTTCTACCTCCTGGGTTTATTCAGATGCCTGTCCAGTCATGGAAGGCCTTCATGGGGTCCTGGAGCCCATTCTGAAGGGGGCGGGGCGGGGAAACCCTGTGGGACAGAGCACTCCCAAGGCAGCGCTCTCTCAGGGAGCCCCCACCCAGCGGTGATCACTAGGTCTGATCAGGTGCAGAGGGTCTGAGCCATCTCCAGTGACACTGGTGAGGGGACAATGGGGCAGCAAAACGACGGTCTAAAGCTTGTGTGCTGTGTTTCTGCAGTTTATTATGCTCTAAAAACAACCCCGTAGTTGCAGCAACAAAAACGTTTCTCACACGTCCACCTTATATGTATTTCTAACCCTACAAGGCTGAAAAAATGGCAAGGTTGATTTTTGAACCTTCCCTTGCAGCTCTGGGCAGAGCTGTCATTCCTACCTAGTTACAATGATGCTTTGAATCTGTTTAAATCAGTTACAATGATGCTTTGAATCTGTTTAAATTGGTTACAATGATGCTTCACATCACACGGGGCATCTCCTTGCGCTACTAAGTAGCACCCGTTGTTGTTGCTGTAGGCTTCCTGTAGTCTTCCAGGTGCTGTGATGTAACTGTCTCTTGAGTTTTGTGAACTCATTCCAATCATTCACTTCTCTAAGAAAGAAGTCCTCCCTAGAGGAGGAGGGGAAGGAGAGAAATCTACAAGGCTCCCACGCCCATAACTCAAGTTGCAACACATAATGCTACTCTGTGTAGAGTTTTTTTTAAAAACAACCATCTTTTTCTAGTATTCATATAAATGACGTATTTCATTGAAAGCCGTTTACAACACGATTTCTCACGTTTTCCCATGACTGTAGTGTGTGGTGCTCATTACTAAGGATTCTGTATCGTCTGGCCCAGGAGGTGGTTCGTGGGGGGGGCGGGGGGAGTGTATGCCACCAGGAGTTGGGGCACTGGGTGCCACCAACCCTAAGTCACACCACTCTCAGGGTGGGTTCAAATCCTGACCCCTTTGGCTCACCTGACTGCTTGCCTACAGACTGGCAGCTCCTTGCAGGGGGAAAGCTTGGTGTAGCCAGTGGTCACCGGGGCTAAAGGGAAGAGGGTTGTGGTCCACAAGAGGACGAAGCAATAGCAAGACAAGGGTGGGGGAGAGGTAGGTTATGGGAGCATTTGATGAGTACTTTAAAGTGCTGAGTATGTAGTTGATGATCTGAAATATAACCCCCATCTAACTTGCTGTGTTAGTCTCTAGTAGACTAGAGAAACAAATCCATGGACACACATATATGTATAAGAAAGAGATTTATATACAAGAGCAATTGAACATTGAGAAAACATCCCAGCCCAGTCCAGATCAAACCCGTAAGTCTGCTATTAGCCCATATGTCCGATACCAATCCATAAAGCCATCTTCAGACTCACACAACACATGCAATGACACCGAATGCAGAAGATCACAGGCCAGTGGGTAGAAAGTCTTTGGATCCAGTGTCATTGGAAACATCTCAGCGCTGGCAGGGGTCTCTGGTTTCTCCGGCTTCTGAGGTCTGGTTGCATCCATGTGGCTTGTCTTCTGCAACGTCTCCCAGGGAATAGCAGAGAGAGAGGGGTGTCTTCTGCCTCCAAGGAGGAAGTACCAGATTTCCCAGAATTCTCAAGGTCATGCCTTGAAGTCTCATTGGCTATCTCCAGTTTGACAGCTGAGACTCCACCCCTACACTCTTACCATAAAAAGGTTGCTGTTGAATAAGCTTCATAGACGAGAAAAACCCAATGGAGCCGATTTCTAGTTCTATGACACGAGGGAGGCGTCGCCACTAGCAACGGAAACAGATGGTTTATCTGTCCTTGGTAGCAAGGTGCACACCCACTTGCAGGTGCTTCTGCTGCCAGGAACCCAACCCCCAGAGACACTGGCACAGGGGGGTAAAGTACCCCAGCAAGGACCGGGGTGCCCCAAGAATCATGCTGGGTATTGTAGTGGGAGAGTGAATGGGTGCGTATCAGGGGCCACTCGGGTGATGTGGCCTTGGATGTAAAGCACGACAGACACTCGCAGCCTACGCGACCAATCCGTAGAAATGAATTCTAGGAAGACCCCCTACCACGTGCATCCCCAGATGCACTCCCTCTTAGCAGCGAGGAGGAGGAGGAGGTCGGGTGAGAAAGCCGTGCAAGTGTTTCTCTTACAGGAGCGTTTGCATCCCACGGCCATGGCTGCCTTGATTCCCAAGCAAAGAGCACTAGTGTGCGCCGGGCGGCCTGGTGTTTGCCTAACGCTCTTCCCGTCTGTGTTTCAGATTCTCGACGAGTTCAAGAAAGACTCCTTCGCCTTTGTCCTGGGGTGAGTCAGCCCTGGAGTGCGATGGCTTCAGGGTGGCTAGGCGGACCTGGGGCTCCGCCCACCCACC
>NW_022106189.1:42980043-42981641 GCF_000313985.2 Echinops telfairi
AGGAACACTGACCGGCCAGATGCCTCGGCCGTCCACCTGCACGACTTCCAGAGGTTTCTCTTACACGAGCAGCAGGTGAGAGGGGCATAGGTCTGGCGGGCTCTCATAACCCAGACCTCACAGGGGTCACAACCCCACAAGAATGGTGTGGAGCATGGACCTGGCCCACCCACCCTCAGCCTGACCCTCCCCCCAATCCCCCTTACTCCTCTAAATTTCCACGAGGGTTATCTCCACTCAGACCTCACCCACCGCCCAGGCGATTTTGACGGCTACTGTAGTGACATTATCAGCTGGAGTAGAAGGACCTCCTTGGATGTCCAAGGCTGCTGTCCTTACAGAGGCACACGGTCTCATCTCACAGCTGAGCAAGGGCTGGTGGGCTCAAACCTGCAACCTTTCAATTAGGAGCCCACCGCTTAGCCCCTGGTGCCAGCAGAGCACCTCTGACTGAACACACAGTGGGTGGGTGCCTAAGGTTGCCTGCTGCCCCGGTATCATGCCGCTCTCATTATCATAACTGCCTCGCGTCGTGCCTCTGAGGAGCCCTGGTGGTGTATTTGTTTTGCCGTGGGCTGCTCACTGTTAGGTCAGCAGTTCGAAACCAGCAGCCGCTCTGTGGGAGAAAGACGAGGTTTTCTACTTGTGTCATAGCTATCGGCTTGGAAGGTTGCAGGTGCAGCCTGTAGGATTGCTGGGGGCTGGAGCCCACTCAGTGGCGGTGCGTGTTTTGAGTGGGGTACCCCACGGCAAGTTGATGTGGGGTGACACCCAGAGGATAGGTCCAGACCTTCAGAGTCTTGGTAGCGGGGCCCTGGTGCTGCTAACCGAAAGGTTGGGTGGTTCAAACCCACCAGCCGCTCCGGGGGAGAAAGATGGCGATGCTCTGCTGTTGCCAAGCACAGCAGTTTCCAAAACCCTCGGGGACAGTTTGGCTCTGTCCCCACAGTTCTAGGGCTCTCTGTCTGACCAGTAAGCCTGGCCTTTCCTATGATTTCGGATCTCATTCTGCATTTCCTTCCACTCTGTCCAGTGTCTCTGGGCCCTGAGCCCCACCAGCGCGGTCAGCTTGGAACTCGTGGCATCTTGGCTCTGCGGGCCGAGCCGGGCCCGACGGGTGAGCCGACTGCCCAGCCCGTGTGTGGTGACTTCATATTTGTGTTTTCCAGGAGTCGTGGGCACAGGATCTCAACAAAGTCCGCGAGCGGATGACGAAGTTCATTGACGACACCATGCGGGAGACGGCCGAGCCCTTCCTGTTTGTCGACGAGGTGTGTGGGCTGGGCTGCCGGGGCCTGCTGCCCTCTGGGCCTACTTCTGGGCTCTGCTCCATGGGCTTTGCTTTCAGTGATTCTCTTGGGAGCTCCTCTCCTTCCCCGTTAATGGCTAGAGGAGCCCTGGTGGGGAGGGGGTGATGCTGCGATTGGGCTGCTAGCCACAAGGTCAGTAGTTTGAAGCCTCCAGTCACTCCGTGGGAAAGAGTTACAGTCTTGGAAACCCACAGAGGCAGTTCTGCCCTGTCCTACAGGGTCCCCATGAGTCAGGACTGACTGGATGGTGGTGTGGGTGTTTTTAAAATTGGTTTGGTGGGGTCGTGG
>NW_022106189.1:42982510-42984162 GCF_000313985.2 Echinops telfairi
TGTGGGTTTTTGTTGTTGTTTCAGGGGCTAGAAATTGGGTTGCACCCCGGGGTTTTTCCATGGCTGGTGTTTCAGTAGTGGTCACCCTTTAGATGTTAGGTTGCTGATAATGTTCTGCTTCTGAACTTGGGCTGTGGGTTCATAGATGTTCATTCGGTTATTCTGCCTTAACCTTTCCACAGAACTAGTTGCTATGAGCTGTGGGACCACAAGGTCTGCAGTTCAAGACCACCAGCGTCTCATTGGGAGAGAGATGAGGCTTTCTCCTCCTGTAAAGAGTTCGTCTTGGAAACCCGCAGGGGTTTCCCTGTCCTTACAGGGTCGCTATAAATCTGAATTAATTTGATGGCAGTTGAGTTTGGGTTTACCATGGGGTTAATTAATCCCAATAGATGGTGCCCCATGTGGGCTGGAGCAGAACTGCACCCCGGGGTTTTTCCATGGCTGGTGTTTCAGTAGTGGTCACCAGGTTTTTCTTGTGAGGCACCTTGGGGTGGCCTGAGCCTCCAGCCTTGCAGGCAGCAGTGGAGATGGGTGACCATATGCACCCTCTGGGAATCCTTAAAAGTCACACAGAGGACATGCATCATGTGTGCTCTTGCATGATCAGATATGGTCGGATGTTGTTAGGTGACATCGGGTGGGCTCCAAACCTTATGCACAACAGAACAAAACACTGCTCGGGCTGCCCCCTCCTCACAATGGGAGGGGTGTGGATATTGTAGGACAGGCGATTGACATACCCCCTGGGACAGGGAGACCCAAGGCCTGTCTGCACGGAAACCCTCAGGAACTGGGTCTAGGAGCTGGCCGGCCAGTGTCATGGTCAGAGCTGCCGGCACCCTGCCCCCTGCTGGCCCGAGCAGAAGTTGTTCCTTCTCGTCCACTCGATGAGCGGGCCTCTTTGTCTTTGTGCCCCTCTCAGTTCCTCACGTACCTGTTCTCGCGAGAAAACAGCATCTGGGACGAGAAGTATGATGTGGTCAACATGCAGGACATGAACAACCCCTTGTCTCACTACTGGATCTCCTCGTCACATAACACGTGAGTTGCCCTGGGCAGGGCAAGAACGCCCCAACATGTGACTTTCAGTAAAGGGGGGCAGGGAAGGGGGTGCGTGGAATTGGTGGTGTTGGCATGGAGGGGCAGGGCTGCCTGAGCTGGGGCAGTGCACGCCCTGTCCTTGTCCGCATTTAGAAAAGGATCCCTTTCTAAGGCCATGCAAAGCACATTTCCAAAAGGTGTCCATGCAAACCATGGCCTCATGTCCCCTGAGATCAGAAGACCTAGTCGGTGCCTGGCCACCACCACTCCTGACTTTCTACTCAGTGCTGCAGTGCAAGCATTCCGAGAGAGTGGGGTGGGGGATGTGGAACCCGAACCTCAGCTTCCTTAAAAACAAAGCAAAAAGCCCAAACCTACCAGGGCTGCCTGAGTCAGGAGGACACACTCCAAGCTTGGAATGCAAACTAACTCCAGGCCGGGTCACCTTTGAGCTTAAACCAGTACCTCCTGTCCGTGCTGGCCTCCTTGTCACCACCACCCCGATGAGGCGCAGCGGCCGCCAGTGACTTTGGGACAAAGACGGGAAGGCCAGGGGGCTGCGAGACTAGGTTTGTGGCCGCAGGGGCGCCAAGAAGGAACTGAAAATG
>NW_022106189.1:42985291-43005451 GCF_000313985.2 Echinops telfairi
ATGGCCCAGTCAGTGGACATACAACCTGCCACAAGGGCTTTCTAACAGGCTTTCCCCTAACAAGTCTTGGAAACCCACAGGCAATTAGCTCTGCTCAGCCCTGTGACGGAATCAGCTTAGATCATCTCAGGAATGCTGCGGGGGTGGGGGGTTGAGGGGCATCTACACCTTCTGAGATGCTCATGGTCAGATTGACCTCTTGGACAGGATGAGCTCACCTGGCCGCCAGGTATCCTCTGCCACGCCAGGATAGAGGAGGAAGGCTGGGGGCTGTCCACAGGGTGGCTTTGGAGTGAAGGCCTTCGGCATCCAACGGCAAGCGCTGGCAGAAGGCACCAGCTTTCCGGGCGGGACTGGATGGTTTCCTGGTCCAGGTTTAGTGTCTCTTGCCCGTAAGCCTTCCCGTCGGCGGAGGGCTGGGTGGCTTGGAATAGTAACAAGGCAATGAAGGGGCTAGAAACCCTTTTGAAAGGGGGGTGGGGGCAGTATAGAAACCGCAGGTGCAGATCCTGCGGGCTCTCTTCGACCGCCTGCGAGGAAGCACGGAGAGTCATGCACATTATCCTGGTTTCTGGGGACACTGAAGCGTGACGTTCCGCCGTCATCTGCTAAGCGGGTGACACGAAAATGCCTGAAAGGGCACAGCCATGGTGAGCCCAGGCCGCTGGGAAATGGCGCCCACAGACCGTCTCCCTTTACGTTATTATAAAACGCAGGATCTGTGCTGTGCCCGGAAGGGGCACACATGACAGCGAGGGTGGCCTGGGTGGCCCCTGGTGGTCTGTAGTAGGTATGGCCTGTGATCACGGAAATCGCCTTCCGTGTGAAAGGTGCTCCCAGGACAGTTCAGGTGGACGGCCCGCCGTGCAGCTCCAGGCCACCCACAGCTGCCCAGCCACTTTCCTGAGCCCAGCTGGGGCCCCCACCTTCCAAACCAAGCTACACGGAGGCCGAGGGGCTTGTGGGCGGATGTAAGGACTTTCAGGGGCCCCTGTGACTCCGTGGACAATTGTCCTATCGAGGCAGCTCCCACCCACAGCACCCGTTGGTATAGCCAAACCAAATTCTGCCCGGTCCTGTACCTGCCTCCCCGTGGTTGTACTTGAGCCCCCGTGACCCAGCCATCTCGTCAAGGGTCCTCCTCATTTCTGGTGTCCTCCTTCGCCAAGCGTGACATCCAGGGACCCAGCTCCTGATCGCATGTCCGAAGTGCACTAGGTGGGGTTCTTGCCAGCTTGCTGCCAAGGGGCATTCTGGCCATGATTCTACCCAGCTGGGCTCATTTTTTCCGGCTGCTCTTAGTGCCTTCAGCCTTCCCACCCGGCGGTGAACTCCCTCACCCGACGCAACGCGCTGGGCCTCTGCCCGGAGCCCAGCCTCTCCCCTGCACGGTTGACCAGGTGGTGCTGGCTCACTGACGTCCTGCAAGTGCTGTCCAGAAGAGCAGCAGGCCCAGGCTGCAGAGGTCTACGAGGGTGCCCCAGTGTTGGGTGCTGGCCCTCACTCAGCTCCCCCCTCCCGTCCTTCAGGTACCTCACAGGTGACCAGCTGCGCAGTGAGTCGTCCCCAGAGGCATACATCCGGTGCTTGCGCATGGGCTGCCGCTGCATCGAGTGTGAGTTGCTCGTCCTCCTGTGTGTGTGTGGGGGGGGGCATGGTCACTGCGTCAGGCTGGGTTGTAGAGAAACAAATTTAGTGATGCTCAGATGTGTGAGGGAGCGCGTGATATCAAGAAGCTGTGTAGATCAGGAAAACAGCCTAGCCCGGTCCAACTCAAGTCCATAGTCTGACACTAGTCTGTAAGTCCCTCTTCAGACGCGTGAAGCCAGCACGCAGTGATGCAGGACGTCACAGGCCAGTGGGTGCAAAGTCCCACAGATCCTGTGGCCAGCATGCACCTCTCCAGGGCTCTGGCCAGTCTCAGAGTGGTTCGCCACCAGGAAGGTGAAGGCAGAGAGAGAGAGAGAGAGAAGGGGAGGTTCCCAGGACCCTCCTTAGGAGAAGGCCACAGCCACACGGAGGCACCATCAGACTGTGACTTGATTGACAGGCCGAGCTCCACCCCTCCCCTTTTTTCATATCTCCAAGTTGACATGAAATGACATAGCTACCGCGGTCATGAAGGGTCAGCAGTCCAGCCCTGCTGTCTGCTTCCTTAAAGATGACAGCCGTGGAGACCCTAGGGACCTGTTCTGCTCCGTCCCATCGGGTCTCGACAGTAGGGCTGGCCTGGGTGGAGAGAGGAGAGGTGTGTGGCACATCCAGACTGGCCTGAGACTTGCTCGAGGCTGTATGTCTTGAGCCCAGTGGGGCAGGCTCAGGCAGAACCAGGTTCCTGTCGCATCTGATGAGGGATGGATTCCCCGCCGTATTCCTCGTGGAGGTGCGGCGTTGGCTGGCTGGATTGGAGCTGTGTCCCTTTGGTGTGAACCCTATGCTGGCGGGCATTGGCCCTGGTCTTTAGAATGTGTCCTGACTGTCTGGGTACAGAGATGGCTTCGTTAACCTCTGCCCTCCACCTCTGGGCTTTTAGGAGGCAGCCGGGTTAATAGTTGTTGCTGGAGTGGGCACAGGTACCAGGTATCACCTCTCTTGGAGGGGTCTCTCAACAACTAGCAGCCCTGGTGGTATCGTCATCTACACATCGGCCACTAGCCCCAAGGTTAGCAGTTCACACCCATCAGTCGCTCTGTGGGAGGAAGATGAGGCTTCTCCTCTATAGATTGAGAGGCTTGGAAACCCACAGAGGCAGCTCAACTGTCCAGTGGGGTTACTCTGAGTTGGAATTGACTCGATCCCACCAAATGTGGAGTTTTGAGAAACTAGGAAAGAAACCATTAGGACCCACTGGTGTGGCTGCGCCAGACCCTGGAGGCCTGCTTCCTTTGGCCTGTTCTTCCGTGCTTAAGCTTCTCAGCCTCCCCTTCAGCAACACCTACGGCCCAGAGCAGCTGACCTCTGACAGAGGCCCCAAGGTCACCCGCCGTGTCTTTCATGGTATCAAGCTTCAGTAGCAGTCATTTGTATAGACTGTTCTTCTGTTTCTTCCTGTGTGTGTGCGTAGGGGGGAGATAGATTTTGACGGCTGGCGGTGGTTGGCAGAGCCTGTGGCAATGTGTAACATCTGAGTGACTTTTCTCAAGAACCTTTAGAAAGGAATTCTTCGTAACTTTATTGTTACTTCCACCAGCGGAAACCGTCAGCCATGCACTAAACAGGTGACGCCAGGACACAAAATGCCTGACGCTGGGTCTGGAACAAGAGCCGCTTAGGCGAGTCGCACGGAGTGTTGTAGCTAACCCTCTCCCCACGAGCCCACAGGCACGGGCGTGTCCTCACGTCTGGGCCTGCAGTGGGGTTATTGGAGTAACGGAGCTGGCTGTGGGACTGGGGTCCTTGCACGGGTGTGGGTGGAGGGGCGGACACAGTGGCGAGGATCTGCTTCTGCCCCTTAGTGGACTGCTGGGACGGGCCAGACGGGAAGCCCGTCATTTACCACGGCTGGACGCGGACCACCAAGATCAAGTTTGACGACGTGGTGCAGGCCATCAAAGACCACGCCTTTGTCACCTCAAGGTCAGTTGGCTGCTGGCTCTCCAGACGGTTTGCCTCGAAGGGAGGGGCCGCGAGGGGTCTCTAGGTACCAGAAATGGGGCTCAACACATCTGACGGAAAGTGAACCGTTCTATGAAAGCCAGGGTCCCTTCTGCACATCCAAGTGGGGGGAGACCCAAGCCTGCACACAGTCTCACACAGATACACTGTCACATAGATGTCCTCGTCCCCTTCCCCATGCACACACAGTGCTCACTCTTTCTCCCCTGCACACCCTCCCACAGACGCATCCCGTGGGCACACATGCTCACTCCCCCACGTTGTCTTTCGTGGACACGCACGCACACGAGGCCAAGCTTCATCTTGAGCAGGGTCGGGGTTCAGTCCTTAGATGCCCTGCAGGCCACCCCCTGGCTCTTCTCACCATTGTCCCTTGTAATCATTTTACTGTGACCACACCCATAAGAGCTTGTCAGCCAGCTGCTGCATGCATTTCTCATTTTAGATAGCCCATTTCCAAAGGGCCCAAACCCTATAACCCAGAATTCTAAGGCGACATCAGTGTCTCGTGTTGTGAAGAACCCTGTCTCGGTCGGAACGTGGCCATCCGCACCCATGAGCACAGCCCAGTCCAGAGCACATGACCCACAGTGTCAGACCTCTTTCATTCGCCTGGGATGCCGGTCGTCTCCGCCCTAGCCATCCGTGCTAGGCCAGTTGGTACCAGCTGTAACCTTTGGAGTACACACACACGTTCTCATCAGCCCTAACCCTTCAGGGCGAGGCTCACAGGGTCAGTGTCCACCACCTGTTTAAACTCCACGCAGCCCTTTCCTCTCCGTCTCTGTGGACCACATCAGCCGGTGCCAATGGACGCGTCCCAACTCGGCCATCTCTTTACGGCTGCATGTCTCCCACTGCTGCTCAGCAAGTAGATCCAGGTGGTTGCCCTGCCAGCCTACCAGACTGTCTGCTCACTAGCTGTCTTTAACTCTCGGTCCTAGAAGGGAACTTTCTCTGATGGGCACAGAACGTTTCCTCCATCCGTGTCACCCAATGACGTCTTGCTTACTCAAAATTCAAAAATTCCCCGCAAACAGGTCTTCAAATGGAAAGCTCTTCTCTCGGCACTTCTAGGGGAAGCACAGGTTCCACCCAAGCTCCCAGTTCTGCATTTTTTGCATAGGTTTGACTTTGCCCGGAAGGAACAGACCATTTCTAATGCCCTTTTCAGCGTATCCTACCAATGGTCGCCTGCAGATGGGCTTATAAGCTCTTGTCATCATGATCACCATGCTGATTTCCATCACCCCTGTGGGCTATTTATAGTGCCAAGTAGGAGAGATCTTCAATATCCATAGTCGTGTCAAATAGACGAGCCCCTCAAACGTTTTAATGCCCAGACCGAATCTTCTCCATCCCTGACTGCCTTCAGTTATGTGCCTATGGCCATGGGCCTCTGGCAAGGTGAACCCAGTAGGTGCTGGCCTCCCTATCATGTCTAGTCCCTAAGCAGCCTGGCTTTGCCCAGGCGTCTCCAGAAGCAGCTTGTCATTTCTTACGTTATTTTCAGTTATAACGGGGAATAGTAACAAAGTAACCATCTAAGAGTCGAGGGGGGGTGTCTCCCCCCACCCTTAAAAAATAAACTCACCATAAATAACCACTCTGACACCAAGGACTGCGTCTCTCCCAACGCTGGATTTCAGTTAGGTTCGTGATTCACTGCGGTGGTCACACCGCGTGTGGGCAGTGCTCACATTATGGGATTTATTAGGGGGCGGTTAGGCTAAAAATCTAGGTGGAAATGCTCAAAATAAAACTGCTTAGTCAGGACATGTTATCAAGCATTTAGGGTTGCTATTGGCCAAAGGGCATCTCACTCCACTTTGAGCCTCAACCCAAAGGCATTCCGCTTGACCTCCCAAATTAAGCACCCAGAGGCACTTCAACCTCAAGGCACCCAGCTCCTCAAAGTGTTCAGATTCACCCCATTTCAGAAACCCTCAACCCATCGGCACTCAGTTCCTACACTGTGGATGAGCAAACCTAGCTAGCTCCCCATATTAAGTGTCCAGAGGCACTCCACTCCACCCC
The DNA here is from genome assembly GCF_000313985.2 of Echinops telfairi. NCBI lineage: Eukaryota > Metazoa > Chordata > Mammalia > Afrosoricida > Tenrecidae > Echinops > Echinops telfairi. Next base: position 42,990,944 of record NW_022106189.1, read on the forward strand.
CACTCCACAAGCCCACCTCCTTCTCAGAACCACTCCGTTCTACTTATGGGCTGACTTCTTCTCATCCTCTGCTCCCTTTCTGCTGAACCTCCTCTGTCACCCCTCTAGTGTCACCCCTCAGCCGTCTCTTGGATCAAGGAGGAGACACTGAGGCGTTGGTGCACACGGGCCCTCGGTGAGGCTGCTTTCCGGGCTGGCTTCTCTGTCTCACCGGCGGATCTCTGTCCAAGAGCAAGGCTGACAGGACCACCTAGTGAACACTTCTGCTTTGCTGGCCAGGTAGTCTTGTTTGCTACTCCTCCATCTGCGAGGGACCTGGAAGTAACCACAGACCATGCTGATGACGTTGGGCCATGCTGGATTCTAATAAAGTTTTATTGGCAACAACAGGCCAAGGGCCTGTGGTCTAGCCCCCGACACTCCCCAAGGACTGTTCTTGGTCATTGACAAGGAGCTTTCTGCCGCTGTGTGGAGGAGGCGAAGCGGGGCTGCTTGTTCCCTGGCAGTGTGGAGCAGCCTCAGGTGGATGGGGGTCAGTGAGCTCAGGATCACTCTGAACTCGGGTTCCAGGCCTGTTCCCAGCTTGGGGCAGGCACTGCTCTGTGCCCTGGTTTCCACATCTGAAACGTGGGCCGATCAGTAAGTACTTCCATGGCTAGGTGTGCTCCCAAAGGGATTGAAAATGGACAGATACGTGTATAGCACCATTCATCAAACACTGCTTACAATGGCCAGAAATGACCCACGTTTTCTCAGCTCACATGTTGGAGTGTGCGCACACATGCCATCACGTGCGTTGGTAGAGTGGTGGCCCACAGTCTCTGCAGAGTCAGGTTTCGGAGGTAGGTTGGCAGGCTTTTCTTCCAAGGAACCTCTGGACACTCAGCCTTTCTCCCATTGGAGGACTTATTGAAGCAACACACATAGAAGCAGAGGGTCTTCCCAAGCTGCAGGTCGATGCCTGCCCCCTGCCCCAGGGTCAGTCAGCCCCTGATGTGTCCCTGTGCTGGGCAGTAGAGGGGGTGCCTGAGTCACGGCCTGGTGGCAGAGGGAGTGCCCTCCTGACCGGCGCTTTGCCCGCCCACCGCAGCTTCCCTGTGATCCTGTCCATCGAGCAGCACTGTGGGGTGGAGCAGCAGCGCTACATGGCCAAGGTCTTCACGGAGGTGCTGGACGGCCTGCTGCTTGTGAAGCCCACGGAGGCCAGCGCTGACCAGCTGCCTTCCCCCAGCCAGCTGCGCGAGAAGATCATCATCAAGGTAGCTCCCGGCGTGGCCACCCTCTGGTCTATGGGGTCTTGGGGGGACCCTCTGTTCCAGGTAGGGCCCACCACCTCGTGGGGCCTCTGTATCCTCCCTGGTCTCGGGGGACCAGCACAGAAGCCCCCTCCGAGCTGGCTCTGAGTGGGATGTGGCTGAAGCGTGGGTGCACCGGGCACTGGCCTGCTAGTGCTCTTTGTTTGGCTGTGGGCGAACCTCGCCCACGTGCCTGCTCAGAGCCAGACTGGGCCAGTGCTGCAGAGATCAGAGACCCAGACACCACTTCCAACCCGGGCCCCCTTCAGCGTGAGAAAAAGACCTGGAGACCATTACCATGTGCTGTGGCTGGGTGTGCCCAGTACTCTGGGGAGAGGGTGGTGGTCAGCTGTGCCCTGGGAGCCAGGGATGCCACAAGAAGAGACAGCTGGGGGGCTTGTGTTACCAGGAAATGAAGAAACTGAAGGCAAAGTCAAACTGCAATCCAGGTGACATCGAGTGCACCCTGACTCAGAGTGGCCCCTCTGTGCCTGGTGGGAAACCACAAGGTTTTAATGGCCGTGATCAATGGCTGTGATCAATGATCCATAGCTGTGATCAATGGCTGCGATCAGTGATCAATGAGCAATAACTGTGATCAGTTAATGGCTATGATCAATGGTTGTAATCAATGATCAATGGCTGTGATCAATGAACAGTGACTCTGATCAATGGCTATGATTGTTCAGAAGCAGATACTAGGCCTATCTTCCAAGACATCTCTGAGCAGACTCAACTCATCAAGGTTTCAGTCCATGGCCAAATGCTTTACCGTTTGCCACCCAGGTGGCCAGACCGGTCATCCCCGAGGCAGCTCGTGGTGTCGGGACAGAGCTGTGTCCGAAAGGACTTACAGTGGCTGGTTTTTCCCAAGTCTGTTGCCAGCCCTTTATCCTGAGGAGCCACAGGGTGGGCTGGAACTGCCCACTGCGGGCTAGCAGCCGAGCACACTAGCTACTTACAATCCCCAGGGACTTGTGAAGGCCCTGCGTGGCTGGACACTGCCCCTGAGTTTCCCCAGGCAGCATCTAGCTGCTGGCAGCTGGGCACAGGCAGCAGTGAGCGAGGCTCTTAGCTCCGCACCTCCCCTGACTCATACTCCGAGTGGCCCCCAGATTCCCTGGCTCTTGCTGTGGGGTCTGAATTGAGGAAGGCAGTCATCATCTCCCCCACCCCCGCACGTGGGGCCCGCGAGGGCTCGTCCCTCACTGTTCCGGCACGGGCAGACTGCTGTGTGTCAGGAGAGGCTGGTTCACAAGCACTCTCTTCTCCAGTCTCAGCACAGCGCCCCTGCAGGATGGGCCACCCGGTCTCTCATCTTGCGGCTCTCCCTCCCCTCTTCCCATTACAGATGAGGACACAGAGGCTTAGAGGTTGAAGGACTTGGGCAAGGTCACTCAGTTATGATATTTTAATGCAGAGAATGCACATGTTGTAATGCGCACGTTAACTGCGTGGCTCCCTCATTCATTTGTGTCCAACGCGTCTCTCTGGAGTTCTGTGCCTGGCACGTTTATTTACGCAGGCGCGATATATGCTGAAATACCATTGTCCCTGCCAAGGAAACCGCCCGAGTCCCATTTTCCTGGCTTGCCTGCGATGTGCCCCTGTCAGCAGGGACTCGTGTGGAACTAGGTTGTTTTCCGGGGTGGGTCCTGCCCCCCAGCTTCCTTGGTGCCCTGCAGGGCCGTGGGCTTGTGTTCTAGCAGGGAGATGGACGGTGAAGGGGCGCTGGATCTCCTGGTGGAGGCGTGTGTATGTGTGGGGGGGCGTAGGGTCTCGCAGGCAGGCTGGTGGGGATGTGGCTCTGCCTGGGGGCAGCGTGCAGGGATGCTCGGCGCTGACCACAGACCTGGATGCAGTGAGGGACAGGGATGAGACGGTGGGCGGTGCGGGTGAGGGCTGGCTGGTGGGTCGGTCCCACACCTGGGTCTGGAGGGGTCGAGCTTTGTGTGTTGCCCCCTCAGCATAAGAAGCTGGGCCCCCGCGGGGACGTGGACATCAACATGGAGGACAAGAAGGACGAGCACAAGCAGCAGGGCGAGCTGTCCATGTGGGACTCCATTGACCAGGTGGGCGGCCTCCCTGTGCCTCTGAGGCCTGGGGTGGCTCCCCAGGCTCCGCCCTCTTCTTCATGAAACACGATTGTTTGTGTCTTCTTGACGCTTCTTAAAATAATTCACATTCCGTGAAAGAGAACTCGGTCTCAGGGCCATTGAGTCGATGTGGACCCACAGCGCCCCTATAGGACAGGGTAGAACTGCCTCTGTGCACGTTTTTTTTGTTTTGTTATTTTCCCCCCAATTAGACACCTTTTTTTTTTAAAACATTTTATTAGGGGCTCATACAACTGTTACCGCAATCCATACACACATCAATTGTGTGAAGCGCATTTGTACATAATTCTCAAAACATTTTCTCTCCACTTAAACCCCCGACATTAGGTCCTCATTTTTCCCCTCCCTCCCCGCTCCCCCCTCCCTCATGAGCCCTTGATAGTTTATAAATTGGCATTTTGTCATATCTAGACAACTTTTACTAAATGAGAAAACTACATTTAAAATACAAAACAAAACAGGATTAGAAAAAAAAAGAGGTAGGCATTTTAAAGAACTTTGCACTGTGCTGAAAGTCAACTGTTTCTTGCAGTCAGTATAATGCACCAACCCATAAAATGTAAGTTAACAGAATTCTCAGTTTAACATCTCCAAAGGCAGTCTTAAGGTCAAGAGTTCCACGTCTGAGGCAGCTCACATAGAAGGGCACGGAAGTCAGGTCTGTCCCGATGACGATCCCAGTGTGACTGTGCTCAAAGAAAGCCTTTGGAATCACATCCACGGCTCTCACATCTCTCCCGTGGAAAACCTCAGCTTCTAAGGAGCGGCTGGTGGTTTGCAACTGCTAGTCTTCCAGCTCGCGGTCCAGTGTGTAGCTGCTCTGCCACCAGGGCTTCTGAACCACAATGCGATACCAGTGAATTCTCAAGAGGCTGGCAAAGATAACACGCACGCACTCACACTCACTGTCGCCGAGTTGATTCTGGCTCATGGCCGCCCTATGGGACAGAGCAGAACTCGCCCCTGCGGGTTTCCGGGGCTGTGAGTCTCAACGGGAGTACAGAGCCTCAGCTGTTTCCCGAGGAGCGGCTGGTGGTTTCTAACCGCTGACCTTGCAGTTAGCAGCCCAACATGTAACCACTGGGCAGCCAGGACTCCTTTCATATTCAGTTTAAAAGCTGTCCACTTACATCAGTGATTTGATCCCTGAGGTCCGGAAACGGGAATTGAATGCTGAATGCTGGGGACCCAGACAGGGCAGGGGAGCAGCCCTGGGTAGGTGGGTGGAGACTGATGTCTCTCTGGAGGCCAACACTGTTCTCACTTGTAGAAGTGGACCCGGCACTACTGTGCCATTGCCGACGCCAAGCTGTCCTTCAGTGACGACATTGAACAGGTGGTGGAAGAGGAGCTGCCCCAGGTAGGTGGACCCCCAGCTACCATGACCTCCAGAACTGGGCTGCTCCTGGGCCCATCACCTATGCTGGTCCCCTGACGGCCTCAAGCGGAGTTCCTTAATGCTAAGGAGCTAGCTACCTGGTTGGGTACCAAGGCCTGCATAGCTCTACTGTGAGTGGCTGTCTGCCTGCATGTTTAACCAATAGGGTGGTGGCCTGTGCTCCCTGAGGCCAATGGGGACATTGGGATGCTCTCTCCAGCGACAGCCTGGTCCCGGGTTTTCTGGCCCTCTTCCCTCCACTGTGGGCCATTCTTGGAATTCTCTCTTGAGCGGAGCCACCAAGACACCATGGCTTTCCAACTTGGCATCAAGTCGAGGGAGCCCTTACTGTCATGTCCCGGGACTGCAGAAGCCACCATAAGCGGGGTCTCTCTGGTAGGGGGAGGGCAGAGTGGTCTCCAGCAGTGGTCTTCCCAGGCCTCTGAGGGGAGGGCCAGGCAGGACTGGGCTCTGCTCTGCCCAGTCCCAGTCAGCAGGGTGCTGACTTAGCCTGCTTGTCAATGTTGGCTTCCTGTGCATCCATGTCCCCCACCCCCCACTGTGCCCAGGACACGCCCCCCACGGAGCTGCACTTCGGGGAGAAGTGGTTCCACAAGAAGGTGGAGAAGCGCACCAGCGCCGAGAAGCTGCTGCAGGAGTACTGTGCCGAGTCCGGGGCCAAGGATGGGACCTTCTTGGTGCGCGAGAGCGAGACCTACCCCAACGACTACACCCTCTCCTTCTGGTGCGTCCTCCCCGGGCCACCCCAGCCCCGCGCTCATCCCGGGGGTGCTAGGGTTCAGGGGCTCCGCAAAAGGCAGCGATGAAGAATGTTTCAGTGCGGTCCCCGAGAGGATAACACACACAGAGTGATGACCACGGAGGACACTTGTCCCGTGGGGTCTCATCTGCTCAGAATCGCAGCCCTGCCCGCAGGGCCCGTGCGATTGAGGCTAACACACTCAGCCTGTGTCTTCTCGGCCAGAGAGTGGCCAGGAGGACGGTGTGAGAAATGGTAGCAGAGTGGCTTGCTAGTGCATCATTTGCGTGGGCGTCCACTAGTAAGAGACCCTCGCTTGGTGCTAGTGCTGTCTAGGTGCCACCAGGTGGGTGTCAGCCCCCGAGTGCTCTATCTGCCTGAGCAGAACAGCCCCATGGGGTTCCCAGTCAATGACCAGATCTCTTCTCCCACAGAGCGGCTGGTGGGTTTGAGTGACCGGCCTTTCAGTTAGCAGAAAGCCCTCAATCATCGTGACCCTAGGGGTCTTGTGTCCTGCTTAGTACGATGGATAGACAGACCAACCTGCCCTTGGGGAGGTGGTAACGTTACAGGTGATATTGCAAAGGGCGTCCCGTCAGAGTAGGGACAAGTGCAGAGAAGACAGGGTTCACCTGTGGATTTTTGAGACCAGGGTGGCGGGTGGGGTCAGGGAAGACTTCCTGGAGGAAGCAGTGGATGAGGTGGGGCCTGCGGGGTAATGGTCCATAATAGCAGAGTGGGAACTCACGCCTTTGTCACATTTGCCCGGTGCTGGGCAGCATGCCAGGCACACCCTAGTGCTCCCTCATTGGATTTCCAGGATGACTCCACCAGGTGGACTCTATTCTGATCCTTGTTTCAGGGCTGGGGAAACTGAGGCTCAGAGAGGCAAGGCGACTTGTTCAGTCACCCAGTTTGTAAGTGGCAGGGTCGGATCTGAACTTGGACTGTCTGGGTCTCAGGGAGGAGTTATATGGGTAAACGAGGAAAGAGTGAATGGGGAGAAGGTTGTGGGATCTAGAGTAGATTAGAATGATCTAGGATCTAGGGTAGGTAGGATGATTTGGATTCTAGAGTGGATTAGAATGATCTGGGATCTAGACAGAGGTAGAGGATCAGGAATTTAGATTAGGTTAGAATGGTCTGGAATCTGGACTCAGATAAAATAGCCTAGAATCTAGAGTGTGTTAGAATGGTCTGGAACACAGAGCAGGTAGAATGTTCTGTAATCTAGACAGAGGTAAAATGTTCTGGAATCTAGAGTGGTTAGAATGTTCTGTTACATAGAACAGGTTGAACATGCTATAATCTAGACTGAGGTAGAATAGTCTGGAATATAGACCAAGGTAGAATGGAACATAGAGTAAGCAGAATGTTCTGAAATCTGGACTGATTTAGAATGTTCTAGAATCTAGAGCAGGTAAACTTATTTGGAATCTAGAGTGGGTTCAAATGTCTGGAATCTAGAGTCGGTAGAATGTTCTAGAATCTAGCCCAAGGTAGAATAAATCTAGAGCAAGTAGAATGTTTTGTAATCTAGAGCAGTGGTTCTCAACTTTCCTAATGCCACAACCGTTTAAGACAGTTCCTCATGTTGTGGTGACCCCCCCCAACCATAAAATTACTTTCATCGCTACTTCATCACTGTCATTTTGCTGCTGTTATGAATCGGGCGACCCCTGTGAAAGGGTCGTTGGACCCCCAAAGGGGGTCGCAGGCCACAGGTTGAGGACCACAGATCTAGACTGATGTGGAATGTTCTGGAATCTAGCTGGGGTAGGATGTGGGGTGCAGAGCACAGCCGATTGGAAAGCCTGTTCTGAGGGCAGAGGGGTGGCTTGTGTGACACCCCCTGCGGGCCCTGCTGTGGCTCTGCACCCACCCTGGCCCCGCTTCCAGCAGCCGTGGTGACTGTGCCCCTGTCCCACAGGCGGTCAGGCCGGGTCCAGCACTGCCGCATCCGCTCCACCATGGAGGGCGGGACCATGAAGTACTACCTGACGGACAACCTCATGTTCACCAGCATCTACGCCCTGGTGCAGCACTACCGCGAGAGCCACCTGCGCTGCGCGGAGTTCGAGCTGCGGCTCACAGACCCAGTGCCCAACCCCAACCCGCATGAATCAAAACCGTGAGTGAGACCAGGCTGGGGCCACTGGGGTCTGCAACCACCCCCAAGGGGCCCCTGCTAGCCATCGCCCCTGCCTGCTCCGCTCCGTGCTCCTGTCCCTCGCTCCTCTCTCTAATCCCAATGCGAGTGAGTGTGTGAGTGTGTGTGTGTGTGTGTGTGTGTGTGTGACACACATACACACCTTTCTGCTTATCAGAGACCCTGCCTGCTAGACCTGAAAAGAAACCAGAGATCCGTTTTTGTAATGCCACACCTCCGTTTCTGTGCAGGGACCAGAACGAATATCGTTTGCGTTAGTCCAGGTAGACTAGAGAAACAACTTCAGAGAGACTCGTATGAGTATAAGAAATAGCTTTATATACAAGAGCAGTTGAATATTGAGAACACATCCCAGCCTAGTCCGCATCAAGTCCATAAGTCCAATATTAGCCCATATATCTGATACCAATCTATAAAGTCCTCTTCAGACTCACGAAACACATGCATTGATGCCGAATGCAGAAAGATCACAGGCCAGTGGGTGGAAGGTCTTGTGGATCCAGTGGCGGTGTAATCACCTGGTGTGGGTCTCCACGTGGCTCCTCCAGGTCCCAGGGCCCAGGCTGCCATCAGCAGAGCTCCATGTGGCTCGTCAGGAATGTCTCACAGGGAGTAAGCCTGTGTCCCACCTCCAGTGAGCTATTTATCTCCTTAGCGCCTCCAAATGAGCTGCCACCTGATTGACAGGCTAACCTCCACCCCTTCAGTCAAGTCTCAAATTGACAGCAGATTATGTAACTACCACACTGTTCTTGGAACGGTTTTCTGTCTGCTCTCCCTTTCCCAGTCTGCGTTTCCAGGCCCAGTGGCCTTTTGGGGTGGGGGGGAGGGGGGGAAGGAAGCAATCCGTATACTCGAAGTAGAGCGTTTCCACTGGGACGCTCTTCCCCGTACCACTCTGTGATGGTTGTTAACGCTCACTGTGGCACGGGCGCCCATCACTCCTGTTCTAGGTCCTTAGATGTAGCCCCAAAGCCCACCCGCTGCTTGTGCGTGGTCCTGGTGCACGCATGTGAATTCATTCTCCGGGGCCCACGCTGGCCCTGGCACCAAAGTCCCCCCCCCCCCCCACGTGTGTGGTCACGTGCACTTCAAAAATTGTTTTTGGCCAAGAGAGTGGGCAGCCTGCTCTGTGATGCCCATGCCCCTCTGTAGCTGCTGTCTCCCCGGCTGTGTCCCCAGCAGATTGCTTCTCTCTCACCTGGCCCCTCCCTACGCCTCCATCTCTCACCTGGCCGGTCCCCTGCAGCCTTGCTTTCTCTCCCCTGGTCACGCCCTTCTGCGTAGGTGGTACTACGATGGGTTGAGCCGTGGGGAAGCAGAGGACATGCTGATGAGGGTCCCCCGGGACGGGGCCTTCCTCGTCCGGAAGCGAGAAGGGGCCGACTCCTATGCCATCACCTTCAGGTAAGGGGAGCAGACGCGGCACACCCACGCCAGAGGACACTCGGGGCAGGGGTAGGGCACATGGGCCAGGGGAGCAGGGTGGGGCTGTACACACCTCCCAGAGAAAGCTCCTTGGAAAAAGGCTAAGACCATGAGGGTGGCTGGGTGAGGGAGGGAGGGGAAAAATGACCAAGGGTTCGAGTAGAAAGAAAACGTTTTTAAAAGGATGATGGCAACACTTGTACAAATATGTTTGACACAATGCATGTGTGGATTATGATAATAGCTGTAAGAGCCCCCAGTACAATGACTTATTAAAGTTTTTTCTTAAGAAAAATTTTAAGACAGGACAGAAGTTTCAATGTCGTTTGGTCCTTACGTTAGTCCTTGGGCTGGTGAGGGAGAGTTTCTTAGGGTGTAGGCGTGCACAGTGTATATACACATTAACATATGCATGTACATGCACGTGTGTACACACAGACGTTCTCCAATCTGTTTGGAAGCGTTTTCTGATGGGAAATCGAGAGCCCCTCCCGTGCATGGGCATTTTGCTCTGTTTTTTTGTGTGTGTTTTTAAAACCACAAACAGCCTGGCATGCCAGTTTCAACCCCAGCATGCTCTGTCCCCCACCCTGCGGCCTTCCTCATCTGTGCTTTTAAAATAAAACTCCAAACGAATGAAGACCACTGCAAAGAGGGCCCGGCGGAGAGGTCTGCTAGCGTTTCTTGTCACACGAGTCCGTGAAGGGAAGGCTTTCACGGGAGGTGGTGGTGTGTCTGCTGCGCTGTTGTTTAAGCAACACAAGGAGACAACGCACGTGGAAGCAGCTCAGCCGTCTGCCCAGATGTGGGGCTCTTTGGGGTTCATGACGAGGCTCCCCAGCTGTACCAGTGGGCCAGAGCTCACTTCAGGAGACTGGAGAAGCCTGCTCCTGTTTCCATCGTTCTCCTGCTCTTTTCTTCTTCTCGGCCTCTTGTTTCCATGAAGAAACAAAAGCGCTGCTTCCCTCTTGAAACACATTCCCTTTAAAAATCCTTTTCCTTGGAGAGGAGCTCTCAGTGTCCAAGATGTGGACACTGACTTTTGAGGTGCTGCCGGCCAGAATCCAGCCTCCATTCCATACGGCCCTGGAGGAGAGACTGTCTGAGGCCCGGCGGACGGCCAGGTCCCTGCTGCGACTACATATGAACAGGGCTGTGTGCCAATAAAGCTTTACCAATAAAACCAGCCAACAAGCCGGTTTGGACCCCCAAATCTCAGATCTAGTGTGTGTGTGTCCCTAGAGCCAAATCCGCTAGTCACAGGGTCACTCAGGAAGTCTGGGGGAAAATGGGAAAAAGCTCAAACTCTGCCATGGAGTCCGTGGGGGCCCGAAGCAGCCCTGGGGGTTTCAGAGGCTGCAACTGCTGATGGGAGTAGAAAGCCCAGTCTTTCTGCCCAGGAGCTGCTGGTGATTTCAAACTGCTGACCGCGTGGTTCGCAGCCCAGCGTGTAACCACTGCCCCACCAGGGCTCCTGTTTACGGGACCAGAAAGCCCCCTCTTTCTCCTGCACAGTGGCTGGTAGTTTTGAACTGCTGACCTTGTGGTTAGCAGTCTTAGACATAGCCACTCTGCCACCAGGGTGCCTCGGCGTCTTAGAAAGAGAACTGAATTTCCTCAGTGTTTTGAGGCTCCCCTTCGAACCTCTTGAGGACTCTTCCGTAAAGGTGCCACCTATTGGGGTTCTCTTGCTGTCCCTGGGTGGTGCCCGCTGTGAGCACTCTGGTCTGCTCACCAAGGGGCTGGAGGCTCACATCCCCCCAGAGGCACCTCACAAGAAAGGGCTGGCACTCGGCTTCTAACATACTGGCTAACCTGACCGCCGGCAGGGGTGGCGGGGTGACTTCTGGCTTGGGGTCCCCCATCCAGGGCCCGGGGGAAGGTGAAGCACTGCCGGGTCACGCGGGACGGCCGGCACTTTGTGCTGGGGACCTCGGCCTACTTCGAGAGCCTGGTGGAGCTGGTCAGCTACTACGAGAAGCACGCGCTGTACCGAAAGATGAGGCTGCGCTACCCCGTGACACCCGAGCTGCTGGAGCGATACAACATGGTAGGTGGGGGCGCCCTTGGGGCGTGGGAGCCGCTAGCCTCATCCCCCTGGGTCCCCTCAGTTCACACACAACCACAGAGCCGCGCACTCTGAGATGGGTGGAGACAGAGGAGATCTTTAGAGCTGGCGGCAGGGGAGGTGGTGAGCAGGCTGCTCTGTACAGAGAAGCAGCAGCGAGTCCAGAGGGCCTGAGGCCCAGACTGGCGAGGAAGCCTGTGACGGGGTGGGGGGCTGGAGCAGGGAGAACTGAGGGAAGAAGGGGTCCCCAGGGAGCTGGTTGAGGGGCCTGGGAGGCTGTGGTAAGACACAGTCATTGCCTCTGAACCCTAAAGCGCCCCTGGCACTTGGATTCATGGAGTCTTGTGGGCTCAGGGAAGGGTTCAGGAGACGGCAAGTGCTCAGATGGTGGCAGCCAAGGGACACAGACCTGCAGGTGGGGGACATAGGCGGGGTGGCCAGAGCCCAGGGAGGCTCCCAGGGAGCTGGACGAGGATGGAGCTGGGTCATAGCCATCGGGTCACTGGGGAAGGTTGCCTGTTCTGTAACCTTGGCTGCTTCCAGTGGTGTAAACACTGTCCCCGTGGCCACCTCAAGGCACCACTGTGGTGTTTCTGGACACGGGGTGGGCTCTCTGGCCTGTGCTGGTTCCAGGACCCTCAGTGTGTCTACAGCAGAGCACAGAGCAAGCCAGGAGAGGGGCCTTGATCGCTTGAGCCAAAGCTTCCATGATTTGGAGAACTTTTTAGCTTCCCCTTCTCGCCTGGGCCCTGAAGTAACCCCTATGCTGTCTCCACTCCGCCAGCAAAGGCTGAACCATACCTACTGTTGTCCAGTTGATCCCTGTGCACAGCTGCCCCATGTGTGCCCAGGACAACTGCTCCACAGGTGTGCTAGGCCGGGTAGACCAGAGAAACAAATCCAGAGGCACTCATATATACGTAAGAAAGAGCTTTCTATCAAGGAGAATTTGGATATCAAGGAAACATCCCTGCCTAGTCCAGATCAAGTCCATAAATCCGCTACTAGTCCATAAATCCCTCCTGAGACTCACGCAGCCACAGGCAATGATGCGGAAGACAGGGAGCTCACGGGCTGGTGAACACAAAGTCTTGTGGATCCCACGGTGCTGGCTGTGTCTCAGGCTTGAAGGTCCAGCGTGGCTTTCCAGCAGGAAGGAGAATGCACAGAGAGAAAGGGGCCACCCTCAGAGAGTCATTTCTATCTCAGTGGCCCTCCAGTCAAGCGGCGAGGTGACAGGCTAAGCAGTGCCTACATAGTCCTCTGGGTGCCTTGCTGGTACAAAAACCCCAACACAAAAAGGTGTGTTTAATGGGGTCCTCACAGAAGCAGTTCACCAGGTGCTCACTTCTACAGCACCGCCCAGTGGGTTTGAACCTCCAACGTGCAGGTTAGTAGCTGAACGTAGTCCCGGAGCAGTGTAAGGAGGACAGGGCCTCAGGGGCAAGCTCATGCCAGGAAGCCTAGAGCTGCAGGCTAGGAGGAAAGATGGATCCATGTCTTCTCCTTTGCTCTTATTTTTGTTTCTCCAGGAAAGAGATATAAACTCCCTCTATGACGTCAGCAGGATGTACGTGGATCCCAGCGAGATTAACCCTTCCACGGTACGGTGCCGGCCACCCCCTCTCTTCCCTTGCTCCGGCCACACGATTTCTAACCCTGGTATTTGTTAACCCTAGTCAGGCTGCTAAACAAAGGTCGGTGGTTTGAGTCCACCAGCCGCCCCGAGGGAGAAAGAGGAGGCTGTGTGCTTCCATAAGGATTCACAGCGTGGGAACCGCACAGGGGGCAGTTCTAGTTCACCCTACAGGGGCCATATGTGTCGCAGTAGACCCTATGGCTGTGGGGACAGAGGGGGGTGGGTGGTATATTAACATGGGTCCCACGCCCTGGGCCCTGCCCTCTATATACCAGGTCCATGAGGTGTTTTGGCAAAGTTGCCCCAAAAGTATGATTTTGCAGGGAGGCAGAGGAAGTAGTGATGGGGCAGGTGGGTCCTGAGTTTCAGGGGGAGAGGTTAGGGGGGTTCCTTCGAAGCAGGGCAGCAGCCAGAGTTCTGAAGTTTCGCAAACCACCTTTGGGCCAAGCAGCTTCTATGTAGACCCTCTCTGCTGTAGCTTCAGTGCAGACGGGGGCCGAGGTGGCAATGAATTCCTCGGGGGGCAGCCTGCCACTGTCGCTCTTTGCCACCCCTGCTCTGCAGTGCCCCTCCCCGCCAGCCCCACAGCTCCCCTGTGTGTCTGGGATAGAGCCTGGGGAGGAGGAGGAGGGTGAGGGGGACCTTCTCTTTGGGGGAACCATCTGGCCTACTGTTAGGAAGAGACCCTGATTCTGGTTCTTGACTTCTAACCCCTGGCCGGTGCAGCCCCCCTGGTGGGCAGAGAGGAGGTGGAACTGGCCCAGAGGTGGACGCCTCAAGCTGTGTGTACTGTGCTTGGCGTCCAGCTAACGGCAGAAAAGTTCGGGTTTCTGAGTGTCTGAAGGATTCGTTCTTAAAATTGGGTGCTTCAGGGAAAGCAGGTGTGGCCTGTGCCCATGGGCGGCAGCCAGCCTGAGAACACTCACCGTGGGATGGGACACTCAGCCGTTTGCCACCGCGGATTTCCCCATGCTGACGCAGGAACGTCAGAGGTCCCGAAGAGCTTAGTGGGCATGATTACCAAAGTGAGCGTTGGCATTCCGCAATATTCCTGGCACGAGATGAAGAAAAACTTAGGGGCAGAACTCCCCCAGCCACTGCTGTCTCTGCTGGCAGGCTTCCTCCAACCCCCAATGGGTCGCTGCCCTCCGGAGTTTATCCTCAGAGCCCGAGCCCCTCTCTCTCCTTGGAGTGTGGAGTGGAGCCGACCAGGCCTGGGCTGTACAGGTCTCCCTATCTGTAAGATCCAGGGTCCCAGGACTGCGGTGACAAAACACCTCCAAAGGTGGGGGACCTGACACCACAGAAAAGGATTTTCTGACAGTTTGGGAGACTAGATGTGCAAACTGGTGGCATTAGCAGGTCTCCCGTCCTGCTGGGGGAAGACCCACGTCCCTCCCAGCTTCCCAGGCCAGAGGCTCAGGGCTGACGCTCAGCGTAGAGGTACAGAGTCACTTGGCCATCCTTCCCCTTGGTGTCTCCTCTCTTCTTTTACAAGGACCCCACCCGACTGTGGTCTGACTTTGACAGTGTAGCTAAAAACATCCTCTAAGACCCTATAGGAGGTTCCAGGACTTCTGTGTGTCTCTGCGGGGAGTGGGCAGTATTCCAGCCATGATGGTCTCTTAATGTTTCAGTGATGGCCACAGCATG
>NW_022106189.1:43006713-43017941 GCF_000313985.2 Echinops telfairi
AACTGTTGACCTTGGGCTTGGCAGCCCAACCTGTCATCCTCTCTGCCACCAGGACTTGGAAGAAATGTTGAGCCAGCCTTATTTTCAGCATTCCATGTAAACGTTCAATTCCCACGCAACAGCTGGAGAAACCGAGGGTCCGGGAGCTGCCCGTCTCATTGCTAGTGTAGTCACTGCCGTTGTGTCCATTTCAGCTGTGCCCTTGTAGGACAGAGTAGAACTGCCCCGTGGGAGGTGGGGGTGGGGGTGGGGGTGATTCCCAGGCTGCAAATCTTTACAGAAGCAGACAGTCTCATCTTCCTCCCATGGTGTGGATGGTGGGTTCAAACCACCAATCTGTCGGTTAGTAAGCTTGTGTTTAACCTGCTGTGGCATCGGGCTAATTTTAGCCAGCTAGCCAGGGCAAAACGTGGGTTTGAACTCACGGCTTTGAGTCGGTAGCCTGTGCTTTTTTATTGGGTCCCTTATGAAATTTCCATTCGGGCTCCCTTGTTGGTAGGGGTGGGGTGGACTGCTGATGTGCAGGGTGGGGTAGGGGGTGTCTGACCATCTCTGCAGTGCCCTCATGAACACCCGCATGATCCGTGGGCATTCTTTTACCTGCCAGCATCGGGACAAATTCATGGAAGAAAACATGGTTCAGAGTGGGTTCTGTCTGCTTGTTCCTACCAAAGGGGAAGATGTCCCACCCTCCCACCCCCCAGCCCTGCTCACAGGCTGTGTAAGGAGCCCAGCTAGGGGGACCCCTGGCTCAGAGTGTGAAACGACATCCTTGAAAACCAGGCTGCTTTTCAGGGGGTGTTGAGAACACCCCAGGGGGTGAGAGGATTGGGGGTGCATCCTCCAAAACCCATATCCTTGGCGTCCCCACCCCACCTCTGGGTGACTGTTTGGGCCAGCGTCTTGCGGTATCAGAATTTCACCAGCAGGTGGTGCTGCAACATCAGCCTGAAGCCTTAGGAGCCCGGCCTGACTTCTCCTCTTGTCTTCTGGAAGCCTCAGCGAACTGTGAAAGCCCTGTATGACTACAGAGCCAAGCGCAGCGATGAGCTGAGCTTCTGCCGCGGAGCCCTCATCCACAACGTCTCCAAGGAGCCAGGCGGCTGGTAAGGCTGCGTGCCGGTGGGCTCTGGGTGGCAAGGTTCATAGGCTGCCTATGCACCCTTTTATTGACCGAACTGCACACAGTCCCTGGGAAAGGCAGCCTGGTCTCAGCTCTGACGGGCACGGGGACGCACAAGGCCAGCAGTCCGTATCACACCCCTCATGGGATTTCCCTTCCTGCGTGGCATGCATGCTGCGGTCCCAGAGGCTGGCTGTTCAAATCCATGCAGCAGTGCCTCAGAAGAAAGGCCTGGCAACCCCTTCCAAAGGGTCACAGCTTTGAAGCCCCCCCGCCCCATGGGTCAGTTCTCTGCACACCTGTCCGAGTTGATCTGACAGCAGTTCACAGCATCACCCACTTAAATCTTGCGTTTTACTGTATCTCTGACTGCAGTCCCCGTTACCGGGACTTTGCCCCAGGGCAGGCACTGAGCCCGTTCTCATGTCTCTTGGGAGCAAGAAACAGTGACTGCTGTGACACTCGGTAGGAGGGGTGAGGCCTTGCAAGGTCACCCGACAGCCGAGTGGCTCTACCTGTTTGTCAGTCCTTTCCCTGCCCCTCGACTCTGCCAAGTGGATGTCCTTCTCCAGGGACTGGCCTCTCCGGACAATGTGTCCGCAGTACGTGAGCCCAGTTCTCAGCGTCCTCGTGTGTAAGAGCACGCCGACTGGACTTCTGGAATTGGTGGTGCTGGTGAAGAATACGGGACGCCCCAGGGACTGCCCGAAGAACAGGCAGCTCTCTCTCGGAAGAAGTACAGCCACCGTGCTCCTTAGACTTCAGGCGAATCGATTTGGACTTCCTTATTCAGACTCCAACTTGCACCTGCAGATGAGGCGGTTGAACATACCACCCATGGCTTGGGTCAGGTGCACCTTAGTCCTCAAAGTGACACCCTTGCCCTTTGACACCTTAACGTACTGCCTTGGGCAAATCTGTGCAAGGCCTTCTTTTGGGTGTTGAAGAGCAAGGGTGTCCCATCTCCGACTCGTCCTATTAAATCAGGCAAAGGGACATCCTTGCTCATCGACACCTGAGGACGGAGCGGTCTCGGGTAAATTCCAGTCCTTCTGGTTCCGAGATCTTCCTGCTAGCCCTGCTGAGTTCACCTACCCTCCTCTTCCCTCCCGCCTCCCCCAGCAGCTTGGGTGGGCGCCTGCTGTAGGATTGAGCATTTGTCTTCCCTCTGGGACCCCAGCTTCTCGGGACGGACACCCATGGGCAGCTTTTGCTGTGCCTGGTTTCTATCTAGGCCCCTCTGACTCCTGGTGAACCCCCTGAGGGAGCGGTGGGGGGGCTTCGCAGGGCCTTCAAGGCTGTGCCCTGCTGGAAGCTGATTGCCAGGCCTGTCTGCCCAGTGCCCCTGGGCAGGTTTGAACTACCCACCTGTGGGCTTGGAAGTCCAGTGGGTTTCTCCTGGGGACTCCAGCCAAATGGCAGGCTAGAGGAGGACAGCCCCTTGGTCTCCCCTCTCTGCCGTGGACATAGAGGACCCCCTGCAGCACCCACTGTCCCAGGTGGTCTGGCCAGCAGGCTGGGTCTGTGTGTGGGACTGGTGTGCTCACGCCAGCCGGGGAGGCCCTCTGATGCTGTGTGGCCCCCCTCCCCCCAGGTGGAAAGGCGACTACGGGGCCCGGATCCAGCAGTACTTCCCATCCAACTACGTTGAGGACATCTCTACGGTTGACGTTGAGGAGCTAGAAAAGCAGGTGTGTGTGTGTGTGTGTGTCTTCCTGACCAGGGACCCACCGGCCCTGTGTCCCAGGAAGCTCCCTGGGCCATCTGGGGAATCCGCGGAGGCCACCTCTGGGTTTGTGCTGTGGTCCTCCACGGAGCCCTGCTGGCAAAGTGGGTTGGTTACACGTAAGACTGCTAACAAGGTCAGTAGCTCCAAACCCCAATCTCGGAACCAGCAGGGGCCAGGTCTGCTCTGGCCTCTCGGCCACTCTGAGTCATAGTCAACTCCTGACAGTGAGTGCTGGGGCCCCCGGGCCACCCCTGGGTGTGCTGTGGTGTGGTGTGGTCCCTCCCAGTGCAGCTCCAGGACTCGGAGGACAAAGTGGCACAAGTTGGGAGTGCCCCCTGAGCGGCAGTGGGCAAAAGCCCCTCAGGTTTTCATCAGGAAGTGCCGGATAGTGCCGGATCCCCAGGGAATCCTCAGGACGGGTCCTGAGCCAAGAGTGGCCAGGAGGGAGTTTATCCTTTGCTTTAGCGGCAGGAAATGGAATGCATGTAGCTCTGATGGCCAGACGTGGGGGTGTGCTTGGTGTGTGTAAGCAGCAGGCAAGAGGTGGCCTCACTGCTGTGCCTGGCTGCCACCTCCTCCTCCCACCCCAGGGCTGCCAGGTGACGATGGACGGTGCTGCCCTTGTAGTGAGTGAGGGCCTGAGCCATCTTCCAGGCAGGCGAGGCATCTGGGAAGGCTTCCTAGAGGAACGGGCTTGCAAGCCCCCAAAATCCGGGTGGAATCCCACCGCAAGAAGCTGCAGATGATTCCCAGGGATGGGAGACCCCACACTGGCTGGGTGGTGGGACTTGGAAGGGCCTTGGCCGATGGGGGAGCCCTTGTAGTCCCCGGCACTCATGAGGAGATGGCCCCAGGGCAGTGTGTGTAGGGGGTGCTGGAACCTGCCAGGCGGTGTGGAGGAGCGAGAAGCCACATGGCCCCGCGCCCGCTCTGGTGATGACGGCCTGTCAGCAGGCTCAGGCAGCGTCTCCTCCACTCAGTAGAGGGCCTTCCCTGTTGCCCTACGAAGGTGAACACGAGCTATGTCTTGTTTCCCTGCAGATCATTGAAGACAACCCCTTAGGCTCTCTCTGCAGAGGGATCCTGGACCTCAATACCTACAACGTCGGTACGTGCATGCTGGCAGAGCCTGGGCCGGCCAGGGACCCCCAGAACCAGCCCTCAGCACCACCAGCTGAGCAGGGCCAGGGCGTGGCTGTTGTCTACCCACCTAGCCTGGGAGGTCCCTGCCTGCCTTGTTCCTGGCAGCAGCGGGGCTCATCACAGGTGTCTGTCAAGTGGTGGAACAGGGCCCGGGGCACCCCAAGTCCTGGGCAAGGGGCACATTTGTCATTAGCAAGCCCAGTTTCCCAGGGGCTGCCCACGACCAGCCTGAGTAGTGCTGGGAGGTGGGGGCCTGGCTTCTGAGCTCCACACCACCTCCCCCAGTGGGATGGGTGGGGCACCTCCCCTCGCTGAGTTTCCGTGTCCTTGCTGCTTGGCTGTGGGGTACAGCACACAGGCTGGCATGATGGGGCCTGGCTGAGTTCTGTGCATGGGTCTCCGGGCCCCTAGCTCACCTAGCGAGTGGGCAGGGTGAAGTTCCCATATGGAGTGGGGGCCCCGAGCCCACCTAGGACACGGGTAGTGGGGGGACTGAAGGCCATGAGGAAGGGAAAGGCAGGTGGACCGGAGCCCAAGGGGCTCTCTGCTCTGAGCAGGCAGTCCACCGGGCAGCAGCAGCCTCTCTGCCCATTAGCCTGTGAGCCCTCTGGCCCCCCTCTCCCACCACTGACACACACACAACACACAGCCTTTCCCAGCCCCCTGTACAGTCGCCGGGCTCCAGCAGTCTGGCCTCTGCTGCCTGTGCTTTGCGTCCTGTGTTTACTGGCCTTTGGGTTTTTGCCATGAGGTGCAGGTAGGCAGATAGGCAGACAGGCGGGTGAGCAGGAAGGAGAGGGCATCTTGTTCCATTAGCACCTGTGTTAGCAGGCTCAGGGTGCCATCTAATGTGGGGCTTCACACCACAGACACACAGGCTTAGTTTTTTTTTTTTTTGGGGGGGTGGCCAGAGTCTGAGATGAAGGTGTTGGGAAGAGAGCTTCCTAGGAGGGATTTGCCCTGGCCTGTCTCCCGACAGGCCCCCTGCCCCTCCTCCTACCAGGACAGAGGTCACCATACTTAGGGGTGGAGGGCACCTGGCCATCCAGGATGGCCTTTCTTGAATGGCCCCTGCAAACCCTCCGCTTCCAAATCCAGCCACAACCCTGGCTTGCCGGTCAGGACTCTGCGGACACCCCTGTGCAGCTGAGAGCCTCCCATGTGGAGGGACGTGGGGCCGGTGTCCATCCGTGGCTGGCTTGGCGTCCCGTGACCGACCTTGGCCCGGACTTGGCGGGCAGCAGACCGGCTGACGGGTCTCCCCCTTCCCGCCCGCAGTGAAGGCCCCCCAGGGGAAGAACCAGAAGTCCTTTGTCTTCATCCTGGAGCCCAAGAAGCAGGGCGACCCTCCGGTGGAGTTTGCCACGGACCGGGTGGAGGAGCTCTTCGAGTGGTTCCAGAGCATCCGGGAGATCACCTGGAAGATGGACACCAAGGTGGGGCCCGCTGCCTGCCTGCAGGTGGCCTTGTAGGTAGTGACCAGGCAGCAGGAGAGGGGAACAGGGTTCCCCAGGGTCCCTCAAGAGCCCGGTCAGCTTGCTGTCCGGGGCCCATCTGGCTTCCCTCCTCCTAAGGAGGTGGCAGGGTATCTCCTCCCACAGGGAGGGCCCGCGATAGCCCGGCCCTCTCCCGGAGGAAGTCGGCTCTGGTGGCAGGCGGTGGAGTCAGCCCTCGTGCTGGGGATCTGCCAGCATTCGCTCGGCTGGCCTGGGTGAGAGGGCTGGGTGGGGCGAGTTTGGACAAAGAGTGAAGCCCTTGTCTGTAAGGTGGGGAGCCAGAGGCTTCCCCTGGGAAGATAACAGTGGTGCAGACCAAGATGGTGGGTGCTAGACTCAGCATGCAGCAGAGGGCCACCACCCCCACCCCCCACCCCCGGCATGTCCTTGTCACATGGTGGTTGGGCCTGGTGACGGGGAGAAGGGCTGCCTTACCATGCCCTTTCTCATGGCTGCAGAGCTGGAAGTTGGTGGGTTCCTGGTGTCCCCCCTCCCATAGCACAGCTTGACCTCAGGTGTGGCTTTAAGAGCTCCCCAGAGCCTGTTAGCACCCATGGTGGCTTCCTTTCTTTTAAGGTCCCAAGAGTAGTCACCAGTGGCCCTGACTCACCTTGTAAGTCCCCGAAGTGTTGTTTCTTCTTTGGGAGACTCTCACTGATGGGGCCCAGCACCCTTGCCCTGCCCCAGAGAGACTGAGGCAAAGGAAGCCTCGTCCCTTGACCTTTGTCCCCTGACCCTGTGGCTCAAAGTTGCACTGCAACCCTCTCACTGGAGCAGCGGTTCTCAGCCTTCCCAATGCCGCGACCTTTATACAGTTCCTCGTGTGGTCGTGATCCCCAACCAGAAAACTATTTTTGTTGCTACTTCATCACTGTCATTTTGCTACTGTTATGAATTGGGAGACCCCTGTGAAAGGGTCATTCGACCCCCAAAGGGGTCTTGACTCACAGACTGAGAACCACTGCCCTAGAGGGATGATGCCCCCTTCAGGAAATGGGGGGCCAACCACCAGCCCCTGAGATGACCCACTTCTTCCTCCTGAAGTTCAGGCGAGGAAGGAGATGGTAGATCCATTTCCCAGGTGGCAGTTAGTCCCCACCGTGGGCACCATCAGTCGTCCCGGGCCTGTCATTTCTGCCCATCCCTCAGCCCCTCCTGCCTGCTGAGCACGGTCCTGGGGCAGGTGATGTCCTTTAGATCTTGAACTGAGGAGACCCTCCCATTGTGGGGGAGAGAATTGAGCCAAGGAGGCAGGCTTGGTTTCCAGGGTGTCTCAGGCTGGAGGCTCAGGGCTCCACTAGATCTCTGCATCCCAGTGAGCCTGGACTTTTAAAAATCATTTTATTGGGGGCTCATACAGCTCTTACCACAATCCATACATACATCCGTTGGGTCAAGTGCATTTGTACCTATGTTGCCATCATCATTCTCAAGCTGTTTGTATTTTCTTTTTGTGATTCTTGGCCTTTGCGCCACGTCTTACTCCTCCTCTCTAGGTTCCACCTGAAGGTGCCTGCCCCCCCCGCCCCCATTGCGTTATAACGGACTCTCTGAAGCTCAGGGTGGCTGTCCCAGGCTTTGGTTCTCGGTGTTTGATCTCTGTCCCCCCTTAACTGGTTGTTACTGGTGCTAAGATTTCCTAAGCAGAAAGTCTCTTGAAGCCTTACCATTAATCACACTTGAAGGTTAAAAAACGGGAGTCGGCACAGTGGCCCATGTCCACGCTCAGGCTTGTGTGCCCCATAAGGCCCCCTCCTCCCTTGCGGGGTGGAGCCAGCTTGGGGTTAGCACACAGCTCCTCCACAGGCCTCCTGGTGTCTGTCACCAAGGTCGGGGCCAGGTCTCAAGTGCACATCACCAACTCCAGTTCCCTTCCCCTGGGTGAGGCAGGCCTCTCAACCTGGTCACTGCCTGCTCCCTGGGACAGGGCCACCTGCAGGGCCAGCACTCGGAGGCTGTGGGTCAGCGGGGATGCTGAGTCCATGCTGGCTCCGAGGCCCCATGGGGCAGGGTGGAACTAACTGCCCCCATGGGGTTCCTAGACCCTCACTTGACAAGAGTAGAAAGTCGTGTCTTTCTCCCGAGCCAAACCCTGTCAAGGTCTGTTTTTCTGCTTTGAGTTTTTTTTTTTGTTTTGTTTTTATGGAAACCTTGTGTTTCCAGCCACGGGGAGCCTGTTGAATGAAATGGGGGGGGGGATTGTAAGTTGAGGGTGATTTGGGTACACTTACTTAGACATGGGGGTATTCCAGCTCACTGGTACTGGAATTGGTGTGGGGGCAGTTTCTGCAGCATTGTGCAGGTATACAGCTCCCCCCACTACACACACACCACTCAAAAGTAGGGTAGCAGTATCTCACTACACCCTGGAGGAACAAAAGTGGGTCCCTGCCCTGCTGTGCAGCCTGCAGTCAACGGCTTAGCCTTTGTGCATGTGTGTGTGTGTAATATGTGGACTGACTGAAGCACCAGGGTGAGACCGTGATCTGGGGCCCCCAGGTGGTGTGTACTCTACACTCTCCAGGGCCCATCGCAGCCCAGGAGACAGTGGAAGCATCGAGGGAGCCCTGAAAGGGGTGCCAGCTGGGGTGCAGTGAGCCGTCCACCCTGACTCAGGAGTTGGCGTTGATAGCCTGTGGGCCTGGATCCAAGAGAGCCCCACCTGCCCAGGGCCAAGGGAAGGGACGGGTGCAGGGGACAGCTGGATCCCGTGAGCCTCAGGCTCGTGTGAGGACCCAGGTTTTGAGAAGCGGAGTCTGACAGACTTTAACAGTGCAGCTACCAGGGGCTAAGGAGAGAGGGCTCATGCTCAAGAAGTCTCTCTCCCTTCTACTTGGTGGTGAAGGACTGACTAGACACAGACGGGGGTGGGGAAAGAGCTGGGTCCAGACTCTTGGCAACTAGAGGAAGCGGGGAGAGCAGGGGCTGGCTTCAAGACAGAAGCCATTGGGCTGAGTCTGCAGGAGGGAGACGAGGATGGAGGGGAGTGGGGACTCCGCTGGGAGGGAGGCAATGTATGCAGAGATAGGAGCTGGGAGGAGGAGGAGGTGGGGTTTTCGGGGTGTGGCTGGGGCTGACCCTTGGGTGCCTTACCCCACACAGGAGAACAACATGAAGTACTGGGAGAAGAACCAGTCCATCGCCATCGAGCTGTCCGACCTTGTCGTCTACTGCAAACCCACCAGTAAAACTAAGGACAATTTAGGTAACTCCTTCCCGGGATGAAGATTTCCGAGAGCCCGGTGGTGGTCATGAGGGCAGGCTGGGCGTGTGTAACTGCTCCAGACGGGATGCTGGACACCTCAGGGGGGTTTCCTAGGCCTCCCAGGGTAGGTGCCTTTTTCCTGCAGGGCTGTGAACTGGTTCACCTGAGGTCAGTCATGACCAAGGACCTGAACCCTCCTGAATGTTAATCTGTGTGAGCTGGGGTGAGAAACACAGCTCTAGAGGAAATGTACACGTCGAAGCCCTGCTAGAAGCATCATCCCCTTCATGGGGCAGCATGGGCACTGCTGCATGGCAGCCAAGTCTCTTGCCCTGCAGAGTGGGAAGCTGTGGTGCCCGGCTCAAAGATGGCAGCTGACCACACTGCTTTGAATGCATGTGGCTCTCCCCAGTCCTGCCAATAATCCCACCCCTCACTGGTCCCCTTCTGGCTCTGGTTACCCTTCCTGTATGGCAGACTGTTAAAAGTGTGGGTCTTCTCCAGTTTCCCTTTGCCTAACTCGGCTTAGCTGGTTCACAGCCCTGGGATCCGGTTGCCACTGAAACAAGTGATCACAAAATCGGTGGCTTAAAACAACAGTCATTATTAACTTTTTTGTGGGAGTCAGGTGAAGGTTTAACATTGAGCAGTTCATGCCTTTCTGTTGCATCAATCACAACCCTCTCAGTGTAATGTCACTCATCCCATTTGCCCCCATGTGCTTCCTGTCTTCCTTCCTTCCTTGTTTCTGTTCTCTGTCCTTGGACTGATGCTTCCCTTTGGATCATCCCTGGTTCTTTGGAGGGTGTCACCTCCCTGCTGTGCTCGTGTGGCTAAGTCTCCGAGCATGCCTTGGCTGGTGGCCCCATCACTCCAACCCACACTGCCTTCTCCGTTTTGTCCAGTCTCTTATAAAGACCTGCCTGGATCATCCAGGGTCACCTCCCCATCTCAGAGGGCAAGCTCACCACATCTGCAAAGTCCCTTGGGCCATGTTTTATACACGGTGACACTTCCTGGGTGGTTAGGATCTGGTCTTTTCTGTGGGTCATGATTCGGCCGATTACTTAGTCAACTTTGGACTCAGTGGCCCTGTGGACAGAGTACTGCCCCTGTGGGTTTCTGAGGCTGTAGCTCCGTATGGGAGCAGAAAGCCTCATCTTTCTCTCATACAGCAGCTAGTGGGCCCAAACTGCCGACCTTGAGGCTAGCGGTCCAACGCATAACCCACTGTGCCCATCGAGGGATTAAACAGTGACTTTTCTATCAACTCCAAAGCACCACGTTCTCTGAGGTGGTGCTCACACTGCTGCTTGTTCATTTCATTAAAAAAAAAAAAATCTCGTGGGGACTTTTGAGTCGCAGGCCAGAGCTGCAGGTAAGAGGCTGGGCCCTCAGTGGCCCCACAGGCCTGGGGAAGATGGGAAAACTCACTCAGAATGGCGCTCAGTTGTGTGTTTTCCTCCTTGGAGGGGAGAGAGGAGCCGTGCCAGGAAAAGGCTGCCCATCACATTCCTCCCTGGGGCAGCAGTGGGCTCTGACCCCACCAGGCTGCTTGCCTCACACCTCTGGGTCTAAGATGACCTTGAAGAGGTCAATCTCTTCCCTGCACATCTGCCCCAGACCATCTCCCCTCGGAGCTGCTCAGCATTTGTGTGTTATCTCATCAAGGCTCGTGGTGGTTGTAAGCCAAATCCTCTACTCCTCCATCATCCTCAACTGCTGCAATGCACACACCCCCCCCCCACCCCCCATACAGACCCACCCTTCCATTGCCCATTCAGAGCCTGGGGTAAGAGGGGGCCTTGAATGTTTGGTCAGAGCGGGTTTCCTGCATCTGACCACCATGGGGGCCGGGCCCACCCTGACCAGGCCGTCTCTGTGTGCCGCAGAGAACCCTGACTTCAGAGAAATCCGCTCCTTCGTGGAGACCAAGGCGGACAGCATCGTCCGGCAGAAGCCCATGGAGCTCCTCAAGTACAACCAGAAGGGGCTGACCCGCATCTACCCCAAGGGCCAGAGGGTGGACTCCTCCAACTACGACCCCTTCCGCCTCTGGCTGTGTGGCTCTCAGATGGTGGCGCTCAACTTCCAGACGGCAGGTAGTGAGGGCCAGCGGCTGGGCAGCGGCGTGGGCTGGGTGTCCCCGGAGGGGGGCGGCGGCACTCTGTCCTGCTTCAAGGTAGCAATTCTGACCAGTCGGCTTCACCTGTCACTTGAGATAAAAGGGTGTTTCTGTCACAGTGTGTCTGAAGAAACATGTAGCTTTCGTAGGTGCTTTTATGCTTTTATGGGTCTGGGTCAAACTGGAGCCTGTTTTTTTTCTTTTTTATCCCATTATTTTCTTCTTATCTTAAAGTCCCACCGTCCCTTTGTCTGGAGTGCGGTTTCAACAACTGCCCAATTAATTTTTTTGTGGGGGGCTGAGGGAGGAAGTGGAAGTGCCAGGATGCCCTGAACCCACATGATTAGTGGGCGGGGCTTGTTTCCCCACCTAGACAAGTACATGCAGATGAACCACGCCCTCTTCTC
>NW_022106189.1:43018299-43030229 GCF_000313985.2 Echinops telfairi
CAGACCTGAAGGGTGACTAGGGGCTGTCATCTCAGGGGACTCCCCCCCACAGCCTCTGTTAGACCCATCAGTGTGGTCTTGCTTATGCTTGAGTTTTGTTCCACATTCTCCAGGGCACCTCCTGGTATGACCACTTTCAGAGGAGGCTTGGGCAGGGGGCGTCGGGCACCGTCTCCATCCGTGGTCCATGCAGTTTCAGACAGGGAGACCCCAGGGGCCGACACAGTCCATCCCCGTAGAGAAGAAAGCTGGTTCCCATCCAGGGGTCAGCTTTAAGGACACATTTTTTAGAAGTTCACCCATCTCTCGAATGCTAAGGAAGGTCAGCAAATGAACTGTTTGCCATTTGATTAAGGGTGGGAAAATGAAGCAGATGCACCCCAAAGATCCTGCGGTATATAGTGAGTTAAGCATTGGGCTGTCGCCGCAAGGTCAGCAGTTCAAAGCCACCAGCTGGCCCTGTAAGCGAAAGATGAAGCTCGGTGCTATGGTCAAGATTTACGGTCTCAGACACCCACAGGGGCAGTGCTGTGTCCTAGGGGGATGCTATGAGTCACTTACCACCGACATCCTAGGTCCTGGGTGCCCGGCACCTCCCCAAGCTCGGCCGGAGCATCGCCTGCCCCTTCGTGGAGGTAGAGATCTGCGGAGCGGAGTACGACAACAACAAGTTCAAGACGACCGTTGTGAGTAAGTGCCCGAGTCCTGCTGTCTCTCCACCGTAGAGGGGACCTGTGGTTGGGGCTGGGCACTTGACAGGAGGCCGCTTTGGGTCTGCATCCACTCTGCTGAGGAAGCAGGGGCTGCCTCTGCTGCAGGCCCCGGCCTGTGTGCTGACTTAGGGCTGTACTGGCTGGGAGGGTGGGGCCTCACCCCGTATGGGGCAGGGAGGTGAAAGGAGAGCTTGCTGTTCCAGAGATGGCAGGCACTGGGGGTGCTGCTAGCACCTGCTTCACTGCCCCTGCACAAGGGAGCCCCAAGAACAGCTCGGCTGCCCCCCCCTGTTAACTTGGGAGTGGAGCCGGGTCCCCATAGTCTGATCCTCCCCAGCCCTACTTCCTTACCATGATCCCTGATGGTGGAAAACCAGCCCACACCAGGTTAGACAGCGCACCTGGGAGCTTGTGGATATGCCTGGTTTCAAGGCCGCTGCAGGTGTGAGGAGTGTTCAGCTTTGACCCCAAAGGTTTGAAGGGTGACTGTACCCTAGAGGAAGACTTGCAGCAAGGCCTGACAGTCTCCTTCCCCAACATTGAAACCCGTGTGGAGCACAGGTCCCCTCTGACCCACACAGGAGGCAGCTCTACAGCCCCTGGTCTCAGGCTCACCAGGAGGGTGGACACAAGCGGCCTCTCATGAGCTCACCACCCCCACCCCCCCAGATGACAACGGCTTAAATCCCGTGTGGGCCCCGACCCAGGAGAAGGTAACCTTCGAGATCTATGACCCCAACCTCGCCTTCCTGCGCTTTGTGGTGTACGAGGAAGACATGTTCAGCGACCCCAACTTCCTGGCTCACGCAACGTACCCCATTAAAGGCATCCGGTCAGGTAAGGGGAGCTGGGGGGCTTCGCAGACGTCAGTGGGGCGTCGCTGATGCTTTTCAAACGAATGAAAACTGTTTTCCCCGAAACCCTCCAAACCATAAGACCCCTGTGGCACGCACCAAGGTTGTATTTACCCACTGAGCCTTATCCTATAGGATAAAGCCTCGATTGACTGAGCTTCAGGGATGCCTTGCTTTGCTGTTTTAACAAGGGTCGGGTTTGGGGCAATCCTATACCGAGCAGACCTCTTGGCTCTGTTTTTCCAGCACCACATTACGTGCATAGTCACGTTTTGGAAGTTTCTACAACATCTCACGCTTTCTCATCACCCTGTTGCACCGTTGATGCTGGCTGCTGACTGTTACTTGTCTGAGGGGTCTGTGCACTTGGAAACAAACCAGGAGGCGGAGTGTGGCTTCCTTTCTAGCAAGGTTTTCAGCTGCACTGTGGCGGTCTGTGTGAAGGAGTCACCTGCTCTGCTAGGTGTGCCGTGCCATGTTTCCGTCACAGGTCTTTCTTAGATGCTGAAAGACACCCCCGCCCATGCTTAGCCTTTTCCTAAGGAGCCCTGGTGGCATAGGGGGTGACTCGTTGGGCTTCTGACCTGGAGGTTAGCAGTTTGAAACCACCAGTCGCTCTGCAGTTCAACGATGAGGCTTGCTACTGCCATGAAGGGCTGGTCGTGGAACCCCACAGGGGCAGTGCTAGTTCTGCCCTGCCCAGAGGGTCGCTGGGAGTCAGGATCGACCCAGTGGCAGGGAGTTTGGGGTGTTGCTGTTCTCTTGATAGTGGGGATACGAGAGGTGTACTATCACCTGGTCTTGTCTCTCGCAGTTGTTTGGAAACCCTGGACTCTGGGGAGCCAAGCAGGGTCCTGTTCCCACTGGCCTTAAAAACATCTGTCTGATCTTGCCCCCAATGGGGGCCAGGGAAGGTGCAGGCTGAGTCAGTTCTTCCTCCAGGGCCCCGGCTGCACTTCTTTGCTTTTTTAATCCCGGGGCTTGAACATGTCACAACGTCCCTTTGTCTCCTTGTGCCGGCTCTGACGTCACTGCCTCCTCTGGTCTCTTAGGAATGCTCTGCCTTCCTAAGCATTCGACATCCACGTTGGTCTCTTTTCTTTCCTGTCTTTTTCGGTGACCTTGCTGTTTGCTCAATGTACAATGGGGTCGTCCCCCCAAAAAGCTAAGTGTTTAAATTTTGTTTTTACAAAACAACCTTATCACCTACAAAGTACTCTCCATTGCACTTAATACATTTGTCAGAGCTGTGATTCCATTTTTGGAAACATTTTTCAAACTCATCTGTTGGATGACTGACAGCGCTGTCCTTTCATGTCCTTCTTCATTTGAGGGAAGTCACACGGAGTGAGGTCAGGTGAGTCAGGTGTGTGGGGCAAGAGAGGCATGCTGGGTTTTTTTTGCCCAAAACTGGCACACTGAGATGGCTGCGTGAGCCAGCCCTTCATGGCAGTAGCAAGCCTCATCGTTGAACTGCAGAGCGACTGGTGGTTTCAAACTGCTAACCTCCAGGTCAGAAGCCCAACGAGTCACCCCCTATGCCACCAGGGCTCCTTAGGAAAAGGCTAAGCATGAGCAGGTGCGTTGTCATGATGGCAAAACCAGTCCCATCTGTCACAAATCAGGTTTTTGTTGCACACTGTTACAAAATCTTTTAAAAACCTCTAAAAAGAAAGCTTGATTAACAGTCTGACCTGGTGGAATGAGCTCCAAATGCACCACGACTGGACATTTTTGTCTGTTTGGGAAGTTGATGGATGTCCAGAATGAGGTTCATCATCAGTCGACATTTCCCGCTTTTGGAAACAAGAAAACCACTCAGACACTTGAGTTTTTCCCTTGGCACTGTCCTTGTCATCTGTGTTCAACATCACAGCAGTGTCTGCAGCATTTTTCCTGAGAAAGAAACACAATTTCACAGCTGCACACTGTTCTCTTAAATAGACCGTCACAAAAATCGAGGAAATTTATTGTGACCAGAGAGAACCTTCCCAAGCAATGCCACTGGGTGCACTAGCTCAGAGTCAGTTGCTCTTTTTTTTTGTTTTTAGGGGCGGGGGTCCCCCTTGCATGGTGCCATCCCATAACTCTGGTCTTCGGTTGTCAGATCTGCTCTTGAGAGGGTCTCTAAATTACAGTGGGGTCTTCTCAAGCTCATACCTTCCCTCTTGTGGACTTGTTTTCTAGAGGAGTGATGGATGGTCTGTTCTGAAGGATAATTGGAGCCTTTCTGCCCTCTCTTTAGCAGCCCTGGTGGCCTAGTGGGTTATTTGTTAGGTTCCTAACCATAAGGTCGGTGATTTGAAACCACCAGCTGCTTGGGGAGCAGGGAGTGGAGAAAGATGGGGCTTTCTACTCCTATAAATAGAGTCTGGGAAACTCACAGGGATAGTTTTACCTTGTCCTATAGGGTCGGTATGAGTTGGCATAGACTCAGTGGCAGGGGGTTTCGTGTTTTGGTTTGATTCACCCTGTGATGTCCATATGGATAATTGTCATTTGTGTTGTTAGAAAATGGTTTTTGCAATGAGCGAGTCACTGGTCTTGCCAAACAATTCTATCATGAGAGCTGTGCACTGTGGAGTGAGTCATTTCTTTCACCAAGGCCTTATTTTCCGACTTTTGCATTATAATCACCAGTAGTTATCCATGACTCTTGGATGTACATGCTTGATCAATTTCAGACTGCAGCAGGTGATAAACATCTTCAATTTCGTCTTTGGCTTTAGTGGTGGGTGCGTCAACTTGAATGGCCGTATTAACTGGCCTTCCCCGAGTGCCCATGAATATTATCCTGTAATTGACAGCCCTGTAGCTCAAGATACTTACAGTGAAGAGGGGCCTCGGATCCCAGTCTTCTTCAGAAAGAACATGTCATTCGTGGTGCCGTGGATCATGTTAACTGTCCAATTCAAACTGGTCAATACCAGTCCATTTCAGCACGCTCATTTCATTTTTGACAACTTCAATTTCCCCGGATTCCGTCTCCACACATCCCACGTTCCCATTATTAATGGATGTTTGCGGCTCTTTATTCTGAGTCCTGCCACACACCGCAGCTAAGGAAGGTCCAGAGCTAGAGAGCTTGGCTCTGTCCACACCTGAAGGTCACTCTGCTCGGAGCAGGTGTTTTGCCGCTGCCCACAACTTTTTGCTGGCCTTCTTTCCCCTCACCTGCCAAAGCAGACCACCAGGCCTTTCTTCCTAGCCCGTCTGGGAAGAAACCCCTTTACCTTGGGTGGCCCTGAGACACCAGTGGCATAGCTTAGAGCAGTGGTTCTCAACCTTCCTCATGCCGCGAGGCTTTCATACAGTTCCCCACCTGGTGGTGACCCCCGACCATAACATTACTTTCGTTGCTACTTCATCACTGTCATTTTGCTACTGCTATGAATCGGGCAACCCCTGTGAAATGGTCGTTCGACCCCCCAAAGGGGTCTCGACCCACATGTTGAGAACTGCTGACTTGGAGCTTCACGCAAGCCACCACAGTATGAAGACTGACACAGGAGTGAGGGTTCATTACTGAATGACCACCACCAGCCACTCCCATGGAGTGGTTTCCAACAGCTCCCGGTCCTGTAAGGACAGAACCCAACTGCCCCTGAGGGCAGGAGGCCAAGGTTGTGCATCTTATCTTGACCGGCCCGGAAAAGCTCATCTTACTCCTGAGGAGCAGCCGGTCTGTCTGAAGTGCTGACCTTGTGGTTGGTAGCCAGATAAGAAATTCACTGTACTTACCAGGGCTTAAGGACGTTGAACTTTCTTTCTCTCAATCCTTACACCACCTTCTGTGAAAGAGGCTCTTGAAAGAGGCGCACATTGATATGTAAAGTTGTTCACTCACCTGTTCAAGTTCCCACACCTGCTGGGATCCTAACCCCCTAGGTCAGTCTTCCAGCCGCACATTCCACCTGCTGTGCCGGTCTGCTTGTCTGAGGCCGCCCCACTGCTACCTGGGGGAGTGAGAAAGAAAAAACGTTTCCTTTAGCCGTTTCCCTGTGAAACATTCAACACACGAGGAAAATAGTGTTAGTACTTTCCTACCAAGGCGTGCCATTAAGCCCAGAAGGATGATGTAAACTTTAGGCTAAGTCCCCGTCTCCTGGAGCGGGCTCTACCGCCCCCTGGGGGACAGTGCTGTAACAATCCAGGAGCACTGCAAAATTAATCCCTGTACTTCTGCCTGGATCGTGGACTATAGGACTTTTAAAAAAATCATTTTATTGGGGCTCTTACAGCTCTTATCACAATCCATACATGCATCCATTGTGTCAAGCACATTTGTAAATATGTTGCCATCATTTTCAAAACATTTTCTTTACTTGAACCCTTGGTATCAGCTCCTCATTTGTTTCCCCTCCCTCATGAACCCTCGATAATTTATAATTTTGTTTTCATGTCTTACACCGATCGCTGTTGGCCTTCCTCCACTTTTCTGTTGTTTGCCCCCCTGGTGGGGTGGGGTGGTGGTTATGGGGGCAGTTAGACATCGATCATTGTTATTGGTTCCCCCTTTCTCCCCTCCCCCCCTTCTCCCTACCCTCCTGGTATCGATACTCTCATTGTTCTGAGGGGTTTATCTGTCCTGGATTCCTTGTGTTTCCAGCTCTTATCTGTACATGCTCTGGTCTAGCTGGATTTGTTAGGTATAACTGGGGTCATGATCGTGGGCGGGGGAGGAAGCATTCAAGAACTAGAGGAAAGTTGTATGTTTCATCGGTGCTATGCTGCACCCTGACTGGCTCGTCTCTTCCTTGTGACCGTTCTGTGAGGGGATGTCCAATTGTCTACAGATGGGGTTCGGGCGGGAACAGACATTTAATTGCCAGGGTGGTGCCTTCCCAATAAGTCTGGGCACCAATGTGCTACCCAAAAGCAGCCGGCCACAAAAGGCCACGTGGAGTAGGATTCCTTTGATATGAAATCTTCCAAATAAGCAAATCCAGAGAGAGAGTAGTATTAGGAGTTGTCAGGGGAGAGGGGGATTATGGGGTTTCATTTTGGGGTGATGAAATGTTTTGGAATTAGATAGAGGTATTTCAACACATGTACCAAAATGCTACCATGTGGTTGATTTTATGTGATAACCTCACCCCGCAAGAGCCCTTTTCCCAGCACCCCCACTCCAGAGACTTGACCTCTCCTAGGTGGGTTTGGGGAACATCGTTCACCCTGGATGCCTGAAGGGCTGCCCAGAGTAAAGATGCAGAGCTGGAGAAATGGCACAGTGGGTTAAGCTCAGGCAAGGGCCCAACAGACAACACTGCCCTGCTTGGAGCACACGATACAGGAGGCGGCCACAGTACCCAAAGGGCTCTCAGCTCCACAAGCACCAGCATTCCAGTAGGTTCTAACAGTCTTGTGCCAAGGAATTTGGAAGACGCCTACTTGACCAACTCACAGGAAGAGATTCCTATTTGCACCCACTCCAAAGAAAAGTAGACCCAGCCTATTGTGGAAGTCGTCGAACAAAGCCGTACTATCACACACCAGGCCGACAACCAATATCATTGCTGATGCCAGGCTGGATCTTAGCGGAGCACA
Source organism: Echinops telfairi (assembly GCF_000313985.2). Lineage (NCBI taxonomy): Eukaryota > Metazoa > Chordata > Mammalia > Afrosoricida > Tenrecidae > Echinops > Echinops telfairi. The sequence goes on from NW_022106189.1 coordinate 43,025,414, forward strand.
AGAGTTCAGAGACGCCTGCATGCATTTCACCCATCGTGTGAAGAGCAAACTACAACTAACACAATGGTGATTCAGCATGCGTAACTGTGTTCCTGTGGAAACATGTCATGGATCGGAGGGAGCAGGTACTGCAACAGAGTGTGTGGTTTGAACCCAGAAAAGGTGGGCTTCAGAGCTGGGTCCTTTCGGGCAGAGGACAAGGTGGCTGCCGGCGGACAGGCACTGAGGAAGGTCGTCCTCCGCAGCTACCAGGAAAGAAGGTCCACGAGGAGGGGTGTCCTGGACTTCCTGCCAGCAAGAAGTTCAACATACAGCTAAGTAGACCATGTTTCTTAACCCCGGGAGAGCAGCAGGTCCTGCTTTACAGACTCCCCTTTACCACTGGCCAGTGGACAGGTCCCTCTGTGAGCCGGCCCAGCCGATGGCCCAGCCAGCCAACCCCCTTCCTCACTGGCCTCTGGGAGGTGGCTCTGTGAGGGCAGGCCCCACGCTTCTCTTCTTTGTTTCTATTTTCCCCTCCTCTCCGGCTATGGGCTCCAGTGCCCTCTCCCCTTCTCCCCCCACCTCCCCCCCACCTTCAAAGTAAAACTGTCAAAGAGCAGGAATCCCTACCCACAAGATGAGTTCACCTTCTTTTTTTCTTCGGTCTTTGTACTTTTGTTCTATTACAATACTCCTCTAAGTTTTGGACATCTCTCCCACTTCCTCTTCCAGGACAGCCCCACCCTCCTAAGAATACCCGCTTCCCCCAGGCAAAAACAGGCAGCCCTTGGATCCAGGCACACCAATCCAAACAAGGGCTTTTCTTCCTTTTTCCCCTATCTGAGGGTACTGGCATGCCCACATTCACATTGCCATAGCAACAAAAACTAACAACTACGCCCAAGTCTTGTGCCCCTTGTCTCCGTGCACATCTACCCGTTATCACCGTCTTTGTTCTTAATAGATTTCAGTGGATTAGTAACTCTGATTACCCCTCTTAAAATACGTTTTCCTGTTATTTCTACCAACTTGTCAGCCTAACCAAACAAGCACTTACGTATTTTGTTTTGTTCTCACTCCTCCCCTACCCCAACATTCCCATCTCTATTCCCCCTTTCTCCATTTTCCATGTCCCATGAGACCTCTGCCCCACGTCACTGAACGGCCCTCTGCATGACCCAGCAGCTCCCACACCACTAATAGCTATACCGCCATGTGGAGGACGGCGGTCAGCCACAGAAAACCACGCAAAACCGTTGTATCCTTTCGCCATACGGATCCAACAGTCTCTTCAAGAGGGCAGAGTATAAGATCCGTATCTATCTCATCATGAGTGGAGAAAGGTTCAGGAGCAACCTGTGACATGCGGATGACACGATCTTGCCAGCCAGATACGAAGACAACCTGGAGCACTCAAGGAAGGTCGGAGGTGAGAGGACAGCCTCCTGTCTGCGTTCCACCTGAACAGGAAGAAAAGGAAGCCCCTCCTCCAGGTGGGCCCAGAAACAACAGTCTGAGAAACAGAGAGAATCCTGCAAGTTGCCAAGGATTTTACTCTACTTGGATCAACCGTCAGTGAATAGAAGTACGTAGTTAAATCAAATGATAGATATTTGCAAATGTTTATAACAACATGCTAGAAGAATACAACTGACTCCCCTTGTGGCACGATTAGGGTTATAGAACAGAATGCGGGCATTATACCCCGTGTTGATGTAGAAATAGGACAGAAGGTGCTAGATTGTGTAAGCATGCTGATTTCTTCACCATAGGCGGTGGGAAGTGAGAGTTCTGGTGGATCTTGTTTAGGGATAGACTCTTCCAAGATTGTTGGGGGAATGCCAGTCTCCCCCCCCCCCCAGCTAATCATGGATTCGATAGAAGCAATTGTATGGTTGAGATATACAAATATTATAATAAAGTCATAGTAGCATGCTCACCTCCACCCCCGCTTGGTGGTCCACTTGGAGAGAGGGGGAGAGGGTGCTGACAAGAGGCCAAGAGGGGAGCCCGAGGGAGCTCTTTATTGCTAACCCAGGCCTATATACCTTTGAGGGGCGTGCAAGCCCACTAATTACAGGTAAAGACATATGCCGCAGGAAGGGATTGCACTGTAGGTTATACAGCAATGAAAGGGGGACAATCTAGGGATATACACGTAATAGGAAGAGGAGGGATTGGGGGCACCCATGTGACAAGGACGGATCCTAGATTCAGGATGGCAGTCTAACTTTGGATGTCACTGAGCAGGTTTGACCTGGTCTCTGGATCTCCATAGAAACCATTACCAGTAGGGTGTAAACCCCACCTACAGAAACCAAGCTAGTGGCTGCAAACCTTTAGGAGAAGTAGCCCATTGTCCTTAACAGCAGGAAGCAGGGCCTACCTGTTGTGGGACCAGACAGTAGTCTGGCAGCTGATTGCCTTCAGGGAGGATCTATTTAAGCATCTGACCTCCCACCTTATGCTGGTAAAAAGCCCCGAATGTTTGGCATGTCTTTGGGGAGACAAAGCTGGGGAAAAGTCTCTTTATAATCCCACACAAGATAGTATGAAAAGCGAAAAGCGATTGAGCCCAAGCCCAAACAGTGCCCTAATTTGAACACAGCTCATACAGGAAGTGAGTAGGTGTGATTAGAAGAACTTTTAAGACAAACCAAGTTTCCAACATAGAGAATGGTGGAAACCACCCAAGTGCCCAGCAGATAAATAGTCACATGCAAGGCAGTGTGTCATCCAGTGACACATTTGGCAGCCATGGAGAACGGAAGCCCTGATCCATGGCTGTGGCCTGGACAAACCTGGACAAGGCTATGCTAAGCACCATCAATCACACACCGGCCAGTGCTGGGTGGTCCCGATTATGGGGCATGATCCAGAATCAGCAAGTGCCTGGAGACCAAAGGTTTATTGGATGGTCACCACAGGCGGGCCTGATGGGCGGGAGGTGTGGGGATTGTAGGGCACAGCGTCAAGACGGATGAAAAAAAACAATGGTCACCATTGAACAATATGGCGGACATAGCATCATTGACTTGTATTTGTGACGCTGGTTGAGAGCCCAAATGGGCACGTTGCCACTATGCTGGACAAATACTAAAGTGACCCCAGCACATCTTGACTAATCCATTGTTAACAAGGCCTCCTTTTGTGAAAGTAACCTTACTACTTGGTTAAAACAAACCCTTGAGATGTATTGCTGCACACATTACTTAACGCAGAGGGAGGGGAGGGAGGGGAAGCTACAGCTCCACTGTCCTGCCCAAACTAAAGGCATTTCAAGGACTGTCAAAACCAGGGCCTAATCGCAGTAGAGAATGGCTTTGAGGAGGATTCGAGATCCTGCTGTGAACTGCCATTGAAAATCTTTCACCCTCACGTACGCCCCAGTGTCCCAGGCTTGGCGAGGGCCGATGTGGCCAGAAGTGGATGTGAGTCATGACTGCTTGGAGTCCTCAGGAGTATTGGAGTGACCCACAGGGCCGATGTGGCCAGAAGTGGATGTGAGTCATGACTGCTTGGAGTCCTCAGGAGTATTGGAGTGACCCACAGCTGCCATCACTCTTGAATCAACATGTGTTGTACTCACCTAATCTGTTGTCAATTTAAGGATGAAGAGTGCAGGGGTGGAGTCTGGGCTGTCAATCTGGAGTTAGCCAATGAGACTTCTTCTGTGTGGGCATAGCCTTCTGGGAAATCTGCTACTTCCTCCTTGGAAGTGGAAGACACCTCTCTCTCTCTCTCTCTGCTACTCCGTGGGAGACATTCCCGAAGACAAACCACGTGGACGCAACTAGACCCTGGAAGCCGGAGAAGCCACAGAGACCCCTGCCAGCGCTGAGATGCTTCCAGTGACACTGGGTCCAAAGACTTTCTACCCACTGGCCTGTGATCGTCCTGCATTCGGTGTCATTGCATGTGTTTCATGAGTCTGAAGAGGACTTTATAGATATCAGAAATATGGGCTAATATCTGACTTATGGACTTGATCTGGACTGGGATGTTTTCTCAATGTTCGATTGCTCTTGTATATAAATCTCTTTCTTATACACATATGTGTATCCATAGATTTGTTTCTCTAACACGACATGGAATGTTCTGTGGGCTTTATATTGATTCTAGTCCCAGGCTCTTTAGCCCCTAGAAGGTAGGTAGCTTGTCTTCACGTCGCACTATATGCAGCTATGGGTCAAAGTTGCTTTCTTTAAGCCCTTTCCCCTCAGCTGGTACCTCTGATGGCCAGGAAGTCCTCCCCCACCCTCCAGCATAGGATGTGGACCTGTCTGCCCTTTGAACTGGGCACGGGAGCCTTGTGTGTCCTGAGGAAACCAGGGTCGGACGCGAACCACCCACCTTTGCCTTGCTTCCCCTCTCCCTGCAGGCTTCAGGTCGGTTCCTCTCAAGAATGGGCACAGCGAAGATGTGGAGCTGGCGTCCCTGCTGGTGTGCTGTGAGATGCGGCCGGTCCTGGTGAGTGCCTGGACGCCATTGGGTGCTCCCCGTGTGGTATCGGCTGGGGGTGGAGATGGTCGATGGAGGGCTTGGGCTCTGGTGGGCATCGCCAGGCCTGGAACATCAGACACGAATCCCCTTCCGCGGAAGAGGCCCTTGGCTCTTCCTTCCCAGCATCCTTCTTTCTTGGAGAGCGCTATGAGTCAGGAAGCACTGTTGCTCAGAAGGGCCTCATGGCTTCATTGGTCAGAGGTTAGACGATGCTTTTCCTATAAGCCAGTGGTGCTCAACCTGGGGGTCGAACGACCCTTTCACAGGTCGCCCGATTCATCACAGTAGCAAAATCACAGTTATGAAGTAGCAACAAAAATAATTGTATGAT
>NW_022106189.1:43030329-43036669 GCF_000313985.2 Echinops telfairi
ACAATATGAGGCACTGAATCGGAGGGTCTCAGCATGAGAAAGGTTGAGAACCACGCCTGTAAGCAGCTCTGAGAGCCCCCCCACGGAGGCTTGCTGTGGCTTCCGAAGAGATCCACCCAGTGGCACCCTTCCCAATCAGAAGATCCCTCCTGCTGCTGGAGGATCCCTTTCCCGTGGGCCTGAGGTTTGTTTGGGGTGGTGAGGCGTTCAGTATCTCCTTTGGGGGGAAGGTCTTGCGCTCAGCAGATCCTTGAAGGGATCAGATAAGGTAACAGGGAAGCAAGGGCGGAGAACCCAGCAGCAGTAGCAGCAAGCTGAGGGGAGGTCAGTCCTGGAGTTTGACGGTAGGAGGAGACCATTGATTGGGGTTCTGGGGCGTCATCTTCCCCCTTGGAACCACACGTGTTCCGATTGTCCGTGGGGCCAACACCACCTTCTAGTCCCACAGGGCACAGCACCAAACTCCCTGCTGTGGAGTCGGTGCCGATTCACAGCCACCCAGTGGCACAGGGCAGAACTGCCCCCGCAGGTTTCCTAGATTGTCATGCTTCACGGGAGTAGAGACTGTCTTTCTCCCGAGGAGCTGCTGGTGGTTTCAAACTGCTGACCTTGCAGTTAGCAGCCTACTGTGTAACCCCTGCACCACCAGGGCTCTTTCTCACAGTGGGTGGATTGTATGCTCACCTCAGGTTGCTTTTAGAAATACTATGGTTTATACCCCCAGGGGGCTCCTTTGGGCTTGGCCAGAGCCTCCCAAGCTAGCTTCTTTATCTCCTCACCTAGTGGGGGTCTCTGGGTAGAGACACCACAGCCAGGGATGCTTCTTCCCTGTAGAAATCCTCACAGTCAGCCGGAAAAGGCTTATTTGGAAAGCTCCCATGTGATAGTTGAGAACCCTCGGATGGGGATGGCTTGTTAACTGTCTAGCCCTAGTCCACGCTGTAGAAATCGTGAACTCGGAGGAGAGAACTTTAGGCTTTCTGCAGGGTGGTTTCCTTTGATGTTCAATTTTTGTGAACCTGGTAGTTCTCCCGCCTCTAAGCATTTCAGAGACCTCAGAGGGGATCAGGAAGGAGCAGCAGAAAAGTAGCAAGAAGAATGAAGTGCCTGCGCCTTGACATCACCGTGGGTCAGGACTTTACTGTGACAGAAAGACGCCAGTGTTCTTATAGTCTCATAAATTCCTTTGGGAATGCCCAAGTTCTAGGGCCCTCCTTTTTTAGAAGGAATGGTGCCGTTTTTTCAGAGCCTCGGTGACGTAGTGGTTACGTATTGGGCTGCTAACCCTGAGGTTGGCGGTTTGAAAACACCCTGTCCTGTAGGGTTGCCAGGAGTTGGGATTGACGATGTGGTTGTGAGTTTGGTTTTGGTCAGGGTCCCCTTAAGAATACCATCCATGGTTAGTCAACCCACGAAAAGACGTAAGCCGCCGGAAGAGAGAATTTTGCGTAAACTACCGAAGTTTGGGTTCTGGGGTTAGTGGAGTTTTGCAGCTCGGGGTTGGGGGTAGGGGAGACGATGAAGCTAGTATTTTGGTCTGTTTGCTGGGACTCTGGTTTCTTTTGCTGTTGAACTTGGGGGCTCCTAACATTGTGGAAGAGTGAACTGTGTATTTGGGTAGAGGGGTGCACCGACATGCATTGCAGGTCAATAGCATCCTTTGCTGTGAGCTGCTAGACACCCCCCCTGTGGTGACCATCGAGAACATCTCTTGGATGGCCCCATGCTGCCTTGAAGTGAGGCCAGGGACACTGTTCACACGTCAGCCTCACCTTCACGAGCTGCCTACTGGTCTGGGCTTGCTCTGAGTTCCTGACAGCTCTCTTGCGAAATGCTTCCCAAACCACTCGACACATGCACCCACTCACATTCAGACACACTGGTGTTTGTAGCGTGTTCACAGTGTTATGCGAAACCTTGCACATTCCATCCACTGTGCCAGAGAGGGCGGGGTACTTGGTAAAGCAGAGTGCCCCAGCAATACGGGAAGCCCTCCAAGAGCCGGCTTGATCCCACAGCCCCACTACTGATTGAGGCATGCCGAGATGGTGCTGCCTTTTGATCTGGTGTAAGTCGAGCCGGGTCTACACCCACCATCCGTCCACCGACCATTCCCAGCTCCGGCCTACCCCATCCCAACCCCTTACCCACTGTGGATGACACACCTGCCTGGACCGGAAGCTGCTGCCCCGTGGGGTCAGACATGTGATCCTTAGTTCATTTACTACTTTCAGGTTCACCACCCACCTGTAGCCTTGACCTTGGCCTTTACGCCCCTCACTGACTGTCATCCAGAGTAGAACTGCCCCACCTCTACCCCCAGTGGGTTCTGAGGCAGTACATCTTGACTGGGGCAAAAAGCCTCATCTTTCTCCCCCAGAGCAGCTCATGGGCTCCAACTGCTGACCTTGTGACCCACTGCATCAACTGATGCAATACATCACCAGGGCTCCTTTGAAGAACACACACACACATGACCTGGGGCCCATATCACCTGTTACATCTGTCCCTTCCCCGCGACCGTTTCCGAGCTTTGGGATCAGCCAGGAGCTGAACGCAGACCAGGGAAAATCCCAATCCCGTACAGCAGGAGGGTCGGTAGGGCAAGGACCTTGTTTCGCAATAAAGCACCTTGGCAAAGAACAGGTAGTCACTACATGGCACGCTCCCGAGGCCTCCGTGAGCCCATGTCGACTTGGTTCAGACAGCCCCGGCTGTGTGATCCATGCGGCTGACGGTGCCCCCTGCTCTCCCCCGGCCCCAGGAGAGCGAGGAGGAGCTGTACTCCTCCTGCCGGCAGCTGCGGAGGCGGCAAGAGGAGCTCAACAACCAGCTCTTCCTGTACGACACCCAGCAGAACCTGCGGAACGCGCCCCGGGATGCGCTGGTGAAGGAATTCAACACCAACGAGAACCAGCTGCAGCTGTACCAGGAGACGTGCAACCGGAGGTGGGTCTGCGCCCTACCCCCCTGCTCCCTTTGGGCTGCGATCGCAAGGTCGGCAGTTCAAAACCACCAGCTGCTCCGTGGGAAGAAGGGAGTGGGGACTTTCTACTCCTAGAAAGAGTGACTGTTTCTGGAAAACCCACGGTGGGGAGGGGGTCTTGGGGGGGCACTCTGAGTCTGCGTGGACGGCATCGACTCGATGGCAGTCAGTGAGTTTTCTCTCAACCTGTGGTCGTGAAATGTCCACAAGGAGCCCAAGGTGGGTGCTTCAAACCCACCAGCCGCTCCTGGGGAGGAAGGCAAGGTGTCTGTAAACACGTCCGGCTTAGGAAACCCCCTGGGGCACTTCTGCTCTGGCCAGGAGGATTGTTAGGAATCGGGATTCACTCCATGGCCTTGGGTTTGAATTACCACCTGCACCACCTCTAGGAGAACCCCTCACCCCAATAAAATGAAGACTATCAGTCGATGCTGACCCTGTGGGACAGGGTAAAACTGGCCCATGGGCTTCCAAGACTAGCTGTTTATGGGAGTAGAAAGCCTCATTTTTCTCCTGCAGAGCTGCTGCTGGTTTTGAACTGCTGACCCTATGGTTAGCAGCCCAATGCATAACCACTACACCACCATGGCACCTCCTTGCTGTGGTGACAGCTTTCACTAGGAGGTGGCATTGACTCCAAGGCACTGAGATACCGGTCTCGCCTCTTCATACCACCCTGCTGCTGTGGGGTCCGGAGGAGCCCGGCTGGTGGAGTGGGTTGTGCACTGGGCTGCCAGGACAGCAATCAGACCCACCAGCTGCTGTCTGACAGCCTTGGAAACCCGCAGGGGCAGTTTTACCCTGTCCTGGAGGGCTGCAGCGAGCTTGGTTTTAGGTTCAGGGTTGAGTTCCCAAGAATTGCAAAGGGGCCTCTGGAGGTGGCAGCTGGGGCCGCCCAGGGTCCTGCAGAAAATATTTGATCCCAGGAAACTCCCGGTTGCCTTCTCCAATGACAAACAGCTGCCAAATTCCTGGCTGGCACCGTTTCTCCACCTTTACTGGTTTAGCTCTGCACTCCACCCCCCTTCCTGCTTCCCGGCGCCTCAGAAGACAGGGCCGGCCATCCACATCCCCGAGAACTCTGGGGAGCAGTTCTACTCTGTGCAGCCGCGGTCGCCCATGGGTCGCAATTGGCGTCATGGCAACTGGTTTCAACTCTTCTGTCTTGCAGAGGCTGTAAATCTTTACAGGGGCAGACAGCCTCTGCTTTCTCCTAAGGAGCTGATAGGAAGTTCGAGCCACTGACCTCACAGTCAGCTGCCCAGAGAGCCTCCAGGGCTCCCTCACAGGGCAGCTGGTACCCTCTCCTCCCCAGTGAGATTACGTAGCTGGCTGCAGCCCACCACCCTGACTTGGCATGGCGGTAACGGTGCCACGGCACGTCTCTTTCCAGGCTTCGTGAGAAGAGGGTCAGCAACAGCAAGTTCTACTCCTAGAGGCCTGGCCGCCCCGCGCGGCTCGGACTGTTCACAGACGCTGGCCTGGGACATCATCCTGCCACGGAGAGGCCATGGCCAGAGGCAACCCAGCTGGCACCTGCTCCTGTGCGCGTCTCAGACAACTTTCCTAACTTATATGTTCCATGGATGCCCTAAGAGAGAGGTCCCCCCAAATGCTCTGAATAAAAGCCCTGGAAGCCTCCCGAGGTTGGCTTTTCTGTGCCCAAGCTCGGTGCTGAGCGAGGCTCTGCCTCTGAGCCCCCTTGCTCCTTCACTTGCCTTCCCAGGACAGGAGCCCCCAGGGCCTGAAAAAGATTGACTAAGTAAATGATTCCACCTGGAAGGCCATTGATTGGTTCCTTGTGGGCCCCGAGAAAAGCCTGGCCCACTCAGCATCCTTACAGCTTGGAGCTGTAGTGGGGGTGGGGGTGTGTGTGGCTGGGGTGGAGGCCTGATGGATCCAGCCATTGGTCATTAAGAATCTCTCAGCCCCTCTGCTTACCTGTCCATAGATGCACGCTTCCTGACAAGGGGGAGACTCTCTGCTCATTCCTCATCCCTGGCCCTGGTCCCCCTCATCACCCCAGATGCGGGGACCCTGGATTGGTGGAGTTGGCCACCCTCCACCACGAGGAGGCCAATGGGGATAAAGAGACCGAGAAGACCAGGGTACCCAGGGACCGTGGTTGCTGGCAGGCCCAGCTTTCACGGGCTGGGGGTGGGGTGGGGGTGTAAGCTTGGGGAAGTGGCAGACCTCAAAGGCTCTCTCTATCTTGCTCATTTAATGAAAACAAAGTTTCATGAAAACGCTCTGCATTAGGCTGCTAACCACAAGGTCGGCAGTTCGAAACTGCCAGCCAACTCCGTGGGAGAAAGATGGGAGTTTGGTGTAGACACAGCAGTTCCACCCTGTGGTCGTGACCCCTTTGGGGGTCGAGCAACCCTTTCACAGGGGTTGCCTGATTCATAGCAGTAGCAAAATGACAGCTACGAAGGTGCAATGAAAATAATTTTATGGAAAAAAATAATTTTATGGTTGGGGGTGGGGGGTCACCGCAACATGAGGAACTGTATTAAAGGGTCGAGGCATGAGGAAGGTTGAGAACCACTGGTTCAGAGGCAGGGATAGTGCTGGGGGTTTTTTCTCCTAGAAGGGGCTGTAGCAGAAAAGCCCCTCCCCTTAAATATCCAAGTTGCTGAACCTCCACATCTGGGTGTAGACGAGGTAAGGACAAGCCACTTCTTGGCTGAATAACAGACCAGCCTCCCCCCTGACTCTGGGTCTCAGCCGGGCTGCACACATCGGTATATATATATATATATCTATCTATCTATCTATCTATCTGTCTGTCTGTCTGTCTGTCTGTCTGTCTGTCTGTCTGTCTGTCTGTCTGTCTATCTATCTATCATCTGCCAGGGATTGCTCATGGCCCAGCAGCTAAAGGGCTGGCTGGATTGCTAAGAGAGGTCAGCAGTTCACCCCACAACCATCTTTCCTCCCCAGGAAATGTGCAGTCTTGGCACCCCTGCACTATGTCCTCTACAGGGTCACCTTGAGTCAGAGTCCCCTCGGGGGCAATGAGTGTGTGGGCACAGCATCCGAGGAGGAGACCGTTTTACTGGTATGTGCGGGACTAAGGAACAACTGTCAGCTGGTGTCAATTCTGACTGAGAGACCCTGTGTGCAGCACAATGAAAGACGCCGGGTCTTGCCCCATCCTCCTGAGTGACCATGCCCATTGCTGTAGCCACTGTGTCCTACCATCTCGTCAAGGGCCTGCCTCTACGGAGCATGAGGGCCTTCTCCAGGGACTGGGCCCTCCTGACAAGTCCAAAGTACGTGAGACAAAGTCTCACCATCCTTGCCTTCTAAGGAGCACGCTGGCTCTACTTCCTGTTGTGTTCAAGGAACAAT
>NW_022106189.1:43037084-43038452 GCF_000313985.2 Echinops telfairi
TGAGGGAGGGAGAGTGGGGAGGGGGGAAATGAACTGATATCTAGGGCTCAAGTAGAAAGAAAATGCTTTGAAAATGATAGCAACATATGGACAAATGTGCCGGACACAACGAATGTACGGATGGATGATGAGAAGAGCTGTAAGATCCCCCAGTAAAATGATAAAAAAAAAAAGACGTGGGAAACCGGGACAGTGAGGCTGACCTGTTGCATTTGCTTCTCTCCAGCCTGACTGCCCAAACCCTCACGAGCGCTTCAAACCTGCACTTTCCCTGCTCGAAAGGGGAACATCGGTCCAAGCAAGTCTGACCAAGGGGCCACCCTTCCCCCAGCACCTCCCAGCTCAAAGCACAGTGATTAACAGTGGGGAGGAACATTGCTTAAAACTAGGGCAGGCACTGTAGACACTCGACCGGGGCCCCACCCCTGCTGGCCAGGTAGTCACTGGGGCCACCTGATGGGAGACCACAAATCCTGCCCTTTCAGCTCTCATGACTTCTACACAGCATGCTGTCTTTAACCTTGTCAGGGAGCAGGAGTAAAGGCCTGGCTGCCTGCTCCCGTCATCAAGGTGACAGCCTGGGAAGCCTGTGAGGCAGGTCTGCTCTCTGCTACACGGCCAGCCGCTGTGAGTCAGAAATGACTCGATGGCAGGGTTTTTTAATCTTCATCCTAAGGAGCCCTGGTGCCACCCTGGCGAAGGCCTCAGCTGCGAATGGAAAGGTCGGTGGTTCAAGCCCACCTGCTGCTCCAAGGGCGAGCGATATGGCCTTCACGCTTCCCAGAAAATGATAGCCTTCGGTGCCCCATGGAGGCAATTGTTTATCCGACAGGGTCCCTAAGAATTGACTCGGTAGCAGTAGACTGGGCTCAGAGTTAGCAGGAGAGAAGAGAGCCTGCCCATCTCCATTCGAAAGCAACCCCGCTGAGGCTTGGGGCCCCTTCCCTCAGAAAGTGGATGGTTTTTGCTTCTGTCGGGAAGAAACCAAGGGATGGTGTGGGATAGTGGGGAGAAGCCGAGCAGCTTCTCAGCGGCTCTGGTCAAATCCACCCCCGGCCACACCCAGAGGAAGGCCACCCCGCAGAGCTCCAAGAACGTGAATCCTCGCTTGCTTTGGCTGACCCACCCTGTCCGTCGTAAGCGGACACATCTACCTGGTTCCTGGGGACGTGAGAGACTTGGCCGGTTTCCCCAGGGAGACGCGGCACTCCTCCCAGAGGCTGCCTGCCACCACGCAGCCTGAGCTCCCGATACCTACTGGAGAGGGCCCGTTACCTGGCCGTCCCACCACAGCTGGTTCAGGTGGCACAGAACCTTGAGGGGAATGCTCAGAGCCGGCAGACCCTGTCGGGCATGAGGCACGGCTGC
>NW_022106189.1:43042984-43047406 GCF_000313985.2 Echinops telfairi
GCCAGTCTATTCTGACTCGTGACCCTCTAGGACAGAGCTGAACTGCTCCACAGGGTTCCGGAGGCTGTACAACTTTTATGGAAGCAGGGAGCCACTCCTTTCTCCCAGGCTGCCGCCAGTGGGTTCAAGCTGTAGCCTCTGTGTTAGCAGCCCCGTGCTTAATCCCCTGCACCACCAGGACACCCCACGAGGACAAACAATAGAACCCACTGCCATAGAGTCCACTCTGACCTACAGAGACCCCACACAACAGACAGAACCCACAGGGGTTTGGAGAAGATAAATCTATACAGGAGTAGACTGCCCCACATCTTTCTCCTGAGCAACAGAGCTGGCAGGTTCGAACTGCTGACCTGTGATTATCAGCCTGTTGATGAAGCCACTGCACCACCAGGGGTCCTTTGAAAGGACCATCATGTATATCAGACTGCTCTTGTACTGAGAGCCTCTTGGCTAAATTTCAAAAGGAATCTAAGGGTGTTATTTAAAGGTGCGATATCAATATCTCAATGCCTTAAAAGTGACATCTTTGGCACTTAGGGATTTCAGCTGTTGATTTAGACGAATGTGAGGGACAGAGGTTACATGAGCATTCAATGTTAGACTCGTGAGGGAGGGCCACCACATGAAGCCTTAATAGGTGGAAGACAGAGCAAAGGGCTAGAAGGAGCCTCGTACTGACAATGGTTTACAAAGCACGGTAGTATACACACTCCAACGTTCATGGTGTCTGGCTTTTGGGGGCACCTCCAAAGCCACAGGCTACAGAGCAGTTAGTCATTGGCTTCCGAAATTACCTAGAATTAGAAAACAGGCACTTTCACAAATACTGTGCGATTTGTCCGAAGCTGTCAAATGACGACGTTATGATCCTCTTCTTCCCAAGCTGTATCCTGTGGTGATTCCATCTCAGGGAAATTGCCCGTTTCTCCCTTTTCCAGGAGGCTTTAGAAGCTGCATGTGTCCATGTGTGTCTCGTTACTGCTTTCTGATTCACTTATTTCTGACTGAATCTTTATTTTTCTTAGAGGATCTGGTAGTTTGTTTTGCACGTTTTCCAATGGTTGTAGTGGGTGTGTACAGGTGTTTGTCTTAACTCCTTCTGCCTTACTGATGTGTGCAGATAATGCAATAAGCTTACTGCAATATAAGCTGCCCTCTGGGTACTGCTTTCCCCGTGTCCCAGGGGCCTCGATATGTTGTATTTTCATTTTCATTTGTTTTAAGGAATCATTTTATTGTGTTCTTCATTTCTTCAATTATCTAGAGGTTCCTGAGTAAAGCGTTACTCAATGCCCATGTACTTGGGGTTTGGGGAGTTGATCATTCGATAGTTGATCTCTGATTTTACAGCCTTATAATCTGAAAAGGTGGCTTGTATTATCACACGTCAAAAAGATGAAAAGAACCAAAATTAAAACTTTAACCAAATGTATCCAACAATGAGAACAAGATTGGAAGAAAGGACTAAAGCAGAATTAAGGGAATCGGGCAACAGGAAAACCAATAGCATCAACAGGAGGTTGACTCTGAAAGATGAACAAAATTGACAAACCCACGGCCAAACGAAGGGGGAAAAGATACGACGCAAATATCACAATTAAATGAAATTGGCAACATCACAACAGAACCAGTGGAAATAACAAAAGATAAGACTATGAAGGACTACATTCCATCCAATTTGAAAATTTACTAAGGAATGGGCAAATTTCTAGAAGCCCAAGCTACTTAAACTCACACAGACTAGATGTAGAACCCCTGAACAGGAGGGCCTGCTGCTACAATTACAAAACCAACTGGGCAGCAACCACTGTCCCCCCCAGACCCATAGGCCACATTGTAACGAGTGGTGGAGAAAAGATCGCAGTTGTCGAGGATTTCCTCTTTCTTGGATCCACAACCAAGACTCGTGGAAGCAGCAGCCAAGGGACCAAATGATGCACTGCACTGGGTAAATCTGCTGCACACGACCTCCTTTAATGTGGTGAAAAAGAAGGGTGGTACTTTGAGGACTAACGTGTGCCTGCCCCATGCCATGGTCTTGTCAGCTGCCTTGTGTGCGTGTGAAAACTGGACTTTGACTAAGGGAGACCAAAGAAGAATTGATGCATTTGAGTGATGGTGCGGGTGACGAATCCCGAGAGTCCCATTGACTGCCGAAAAAGCAAACACATCTGTCTTGGATGAAGTACAGGCAGACTGCTCCTTAGAAGTGAGGGTGGTGAAACTTGTCTCATGGACTCTGGGCATATAACCCCGAGAAGGGCATCCTACTGGGTGAAGTAGAGGGGTCATGTGTGGGATGCAGAAAGGTTTTTCCCTAAATATATGCCAAACCTAATGCTGCTCGTATCACACGGTACATAAGCAAACAAATGCTGCTTGTGCCACGTGGTAAATGACTGTATACTTGGAGGTCAACACAAGCTGCTTACAGGTGATCTCCCTGAGGGCCGTCAGCCATCTAGAGCAAGCAGACACTATTGTCTGTCCCACTGTAGGTGGGACCCACTCCCTGCTGATAAGGATAGTGGATTGTTTCCTTGAAGGAGAGCCCAGAGACAAGGTCAAGTCAACTCAAGGAGGACTGAGGTTCTAGGATGCACCCGTCTTGATACATGTGTACCCCTAGTCCCTCCCTTTCCTATGGCATGTACACCCATAGCTCATCCCCTTCCTGTCACCCAGACGCCTATTGCACAGCCCCTTCCTGTTATGCATGTAGTTACCTGTAATTGGGGTGTGTGTGTGTGTCTTGTGCATCCCCTAAATGTATATAAGCTGGGACTAGAAATAAATCTTGCTCTCTCTCTGCAAGGACCTGGCTGCTGAGATGGTAGCCGTCCAGGAGGTGAGCATGCTACCATGACATGTGTGACTCCTTTATTTTGCTCTCTGCCCTATCTTCTATGACTTCACTATGATCTTCATATATTGTAACCGTACAGTTGTGCCTACAGACCCTGCGGTTGTCAGGCTGGTTTACTCTGACAGTCACGAGAACGAGGAATGTCCTCTCACATGACAGTGACAGTGAAGACGGCCCGCACCTGGCGACGATTGTGAAGACTTTGTGAACGAGCAGGCAGTGTTTCATTCTGTTGTGCATAGGGTCACCAGGAGTCTGTACGAACTTGATGGCACCTGACGACAACAACAACAAAACCACACAGCTACCGGCTTTCATACAGCACGCTAGACAGGGCAGGACAACCAGAAAGGAACTAAAACAAGTGTCAGAAACACAAGTCGTCAATCTGACCTCAGACATACACAGAGCACGTCAGGCAATAGCAGCACACGATGCCCTTCCCAGTGCACATAGCACATGCACCAAAACAGCCTTTGGCTTAGGTCACAAAGCAAGGCCTCAACAGATTTTACAACATGGCACTACTACAAAGCACCTTCTCAGACTACTCTGATATAAAACTAGAAATTAACTGGTAGATCAAAGAGGGGGGAAAGCAGGCACACTAACACCGACTTAAAAACTACTGGGTAATAGAACAAACTTCCTCGAATCAAATGAGAATGAAACCGAGAACCCACACCAACACCTTAATTTGACATCTCCCGCGGTTAATAAAAACAGCAGTTCAATAAGCCTGACGTCACAAGAAATAAGATTGAAGCCGGAATAAAACAGAAAAACAATAGGAAGAATGAGTTAGACCAGAAGTTGATTCTCAGAAAGTATTAACAAAATGGAGAAACCACTGCCAAACTTAAAGGAGAAATGGATATGATGCAAACATCACAAATCAGAAATGAAATGCACAGAAGCAACTGAAAGGAAAAGGAAAAGGGTAGTACCAATACGATGAAGAACTGTACTCCAACAAATGTAAAAACCTAGAAGAAATGGGCAAATGTATATGGAAACACGAGTCACCTGATTTAACAGGGAATGAAGTAGAAAATATTGAACTCAACATTAAAAAATCCCAATGAAAAGTGCCCGGGTGCCAAACGTCACTGAGGGGTCCTACCAAAGATTCAAAGCACCAACACAACTTGTGCTAAAATACTCTGGTGTGTAGAAAAAGATGGAAAACTCCCAAATTCATAGGAAGCAAGCATAACTCTGATACCCAAACTGAGGAGAGACATCACTAAAAAAGGCAATTACACATCAATATTCCTCATCAACATCTATATGCAAAAATGTTCAACAAAATCCCAGAGAATAGAATACAACTCTATTAAAAAGGAAACAAAACAGCATGACCAAGTTGAATTCATATCAAAACATGCAAGGATGGTTCAACATTCTTGAAACACTGAACTTCACCAGGTATAAAAGCAAAAATGAGGACCTGATGTCGGGGGTTTAAGTGGAGAGAAAATGTTTTGAGAAACGATGTACAAATGCGCTTTACACAATTGATGTGTGTATGGTTTGGGATAACAGTTGTATGA
>NW_022106189.1:43049503-43051102 GCF_000313985.2 Echinops telfairi
AAGGGAGACATCGGACAGGGCAAGATATGACAAAATAATAATTTCTAAATTATCAAGGGTTCATGAGGGAAGGGGAAGTGGGGAGGGAGGGGAAAATGAGCTGATGCCAGGGGCTTAGGTGGAGAGCAAATGTTTTGAGAATGATGAGGGTAACAGATGTGCTTTACACAATTGATGTATATGTGGATTGTGATAAGAGTTGTATGAGCCCCTAATAAAATGATAAAAAAAACAACCCCAACAGCCAGCAGTACTCTCAATGGAAAGAGAATGAACGTATTCCCCTTGCCAAGCAGAACCAAACAAGGTGACCCTTTATTTTCATTTCTAATCAATAACTGGGCTGGATGTCTTATCTTGGCAAGGAAGAGAAGCTAAAGACATATGAATTGGCAATGAATAAATATACCTCTAATTCCTGGCAATATAATCCCCTATATAGAAAACCCCAAAGACTTGGCAATAAAGTGGTTAGAATTGATGGAAAGATTCAGCAAAAATGACAGGGTACAAAAGCAACACACACAAAATTGGCCGGATTCCTTTACACTAAGAGCTCTGAAAAGGAAATCAGAAAACAGTATCATTTAGCCACCCCAAACAATATCAATAGCCAATCCAAAGACAAAATATTTGGGAAGAAATCTTATCAGCAAAATAGACCTATAGACAAGAATGAATATAAAACATCACTGACCCAAAGACCAGAAGAACTAGATGGTGCTCAACTACCTCTACCCACTGATCACATTGGAAGATCCTGGATAGTGTGGG
Organism: Echinops telfairi; assembly: GCF_000313985.2. Classification (NCBI taxonomy): domain Eukaryota; kingdom Metazoa; phylum Chordata; class Mammalia; order Afrosoricida; family Tenrecidae; genus Echinops; species Echinops telfairi. The sequence goes on from NW_022106189.1 coordinate 43,050,278, forward strand.
CCTAATCATGGTCCGATAGAGACTAATGGAACCCACAAGACTAGGGACCTTAGTCACCTTTCAGGTCTAGAAATGAACTCATCCCTGTGGCTCAGTTCTCAGCCAGACAATAGTCAGGTCTGTGAGGAATAAGTACCCCTGTGAGGCACACACCTTCTAAAGAGCGACCATTTGAGATCACAAAGGGCAGTATTCGCCCAAGGACATAGTTCAGGAGGGTTAGAGAAAGTAGGTGGAATGTAAAGGAGAAACACGGAGGAAATGGGAGAAGTTACATATGGACTGCACTCAATGAGCTGAAACAAAATGTGTGTGGATTGCTGAGTGGAAGATTGATCTGCTCAGCACACCTTCACCCAATTCACTCTAAAAGGGTGGAAGGAAGGAAGGAAAGGGGGAGGGAGGACCCAAACAGGAGAAGGCAAGTATCAGAGAGGAAGAAAATGTTCACCGCTCAAGGGATACAAGACCACCATGGGGAGACTGTCTACAAACCCACACAACCACAGCATACAGCCCAATAAAAGAGTTGGGAGACGTATGAACAAGAATTTCACACAATAGGGTGTGAAAACCTAGGTATCCCCTCACAGAAGGGTCACAAGGAAGGGATGAGTCAACCAGGGTGCAGTACAGCACCGATGAAACACTCAGTATTCCTCAGTTTCCTTGGGGCTTCCTCACCCCACCCCACCCCCACAGTCATGACCCCAGTCCTGCCTTTCTCTTAGGGCTAGACTGGAGCATATACACTGGTACAGATAAGAGCTCACGACACATGGAATCCAGGTCAGATCAACCCCTCAGGAACAGAAATGGGAGTAG
>NW_022106189.1:43051202-43062610 GCF_000313985.2 Echinops telfairi
AGGAGGGGAGGAAGGGGGTAACCGATGGACTCATAACCTATAACCAACCCCCCCTCCCCACCAGGGGGCCGAACAACAGAAACTGTGGGGGAAACAAGACAGCAGTCGGCATAAGATATGAAAATAATAAATTATAATCTATTAAGGGGTCATGAGGAGCGGGGAGGGGAGGAGGGAGGGGGAAAAACAGAGCTGATACCAAAGGTTCAAATAGAAAGTAAATGATGGCAACCTATGTACAAATATGCTTGATACGACTGATGTATGGATTGTTATCAGAGCTGTAAGAGCCCCCAGTAAGATGATCTTTAAAATTAAAAGGAAAAAAAACCCTAGGTATCTGGTGAGATGCTGAGCAGTAAGTCATCCCAAACCTGGTACCAGTCTAAAATGAGATACTTTCATTTTTGCTTTTCACTCCTCAGAGCAGCAAAGACAAGTCTGACAGTGGAGTGAGACACCAGAAGTTATGGTGGGTGGGCTGGCCCCACCCACCACAAGCCCACCTCCTTGCAGTGCGCTGGACTGTGGGATCTCTGTGTCTCAGCTCTGGCGAGGGAAGATAAGAAACCTCTAGCGATGAGTCAGGCTAGCTTTGGGAACTAAACAACCAGCATCTCCCATTTGCCTGGCCCATCCGCCCTGCTCGTCTCCCTTCCAGTGATGCTAACAGACACAACCACCTTCTCAGTCTTGAGAGGAACCATTCAATGAGGGGGAGACTGTGGACAGAGTCAGATCTGATGGCATCATAGAACTATCCACTTAGGAAAACAGGGATTTTAAAAATAGAACTGTATTAGCGGATTCTGAAATCCAAACTGTAGATGATAATTTATATATATAAATTAGCTTGGCCATCTGGAGCAGAAATTACGGGAGGGGCAGGGACTTGTGCAGTGTTGCCAAACGGTCAGCAGGCTTGACTGCAAACAGCAAGGCTGAGTCCACTCAGACGTCCCTCAGAAGAAAGGCCTGGCGAGCGATCTCTGAAGACCCTGAGGAGCACGGCTCTGCCCTGACACAGGTGGGCTCGCCAGGAGCTGGAATGGACCCCACAGCAGTAGGATTGGTGGCAGGGCTTGCTCTAGGAAACCAGAGCCCTGCCTCAAGATTCTGAACTTACATGAGACAAATAAGCCACACATAAGGACACTCACTACTCACTTGAGGGGCTTCAAAATGTTTATGGAAGAATTCCATTATTATTTTTTTAAACCCCATTCCCCCTGAACTCTGGGAATCCCCCTCGAATATGTTTTTTCATGTGCATCTGAATGCATGTCCAGCACAGGAATAGCTATTAAACGTCTCATCCCACCTCTGGGCATGTTAGAGAGGTTCATGACCTGCCTCTTCACAGGCATGTGTACAAGGGAATCTGTGGCTCTGTTGTTTGATGATGTAGTCAGTGGGAAAGAGACTGAATCAAGACCTATGGGGTGAGGGTGGGGACAGAAGCTAAACCAACCCTTGTATGTTGAAGAGACGAAGCACTACGCCGCGAATTCTAACAAGAATTAGCTTGATCTACCTTATTTGATAATTGGGGGGGAGGGGCGGATGTAAGAAAAAGGCACACATGTAGGTCTATGTCTATCCATCTCGAAGACCTTCCTATTTTTCCCTTCCCCTCTACTTTACCAAGCACGACGCCTTTCTCCAGGGACTGTCTCTCATAATGACACGTCTAAAGTATGTGAGGAAGTCTTGCCATCTCCCTCAGCTTCTCAGGAGCATCCTGGCTGTCCTTCTTCTAAGACAGATTTAGTGGTTCTGCTGTCAGTCCATGGTATTTTTTTTAGTATCATTTTATTGGAGGGGGGCTCTTACAAATCTTATGACAATCCACCATTCAATTGTATTAAGCACCCTTGTACATATGTTACCATCAACATTTCCAAAGCATTTTCTTTCTACTTGAGCTCTTGGTATCAGCTCCTCTTCCCCCACCCCCCCTTGGTGAATCCTAGATCAATTATATATTGTTATTTCATGTCTTACACTGTCCTTTGTCTTCCTTCACCCACATTTCTGTTATGCGTCCCCCCTGGGGGTGGCCTATATATTTGACCTTGTGATGCCCCCCCACCCCATTCCCCTACTCTCATGATATCGCTACTCCCACTACTGTTCCTGAGGGTTTTATCTGTCCTGAATTCCATGTACTATCAGGAGATCTTATCTGTACCAATGTGTGTACTCTGGTCTAGCTAGATTTGTAAGGTAGAACTGGGTCATAGGGTGTGGCCCAGCAGGTGAGCTCAGGTGGAAGCAGAAAGACTCTTTGGAGCCCAGCTCAGAGAGTCACGCTTGAGGGCAGAGGAGCCGTGCAGTGAACTTTGGGAGACAGACAAGGGGCTTGGGGGATGGGGGAAGCAGAGGACAAGACACACTGTGCAGTGAACTTTGGGAGACAGACAAGGGGCTTGGGGGATGGGGGAAGCAGAGGACAAGACACACGAAGCGAGAGGCTAGATGGGCAACAGCAGTTAGGCAAGTTCTACATCTGCCCCTTGGGCAGCAGCAGGCTTCTTGAGGAGCCTGGGGAGGGAGGAGGTCAGCCAGGAGCCCCACCTGCTCTGCACACCCCATTCCTCACAGGACTGCTGGGACAGGATGTGGGCTAGCCGCTTCCCAAGTGGGAGGAGATGGCATTACCCAGAGTAATAGCCATGGCGGCACCGAGGACACGGCATTGTTCGACGCTATTACTGACTCTGGGGCTAGCTCGGTGATGGCCAATTCCAAGGTTATTACCTGTTCTCAAGCAGCCCTGATGGCGTTTGAGCTGCTGAGAAAATAAAAAGTAAAACATTTATGATGCATTTTTACAAACACCCTTGAACTCAGATTGTTGCTGTACTTGCTGCAACACCAAGGCCCGTTTGAATTCATCGCGATGTCTTCCCCATCGCCGGCTGAATGATGAAGAGCTCTGTGGGACCCTTAGCTTTCCTGCATCCGCAGGCCTTGGTATTGGAGTTCTTGTGTCTTGTACCAATAGTGACTGACATATTTTTTTTCTAGATGCACAATGAGTGCTTGCAGGGCAATCGATTCACATGTATTACAGTTTTCTATGTGGCTTTATAGATCCCCTCTCCACTGCCTGCCCGGTATTAGATGCATTTGCATGTACTTTAGAGAGATTCCTTAACTATATTGTATACTATGGCTTTCTTTTTAACTCACTGGTGTTTTCCAATTCGTTGGTGATAAAAGCCCCCCAGGGTCATTAAGAGTCGAAGTCAACTCAATGGCAGAGTTGGGTTGAGTGGGAGATAAAGCAAAGCTGGAGGTCATCCCACGATCTTTCTTTCAGACCAAATTCACGAGGGCAGCATTTGCCCAAGGACAAACTTCAGGCGCAGGAAAGAAAGTGGAATGGGGAGGAGAGACACAAGCAGGAAGTGGGAGATGTTATCCGGGAGATGAAACAAATGTCTGTTTTCACCATGGCAAAAGGCTTTTCTCCACAACATAAACGGTGACCGCAGAGGGGGACTTGGCCAGATGAGACACGCAGGAGTCGAATGGACTACATATGAGAGATGAGGCAATAGAGGAGCTCAGTCAGCACCCGCCACAGCAAGGGCAAGGCTGACTGGAATAAGCCACCAATAGCTCATGAGCAACTTCAGGTTGAGGCTGAAGGAAATTCTGTCCAGGAGGACCCAAAGGAAAGCTGGAGTACATTCCACATGAACTTCAAGAACATCTCAAGTACAGATTGGAGCACTAATTACTGGAGACACAGGGGCTGCAGTATGACATCAAGAACATGATACAGGAAGAAAGGAAAGAAAGAAAAGGCCAAAGGTGACGCCAGGAGAGATTCTGAAACTTGCTCTAGAACAGAACGCAACTGGAAGAAACGAGTATGTGGTAGAGTGGGAAGATGGCAAAGGGCAGCTGGAGAAGACAAAGTGTGTGATGATGAAATATGCAAAGACCTGGAGTTAGAAAATCCAAAGGACAGCTATACACAGTGTATCTCAAGCCAAAAGAGCAGAAGAATAACCTCTGAGACTCAAGCTGCATTATAGACGGATTCTAGGGGCAACATATTGAGAAGATGCAGGAGTAGCGAAAGAAGATGGAAGTAATGCACAGGGTGGTGGTACCAAAACGAACCGGCTGAAACCCAACCGTTTCACGAGAGTACGTGGTCAAGAACAGGGAGTCCAAGCTGCACTGAAGGCATTGGCGGGTGGGGGTGGGAAGGAGCCCCAGGAAATGACAGAGTACCAGTAGAAATGTTTCAGCAAACCGATAAACACACTGGAAGCACTCACTTGTCTCTGCCAACAAATTTGGATGGACGGCTATCTGGACCAACAAACAGAAGATAGCCATAGTTGTGTCTATTCCAAAGAAAGGTGACCAGTAGAATCCATAAATTACTGAGCAGTATCATTAACATCACAGGCAAGTAAAATTTTGCTGAAGATAATTCAAAACTAGTTGCAGCAACCCACTGACAGGGAATTGCCAGAATTTCAAGCTGGATCAGAAGAGAGGATGTGGAATGAGAGGATCATTGTCGATGTCAGATGGATCTTGCCTTTATTGACTACGCAAAGGTTTTTGACTGTGTGGATCAGAACAAACTGTGTGTGTCAGTCTGGGTAGACTAGAGAAACAAATCCATTGACACACCTATGTGTGTAAGAAAGAGGTTTATATACAAGAGCAATTGAACATTGAGAAAACATCCCAGCCCAGTCCAGATCAGGTCCATAAGTCTGCTATTAGCCCATATGTCTGATACCAGTCTATAAAGTCCTCTTCAAACTCACAAAACATATGCAAAGAGCCAAGTGCAGGACAATCACAAGTCAGTGGGTAGAAAGTCTTTGGGTCCAGTGGCGTCGTAAGCACCTTAGTGCTGGCAGCGATCTCTCTGTGGCTTCTCCGGCTTCCAAGGTCTGGTTGCGTCCATGTGGCTTGTCTTCTGCAATGTGTCCAGGGAATAGGAGAGGGAGAGAGAGACAGAGAGACAGAGAGGGGTGTCTTCTGCCTCCAAGGAGGAAGTACCAGATTTCCCAGAATTCTCAGAAGGCCATGCCCACACAGAAGTCTCATTGGCTATTTCCAGATTGACAGCCTAGACTCCACCCCTACACTCTTCATCCTTAACTTGACACCAGATTAGGTGACTACCACACTGTGTAACATTGAGAAAAATGGGAATTCAGAACACCTCATTGTGCTCAGGAGGAACCTGCTCCTGGATCAAGAGGCAGTTGTTCAAACAGAACAGGGGTTACTATGGAGTTCAAAACCAGGAATGGTGTGCATCAGCGTCGTATCCTTGCACCGTGGTCACTCAACGTGTATGGTGAGCAAATAATCTGAGATTCTGGACTAAAGAAGAACTCGGCATCAAGACTGGAGGAAGGCTTATTACCAACCTCCAATATGCAGGTGACCCCGTCTTGCTTGCTGAAAGTGAGGAGGCCTTGAAGCACTTGCTGATGAAAATCAAAACTGAAGTCTTTAAAAAAAAATTTTTTTTTTATAAAACTGTAGTCTTCAGAATGGATTGTAACTGAAATTAAAGAAAGCCCAAATCCCGATAACTGGACCAATACACAGCATCATAAGGGGAGAAGAGATTGAAGTTGTCTAGGATTTAATTTTGCTTGGGTCCAAAACAATGCTCCTGGAAACAGCAGTCAAAACCAATTATGCATTGCTATGGGTAAATCTGCTGCCTAAGAGCTCCTGTAAGTGCTAAACAGCAAGAATGCCACTCGGAGGACTATGATGTGTCTGAACAACGCCATGGTATTTTCAGTCACTTCCTATGTGCATGAAAGTTGCACAATGGATAAAGAGGAATGATTTCCCTTGCATTCTGGTATTGGGGAGGAATATTCAAAGTTCCATGGAGTGTCAGAAGAACAGAGTCCACTGTCTCAGAGGAAGGGCAGCTAGAAGACTCCGGAGAACCATCCAGGAAGGTGAGACTGTGGACGTGTTATCAGGAGAGACCAGTCCCTGGGAAAGAACACCTGCCTGGTAAAGAGGGAAAGCCAACAAGCAAAAGGAAGACCCTCAAGGAGACCGCGTGACAGTGGCTTGAACCATGGGCTCAAACACGTCCTTGTGAGGCTGCGCAGGACTGACAGTGCTTCATTCTGTTGCACACGGGGTCACGATGAGCTGGCATTGCGCCGAACAACAGTGTGCAATGAAAACAGCGTGCTTCGCATTTAAACATCTAGGGATATGCCTGACTAGACAAACAAAAGATTTGTACGAGGAAAACTACAGAACATTCTTACAAGAAACCAAGAGTGACCTCAACAAACGGAAGAAGATCCCATGCCCGTGGATCAGAAGACTCAATATAGTAAAGATGTCAGTTCTGCCCAAGGCACTATATAAACTCAATGCTATCCTGATACAAATACCATCGTCTTTCTTCAAAGAATTGGAAAAACTAATTACCAACTTCATATGGAGAGGGAAGAAGCCCAGAATTAGCAGAGAACTCCTCAAGAAGAAGGACACAGTGGGAGGGCTTGCTTTACCTGACTTTAGCACTTACTACACAGCCACAGTTGTCAAAACCGCATGGTACTGGTACAATGACAGATACTCAGGCCAATGGAAAAGAACTGAAAACCCAGAAATAAAATCATCAGCATACAGATGACTGATCTTTGATAAGAGCCCCCAAAATATCAAATGGGAAGCAGATGCCATCTTCAACAAATGGTACTGGAAAAAATGTGTATCTACCTACAGAAAAATGAAACAAAACCCTTATCTCACTCCATGTACAAGAATAAACTCAAGGTGGATCACAGACCTTGAAGTAAAACTCTAAACTATTAGGGCCATCAATGAGGGAATTGGGACCAACTTGAGAACTTTGGCACAGGGAATACTAGACTATCAGAAATAGGGAAGGACACAAATTGACAAGTGGGATATGCTGAAGATAAAACACCTGTGTACATCAAAAGAATTCACCAAGAGAGAAATAAGAGAACCCCTGGACTGGGAAAACATCTTTTTCCCCAGTGACACATCAGACAAAGGCCTTGTTACTAAAATGTACAGTACTCTGCTAGCTTCCAAAAAGAAAAAACCTAACTGCCCACTGAGAACGAGAGCAAAGGACCTGAACAGAAGTTTCCCAGGGGCAGAAATCTGACTAGGCAATAAACATATGAGAAAATGTTCCCGATCAACAGCCATAAAAGAAATGCAAATGAAAACAACTGTGAGATACCACCTAACGCCCTCAAAGGTAGCCCAATTCAAAAAATCAGAAAGTAACAAGTATTGGAGGGGCTGCGGTGAGACAGGAAGGTGGGGGGGGGGGGAGAAAGGGGAAACAGATAGCAATGATCTACATATACCCCCCCAAGGGGATGGACAACAGAAGAGTGAGTGAAAAAAAATAAATTATCAAGGGTTCACGAGGGAGGGAGGGAAGGAGGGAGGGAGGGGAAAATGAGGAGCTGATACCAAGGACTCAAGTAGAAAGAAAATGTTTTGGAAATGATGGCAACAAATATACACATGTGCTTGGCACAATGGATGGATGGATGGATCATGATAAGAGTTGTATGAGCCCCCAATAAACTGATTTAAAAGAAAGAAAAAAAGAAAAACAGCATGCTTTTATCTACTCTGACGACTCACTGTGACCCCTCAGGATGGGGAACTGCTGCCTAGGGTTCCCAAGGCAATCCATGTGCATGGAGCTGGCGGCCACATCTGTTCCTGCCAAGGGCTGATGGAGCAGTGGGCTGGTGGACACCATTGGTCTTTTGTTTAGCAGCGAATAGGAATCAGAATCAACTCGACAGCATTGGGCTTGGTTTGGATTTATATCATATTATTTACTTCCACCAGTTTTGTTATGTGCTACAAACACACATGCACCCATATACTTTTTTTTAAGTGTGAGAATTTTGTATCACCCTCTCCCCATCCCCCGAATTAGATGACCATTGCTGCAAGCTCAGAATTCAGAATTTCTTACTAGATTCTAGTGTACAGTATACTGCAAAATGTTGTTTCCCCCAAAACCACAATTACCTCTACTGTATGTATTATGAAACAAAACTTTCTTTGTATAATCAGAATATTATTTATAGAATTGTAATATCTTATTGAATAAGAAAAACCGATGAAGAATCGATGTATTTGAATATTAGTGTTGGTGGACCATATTGAAAGTACCATGGACTGTGTGGTAGTTACATAATCTGGTGTCAATTTGGGACTTGCGAGGATTAAGAGTGAAGGGGTGGAGTCTAGTCTGTCAATGGGGTCACAGCCAATGAGGCCTCTGTGGGCATGACCTTCCCTGAGGATTCTGGGGAAAACTCTGGTATTTCCTCCTAGGAGGTGGGAGACACTTTCTCTCTCTGCTCACTTCCTTGGAGATGCTCTAATGACAAGACACGTGGCCCTACGCCCTGGGAGCTGGAGAAGCCACATGGACCTACCCTGATGCAACCAGACCTCTGGAGCCAGAGAAGCCACGTAGAGACCCTGCCAGCACTGAAATGCTTACAATGTCAGTGGATCCACAAAACTTCCAACCCACTGGCCTGTGATCTTTCTGCATTCGGTGTCATTGTATGTATTTCGTGAGTCTGAAGAGGGCTTTATAGATTGGTATCAGACATATGGGCTAACATTGGCCTTTGGACTCGATTTGGACTGGGCTGGGGTGTTTTCTCAATGTTCAACTGCTCTTGTATATAAACCTCTTTCCTACACACATATGCGTGTCTATGAATTTGTTTTTCTAGTCTACCCCAACTAGCATAGACTGCCAAACAAAACCCTGACAAATCTTTCTCAGATGTACTGCCAGAATGTTTCTCTCTTTTTCTGTTTTTTTCAGAATGTTTCTTAGAGGCAAGGATTTCAAGACGCTGTCTAACTTACTTTAGACATGCTATCACGAGAGTCCAGTCCCTGGGAAAGGACATCAAGCTTGGTAAAGTCGCGGAGGAACAGAGAGAGAGGAAGACGTCTGACAAGATGGATCGATACAATGGCTGCATCGCTGAGCTCAAACATGAAGGAGAATATGGTGAAAATGGCACAGGACCAGACAGCGCTTCATTCTGTTGCCCGTGGGGCCACTCTAGGTCAGAGCCAACTGGACAGCACCTACAACAAACACCGGACATATAGGGTGACCGTAGACATTAGTACCAAAAATGAGACTCCTTACAAATTCGGATGGGAAGGCAGACATGTGTTAGAGCAGTTTAGTGTAAAGTGAGACATGCAGTTGCCATGTTCAAATAGCTGCACATGTCCTATGCCGGCAGATAGGGACTGAAGACTGATGGAGGGAGATCAACACGACAAACTGCTGTGCACGAGACAGGTATCAGAAGGACATGTGCGATAGGAGACTATATGATGGAGAAACACACCACAACACACCACAGAAGCCTGTTACAAGCACACACCTCCATGGAAGAGCTTTGGTTTTATCTGATGTGTCTTGACTCTTCACGAAGATAATGTATTCATGCATTACTTGTACCAACAAACATAAACCACAGACGCACTGCCATCAGTCTTGGTGGCCCACTGGGCTATGAGTTAGGCTGCTGGCAGCAAGGTCATGAGGGTCAACCAGCAGCCGATCCGCAGGAGACAGGCGAGGCTTTGTGCTCCTGTAGAATTTTGCTGTCTCACACACCCTCGGGGGCAGTTTTCGGTTCTGCTCAGGTTATCAACGACAACTACTTGTACCAAACTGAGACCCACTGCTATCCTGCTGATTCAGACTAATTGCAGCCCTGTGTGGGGTTTCCAAGGCTGTACATCTTCATGAGAAGAGACACATCCTTAACTGTGTCCCGAAGAACGGCTGGTGGGTTCGAACCATGGACCTTAAGGTTTGCATCTAACGTTTATCTGACAGCACCACCAGGTTTCCCTGATGACTTATACAGTTACTTTATAATTTGTATTGAGATGCTTAAAAGTATGCTGAAAATATAGAACTATGAGCTTGGCCAATACGTCATGTTGGGTTGGCTTTTTCCGCACTACAGTGTTAAAGACCACCCCCCTCCACACACACCATCCTAAGTGTTTAAACACATCATGCACCAGATGGACCACAGGGACCTGGGTGTCTGAATGCATCCTGGGGACCCAGGCTGGGTGTTGTGGTGCATTGAGACATGGAATTCTGGATCTTTGGGATGCCCAGCCTGCTTCAGAAGCTGCACCAATGAGATCCCACGAGGGAATTCCACTGGGTGATTTCTACTCTACCTCAGACACACCTACAACTTGAGGGCTTCAGCCAGAAAATAAGAGGTATCTGAGGAAGTGGAAGATTGTGGAGAGCTGTTGGTAGCTGGACAAATAAGATCTTGCTACATCAATGCCCTATATGTTGTATTAAGATACATATTATTCTGGCAGACCTGTGACGATCATTCTGATGTGTTGGTTTTTGCTTGTTTCTATCAGGGTATATCTCAGAGGTTCTATGGAGTGGGGGATTACCCTCTTGATAGAATTTGTAAAATAAAATGTTCTAGATTCCAGTAAATGAAACCCAGGATGGATGAACCTATAGGGATAGCAAGTAGAACAAGGATGCCAGGAAGGGGGTATGGGGGGGGGTGTGTGATAAAAAGGAGATAATGTCAAAGTACCCAGGAAGAAATAAGATGTTTGGGAAATGATTATGGAAGCAATGGTAAAATTCTGCTTGACAAGATTGAATGATGCAATGACATGACATCAGGTTTAATTCCCAAGTACGAATAAATTGAAAGACCAAAACAAACAAACAAACCTAGATCCAGGAATGGGTTTTGGGCTCACACTAAATCCCAGCTCCAACTTAAGAACAATTCGTTCTTGCATCATGACCCTGCTTAATAGTAGCCTCCAGGAAGGGAACACGGAGGAGATGGGTGCTATAGCAAAATGTGGTGAAGAAAGCTGATGGTGCCCGGCTATCAGATAAAATAGCATCTGGGGTCTTAAAAGACTTGTTCTGAATAAGCAGCCGTGTAAGTGAGATGTCAACTAAGTCCACATAGAAGAAGCACACCATCATCAGCCACCGAAGAATTGTGAGGCATTTAAGCCAAAGTTGAAGGGAGGGGTCAGTATCAGAGCATAAAGTCTGAGAATCTGGTTTGCAGAAGACCATGGATGACAGTGGGAGTCCAAGATTCATTGGTGGGACGATAGGAAAGGACGATCCGGTGAACTCCCTCCATCTACAAGTGAGGGATAGGAGGAAAATGGCCACATGAGTGAGTTGAGTGCAGAAGGTCAAAGGCATAAACCTGACTTGACCAGTTAAAACTTGTCAGCAGATTCCCCCTAAAATGCATGCCGGACCTGCTCGGATTCCCAAACTCCTATCTATTTGGGGGTTG
>NW_022106189.1:43062890-43072758 GCF_000313985.2 Echinops telfairi
GGGTCCATATGGAAAAAGAATGCGGTCACTAAACGAGTGCACCGGGGAGTTGAGTGCAGAAGGTCGAAGGCAGACGCCGACTTGAACGGTTAAACCTTTTCAGCATATCCCCCCTAGGATGCATGCTGGACCTGATCTGGTATCCAAAATCTTATGTATTTGGGGGTTGTATTGTTTGGTTTGGTTTTTGATTGTACTAACTCGGGGGTCTTTTAGGAGTGTTATGTCTTTTGAAGTTGCGGCAATTGTTTTTTGGTTTTTGGTGTATGCAAACCAGGACTAAGGAACCTGCAGGAAGTGGAGTGAGGGTTGGGGGAGGGGTGGGGCACAGAGGTGGTGGTGGGGTGAGGAGGTGATGACGTCAAGGGGTCCATATAGAAAAAGAATGCTTGAAAACTGTGGTAGCAAATGCACAATTCTCCTGGATGTGATTGAGCTACGGAATGATTTGATATGTGTATTAATTTCAATTATTAAAAATGAATGAAAGCAGAGGGACATATCCTCCTCCTCTCCCCACCCCCTTACACCCTAACATGGGCTAATCTCTTCTAAAACTTCAAAAACAAACTATCACTGTCAAGTTCAGAGCTCAAAACAACACTGAATTGAGGAATTGAAAACGACCAGAAACAAACGGGCCGTGACTCAATCAGATTCATCCACCCTGGTTCACTTGCCAGCTGAGAATTTGCATTTCCGCTCCAACTACACTGAATCTGAACCTCAGCGTCCTGAGATCCCTATAAGACTCGCCTGGGGATCTTGTTAGTCATTTCTGATTCAATGTATCTTGGGCAGAAACACAAATTCACAGCAGGGGTTAAACCAGAATGAACTGGTTCCATGACTGGAAACCCAGGAATCATGTTCATTCCTACCATCATCTGTCATATGTGGCTGATTGCCTACACACATTCTACTTGTGTGTCCCTGACTCAACCAATCCGTCTAGCACCTATACCTGAAAACTCCAGCTTCCACAAGTCCCTTCCCCCTCAGGAACCTCTATTTTGCAATTTCCCAAGGGCCTTGGGCTACTGCATTTACGAGTGCCCGGTGAGCATGTGGGAGAATACATTATCCCTACTTTGCAGACGAGCTGCAGTTTGGACTGGACAAACACATCCTCCCTGGGGCGCTGGCAGGAACTAAAGTGGCCACCCACTGCCCAGACTTCTCTTCCACCTGAGACCAAGGTCTAATGTCTACTCATTGCTGGCAGAACGTCTGCTCTGATGTCCCCTGCACGGAATTCACTCTTCTGTGGGTGGGGTAACAGGAGGGCATCTCTGGTAAATTAGACTTTACACTTTCATGACTTTGGCAAGTCTTTATTAGACCCAGCTTCGTGCCCAGCATGGAGTAGGAGCTGGGGGTTCGGTAGAATGCCAATCAGCAGTGAATCACACTCAGACTCTGCTTTTAGATGCCAATTTATCTTGTCTCCTCAGCAGAGGTGGTAAGGACACAGGCAATGCGAGAAATGTCAAAATATGATTAGGTGCAAAAACCACATTCCTAGAAGCTGGCTTCTGGGCTATAATTATCCAGGGCTCTGAAAATGAGGGCAGTACAAATGAGGAAAGCCTAGGGCCTCAGGACCATCGTGACAGGGGACAGCAAGGTCAATGGGCCTAGTGATCATCCGCAAAGACAATGTTCCTCACCATCCTACTTTGGTGAGTAGCAACTGGGAGTCTTCAAAGCTTTCGAACAGCCATCGGTGGGAAAACTATGGGTCTCTCCCTGTCTGGATGAAAGAAGAGGGAGGGAAAAGGAGACACCTAGACAGTCCTGTGGATGAATGGCTGGTGGGGAACAGCAGTCTCCACGACCTTGCGATCAGCAGAACTAGATGGTGCCCAGCTACCTCCATCAACTGCTCGGAAAAGGATCACATTAGAAGGTCTCAGACTGAGTGGGAGAAAAATGTGGAAACAAAACTCAAAGTCATAAAAAAAACAAACCGAAAAAACATACCAAGTTTTCCGGTCAGATCGAGGCTGGTGGAACTTCTGAGACCCGGGTCCTTAGATCTGGAAATGAACTCACTCCCGTGGTTCAATTTTCAGCGCAAGCAATAGACAGGTCTAGAAGGGGCAACAGTAACACTAAGGAGGCCTCCTTTCCCAACCCTCCTGCCCTTAGAATCACCAACCATTTGAGAGGCAAAGGGCAGCATTTGCCCAAGAACCAAAGGTCAGGAGGGTTGGGAAAGGAGGAAGAGTGGAAAAGAGGAAACAGGGAGGAAGTGGGATGTGTTACACAGCGGGGATTATAATCAATGAGATGAAACAAAATGTCTATGGATTGTTGAAAATTAAACTGATCTGGTTCTGTAAATCTTCACCCAAGGCACAAGTTTAAAAAAAAAAAAAGGCTTGACATAGTAACCATCATTGACCCAAAAGAAGCCAATGGTAATGGAGATGGTGCAGGTCAGGCAATGCGTTGCAGCTGATTAAACAAATAAACAAATTAAATAAACTGCTCACAAAATAAGCAGGGCTATAGGAGATCAAGAGCCACCTCCCACACACACATACTCCAGGCCCTATCTCTGCCCACAGTCAGACAGTAACACTATGCTTTTGCTTGTTGATGCAACTTGGTAAACATTAGTGCCACAAAAGTCACTACCTCAGCGCTACGTTTTACCCTCCTCTTTTTCTTTTTGCTACAACAAACAATTTTAATTTGCAAAAGGAGTGTGGGTAACATTTTTCCTTCAAGAGTGTCAAGCCATTACAGACATGGTGGTCAAGTCGACACAGCGCAAACGGAAGCATTGCCGCCCCCTTGTGGGTGGCCTTGAGCAGGAAACTTCATCTCTCTCAGCCTCCTTATCTCCTCCCTTGGAAACAGAGATTCAACATGCAACAAATACAGTGACTAATTATTAGACCGCTAGCTGTCAGCTTGTTATACTGTGGTGGTTGATGTGTTGCTGTGAAGCTGGAATCGATACCACTAGGATTTCAAATACCAGCAGGGTCACCCAGGATGGATAGATTTCAGTGGTTCTTCAGGACTAGGAGAGACTGGACGAAAGGTCTGCCCATTTATGTCCAAACACCAACTCAGACTCGCGACCATCAAACTGATCCCGACTCATAGTGACCCCATAGGATAAGGTAGAACTGCCTCTTTGGGTTTCTGAGACTTTACATCTTCTACAGGAGTAGACAGCCTCATCTTTCGCCGAGGAGTGCCTGGTGGATTCAAACTGGTGGCCTTGTGGTTAGCAGCTTAGTCAATGGAAACCCTGTGTATAACAACAACAGCCACAACCAGGTTCACAAACACACCAGTGATTATAAAGATGGCACCAGAGGGGGCAAAGTGTCGTTCAACAGAAGGTTGCTGGCCATCAGCTGGAGGCAATGAGACAATGAAGAATGATCAGCTTTGAGTAATTTCCTTAATTAGGGTTACAGGTTAATATCCAACATTATCCCCATCTTGAACATACAAAGAAACAAACTGCCCTATGGAAGTCCCCTGATTACAAGTGTGTGTGTGTGTGTGTGTGTGTGTGTGTGTGTGTGTGTAGGGAGGGGGGAAAAACAACAACAATACCATGGTCGCCATGGCAACACAGTAAAACAAAACTCTTCTTAAAAATCAGGCAACATTTCAGTTCCACATAAGCTGTTGGAGTCACTAACTCCATGTGAATGTTAGAAGGTCAAAAAGACTCCTACCTCTCAATGAAGCTCTCGTGGTGTAGCGGTTAAGTGTTGTCCTGCTGACAGCAAGATCCATAGTTCAAAGTCACCAGGCACTCCTCTGGAGAAAGAGGAGGATTTCTACTGTAAAGATTTACAGTGTCGGGAAACCCATAGAAGCTGGGGTACCTAGTTAGATTAAAAATTCTATTCAATAGAAATGGAGCATTTTAAAATTACCTACTTCAACCAAAACAAAAAAAACCCCAGTTCACTGTGATTAAGTCAATTCCGACTCTTGGCGACCCTATAGGAGAGGGTAGAA
This sequence comes from Echinops telfairi, assembly GCF_000313985.2. Classification (NCBI taxonomy): domain Eukaryota; kingdom Metazoa; phylum Chordata; class Mammalia; order Afrosoricida; family Tenrecidae; genus Echinops; species Echinops telfairi. The sequence continues at coordinate 43,066,887 of NW_022106189.1, forward strand.
CGGCAGCCGTGGGTTTCCAACCCAGCAACTAGTTACAGGAGTTATCTTTTTTCTTTGGTGGTTTTGAACTGTTGACATTGTAACCCATTCTACCACCAGGCTCCCAGGTTCAGTTAAAAACGAACTGCCAGTTGCTGTACTAGCCTGGGTTGGCTGAAAGACGTTTGCCCGGCTCAGTGCTATCAAGTCAAATCTGACTCACAGCGACCCTACAAGACCGAGCAGCCTGTCCCTGTGCATTTCCAAGGTAATTTTTGGACCTGGAATATGGTGGTAAGGAAAATGTGTTTGGCAAATACTATGTGTTTGAACAATTCAGTTATTGGATAGCTTAGGACCATACAAATAAAATGTATGGAGCCCTAACGAGGCGATAGGTCCGTTTTGCTATGTCATTAGGTGTTATTTATTTTGCCTGTGTGTAATCTTTCTGGAAGCAGAAAGCCTGTTTCTCTAGCAGAGCGGTTGGTGGTTTTGAACTGCTGACCTGAACTGCCACTACGGCACCAGGGCTTTATTTAGCTCCATGCAGTTTCTCTGTGGTTGGAGAGATCTGTGGCCTCAGTCTGTCTTAATGACCCGTGTTTGCAGGCAAATCCACCTTTCCTGGGGAGCCTGGGATAGAGGGGACCTTCTTCAGAACTGGTACCCTTTAGAGGTGGTGGTGGGGGGTGGGGGCGGGGTGGGAGGAGTGGCTAACACCACCTGCCCTGGCAAGTTATCAGTTCTGGGTTCATTTTTCAAAAGTCAAAGTCTCCTTTGTGCCCAAAGATTAGGTAGCCAGATCCAACCAGAAGGGTTACAAAGAAGCCCTTTAGCAGAAGGAAGGGAGGAAGGAGGCTTGGGGCTGGCTGGGACAAGTCAGGCTATGGGTGGAGGCAGCTTTCAGTCACCAAAGGACTATGGGTTCTGGGAGAAGCAGGGGGAACAAGCCTAAATCCTGAATCCAAGGCCCCTTTACTCACTCAGCAAGATGGGCCCTGTGCTTTGAGAGCCAGACGCACCTGGCGAAGCGGCTCAAACTGGATGTACTTGTGTGATAAGTACACCTGGGTGCAGACTCCTGGGCACGTGGGCTTTCCCAGTCACGGTTGCCGAGGTAACATTTAGAACATGCATATTTTAACTCACCCCCTGGACCCCCTCTCCCAGCACCAAACCACTTCACCCCAACCCAACCCAACCCAACCCAAGCAAATGAAACCTCAATATCATAGTCCCACCCTCTAGGACACAGGAGGACTACCCCTCTGGGTTTCCGCGGCCGTACAAACAGTCCCATCCCTTTTTGAGGGCTCCACACACCTTATTTACATGGCCCCATCCCCACATAGGTGCCAGAATTAGCCATCGATCCAACCCCCCAGCACCAAAAATAACAGGGGGAAAAGTAAACCTGAATTATTCAAGCACATACCACGGCTTGGCTGTTTTGCTTACCTCACAGCGGGATCCCAGAGCCCGAGTGACATTATCAGAGCGGGGTCTTGCCTTCCCCAAGGCCAGGGAGTCCACTGCGGCTCAGCGATTCTACAGGACATGCTAGCAATGCCCCTGTGCGTTTCAGACTGTCACTCTTGGCAGGAGGACAGTCTCATCTTTCCCTCGCAGAGCAGCTGGTCGGTGGTTTTGGTACTGCTGACCACCGCGCTACCAGGCCCCCTTCAGGGTAGCCCCAAAGGCCTCCGCTCTCAGCTAAATAATCCCAGCCACGTGTGCCGGATTGCAGCGCACGAGAAAAACTGAAAGGAGAGCTCGGATTGGTCCCCTGTGGCTCAATCCCTGGGCCGAGGCTGGTAGCATTCTGATTGGCAAGATCCAGGGCTTCCAAAAGCTGGGGGTGGGGGAATGGGTTGATGAAAAGCTCCTGTAATTTGTCTGGGAACGCTTTCAAGGCCTCTCTTCTATGGAAGCCAGTCCCACGCAGGGGCTGGGAATCGGTTTCTGCAGTCAAAGAGGGGGACCGGGTGTCCTCCTCCAAAGTAAAGGGCACTTTAGGATAGTGAGACTTAACAGCCAGGGGCCGGAGTGCTGTCAGCTGACATTGCGCCCAGCTGGGAGAGGGGTTAGGGAGTAAATTCCTGCCAGCTGCTGCTACCTTAGAGGGTGGAGTGGGGGTGGTTTACAAGGAGTAAGGAACCTTGGTGGCTAGGGGGTTACCTGTTGGGCTGCTACCCCCAAAGTCAGCAGTTTGAAACCACCAGCCCCTCCCTAGGAGAGTGGTAAGGCTTTCTACTCCCAGGAGTTGAGTCTCAGAAACTCACAGGGGCTGCCCTGCCCAGTCCGTTGGGTCACTGTGAGTCAGAATTGACTCAGTGGCAGGGAGTCTTGTTTTTTTTTTGGGGGGGGCACGGTTATGGGCTGTTAACTGCAACCCTGGTGGTTCAACTGCCAGCTGCTCCCGTGAAGACCTGCCGCCTCAGAAACCCTGCAGAGGGGCGCTGTGAGCCGGAGTCAGCGGGGTGCCAGTGGGTTTGTTTTTCCTTGGACGCCTCAGACACTGCAGACAAATCAGTGGACTCAATGACCGAGCAATCACGGCCTTGTTCTAATCGCCGTGTGGATACACTGGGACAATGAAGCCCTCTCCTCAGTCATCCGAATCCCGGGACTTCTCTATGAGCAAGTGTCAATGCTCGCTGCCGTCAACTCCGTTTGGACTCAAAGAGACCCTGAGGGCACAGAAAACCTGTCTCTGTGGGTTTCTGAGGCTGCAGATCTTTATGGGAGCAGACAACCTCATCTTTCTCGCCCAGAGCAGCTGGCGAGTTTTAGAACTGCTGACCTTGTGGGTAGCAGCCCAACATGTAATCCACTACTGTATAGGCTCAGAAAACCCTATCCAACAAAGCCCACTGCCATGAGTTGGCACTGATGGCGACCCTGTAGAAAGAACAGAATGGCCTTACAGGTGCAAGGCTATAATCTTTACAGAAGACCACTTCCTTTTCCTCCCATGGGGCAGCTGGTGGGTTTGAACTGCCAACCTTTAGGTAGCAGTCCTATGTTTAACCCACCATACCCTCAGGGCTCCTTGGGAAGTCCTAGCACGTGGGGTCACTTGGCTACAGTTAGCTGTGACATTGGCTGCAGTCACTGCTACCGTTGGTAACACTGTACCCACAACCAGAAGCAGAGGCCTGGGCAGCCAGTGTGGATGGCAATGGTCCTTTCTTTTTTGTGACATGCAAAGTCTTGGCATCCCTGTTGGGTCCCATGGCAGGTTACACGTGTTCTACGCTCTTCCCTCCCACCCACCCCCCCACCCCCAGCTTGGGAGCAGCAATTGAGGTGGCAGGTGTTGGCTGGCTTAGGCCAACCTCCTGGGGAGATGTGCACATGTTTGGGCGTCATTTTATGCCTATGTACGTTTGGGTAGTCACTCCTAGGTTGCAGGAAGGCGAAGGAGGCTGTAGATCTGAGAACGAGTGGAATCCTTAACTCCAGTTATCTCCTGACATTAGAAGGAAAGGGGTTCCGTTTTGGAGACTGTCCTGTGTCCTTTAAAGGGATCGGTTTTCAGTAGGGTTGCTCTTAGGTGCTGTCACCTTGGTTCTGACCCACAAGGACCCCAAGTGCAAGAGGACGAAACACTGCCTGCTCCTGCACCATCCTCACAATGGCGGTTGCTTGGGCCCCCATTGTGGCCACTGGGAGTCCTTCTCCTTGGTACTCACCAGCAGGGAACTAAGGCTAGGCGAAAGACCAGGGGCGGGGGGTGGCGGGAGGGGTGTCCCGAGACACAAAGGAACGACAGGTGCACTTCAGTTGATGGCACTCTGTTTTATTGTACTTTGCAGGCAGGTTGAGGGTTTGTGGCAGTCCTCTATCGACTGAGCAGATCCCATGGGGCTATTTCCCCCCCACCCCCAGCAGCATGTGCTTGCTCCGTGCCTGCTGCATTTTGGGACTCCTCACACGATGGATTTCGAGCTTTTTCAGAAAGCAAGAACTGGAACAGCGTCTTGGGCTGATAGACTGCGAAAGACTTCTCCAAGTATTAAGGAGCACAGGTGACACTTCGAGGACCCAGACGCGCCTGACCAAAGCCACGGGATTTCCCGCCACCTCATATGCATGTGAAGGGTGAGCAACAAGTCCTGGAGGCTGAAGAAGAATTGATGCGGTTGAATGGTGCCGGGGAGAATATCCAATCTACCACGGACGCAAGAAGAACGAGCAGCTGTGGTTGAAGAAATACGGCCAGAAGGCTCCTCAGCAGCCAGGAGGGCGAAGCATCATCTCACATGCTTTGGACGTGTCATCAGGCAAGCCCCTGGAGGAGGACATCGCATGTGGTAGAGGGTCAGCCAGAAGGAGGCCGACACTCCACACAATGGGCTGAGGTGGTGGTCGCAACCGTGGGCCCCAAGATAACAACAATCATGAGGCTGGCACAGGACCTGGGTGGTGTTTCTGTTGTGCATGGGGACGCTAAGAACCAGAACTGAATCTGCACTTAACGACAGCATTGGGCACTAGGTAGACTTCCGGGTAGCATCAACATAAATTGTTCATGTGTGTTGGGGAACCAAAAGATTCCTGACTTGCTTGCTTGTGAGACTGGCTGTGTGGTGGTGGTGGTCTGCACTTGCATGGGGCATCTCGCTGGAGTTTGCCTGTAGGCTTCGAGGAGGGAGTGAACAGCGGGGTCAAACACTGTGGAGTGGTAAAAATGCCAGATCTCAAGTTGAGGACGAATGCCATGTATCCATCCTGAATTTCACTTAGACATCTGGATTTTTTTTGGGTGGGGGGGTTTGTTATGCTCTGTAAACTCAAGTTTAAATAGAGCAAGACGTATGTCTCAGTCTCTTTGTAAGACTGTCATTAAAATGATATTTCTTGAAAGCCTGTGATCTCTCTGTGACAATGGACCGGGTGGCACTGCACCCATCAAGGGTGTGTGACCTTCTTCCCTGGACATGGCAGGTGGTCTGTCAAGGCATCCATCTCTTCACCATTCCCTTGGAGGGTTTACTGTAGGGCAGGTGCCCTGGCACAGCAGATGCCGTACACTTGACCCCGGTGATGGTCAACCATGTGCAAGTTTTCAATTGAGGTGCTTACAGGTGTTCACACAAGTTGTCTCCAGTATACAGTTACCACGTATGGTATCAAAGATTCGAAAATAATTCACCAAAGCCAACCACGACTGCCGCCTCATGTCTCTGCTGCCATCTGTAGGTTAAAAGTCCTTTCCACTCGTCCCGCATGCTCAGGACATACCTTGTGGTGAGGTGGGCGGAGGGCAGGGGCAGTTACCCATACGACCATTCCCAGTTCCAGTTGGAGGCTGGGCTCTGGCAAGGCTTTGGCTACCTGGTGAAGGCCACACAGATGGAATCCCTTTTCCTGGGTCAGGCAGCTCTGCCTTCAGCTGCTCCCCTCTCTGGAATCCCAGAGACAGTCTCCTCCCACCTGGGTGCCCTGCACCACGGTGCGACCAGCCTGTCCTGTCTCCACAGCCCACTAGACAAGGCCACTGTTGTTGCCAAATCCCACTCCAGGGGCTGACAGCTGACTTCGGGGGGGAGAGCCAGCCACGGACTTGCAGCTTGGCCTTACTGTTGGCTGAGAGATGATAGCGCCCCTCCTTCAATCACCTGAGTCTCCCCTCCACTTCAGCCCACCCTCGCTGGCCCACGCTTTGCCAAAGTGGAGTCTTAGCCACCCCCACGCCCCCTTCCAATTGCAGACGCTCCTGGAAGCTGGGGAAGAGTTCAGTGAGGGAGGGAGGGGCCGGCCTGGTCTGTGTTCAAGCATCAAACAGGACTATCTGGTCAGGGACTCACTGGCCCTTACATCGAAGTGCAAGAGAGCAACCCTTGAGACTAAGCTAGGGACAGCTGACCTCCAGAAAAGCCCCCCC
>NW_022106189.1:43072858-43075636 GCF_000313985.2 Echinops telfairi
CTTAGGATTCCTGCTCTGTTTGACGGATCCCACTCATCGCCAAGCCTGTCAGTGTTTCCCCATACAAGAGTTTCCCCATGCATAGTGTTTTGGCCGGGTTCCGAGAGCATTAGAAGTAAGTGCATTGTGTCTGGAATGGTTTTAAAGGCCTCCAGGAAAGTCCAGTGAGACATCCCTCCCCCCCCCCCACGCCTACTCTGGGACTTCTTTCCTACCCTTGGAAAGAGAAAAACCTAAGAGACTACACCTCTAACCTTCTTTCCCTTCCCACCAGAGATCAGTGTAGGCCCACAATCAGGGCAGAACTGCCCCTGTGGGTTTCTGGACTGTAACTATCCACGGGAGTGGAAAGCCCTGTCCATTATCCCAGATTCGTGTGAAGAGGTTCAGGAGATGAAGATTTCATCCAAGGACCTGCTCTTAAAGTGGCAGGTATTTGAAGGGTCAGAATTTGGCACCAGATTACCACTACAGGGGACCATGAGCCCTGTGTGTCTTGAACACTCTGCTCGGGGGACCCTGGCCATTGAGGTCCCTGGAGCTCACTCCATCACATGGACAGAATCAAGGACCAAGGCAGACAGGTGAGCAGTCCTGTGACCACAATGAAGATGACCATTCCGTCCCAAACAAGGTTCCTTGGGTCGGGGATCTTGGGGTCGAAGCCGTGGCCGCGGTCTTTAAACCACTGGACAGTCTCCTGGAGGTCGAACGGCTGCGGCTTGTAGCCCAGCTCACGCCTGGCCTTCTCCAGGCTGAAGTAGTGGGTGACGCCGGTTTTGTACACCTCGGCGCGGGTCAGGAAGGGCTGGAAGTTGTACAGCGGGCCCACGACGGCATGGACCATCTCCGTCAGGAAGGCCAGCCCGTAGATGAGGGTCAAGGGCAGGCGCATGGAGGGAAACGGATAGCCCAGGCCTTCCACCAGTGGCCGGAAGAACTCAAAGTTGTTCACCGGCCTGCCGTCGGAGATGAAGTAGGGCTGCCCAGCGGCGACGTGGCCGCGGTCTGCCTTCAGGCTCTCGGCGGCCAGGATGTGGGCCTGTACCAGATTATCCACGTGCACGAACTCCACCAGGCTGTCCGTGTCCCCGTACACGAACCAGAACAGCCTCTTCTCGATGTAGTTCACGATCCGGGGCAGGTGCCTCTGCTCGCCCGGCCCGTAGATGCCCGCGGACCGCAGAGCGCAGGTGCGCAGGATGCCGCCCCCGCGGGCCAGGGCCTTGCCGTTGGCCTCCAGCACTGTCCTCTCGGCCACAGACTTGGTCCGGGAGTAGTGATCAGGGTGGAGGTGGAGGGGCAGGTAGGGCAGGGACTCGTCGCCATTGCAGATGACCTGCCCTCCGAACACGACGTTGAAGGTGCTGGTGTAGACGATCCTCGGCACCCCTAGGCGCTGGCAGGCTTGCAGCACGTTCTCTGTGCCCCTCACGTTGATGTCCTCGATCAGGTGGGAGTCTAGCTGCTCCCGCCCGGACATGCCAAAGGATGCCACGTGAAACACGCAGGTGATGTCCTTGCCCTGGAAGGCGCGGTCCAGGTCTTCCAGGCTGCGGATGTCTCCGTAGACAAACTTGATCCCGTCGGGCAGGGGCTGCTTGGGGTTGCTGATGTCAAACAGGATCACGTGCACTCCCTTCTCCTGCAGAGCCAGGCCTAGCCTGAAAGGACACAGAGTCAGAGCCAGAGCCAGGCCTAGCCTGAAAGGACACAGAGTCAGAGCCAGAGCCAGGTCAAGTCTTAGGCCAGGCCTTGGAGCCAGTGACGAGGAGCTGATTCAAGCCTGGTGCTTGTTCTAAATCCACCCCCTTCTCCCCGCCCTGCCCCCCTCTCTCTCTCACACACACACACACACACACACACACACACACACACTCATCTTCTATGTCCTGTGAAGGGATCCTGGTGGCATAGTTGGTTCCACAGTGGGATGCTATCCACAAGGTCAGTAGTTTGAAACCAACAGCCGCTTTGTGGGAGGAGGAGGGCACTGTTTGCTCCCACAGAGACTTACAGTTCTACTCTGCCCTATAGAGTTGCCATGAACTGGAATCAACATGCTGGCTGTGAGTGGTGCTTTGGTATGTCACTTGTGTGTAGAATAGTGACTATGCCATGGGCTTCCAGAAGAACAGGTGCGTCTGTCTTGGGCAAAGAGCAGCTAGAATGTTCCTGAGAAGAGAGGGTGGGGAGATTTTGTCTCAGGACTCTCTTTGGTCATTGTTTTCAGGACGGGACGGGTCTCCACAGAAGGGCATCATGCTTAGTCAAGGAGAAACTCCATTCAGTGCCATTGAGTTCACTGACTCACAGCAATGACCCCCTGTGGGATTTTGGGACCGTAAATATTTAGGGGGGTAGAAAGCCCAGGATTTCTCCCGAGGAGCAGCTGGTGGTTTTGAACTGCCGACCACGCAGATGGCAGCCCAACTCGTAACTCCTATAGCACCAGGGCTCCATTAGTAAAGGAGAGGGCCTGTGCAATAGAGTCAGACTCTCAGTGAGATGGAATGGCACAGTGGCTGCAGTCATGGGCTCAATCAAGCACAGCAGCATCTGTGTAGAGGGCAAAGGGCCGGGCGGCATTTCCTTCTGCTGTACCTGGGGCTGGTAGGGGTCGGAACGGACTCGACAGCATCTGGCAACAAACATGTCACTTGTCGTTAAAATACTTAAAAATTCAAAGCCTAGATGGAAGAAGCACACCAGCCTGTCTGACCATGAGGTGTAGAAGGGATCAGATATCAGACATCAAAGAACCTAAAATCATATCAG
>NW_022106189.1:43076904-43097344 GCF_000313985.2 Echinops telfairi
GATGAGGGCAATGAATGTATAAATGCGCTTTACACAATTGATGTGTGTATGGATTGTGATAAGAGTTGTATGAGCCCCTAATAAAATGATTTAAAAAAAACAAACTTAAAAATAAGACTGCTTGCGCCTCCTTAAATTATAACCAGAGAGGCTTTCTCTTTGAAGACAGAGGGGCGGGGGTGGGCGGGTCTACAAATGACCTGGTTTTGTCTGTTCTGGGACTTTCTTCCCATCCTCATTCATTCTCAGAAATATTTGTGCATAATAACATTCCTGGGAAAGAATGTCGATTAGTTTAAATGGCTTACGGGGATGTGATCAATCACTCCTCAACAGGATTTAAAGGGTCTGTAAGGAATTTTGGGAGAAAGACAGGGCTTCTACTCTCATAAAGAGTTACAGTCTCCTTTTTATTGGGCGGCGGCACATTTCTCCAACTTTGGTTTTCCATCTCTTGGCTCAAGGCTCATCTATTTTGGGGGCCGCCACCAGGGGAAGGAGGGCAGGCAGGCATGAAGACTCACTTTGAGAACATGTTAATCAGAATTGCCTGGCATCTTTCTGAGTGAGACTTTCAATGGGGATCTGTATGCTCCACTTCATCCAGAAATGTTCTCGAGCATCTTCAAAGATGCTGAGGTACCCTTGCTCTGTGAGATTAGGAGCCACCAGGAAAATAGATAAGCTTTTATTTAGGACCTTGCTCCAAAAGACTGATTTCCTGGGCCATGGCACTTCTCATCATTTCTAGTGTGTAAGAGCAAGACGCGATGTTATCAGACTTCCCCGTGCTGTTTTAAGAACAAACAGAAGCAAGTGGAACTTGCATGCAAGTCACCAAGCATGATCACTTAGCTGCCTCACAGTCCAAAGCCAACTCTTGTCTTAACTTCAGTAGGATTGGTCCCTTTGTTGCTCTACCGTGGATCACGGTGATGACAAAGGCTTATATCCCCATGTTAGCTTTGACTCAGTTGGCTTATGGAGCTAGTTTCTTGTCTTTCTTAGGAGGGATCAGATGGGGTTTTGCTCTGTCAGAAAGTAGTCCAGCCAAACCAACTACCTTAATTTAGCTACTGGTATAGCTTCTGTTTTTGTTCTGTTTTGTTTTTCATGGCTTGCCTTCCAGACTTGATGAAGGTATACTAATACCTAATAGAGTGATAGAGTAAAAATAGGTTTAGGGATCACCTTACACTTTGATCTTTTTCCTTTTGCCACATTATCCCAATGGGTTCAAAGTCCTAATGATAGTAGTCACTTTATGGCCTTTTTCCCCCCTTCCCATTTGTAATCACTTTATTACCAAAAGATACTTATCCAGAGAAAGGATTCAAGGAACCTGGTCAAGTAGAATAAACATAAAACCACTCTGTATATATCAGTAGTGTGGGCACTGTGAGCTTTGTAAAGTTGCATCTTGACATCACCTTTCTGCTTGTTTGCTTCCCCCAGTGGCAATTTATCCTCGGCAGATTGCTTGTCATTTAAAAACATAGACATTTCGTAGTCATTTAAACAAGAATATCAACATTCTTCACAACTCCTGTTTGTGTCACCTTAAGTTCTATTCAATCTTAATTAAATTGTCTTGTCATCCACTCAGATAGTTCATTGTTTTGTCTTGAAAATGGTAAAAATTTAAAAAGGCCCTCTTGCTAGACTTCATTATTAAAACAACAACAACAACATACACACACACAAAGAGTAAGAGTCACAGTCTTGGAAACCCACAGGGGCCGATCTTCCCTGTCTTACAGGGCTGCTGTGAGTCGAACTGGATGGCAGTGAGCTGGGCATAAGGAATTTTTCTCAAGGAGGGACATCATTTACTTCTGGTGTATCACCATGCAAACAAATTGAAGAGATGGGTCCCACTGATGTCTGAGATGAAAGCTATACTTCAACTAGTAATTGTCCGTTAAAACAACACGAAACCAAACCTCAATCCCAAACTCCACAGGCACAGTTTTGAGACCCTCTTACCGGGAACCAAAATAGCCCACTCCTCCTGTGATGAGGACCGTTTCCTTTGCAGGTTCGGGGGACTCCATCTGTGCCTGTCAAAAGATAATGCTGGGCCTACGAGAGAGGAACGCAGCAGGTTACTGACTGGAGCGGAGCGCAGGTCTCTCTCTCCTCGGTTAGGGTCGACCACCAGAAGGGCATGCAAGTGGAAAGCCAGACATTGCAGTCACAGCCCTGCAACCCTGGAGACCTTCCACCCCATCCCCATTTATCTTCTTGGGCTTCAAATTGCTTCCCAGGTAATACCAGGGCAGGGATACCTGCCCTGTCTGCTCCCCAAGGGCCTTGTGAGGGGTCGATAAGGTGATGGGCTTGCAAGGCCTTTGAAATCCAGGCCAAGACCAGTGTCCCCATGTAAGGCCTTTTCCTTCATCCTGGGGATGAGTGAGAGTCTTTGAGAAAAGAATTCAGATTTGGCAGAGAGAGGTTTCCTGCCTCACCCCATACCCGGACAATCAGAGACAGGGCTCTAAAACGCCTTCCCAGCATCTTTTGTTTAAATGGCACGTCGTGGCATGGCTTGACATTTCACAATAAAAAGTTAAAAGGGGGGTGGGAGGGTGGAGAGCTCTATAATTAAAAAGCTAGGTGTGTTGGGATGGGGAGGGGAAGGGAGAGGGATGGGTCTTCTTTATGTAGCAAACCACAGCCACATTCCCCTCTAAGAAATCTGGCAAGCACCCTCAAGTTCAAGGGCTCAATGCCTTGGGGGCCCTAGTTCTCTCCCTCTCTATTCTCAGATGCCAAAGGAAAGAAAGAAGGAAAGCACTTGATTCTCTCTGCAATCCAAGGCCTTCTTTTTTTCAAAAACAAAACAAACAAAAAGTGAGCCACTCACCTGAGAGGGCGAGGAATGGGGTAGAAGGGACACACACCTGCCCTGCAACAACACTGCCCAATGGGGACATGACCAAGGGAGATAAAGCCAGCAAAGGGGGCGGGGGCTGGAGGGGGCCATGCAGGCTGTGGCCCTGAGGAGCCAGCAGGACGAAGAGTCCCGGCCTCCGGGAGGCTCTAAGTGCAAAGGGAGGTCTATGCCTGGAAGAGAAAAAAAATATCCCAGAGATAACTACTGCAATACAGCAGGTCACATGACTTCTTGGTGGCGCTGTGGAAAGAGCATTGGGCTGCTAACTAAACAAGGTCAGGGTTTCAAAGCCACCAACTGCTCCACGGGGGACAAAAGCTGAGGCTGTCAGCTCCTGTCAAGATTTACCATCCAGAAGACCACGGTCAATACAGGATTACTTTCAGTTGGACTTCCCTCCACGGCCGTGGGTCTGGTTTGGAGCAAGCGCGCACAGCTGCCTGATGAAAGCGTTTGACATGCGGTGAGAATGACCAGCGTGGGACGGAGTGACCACATAGGCCACCGACAGACTTGCTCGGGGCGGGGCTGCCACAAGCCATCCATCTGTGGACAACACAGTCCCTGCCGGGCGCAGTTCAGTGGAGCCGCCAGCGGCGGTTGTCCGGATGCGCAACAGGGATGCGCGGTGTGGACGCCCTGCCTCCAGGCCTGGCGACCACGTGATGCGGGACAGGGCACTTCGTTGCTCTTCTGCTCACCTGTGATGCAAGGGCTGGGCACCCAATGTGTCCAGTTAGCTGTGGCTGGTGTGGATATGGACGCTTGGGTGAGGGCAGGTGACTTAAGAGGCGGGGAAGTGGCCGGAGGTGGACTGGTGGACAGCCCTGAGTCACCTGCAGGGGAGGCTGAACTCTATCCCACTGGAAGCTTCCACCAGAGACAGCTGGGAAGCCATACGGGCTTGGGCCCTTTTGGAAAATCAAGCTGAGAAGGGTTGTGGGTGGAGAGGCGGGAGTCTTGGGGATGGGTGAAAGGCCACCAGTGGGGGTTGATGTATCAGTGGGCTTGGGTCCAGGCTGAGGGTTTGCTGATGGTAAAGGGTCTTGAGCGTGAACAGCACGCCCAGGTTTGGGGGCGGCCAGTAGAGTGCCAGGTAACAGAGTTCAAGATGCTTGTAACATTTCTGCCCCAATCCCATGGTCCGGGAGTCAGAAAATGGGCAGGGCTTCAAAGGATTCAATAGAAAGAAGTCCAACTGAAATATGATGAGGTTACAAAAAGGTTCGTGGGAGAATTCCATGATCTTTTCTTTCCAGTTTTCCATGAACTTTCTGAAGGCCGCCCCCTTCTACCCCCACCCCACCCCCATCTTTCTACTGGTGAATTCTTCACTATAAAGCTAGAAACTCGCAGCCCAGGACCAAACATCACTAAACAAACCAAACTCACTGCCAAGGAGTTGATTCCTACTCAGTGCTAAGTCCAGGGGGTATAGTGGGTTACACGCTGAACTGCGAACCACAAGATCAGCAGTTCAAAACCACCAGCTGCTCTGGGGTAACAAGGCTCCTGTAAAGGCTGACAGTCTGGGAAACCCACAGGGGCAGTTCTATCCTGTCCTATAGAGTCACTGAGTTGAGCCACACCTCAGGGACCTGTTAATCATGCCAGGAACGAAGCATTTCAAACGAGTAATGCTTCAGATCACCAACCAGGCCAATAAATTCCAGAAGGAGCTGAGGGAAGCACTTGTACGACTGACTTGCCAGGGGTGTCAGATGCGAAAGGCAGTGATGAATACAGGAAACGGATCGTTTAGCCAGGCAAATGGTAACTGGACCAGCTTGGTGCCCCTTCACAGGTCATTTGTGGCACTCCCTGCTTGCCCCTTCCTCCCTCGCTCCCAAGCGCCCCACACCAATGGGCCAATAAAAATCTCAGCAGATGCGTGCCATAGAAAACACATGCCAAGAGACTCCCAGGGATACTAAACCAGAGAGAGGAAAAGAGTGGTCTCTCCCTGTAGGGAGGAAAGGAGAGTGAAGAAAATTGAAGGTGCAAGGAAACAGTGAGCCCAATGGACTCATGGGCCATGCAAACAACAGTCTTCATGACCCTGAGACCCGAAGAACTAGATGGTGCCCAACCCCCACTACCCACTGCTCTGAAAGGGATCACATTAGAAAGTCTTGGATCCAGTGGGAGCAAAATGTGGAACGATTCAAATTTATTAAAATAAAACAAACACCAAGCCTGATGGTTAGATAGAGGCTGCTGGAAGCCCCCCACCCCGAGACTATGGTCCTTCATCCCCCTTTCAGGCCTGGAAATGAGCTTACCCCCGTGGCTCAATGTTACCTGACAGGTCTATAGGGGAAACAATAACATCTAGGAGGCACATGTTTGGGCCAGGTCCAGACCATGCAGCCGCTTCCCCCAGCTCTCCCACCTTTCCCCCCACCTCTCAAGGCCAGAGCTGGACTGTGTAGTCCCTACCTCCAGCGTTCCCCAGGAAGCAGGTCTGCAAAAAACAAGATAATTTACTCACAGACCACATCCGACTCAGACCCTGCAACTGCACCCCCAGAAGGCCTCCCTCCTTCTTTTCAGCACATAGGTCCTTGGCTCAGGCCCTAGACATGTCCCACTGCCTCACTGCCAGGCACGACCTCCCTGACCTAGCTCATTGGGTCTCAGAACCTGCCTGGGAGCTCAAGATGCTCCTGTCCCTTTCTCTGCTCTCCCCTCCCTCCCGGGAGTTCTTTCCCTCAATACAATCTTTCTCAACTTCACATTCCTGGCTGAATTCTACCTCTGCTCTGTGCCTCTCAGTATACACACCTTTGAATCATCAACAATCTGAGAACCAAAGGGCAGCATTTTCTCGAGGGGTGAGGGAAGGAAACAGGAGACAGGGAGCAAGTGGGATGAGTGATGTTACCTCATAGGGACTGCAATTCATGACATGAAACAAAATGTGTCTGGACAGTTGGAGGGAAAACTGATCTGCTTTGTACACATTCACCCAATTTCCTATACAAGTTTTGTTTTGTTTTTTAAAATGGAAAGTATCTACAATGTCCTTTCAACCAGCTGGCCGGTTTTCAAAAGCTTTATGACTTTGGTTTTATTATTTCTTTGTTCTGTGATCCCTTGGACCTGTGGTGTTACTGCTATAACTTCAGCACTCTGCAACACTTGGCTTTGTTCAGTAATTGTTCTGCTAGGCTGGAGGTGGGTAACACCTGACCTGAGTTCTCAGTATTGGGGATACAGGTTAAAGGTAAGTGCATGTCCAGATAAAGGACTCTTAATCACCAACAGCTAGGGATCGGTGAGGAAACCCTTGGATTACTCACAGGGTGCCCTTATCCCTGTGAGATGGAGAGGCTACTATTGCTAAGGATGGGGTGATAGATGAACATAGATGCCCCTAAGCACTTCACCAATGGGGATGTGGAACAAAGAGGAGAATTTTAGACCGCTTTTGTAGAAATAGGAGCCCTGGCAGCCTAGTGGGTTATGTGCTGGCCTGCTAATGGCAAGGTCAGTTGTTTAAAACCACCAGCCGCTCCTTTGAAGAAAGATGAGGCTTTCTCCTCCTGTAAAGAGTTCATCTTGGAAACTCACAGGCACAGTTCTACCCTGTCCTATAGGATCACTATGAGTCTGCGTCAACTTGATGGCCTGAGTTATTTATTTTTCCTTTCATAGAAATAGGAGCCCCGTGGTGTAGTAGGTTGAGTATTGAGCTGCTAATCGCAAGGTCAGTGGTTCAAATCCACTGGCCTCTCTGGCTTTCTGTTTCTGTAAACATTTTCAGTCTCAGAAACCTCATGGGGGGCAGGGCACAGTCCCACTCGGTGCTTCAGGGATGCTACATGTGGGAATTGACTTGATGGCTGTGGGTTGGGGCCACAGAAATGCCATCTGCCCATATTTACTTCTGTTGTTGCTGCTGTTCAGGACCACGGACTCGGCTTTGACTCACAGCGAGTCCAGGTGATCGAGAAGGGCTGCGTCCTGTGGTTTTCCTGGCTGGAAGCTTCACAGCAGCTGGTGGCCAGGTCTTTCCTCTGGCAAAGCTGATGGGGGGCCTGGGGGGGGCGGGGGAGGGTGTTTTGAGCCACCAACCTTTCAGTCAGTAGCTAAACGCTTACATACGGATGCCACTGGCGGCCCTATATTTGGAGAAGGTGGAAAGAGCAGCCCCAGGTAGTTCAGACCCATATGGAACAAGTCTAGGTCTCCTACACTGCCATGGAGTCTGCTCTGACTCATAGCCACTCTACATGTCTGTCAAGGGCCACATGGACAGTTATAACACCATTCTTGGGCCATACTGGTCAAACATCTCGTGAACTTGCCCCTCATGTGAGGTGTGTGATATTTAGCTGGTATGGATGATTCATGGGCCCTCTGTGGCCGTTGAGCTGGATGTTCCTTCTACGCCCCTACCCCTGCCACAGAGAGTTTCTGATACTGTACATTTTCACAGGAGCTGACAGCCTTACCTTTCTCTGGCAGAGTAGCTGGTGGGTTTGAACTGCCAATCTTTCAGTGAGCAGCC
Organism: Echinops telfairi; assembly: GCF_000313985.2. Taxonomy (NCBI): domain Eukaryota; kingdom Metazoa; phylum Chordata; class Mammalia; order Afrosoricida; family Tenrecidae; genus Echinops; species Echinops telfairi. The sequence continues at coordinate 43,084,314 of NW_022106189.1, forward strand.
TGATGTTACCCAATAATACCACAAGGGCGCCTTTGACCTATACCGAAGCCCAACCCACTGCTATTGAGTCAATTCTGACTCATAGTGACCCCACAGGACAGAGTGGACTGCCCCTGTGAATTTCAGAGGCTGTAACTCTGAACTCTTTTCTTTCTTGGAGCAACTGGTGGGTTCCAACTGCTGACCTTGTGGCTAACAGCACCAGGTTTATCCATAGAGTTCCTCAGACCTATACTGAAGTATGTGGGTGCAGACTGAGGTAGAGGGGTAACTATGTTCTTAGTGCACTGAGATGACAAAAATACACAGAGGCCACCGGGCTTGTGTAACCACCTCACTCGCATGCTATGCTCGGCCGGACGGTCCTGTTTCATTAGAAGCCGCCAGGCCATGAGGATGAACAGTGAGAGAGGCTAAGGGGAGTGGCCTTGACACAGTAAAGTAGGGTGAGAAATGTACCACCCCAAAGGCCAAACTCATTTGGGAGGAAAGGGGCGTAATGGCAGTGGGCTGAGTAAGAAGGTGGGGTACCCAGGGTAGATATGGGTATTTTAGGGACACCGTTCCAACCGGATGGGGCCGTCTTTACTTCAGGTCACCACTGTTGAATGCATCAAGCCTTCCTGTCCAGCTACCTGCTCACAGGCCTTTAAGGTTACTCACTGGGCTGCTAACCTCAAGGTCAGCAATTCAAAACCACCAGCTCTTCTGCAGAGGAAAAAACGAGGCTTTCTACTCCTGAAAAGAGTTCCAGTCTGGGAAACGCACAGGGGCAGTTCCATACTGTCCTGTGGGGTGACTATGAGTTGGCATCGACTCGGTGGCCGAGAATTTGGTTTTTGGTTTATGTTCCATTTAACTCCACAGACCTGTTTACAGCAAGTGCATTCGCTTAAAACGAGGTGCTCACATCACTTCTTTAAATAGCCAACCAGAATCACTTGTTATATAAAGCACCCACAAAGAACCCAAACCCAGTGCCCTCCCACTCACAGCGACCCTGTAGGGCAGAATAAGGTTTCTGAGGCTGTTAAGCCTTCTCATCTTTGTTCCAAAGCTTGGCGGGTGCATTTGCACCCGTGAGCCTTGGTTAACAGCCTGACGCTTTACTCACGGTGCCACTAGGAGTCTCTGGGAGGCGCCAACAGTTAAGTGCCAGAGTAGCTTATACTTTTAAAAAGGTTGGTCGTTTTAACTCCCTCCCTTGAAAAAAAGGCTGAGGCGTGTGGGGAATCCGAATGGGCTTAGCTAACAAGCACTACAAAATCTTGCAAAACCTGTCCATCAAGTCGTCCAGAGGCAGAGGCCTGTGCTGCCACCAGCGTTCGGGCAACTACTGCGCTTTGTGCCGCTTGCCACTGGGGCCACCGCCACCGCCAGCTGGACCCAGGGTCCCTCCCGCCCTGGCCCACTCACAGTGAGGACAGGTAACACACACCGGGGCGGCCCAAGTCTCAAACCGCCCTACTCACGCCTTCGGATCGGTGGGACCCGTCTCCCAGAGCCACTTACGGTTCCCTCTAGGAACTCTGAAGGTCTCCGTGTATCCATGGTAGGCAGGGTTCCCATCCACTCCCCTCGGAACCCTACCTGGGCTGGGTGTGCCTCTTCCTTTCACAGATTGGCTCCACACAGCCAATCCCCGTGTCTCCGCTCTGCAGCGGAGCCTCCTGCTCTTTGTTCTTATTTGTGTACTCAACCAACGCTGAGCACACTGTGGATACTCTTACTCAATATGGGGTGGGTGGATGGGTGAGGGAAGGGAAGGGAGAGAAGATGAAGCACCAAATAAACAAACCAAAAAAATCCAGGCTCCGATAAACCCCAAATCAAACCCACTGCTTTTGACTTGATTCTGATTCACGGAGACCTGGAAGACAGAGCAGCTCGGAATAGAACTGCCCTCTCGGGTTTCCAGAGCTGCAATCTTCACCCCAGCCGTCCCTTCTTTCTTGGGGCCTTTGTCCAGTGGAGCCAGGGGTGGGTTAGCAGTGGGGTGCTTTAATCCATGGTATTTTCAGGGCTCCTGACACATTGATCAAACTTTCAAAACACTCACTGCCACCCAGTGGGTTCTCACTCAGAGGGCATTTTGCCCAAAGGAAAGGGGAATTTCTAAATTAGAACATTCCAACCATAACCATAACAACATGACATAGCATAGCATAGCTTAACATGATATAAGAACACAGCACAACACAACACAACATCTACAAGCACCTCAGAGAGTTAGGAAAGAGTTGTTTGACAGAGAAGACCAGCAAACAGGGAGAGAAAATGAAGGTGTGGGCAAATGGGCTTAGTAAGTGACATAATGGGATAATGCATCAGAGGGAGTGTCAGCTAAGGGCTGCTGGAGAGGTCCTTATCGAGGGTTAGTATGATGTCTCTCAGGAGTCCCTGGCGATGCAAAGGGTTAACATACAGGAAGACAAAGAGGAGGTAGGAGTTCCATCTCAGAAGAAAGACTCAGTAGTGTGATCCCCAAACCCCAGCTGTTGAAACCCCCCTGGAGCACTCATTTCTACTGTGACAAGACGTGGGGTTCCCGGAGCCAGAATGGACTCCTTAGCAGGGGTGTTTGCTGTCTGTTTCCATGTGGACTCAGGCCGCCCGTGGGTCAAAGCTCAGGGAGGTGGGAGAAAGAGGGAAAAGAAACCAATGTTTGGTTAACAAGCACTCTGCTGCAGATCGAGGGGTGGGCTCAAACGATGCAGTTATCCAGTTTATAAGGCAAGGGGTGGGAATTTGGAAGGTCTGTGTCAGGTCTTGTCACAGGATGAAATAGTTTAAATAAGGTTACCTACGAACCGCGAAGCGCTTGCTGATGAAGATCAAGGATTGCAACTTTCAGTGTGGATTAAGACCTAATGTAAAGAAAACCAAAACCCTCACAACTGAACCAGGAGGTAACATCATCATGGTAAACAGAGAAATGGTAAAATGGTAAAAGACTGAAGTTGTCAAGGATTTCTTCCTGCTTGGATCCACACTCAATGCTCCTGCAAGCAGCAGCCAAGAGCGCAGACGATGCACTGAATTGGGTTAATCTGCTGCCCAAGACCTCTCTGATGTGTTGAGAATCAAGGATGTTCCTTTGAGGACCACAGTGCGCCTGACCCAAGCCGTGGCATTTTCAGTCGCCTCATGTGCATGTGGAAGCTGAATGTTGAGGAAGGACGACGGAAGAAAAACGGATGCATTTGAATGGCGATGCTGGAGAAGACTACTGAAAGTGTCATGGACCACAAAAGGGCCAACCAGTCCCTGGAGAAGGGCATCATGCTTTGTCAAGCAGTGGGGCAGAGAACAAGAGGAAGACCCTCGTCAACAAGTTAGATGGACACAACGGCTGCATCCAGGGGCTGGAGCACTCAGAACAGCTGTAAGGACGTGGCAGGACCAGGCAGTGTTTCCTTCTGCTGTGCAGAGGGTTGCTATGAGTCAGAACAGACTCAGCAGCACCTAGCAACAACAACATGAGCCTTACTTAAGTTACGTGGGAGGGGTCATTACTGGAGGGATGCTCTTTTCCTAAACACAAAGGGCTGGGGGTGGGGCGGGGTGGTGGTGTCCTTGTCACGCACAGGAACGGGTGGCAGCCTTGCTGGAGGTGAGTTCAGTGTGCCAGCTCTAAAGACGGAGTTTTTGTCTTCGTGTGCTGCTTTTGCCAACAGAAAGGGCGCTACATGCAGATTCGAAGAGGCTCAAAAACAGGGCATTATCACTGCACTAAGGGCACAAGTCACAAGGACAAATGCAAGCCCGAGGATCTGAAAATAAATAAGTCAATTCTGACTCATAGAGACCCTATAGGATAGGGTAGAACTGCCCCTGTGGGTTCCAGAGTTCTCTACAGGAGTAGAAAGCCTATCTGTCTCCCGTAGAGCAGCTGTTGGTTTTAAACTGCTGACCTTGAGATTAGCAGCCCAACACATAACTACTACGCTACCAGGGCTCCTAAAAATGAATTAAAAGATAGGTTAATTAGATTAATAATTAAATTTTATTAGTAATTAAATTGATTTTTTGGGTAAACTACTGCTATGTAGTAGATGCTGACTCCTCTCCAACCATGAGTTGATGCCGAGTCACATCGACCCTACAGGACAGGGTAGAACTGACCCTGTGGCTTTTTGAGACTGTAACTCTTGACTGGAGTAGAAAGCCACAGCTTTCTCCTGAGGAGCGGTTGTTAGTTTTGAACTGCTGACCTTGTGGTTAGCAGCCCAAAATCCAACCTGCTATGCCATCAGGACTCCTGTTTACAAGACTGTAAACCTTTACCAGAGAGTACAGTCTCATCTTTCTCAGTGTCTGGTGAGTTTGAACCCCTGACCTTGCAGTTAACAGGCCAACGCTTACCTGACAACACCACCAGGGCTCCTAAATTCATAAAGGATAATTACATGAATAAAATCTTCCTGCATTCGTCCCCTGACTTGCCCACTGGCTTGTTCTCAGCTGTGCTTCAGCCCCCATTGTGGGAGACTGAGGTGTGTTGGTAGCAAGTGGTCTTAAGACAGCTTTCTTCCAGCTGGTCAGGATACAAGAGGGGTTAGCTAGGCGCTCTTGGGGCAGTCAAAAAGGCAAGTTCTGTTCTGGGCCTCCAAGGTCCTGAGGCAAGTCTGGATTTATTGTGTGTGGCCAGCTCATGAGAAGAAACTCAAACTCACCACCATCAAGCCAAGTTAGTTTTGATTCATAGTGACCGTACAAAACAGGGTAGAATTGGCCCGTGAGTTTCTGAGACGGTAACTGTGCTAGTCCGGGTAGACAACAGAAACAAATCCAGGGAGACTCATGTGTATAGGAAAGAGCTTTATATACAAGAGCAACTGAATATTGAGAAAACTTCCCAACCCAGTCCAGATCAAGTCCATAAGTCCAATATTAGCCTGTATGTCAGATGCCAATCTATAAAGTCCTCTTCAGACTCACAAAACACAAGCAATGATGCTGAATGCAGGAAGATCACAGGGTGGGAAGTCTTGTGGATCCAGTGGCGGGTAAGCATCTCAGAGCTGGCAGGGGTCTTCGCATGGCTCTTCCAGCTCCCAGGGCACTGACTGAGTCAGGGTAGCTTCTAGTGTCTTGTTAGCTGCAGTGTCTCCCAGGGAGTGAGCGTGTGCCCCATCTCCACCAAGCTATTTATCTTCTTAGCACCTCCAAATGAGATCATCGAACTGTGATCTGATTGACAGGCCAGACTCCACACCTTCACTCTTAATCCTCTCAAATTGACAACAGATTACACACCTACCACAGTAAGATAGAGTGGAAAGCCCCATCCTCTCCCCTGAAGCGGCTGGTGGTTTTGAACTGCTGGCCTTGCCATCATCACTCCAATGAGTAACTCACTCCACCTCCCCGGCTCCATGCTCCTGGGGAGAAGTGCGGTGAATTCCACTGTGAAAGTTCTTGTAGCACCAATGACTCTTTTTTTTAACTTACGCTTTAGTGTTTGAAAGGGAAAATGACAAAGTTTATAATTACTTCCTTAGCTCCCCCACTGCAATTGAGTGAGTTGATTTGACAACAAGCTTAGAAATAACCGAAGAGACGAAATGACCTCAATATGAGTTTATATCTTGGTGCTTGTCATGCTCTCCCTCCCTCCAGTAACATATCCAGTGGATACATTTCAGAAAAATCCATTTTCTGTCATAATAATTCTTCACAGGTGCCCAACACTTTACACTTTACAAAACACTTTCACACCCATTAGCCCATCAGATTCTCACAGAAATGGCATCTGTTAAGGTTCTGGGGATTTCAAGCCCCGGCTACCTTAAGGGAGAAACTGGCACTCTTTGAGAATCTCAGAAAATGTTGTGCAACTGTGGACTCACTGATGCATTTGAAGGTATTGGTGAAGAGGACAGACTGTCCGAAGAATGAACAGATCTTTCTCGGAAGAAGGGCAGTGAGACTGCTCCTTAGAAGCCAAACTTCACCTCACTTACTTTGGACATGTTATCAGGAGGGACCAGGCCCCGGAGAAAGGCATCAGGCGTGGTAAAGAATCAGGTCAGTAAAAAAAAAAAAAAGGAGGAAGATGGCATGGTTTGACACATTAGTGGGCTCAAACATAGCAATGCTTGTGAGGGTGGCATAGGACCGAGTGGCACTTTGTTCCATGGTATATGGGGATCCCTACGTGGTAGATAAGAAGTCCCTTGTCAGCATCCCATGCTACCCCTCAGGACACCAGCTGAGATGAACGTGCCCTGCCCAATGGCAGCACTACTAGATGAGAAGCTGGGCCTCCAAGCCAAGAACTGAGTCCGAATTCCTCCATGTCCCATCCTCTGTCCTCCTGCAAGCTCTAAGCCAGTGGTTCTCAACCTTCCTAACACCGTGACCCTATAATAGTTCCTCATGTGGTGGTGACCCCCAACCATAAAATTATTTTCGTTGCTACTTCATCACTGTCATTTTGCTACTGTGATGAATCAGGCGACCTCTGTGAAAAGGTCGTTTGACCCCAAAGGGGTCACGACCTACAGGTTGAGAACCGCTGCTCTAAGCCCTGGATAGGCCTCTTGCCTTCCAGTAAGGAAGAAAAAAAACATTCAAAGAGAAAATAAATGCTCCAACCTAGAATGACATTTAAATGGTGGTTAATGGTTGCAAGAATTGCTTTGTTTTAGAAAAGGAAATGAGCATTTATTACTAACAGTGCATTTGATGAAATGTGTTTCCCCATTACATATTAAAGATCCCTCCAAGTAACGTAATGAGTGTTTATATTTCATTTACTTGACAATTATGCATTTTAACATTCCATTATGAGCATTTATAGCATTTACTCACAATTATCCAGCATCCTATCTGGGTCAGTGGCATTACTTTTTTTTTTTTTTTTCAGAGAGGTTGAAAGAGTGCATTTGTATCACACACGTCTCTCGGTGCTGATTAGAAGACGTGTTTTGATTGTGCCGATTACAGCAGAAAGCTATTCGGAGTGTCCTGGACCAGGGTGCTCTGTTCCTGACACAAGCCATTGAAACTCTTCTGGAAGGACAAAAGGGATCTCACCCTGTGGCAACAAGATGGAGTTCTTTTGATGCCACAAGCCAGCAACTCTCTTAGAGCTTGGATCCCTGAAAAAGATGGTTTCCTCTGTTAGTTCCTGCAAAATTCCCAGGAAAGACTCTCAATGGACAGTCATGGATCATGTGACCACATCTTAATCACGGGAGCTGGGAAGTGATCTACTTGGATTGACCCACACGGGTGCATTACCTACCCTGGCATGAAATGTTAGGAGTCCCTGGATCTGCAAATAGTTAAATGCAAACAGAGGTTGATGGTATGAATGGATCCAGAGGTGTCTCTAAAGAAAGGCCGAGTGAGCTACTTCCAAAAAACCACAGCCTGTGAAGAAGGCCCTGTCGGTTGGAGTTCGGCCCTGATGGACATGGGGTTGCCCTCAGTCAGAATCAACTCCACGACAGCTGTTTTTTATGGTATGTTTGTTTCCTGAGCCCGGGTGGCACAGGGGCTAAGCACTCAATTGCTAACGGAAAGGTTGGCAGTTTGAACCCACCAGGTGCTTGGCGGGAGAAAGATGTGGCGGTCTCCTTGTGCGAAGACTTACGGCCTTGGAAACCCGTGGGAGCCATTGTACTCTGTTCTATAGGGTCACTCGGAGTGAACGGGTATCGGTTACTTTCCAATTGCCGCTGTAACAAACACTGCAAACTAGATGGCTTGCAAGCAACCATCTGTTCTATTACACTTCTGGATGTCAGAGGGCTAAATGGGGCTCCCTGGGCTGGAGCCAAGGGGTCGGCTGGTCTGATTCCTTCTGGAGGCTCTCAGGAAGAATCTATTTCTTTACCTTTTCTCGATTTGGAAGCAGTTTTGTTTGTGTTCCTTTCTCATGGCCTTTCCTCCATCTTCAAAATCACCAGCGCGGCCTATTCATACCCCTCTCCTCCCACTGGCCGCAGGGCCTTCTCTCACTCCTACTGGCTCTCTCTGGTCAGGGTATTCCTGATCCCTGTGATGGAGGTACCACTGGATGATCCAGGGTTGTTTGTCGTCTCAAAAGCCTTCATTTAATCACATCTTCAAAGCCCCCGCTCACCCCATTCACACTTGGCGGTTTATGAGGTCGTTGTCCAGCCTCTCATTGGATGGGATCCAGTTTCAGCATGAATGCTACAGAATATGCCAGTTGCAATTTCCTTGCATTAAAAGGGATTCTTGGCACAGGCCAAAGAACACATCACACCAACCAACAAAGCCAATCTGTGCTTTGTGGCAGACTACTGGTAGTTACTCAAGACGTGTCGTTCACTTCTTCAATGATAATATAGAGCTTTATCGGCATGTGGCCACGAAGAATGAAAACTCACTGACCTGCCTCCTCTGAAGCGGAATGTTCCCATGTGTCTAGGATTTTGCAATGCAGTTTGAGTGGAAGTTGTTTGCGATTTTTGTATCACATGTTTGAAAGAGAATCACTTGTCCTCCTTTCCCCTTCCCATAGTCTACACCTTACCTTGGCCAGTGACCCAGTTTCACCTGCGTCGATGGGTACAGTACCTTGGGGAGTGTTGGAGCAACAAGACAGAGGGGAGCTGGGTCTCTGCATGACTGTGGAGCAGGGGTGCTTCCTTTTTTTTTTTTTAACATTTTTTTAGGGGCTCATACATCTGTTATCGCAATCCATACACACATCAATTGTGTAAAGCGCATTTGTACATCATTCTCAAAACATTTTCTCCCCACTTTAAACCCCCGACATTAATTAGGTCCTCATTTTTCCCCTCCCTCCCTGCTCCCCACTCCCTAGTGAGCCCTTGATAGTTTATAAATGGGTATTTTGTCATATCTTGCCCTGTCCGACGTCTCCCTCCACCCACTTTTCAGTTGTCTGTTCCCCACGGAGGAGGTCACATATAGTTCCTTGTAATCGGTTCCCTCTTTCCTACCCACTCTCCCTTTACCCTCCTTGTTTTGCCACTCACACCAGTGGTCCTGTAGGGCTCATCCGTCCTGGATTCCCTGTATTTTCAGTTCCTATCTGTACCAGTGTACCTCCTCTGGTCTAGCCAGACTTGCAAGATCGTATTCGAGTCATGGTAGTGGGAGCGGGAAGGAAGCATTTAGGAACTAGAGGAAAGTTGTATTTCTCATCGTTATTACATCGCACCCTGACTGGCTCGTCTCCTCCCTGAGACTCCTCTGCAAGGGGATCTCCAGTGGCCTACTAATGGGCTTTGGATCTCCACTCTGCACTCCCCCCATCATTCACTATGGTAAGATTTTTTGGGGGGTGCTTCCTTTGTCCCATAATCTGGATGACCTGCACTACACACACACACACACACACACACACACACACACACACGAAGGGCCATCAGAAAGTCCATGGAAAACGGAATGAAAAGATAATAGACTCCTTACACAATATTTTAAAAACCATTTGGTTGTGTGTGTGTGTGAGCGCACACACTGTAGAGTTGATTGTGACTCAGTGACCCCAGAGAACAGATTTGAACTGCTCTGTAGGGTTTCTAATACAGTGACTCTTTATTGAAACTGACTGCCACATCTTTCTTCTATGGATTAGATGATGGGTTAGAACTATTAACCATTTGATTAGCAGCCGAGTCTTTATCCACTGCATTACTAGGACTCCTAACACACACACACACACACACATACACACACACACCCCAAAAAGGAATTTAGGTATAATAGAATTTTTCCATGAATTTTTGACATCTCTGTGTGTGTGTGTGTGTGTGTGTGTGTATGGTGTTGTTGCAACAGTTCATTGTTCTAAAGTATAAATAACATTACATTTGGTGGTTGCTAAACATACTTTCAATCCACATACGATTCAGTGAGGTCAGTTAGCCTAGCTGTGTCATGCAGCCATCACCAATATCCACTGGCAGATTTTCCATCACCATCAAGCAGAAGTGCCAGGCTTCCTAAAGCATGAATTCTAGAAAGGGAACTTTTGGTGGAAGGAGTAGTAGGAGCAAGGATAGAGAAGCATGCTAAGTGCCATATGTCTGAGGAGCAGAGAACTTGTGGCTACATCGGTGTTGAGAGGGAAAGGGAGCTGATGGCACTGGGACTGCTCAGTAGGCAGAACAAAACGGGAAAAGCCTATCAGAGGGAGGAAGCACCCCCGTAATTCACAGAGCACCCCTCTCCATCACTTTAATCTTGCTGGGGCTTCTGGGAGTCGACCATCTGAGAAGACTGCTCTGGACCATTGGGGCAGCCTCCTGCTGCAGTCAGAAATAAACTCTCTAGTGAGCCACCTCTCTGGGGGCAGAATGTTTGTGGACAACCGAGAGGAGTCATAAGTCACATCTTTCTGATGGTACAGTACTCTACTTGAAGTTAAGGGATAACTTCACTTTTCTAAGCACTAGGCTCAGAGGGACGTATAGCAAGGAGATTAAACACATGGGCTATGGAGGTTTGAGTCCTGTCTCTGCACAGAGGAGTTCTGAATGAAGGAAAATGAGGTGATTCTGGTACACCCCCCCCAATAAAAAAAGATACTTCTTGAGTAGTGTTTGCTGTTCTTGCCTTAGATAAGATCCGAGATTATACAAGCAAAACTTGTAGATAAGGGCACTTCAAAAAGTTCATGGAAAGATAAAATTTGAAGATAATGGTGCTTTCCCATGAACTTTGGAAGCACACATGTATTCATAGTAATGTAAGTCATAACATTAAATGAGGCAGTGTGTGTGTGTGTGAGTGGGGGAGCCCAAATGCCCATCAGCTGATGCATGCAAGCAAAGAGTGTGAACTTTGCTTTGCTTATTTTGGACACATCTTCGGGAAAGACAAGTAGCTACAAAGGAACATAATATTTGGTAAAGTAGAGTCAGCCAACAGGAAGGGAACCGTTCATCCATGAGGCGGACGGATGCGATAGCCATGAGTATGGGATCTCAAACATACAACAGGGAAGAGGGCGCAGGACCAAGCAGTGGCTCCTTTTCTTATATGTAAGGGGCCACCAGTAGGCCACACCACAGCACCAACCTTATATACAAACAGTGGAATATTACTCACCCATAAAAAGGATCCAGTTCTGAGACATGCTCTGACATGGGTGAGTCTTGAAACCATTTTGCTGATGAAAAGGAACCAGCCACCAAGGTCCACGTGCTGTGTGATTTCTAGTATATCCCAAGAATACGCAAACCCTTAGAGATATCCCATTGGCGAGTGTTTGCCTAGGGCTGGGGGAAGGGAAGGTGGCTTGGGGTAAATCAAGGGGTGACTGATAGTGGGGAGGGGGATTCCTTTTGAGGTGATACAATAGGATGGTTTATGACGCCGAATACTAAAAACCACCGGGTTGTACATTTCCGATGGATGGGTTTTATGATGTGGGAGTTATATCACAATAAAGTGGTAGCTAATGAGACGAATTGGCACTGTGGCTGTAACAATCGGGACGCTGACACAGCAACAATTCTGAAGCTGGTCTGGGGCCTGGCAGGGCTGCGTTCTGTTGTCTATGGGGGTTTCTTGGAGTTGGAATCAATTTGATGGCACTTCACAAGATCATTTAAAAAGCTCGCACGTGCAAGAATGACAACTCATTCTCATTTCCATTGTCCGAGTGATAGAAAATAAGATGACCATGACCCTGGGAGCACTCATAGACAGTACCAGGGATGCTGATATCACTGTGGGTAAAAGTCTAGGAACAACTGCCTTAGAAAGACTCGCAGGAACACAACCCTCTTGTCCCGCCATCTCAAGAGGAAGCCCTGGCCTGTGGGACCTTCCTCCCACATCCTCACAACCTGTAGGGACGGTGGGATATGAATAATAAGTGGTTTTCAATTAGCTGCACTGAAAACTGCGAGTCGGCTTGTGCTAATTTCTATGATCAAATTACTTCATTTTGTTTCTCTTCTAACTGCTAGGGTGATTTTATGCCAGGCTTATTTTAGTCATTCTAATTATGCGTGCATCAATATTTAGTGGGTCTCTTCCTAACTCGCAAGTAAGCCCGAATGTTTTTCCCCTCCCTCAGAGAGTGGGGTGGTACAATGTAATATTAACAGGTGATGCACAGCATCCGAATTAAATCCTTTTTCCGTCACTCTCTCACCGCACCCCCCTCCGTCCTCCTTGTTTATAAGGACCACTCAGGTGGAGTTCTTCAAAAGCAGTGTGTACACCAAGGGGCTTCACAAAGTTCATGATATAACGCCATCCTCTTTCAACTGCATTTTCCCACAAGGTATTCTGAAGCCCCCTCCTTTAGTCACATACGTCTACAACCCTCAAGGTAGTGCTGTGCATGCTAACAGTGTGTTGTTGTTGTTGTTGTCTGTTCCAACCCATCTTCACTCTAGGGGACCCAGTAGCAGATGATACTCGATGCAGTCTTGGCCTATGTGACATGAAGGACCCAGGTATGTAAAAAGCCCAAACCAAACCCCGTGCCATCAAGTCCATTTCAATGCATGACAACCCTACAGGGTGGGGGAACTGGCCCCGCGGGTTTTCCAGACTGGAACTCTTTACAGGGGTAGGAAACCTCATCTTTCTGCCACAGAGTGACTGATGGTTTTAACCTGCTGACCTCGGGGAGTGCAGCTCCATCAGTAACTACTACACCACCAGGGCTCCTTATTTGGTTATATATGACACATTCAAATGGGCCATTTGTTTAGACCAACCCTTTTTAAAAAAATCATTTATTGGGAGCTCATCTGACTCTCATCACAATCCATCCATCCATCCATTGTGTCTGTTGGGAGCCGGCCCTAGCAGACATTCTCAAGGTCCTTCAAACAGTGACCGGCCCTAGTGGAAAATTACTGGCAGGTGGTTATGCCTTAAAAGATATCTTAGTCACCAAAGCTTCCTTGTTCTATGAAAATGTCTGAGACAGTTTGCAGTCTGTGTTACCCTCGTCTCCCCTCGAAGTGTTCTTTGACTATTGTGCAGCTGTAACTGCTCTGCAGCTACGTGACCTTGGTTGGTTATCTTCCCCACCCTTCACCCATTGGTTGAAATAC
>NW_022106189.1:43098665-43108554 GCF_000313985.2 Echinops telfairi
ACTCTTACCACAATCCATACATACATCAATTGTGTAAAGCACATTTGTACATTCATTGCCCTCATCATTCTCAAAACATTTGCTCTCCACTTAAGCCGCTCTTGAATTCTTTACAGGGGTCTTGTGCAGCAAAAGTGTCCAATGCGACACATCATTTGGTTTCTTGCCTGCTGTCTCCCTGAGTGTTGACTGTGGAGTCAAGTACAAGGAAATCCTCGATAATGCTACTCTTTTCTGATTTTCATGATGTTGCTTATTGGCGAGGATTTTTTTTTTTTATGTTAAGATATAATCCATGCTGAAGGTTGTAGTCTTTGACCTTCATCAGTTAAATGCTTCAAGTCCTCTCTGGTTTTCGAAATCAAGGTTATGTTAACAGTGAATCATAGGTTATTAATGAGCTATTTTAAAATCTGGATTCTAAGTTCTTCTTTGTACTGTCCAGTTTCTGGGCTTATTTGCTCAGTATACAGATTGAGTAAATCTGTTAAAAGGCTACAGCCCCGATGCACACCTTTCCTGATTTTCGATCAATGCAGGAGGAAAGCCAAGTCAGTGAATGTGTAAGCATCTCAGCGCTGGCAGGGATCTCCACATGGCTTCTCTAGCACCCAGGGCTGCATCGGACTAGGTCCATGTGGCTTCTCCTTGGGGATAACTTGCATGAACTCAGCCTTGCCAGCTGAAGCAGGGAACCACTGAGGCAGCCGCACCCTGGTCCAACCACCAGAAAGCAAGAGAACCGAGAACAAAAAGGCGAGGCTCACTGAGCCATTTATTCCTCTGCCCTTCAATTAACCCCAAATATATTTATCAGCCAGGTCGGCACAATAAACTAACTACCTCAGTAGGTTTCACATGAGCCCAAGGAAGTGTTCTGGAATTCCCATTCTCATCATTGTTATGTATAGACACCACCAGCCTCTCTTTGGGAGAAAGGTGAGGTTTTCTGCTCCCATGAAGATTTACAGCCCTGCAAACTCTCAGAAGTGGGCTATTCCACCCTATAAGATTGCTATACATCAGAATCAACCCAATGGTGGTGAATCTGTCTTAAAAACACCAGTGGCAGTGTTGGGTAAATGTTGGGCTGCTAACTGTAAGGTTGATAGTTCAAACCCACCAGTGGTTCTGCAGGAGCTAGATGAGGCTCTCTGCTTCTTTAAAGATTTACAGTTATAGAAGCCCTTTACAGGGTCACTATGAGTCACAACTGACTCAATGGCAATGGGTTTAATCACCCAGAAGCAGACCACCACTTCCCTTTTTTTGGTGGTCTGTTAGCTCTGCTGAAACTTGTTTACCACCTTGGGTGACCCTGTTGTTATTTGAAATACAGGTGGCATAGCTTCCAGCATCACTGTGACACATGACACCACGGTAGGTCAGAGCAACAGAGAGGGGTGGATTTCCCCTTTAGTGATCAATTATTTAAATTTCTGTCACTGACAGTTACTTTGACCCTCCCCCCTCCCCAGTAGAACACTTTCTACATGCACTAACAAGACACTCCACTCACCTACTTAGCCCTCCACTCTATCACCTCCTCCTTGTTCACCTTCTCCGTTCCCTTCTCCCCGATTTTCTTCCCCTGGGTTTTATGATTACTATTCTCCAAGCTCCTAACTGGGAAAAGCCCAAGATTCAAACTTCAGTCTTTTCCCCCTTGTGTATCTATGTCCTTACTCTAAGTGAACGCTTCAGTTCTGTTGGCTTAAACTCTCAACCCTATGCTGCTAAGTCCCAAATGTATAGGCCTGGCCACTAGGATGCTGTTATGGGGATGGCCTATCTTTATCTGAAACAGCATGTCCAGAGAGTCCCTGACGTGGTGACATTAACATGCTCAGTTGCTCACCAAAAGGTGCGCCTAGGGACGCCTCCAAAGAAAAGCCCGTTTGCCGATCCGCTTCCAGAAAGAAGCCACTGCAGAGCCTGTGGAGCTCAGTTCTTCCTTGACGCCTGGGGTCCCTGTGATTTGGAACCGACTTGAGGCATGGTCAGAAGTGGGTTTTTCCTCTCCAGCAACATCTGTGCTCGGTCAGACCATTCTGACTCGCCACTTTTCTCGCTTCATGGTGAGAGGAAGTTTGCTTCGCAAAGGCTCTTGGGTGGATCCATCCTGTCCCTCTCTCCTGCTTGTCGCACTTGCACAATGGCGTCCTCACTGGACGGACACTCCGGGGGATCAGCAACTCAACCGTGGTTGTTCTGCCAAATCTAGTGCTCTTTGAGACAATCTATCTCGAGGCCAGACCTCATGCCTGACTCCTCACGCCCTCTTCCCATTCCCAGAGACACCTTGCTGCACCACACCCCCAAGTCCCCAAGAATAAGATGAAGGCAATAGACAGCCTTGGGAGAAGGGAGCATGGGAGACAGGGTGATGCCAAGGAGGGCATGGGTGACCGAAGGACAAACACAAATGAACCACAGAGCCTTGTGGAAGCGAAATACCAGTGGAAATACCAGGGATGGGCCTCTCTCTGGGTGGCTGGAGGGCTGTGGAGGACTGGGGCCCCGGAGTCAGTGCAGAGCTCTGGGAGGTGAGTTGAATACAGGATGGGAGTTGTTTCAGAATTGCCTCCTCATGGATGCCAACATTTTACAATTGACTCTCAAAACTGACTTTTCATCTGGTGCGTGTCCCTCTACCACCTATAACGCATCACCTGCGGTGCTTCTTAAACAGACAGCTTTCTGGGCCCCTGGGCCAAGTCCCTGATTGAACTCTCTTGCAGTGACCCCAGGAATCAGCATTTCCTAGCAAGCATGCAGGCAATTCCCCTCCCTATTCCATTCTTGGAACACAAGAAAGTAGGGTGAGAGGTGGGGAGCCAAGGGGGTATGGGCACCTTAAAGAGGGGTGCTGACCCCATTCTGGTGATTGTGTGGACCATGGAAGGCTGCTTCTTCTTCTTTAACTCTTCTCTTAAAAATTATTTATATTTAATTTCATTTGTTCCCTTTTATATAACACATCCAAAGAAAAACATGCCAAAGATAACTGCACAGTCCATCGCATCAGAATAGGGACGGTATCACCGGAAACCCCTGTGTCTGTGGCTCTTTCTTTCTTTCTCTTTTTTCCCCCTCCCGCTTTCTTTCCTTCCCTGTCTCTCTTCCTTCCTCTTGCCCCCCACCCCACCCCACCTCACCACAACATAGCCATCCAAGTCTTTTTCTTGGGTGTGAAAATCCTTTTTCTTGCCATGTTTTTATGATCCGGGTTGTCAGGAGATCATTAATTCTATGAGATCAACTAACTGTTGATCATCACGTCTTCCGATCTGTTCCATGCCACGAGGTGCCTGACAGTCTCATCCCTGCTCTGTAGAGGCGGGATCGCCATCCAGGCTGTGCCCACAGAGGGGCTTTGGGACTGCTGGGAGGCTTTTCTTCTGCAGGTGCCACTTGGTTTGAGTCTTGGAGACAAGAGGAAGGGGAAGAAGGAAGGAAAGGCAGGGTGTTGGAGGCCCTCATGAGTATTTGCACAAGTACTGGGGGGCACCGAGGTCCAAGAACTTGAGTCTGAGCGGGGTGGTGGGGTAGGGGGCTACCGCTACTAACGCCAGCCACCTTTGAGTCTAATCTGACTCATGGAGACCCCATGCGTGTGTCCAGGGGTATTGAGCTTCACAGGGTTTTCAGTGCTGATTACCCAGGAGGAAGCAGATGGTCAGGTGATTCTTCTGAGGTACCTCTATGGACTTGACTGGCCTGCGGTTCAGTTAGCAGCTGGGTGGATGCACTGTGTGCACCACCTGAGGGCTCCGTGTGAAGTTTGAAGTATAGCAGGTAAACAGGAACGTAATCAACGGGGTCATTGTTCTCCCCCACAAAAGGAATTGAGCGCCTCGGGCTGACTCGGCCATCTGGGCTCCATGAACTGGGCTGCATTCAGTTGGTACATTGGTAAATTGGGTGCATGCCTCCTTATTGCCCTGGAAGAGCCATAAACCAGGCACTCTTGGGCAAGATGACGCTACCTGTTTATTAATACATACACATATATGTATTCTGCTGGAATTTTCTCTGAAGAACAGAGATCTTTTCTTTAAATCATCTAAATCAAGAGTCTTCAGACATAATTTTGCCCATTACTCCAGAAATAATTGTATTTTTTTGGGGGGGGGTGTTAATTTTTAATGATGTTTTCCTGGGGCATTTTAACACTGATATCTAAACCTTGTATCATATGCTTAAGGCATTTCTAAGTCTTGAATAGCTAGCATATTATCAATATTGATATTTTTTAAGACTAACTATTATATTACTCTTCAAATGTTTTCGAAAGAATTTAAATGCCTTGGCTATTCAAGACTCCCAGCATCTGTTTTTAAAACTCACACGATCACGCACTTTTTTTAAACAGTTGGAATTTCACATCTTTTAAACTTCTTGCACCCACTATTTCATCTCACTTCTTGCCCAGAAGTTTATCCTATTTAATATATTTTATGCTTGAAAGTTTTTCCTGGCTTCTCATCACACTTCTCTGAAGTGAAGATGTGTGTACATACATATAGATTGAAATTTAGTTTTTATCCCTTGCGACCACCAGACTTTCCGTGTCAAACTTCTCTCCCATTGAGCTATCCTAATTTTTAACGCATTGCCTTTGTGTCCCCCTTGACTCAAAGAGACCCTGCAGTACAGAGTCTGCCCCATCGGGCTTCTAGGCGTGATTTGATGAGGGTGGATTCCCAAGTCTTTCTCCTAAGAAGCTCCTGCTGGGTTTGTACTGCTAATCTTTTGGTTGGCAGTGCCCCCAAACACTATGATATATACCCTGTCTCCCCCAAAATAAGACAGCGTCATATTAATTTTTGCTCCCAAGGATGTGTAGGTCTTATTTTCAGGTGATGTCTTATTTTTCCATGAAGAAGAACATAGTACACATTTATTGTTTATTGTTTTATTAAAAGAAACCCTGCACTTCCTGTCTGCTCTGGCTGCACTGCAGCCAACAGTGAGCTGCATGGTGGTGTCCGCCACTATGGTCCAGAGTCCAGAGTTACGGTAGCTTTGGTGGGCCTTATTTTTGGGGGGATGCCTTATATTTCAGCAAGAGGCAAAACTGTAAGTAGGTCTTATTTTCGGGATGTCCTACTTTTGGGGAAACAGCGTATATATATATAATTGTCAAACAAAAAAATAAACTTGGAATATGACAGTTGGGCTTTCCCTCCCGTTTGTGCATGGATCTACGGGTGAATGTTACTCATTGTCAGACTAAGACAGGGCTTGGCATCGATTCTGCTCCTGGTTTTGTTTTTGTTTCCTTATGGATGTGTCCCTGAGATGGACATCCACACACGTCAGGAGACGGAAACAGGGCCCTTCTGATGGCACTATTCCTCGTGTTTTAAATTGGCTTTTGATTAAAGGCCTAAATTACATTTAACAATCAGCTGACAACTGGCTCAGATCCTCCTTCAATGCTACTGAAAGTTGAGAACTGGAAACAGTATTACTTGCAAACTGAATTTATAATTTAGTCCCTTTCCATTTCTGGAAAGTACGACAAAGGTGGGTTCAAGCTCTTATAAGTGACTATTAATTATGCCTATTATTCTTTCACTCAGTGGGCATCTAGCTTAACTGTTAGACTTGGAGTTGGGAAACTCAAAGGATTGTTCTTTTCAATATACACCTTGTGAATTCAATACTTTGAGCAAGAAGCTTTTGCCTTATCATGTATAAGATAACTGTATACATATTATAAAACTTTATACCCAAAGATTTATTTCACTCAATCGAATGGGTCCAAGGGGCGAATGTGTCATTGAGGAGTAAAATTAAAGAGACATCAGACAAGATAAAGCATGCAATTGCTCACCTCCCAGATGGCAGCAGCCAGGTCCATGCAGAGAGAGTGAATATATTTCCAGTCATGGCTCATATACACTTAGGTAAGGGTGTCAAACTGGCAGCCTGCGGGCAGCATGTGGCCCCTGATGCTCTGAAATAAAATGAAAATAGAAAAACATTGTTATGAAAACAATAGCGCTTAGGGGAGATCAAGGCAATACCGTACACACAATTCCCTTGTGTGTGGGGCAAGAGAAGCATGCTGTTTTTTGCCAAAAACTGGGCACTGAGATGGCTGCGTGAGCAGGTGCATTGTCGTGGCGGCAAAACCAGTCCCCTGTCTGCCACAAATCAGGTCTTTTCTTGTCGTACATTGTTATGCTATCTTTTCAGAACCTCTAAAGAGAAGGCTTGATTAACAGCCTGATCTGGTGGAACAAAGTCCAAAAATACTATCCCCTTCACATAACAAAAACAAATGAGCATTGTTTTTTTGGGTGGGTACCCCTCATATCCAAACTGTTGAATGACCCCGTTTGTTCCTGAGAAACTTCCATCACACCCTCTTCCTCCATATTCCCAGTTCTTTTGGAGTCTGAGTATGCGCAAGTCTCTGACCTTCAAACAGAAACCTGAGTGAGCTCACTGGAATTCCCTGTCTGCGACAGTAGGATTCTTTGAGTTTCTTGAGATGTGTCGTTACTTTCACCTTGAAGTGAATCTCACTGCTACCCTGTCCAATGACTTTGAATTGTATGTATTCTTGCTTATCCTCCAAGCCTTCAGTTGAAGATTTTGCCTCCTGCTCGGACATGGTGTCGGTGACTTTGCCCCCAGCGGTCTCCACATGGCAGAGACCTCGGCCAGAAAGAATGTTGGCCTGGGGTTCACACACCCGTCTATCTTCCCCACAGCACAACACCGAAGATCAGAAATACTTGACGCATTGAATTTGGGTGTGTGTCAACAAGCCAAGTCAGGAGGTGTCCACAGCTTCCAGGCTGTGCTAGCCCGATGAAGCTGTGAACAGAGCAAACCTGGAAAATGTACATTGGAGAACAGGGGTTAGGGTCAGTTGTGAACGGAGAACTCTGTTGCGTAGGGGGAGAAGTGAAGGTCCCTGGGACAATATATGAGGGAGTAAGAAGGAAGCGGTTTACAAGGAAAGCAGGGAGAAGCTCAATGAAGCACTCATGAACTCAGGACTGTGCGGGGCTGGTGGAGAAAGTCAAAACCGAGCACCAAACGCCCTGCCATTGAGTCAGTACTGGCTCATCGCGACCCCCTGTGCGGAAGTATTTATGGGACTAGAAAGCCCAATCTTTCTCCCGCTGAACTGCCGTTGGTTTCAAGCTGCCAACCACGGCTCACAGCCCAAGGCATAACCACTATGCCACCAGGACTCCTGGTGGTGAAAGGAGGAGGCGGAGTTTTAGTGAGCAGAGGGCAGCCTTCAGTGTGGATTAAACTTCAACCGAAAGAAAGTGCCTCACAAGTGGTCCAATCAGCAACATCATCTTAAAGAGGGTAGAGATTGAAGTTGTCAAGGATTTCATTTTGCTTGGATCCACACTCAACGCCCATGGCAGCAGTCACCAAGATAGCAAATGACGTACTGCATTGGGCAAATCTGCTGCAAAAGATGTCTCTAAAATATTAAGAAGAAAGATGTCACCTTCAGGACTGAGGTGTGCCTGACCCACCATGGGATTTCTCAATTGCCTCAGATTTGGGCAGAGCTGGCCAATGAATGAAAAAGACTGAAGAGAATCGATGCCTTGGATTCTGGTGGTGGCAAAGACTGACTATGTCTCAGACTGCGGAAGGACAAACAAGTGTCTGTCGGAAGACGTAGTCCGGAAGACTCTTGAGCTGTGAGGATGGAGAGACGTCATCTCGTCCTTTGGGCATGCTATTACCCTAAGGGACCAGTTCCTGGAGAAAGAGGTCGGACTTGGAAGTGGTCTGTGGAAGTGACAAGGTACCTCAGTGAGATGCATTTGACACAGTGGCTGCAACAGTGAGCTCGAAGTTAGCAACAATTGCGAAGATGGAGCAGGCTCAGGCTGTGCTTCATTCTGTTGTGCATAGTGATGGGCTCAAACATAGGAAGGCTTGTGAGAATGGTGCTTTACTGGGCAGAGTTGACTGTGTTTTGCAAAAGGTCGCTATGAATTGGAATCCACTGAGTGGTGGTGGTGGTGGGGCACCTGACAACAAGGACGATTCCTTTTACTATTACAGACACTTTGGTGAATGCAAATATCTTCTTCATCCCTTCCATCGCTCCCACCACAACCTCCAGCCACTGAGAGAAAGAGCAACTTCAGGAGTTCGCTTTACTGTTCTTAGATTTGTTCTGCAAACAGAGAAAGACCTAGCTGGAGTTTCACACTGAAGTCAGAACGGTAGAGAGTAAGTGGTTGTTGGCATGAAGTAGACAAAATAACACCACTTTTTTGACCTTTGAAGAACTCTTGGCCAGGCTTTGAATTTCCTCGACCATGTGATCAGGGCCCAATCTTATCTGGGTCTCAAAGTCCAGGCAAGTCTCAGTTGACCTTTGGATTATAATGCCTTGAAACAAAATTAGACTATGCATGCTACTTTGTAACCTGCTCTCCTTGCTCAAAAAATATTGCAAACATTTTCTCAGGTTGACAGGTAGATAGATTAGGGATAAAGGGGGTTGTCTCCACCAAATGCCTACCCTAAACGAAAATTGGCTGTCCACATCACAATAAAGGGGTTGCAAAGAAATCAGGAACACATTAGACACCTACGGGGACAATCCAAACCTGGGCACATTAGGCACCAGCAATATTATGTCACACAGGTGCACCTAAATTTAGCCACGAATTCATCCAAAACTGAGCATGTGCAGGCTAAGGCCACCTGGACACAAGTGGAGGTCCAGCGGGGCAAACAGACTAAGCACCAACGACATGACATCCCACAGGGGCACCTGAACACAGTCAGTGAGATCAGCCAATACCCTCAACTATGCCCACCCCACCCCCCAGCCATTGGGGAGAAAAGGGGACAAACAGACTGAGGTCAGGCCCTGACCCCTTCTTGAAGCTGCTTTCTTAAAGGTCGGAGGGTGGATTCTCCCCTCGTGCTTGGTGCTCACGTGCTTTTGTGCCCTCTCGGGGTTTTCTCTCTCTCTCTCTTCTTCCTTTGTCAGCTCAGGCCCTCTTGTTTCTGTGGACTTCTCTTAAGGGCCATTTTCCCACATGGTGCTTTGTTCTCCCCTGAAGCAGTCATTTTTGGTCCCTAACTTTCCCACGACCCCTGCTCTGCAGCCTTGCACACTTTCCGGGGATAGTGTGCACTTTCTGCCACTGTAATACCTGAAATTGTCCTTTCCCTCATAAAGTTACTTGGATTTATGAAGTGCTTCTGCCATGTGAATTCTTTCAGCATTGAGAAGCAAGAACCGGCTGAGGTACACGACCCCGGCCCTACAGCCTTGCACACTTTCCGGGGATAGTGTGGACTTTCTGCCACTGTAATACCTGAAATTGTCCTTTCCCTCATAAAGTTACTTGGATTTATGAAAGTGCTTCTGCTGTGTGAGTTCTTTCAGTGTTGAGGAGCCAGAAACGAGAGGTAAACCATCCCAGAAACCTAACAAGGTCATTAAATATTCAACAACATGATTTTAATGGCGGCAGAGCAGTCCCATCAAATGAAAGTTACATCATTCATACAACCAATCCTTTATGGCTAACCATTTAGAATGTTTCTCCAGGTGATAAATAGCTCCCTCTGCAAATCATTGTGCACCTTTGATGATCTTCAAGTGGGCTCAGTCTAAATAATCACAAACTATTTTGCAGTGGCAATTTCTGCTCATCGTCTTCTTTATGAACAAACACATTTCCTTTAGGCACAAACAAAAAAAAAAGGAAGAAAAATAAAAAATGGAGAAGTTCCTAGAACATCTGGCTTATGGTGTAATTTACCTTTGGTATTCAGCTGTTGAGTTAGTTAAAGTTTTTTGTGCCAACCTGGCCGAAAAACACATGTGGGGTTAATTGAAGAGTGCAGAGACAAATGGCTCAGTGAGCCT
>NW_022106189.1:43108781-43113165 GCF_000313985.2 Echinops telfairi
GATGTGCACTTACCCTTTATATAAAACTCTCTCTTATACATATGAGTTTCTGTGGATTTGTTTCTCTAAAGTACCCAGACTAACACAGCTGTGTTCCCCAATGTTTGAATGTCTTCTTCCTAGGAGGCTCCTTCTAGACTTAATGTTCCTTCTGGAAATATAGATCCAAGTGTGTTTCCTTCTGAGTCTTTGGCTGGGGAGCCAAGACGACAGGAGAGAGGCAGCCTCAAAGTTGTGCACTAGTTAGTCACCTTCTGCTTCTAGGTCTCAGTCTGCAGGACCCACAGAAGGGGTAGGCACTGAAGAATCACACTGTGGGTGTTTGCTTGCAGGCTGTTAAGGATCTAATTATGCCCCAGTAAAACAGGTGCTGTAACACACATGAAAGCACACTAGTGGTTGCAATCCCATGAGGGAACTGGGTGTTCTTTGTTATGTTAATGAGGCTATAATCCATGTAAGGTATGTCTTAAGACCATTTTTAAAACAGTTTTATTGTCATATAATTCACATATCATACAATTCAATAGTTCAATTACATCAAAAAGAGTTGGCCTTCGCCACAAGCAGTTTTAGAACATTCCCTTTGCTCTTGTACTCATCATGACTAGCACCCCACTTTCCCCCCAGTACCTCCTGCCATACCCCTAATCCAAAGGAAATAAACTTACTGCCATCGAGTTGATGCTGACTCATACGGACCCTGTAGGACAGGGTAGAACTGCCCCTGTGAGTTTCCAAGGCTGTAACTGTTGATGGGGGCAGAAAACCTGTGTTTCTCTCAGAGAGACTGGTGGTTTTGAACTGTAGACCTTGTGGAATACAGCCCGACTTGTGACTTGTAACCACTAGACCACCAGGGCTCCTCTGCCATACCCCCAAGGAACCATTGATGTAGTTACTGTCTCAATAGATTTACCTATCCTGGATTTCATGTATTAAAGATCATAAAAAATCAAAAACAAGAAAACCTCAACTAACAACAGTAACAAAATAAAACAGATAAAAACCTCAAATCAAAAAGAAAGCCGAACCTTTAAAAGAAACTGGAACAAATTTCAAACGGATCCAAAGGGAGGTCAAATGATAATGTGTTAAAGTTTAACCTAGCTCCAGCTGCAGCCATCCACTCCGGTGCATTCTGCTCGATGGCAAGGCTACTCTGAGCCCCGGTCTATGGTCAGAGGGAATTCACCAGAGGCTTAGTGCATGTGTAGTTTCCTTTCCCAATTTTTAACTGAAACACATTGAGATGAGTCAAAAGGGAGACCAGATGATAAGATATTACATGTTAACCTAGCTATGTCTGTCGTAATTGACTTTATAATGCTCTCTGTCTGGTGATTTGGGTGAGAGAGTTCACAGAGCAAATTTTCCATTCAACAAGCCCTACCGACAGTAACTTGGTTCCTGACTTTGATGGCAATCTCCATGACATGACAGCACTCTCCTCACTCTCTCCCTGTGTTGACAGCTTCCATCGGCCTTCTTCCCTGTCCCTTTGTGCCTTCTGAGATTGCCTTTCTGCTCTTAGACGGCTGGTTGTTCTAATCCTCCCTCGTGCTCGCAGTCGCTGGACAGGACTACCTATTGTGTGCTGAAAACATGACTAAGGCCCATAGTCTTGGGGATTCTACCAGTCTCTATGATACCAGTGTTATCAGGTACCTTATCTGACCCCGATGGCCAACAGAGGGAAACACTTTCTGGTCCTGCACATTCCTCACAATTGTTGTTATGCTTGAGCCCACTGTTGCAGCCACTGTGCTGATCTAGCTCATCAACGGGGTTCCTCTTTGACCAGCAGGCACAGTGTTTTTAAGAGTTTTAGTTTTGTTTCATTCTATCCAGGATCTTCCATGGTGATCCTTTTTCAGAGAGCTTAGCAGTGACAGTTGAGCACCATCTAGTTCTTCTGGTCCCTGGGTCCTGGAGGCTGAGGTCCGAATGGTCCATTAGTCCTTTGGATTATTCCCAAGGTCTTTGATTTCCCACTTTTGCGTTATAAAAGGCGCAGAACACGGACAGAAATAAGGAAGCACAATTGGGGAAAGACTGCTACTACGTGGCAATCCATCAGTAAGAAACCCACAACAAGACAATGGCTTTCTCTCAGAATGGACAGAGAAAGCCTTCCCCTAGACCAGTGGTTCTCAACCTTCCTCATGCCGCCACCCTTTCATACAGTTCCGCATGCTGTGGTGACCCCCCCAACCATAACATTATTTTCACTGCTACTTCATCACTGTAATTTTGCTACTGTTATGAATTGGGGGATCCCTGTGAAAGGGTCATTCGACCCCCAAAGGGGTCACGACCCACAGGTTGAGAACTGCTGCTTTAGAGCCACTACCCTGAATCCAGAACAGTGAGAAAATAAATTTCTGTTCAAGAAGGCCACCCTCTTGTGATCTTTCTGGATACTAGCACGAACCAACTCTGACTGGACCAATGTGATCCTTGTGATCGTGGTGCTGTTGAAAATGAGGATCTGGCCAGTCATTTACATAGATTATCCAAATCACCAACTAAGTCTGTACTACTGTCCCCATCCTCAGCAGGGGAGACTGTGACCCAGGGAGGACAGATCCCACAGTTAGAGAGCCAACTTGGGATCCTCACTCAGCATGCTCTCTGCCGACTCACTGTTCTTGACTTGATCCCAATTCCAAGTAGCCCTTCCATAGAAAGTAGAGCTACCTGTGTGGGTTTCCAAGGCTCTCTTTCTCGTGTGGGGCACCTGGTGGTGTTGGGTGGCTCACCTTGTGGTTAGCAGCACAGTGTAACCCCCTATGCCACCAATCCGTCATATTGTGTGCTAGTGGGGCTCCCGTATTTTTGCAAATTTGAACGCTGATAGAATCTCAGCTCAAAAATGTGGGAGATGTGTAGGTTTGCCAACTCATTGTTTTGCCATGAAAGGGCATTAAAACGGCAACAACAGAACTGTAGTCTGCCCTCAGCACTAGTTCTTAAATGGAAAGATACTTCAATGCCAAAAAGGAGAGGAAAGCTATCATCACCAGAGACAAAGCTTTCGCCCAAAGGACTCTGGTCTTGTTAAAATTCAGCGCTGTTAGAGAGGCCCTGAAGTTCCTCAGTTACAGGTGAGGGGAATGAGAAATAGGTAGTGGTGACGTTTGTACCCCACGGTGAATGTAATCAATGCCCCTGAATTTTGCATGTTAAAATCATTGGAATGGCAAGCGTTTGGTAATATATAAAACAAATCCTTGAAATCTGACCAGCATTCAAATTTCCACTTACACGGGAGTCCCACTAGTACGTAGTAAGGCCCAGGAACGAGCCTTGGTGACATAGTGGTCTCCACAAGAAAACAACCACAACCACACACCTCAGTACATCGCTGAGCTTCCTGGGAAAGTCTGTCACATGCACACGCACTACCCCCGTCTCCATGGTGCTATGGGAGATGGCGGGACAAGGTACTCTGCCGCAATCCTTCCCTGTGCTGGAGAAAACATGCCGGCGGCTCTGTCGTGTGCGTGAAAAGGGTACCAAGATAACATGAGGCGAACCCTTCGTGTTCAAGAATTGGCAAAGGCCAGTGCTTACCCAATAGTGCCACCAGGGCTTGCAGGCAGCAGTAGGAAATACTTTATAACAAATGTCCCCCTCCCACACACACCCACTCACAATCCTCAGAGATATTGTAGATTTCCAAGAGGGATACAGGATTCTAGCCTTAGGACAGGGAACGAGGGTGGCAGACAGCAAAGACTGGGGCATCTTCAGGCTAGAAGCTGCTGCCAGGTGCTGTGGACCTGGCTTCATCTCAAGGTGGCTTTGCAGATAATAGAATGAAATGTTCCCAGGTCTTGCCCTATTTACATGTTTACTATTGTGTTTGAATCCATCTCTTTGACTTGAGCAATTTCCTCTTTTTAACTAACCGAGGTAATAGATCTATCTATCTATCTATCTATCTATCTATCTATCTATCTATCTATCATCACAATTATCATCAGGCATTAGGGTTGTAAAGGAATACTACATTTCTCTGAATTCAATTATAAGCCACCTGGGTTCGGAACAGAACACTTCAATTGTTGGTGCTTAAGTATACTTCTTGACCTTACAAGCAATCATGTGCATGAGATTGTGTGTATGTTGTTTTACTTTTCCATTCTCTGGTGGAGAACTGGGTTACATGTTGGGCTGCTAACCACAAGGTCAGCAGTTGGAAACCACCAACCACTCTGGGAGAAAGCTGAGGCTTTCTCGTCCCACAAAAAGTTAGTCCAGGACAGATGAACCCCTCAGGGACAATAGTGAGAGTAGCAATACCAGGAGGGGAAGGGGAAGGTGGGGGCAAAGGGGGAACTGATCACATGATCTATATATAACCCCCTCCCAGGGGAAT
>NW_022106189.1:43114227-43118525 GCF_000313985.2 Echinops telfairi
AGGCTGGTGTGCTTCTTCCATGTGGGCTTTGTTGCTTCTGAGCTAGATGGCCACTTGTTTATCTTCAAGCCTTTAAGACCCCAGACGGTGGCTATAAGATTTCTAATGCTAGAAAGATTAAGTAAAACAGTATTGCTCTGGGCACGCCAGTTCATACATTTATGGGCTTATTCCACTTAAAGGTGTTTAAACATGTTTGTGTCATCAGTATGTTTGTGTAGACAAGTTCTCTCAGTAATGCACTGCATGTGTCTTAGTCTCATTGTTGTTATTCGGCGCAAGTGAGTAGGTTCTGACTCATCGCCTCATTCTCACTGCTACTGAGTCAGTGCTGACTCAGAGCGGCCCAACAGGACTGGCCGGGTAGGATAGCCTCTGAGCTTCTGAGACTGTAATTTTTTATGGGAGTAGGAAGCCCTGTCTTTCTATTGGTGGTTGTGAACTGCTAGTCTTGCAGATCACAGCCCAAATCGTAATCACTATACCATCAGAGCTTCCATAGTCTCACTAGGGCATCTTTTTTAAAATTTCCAATCAAAACAGTGTCTTCTATGGGGATGGGCTGGGTCAGTTCAATTCAAGGCAGAGTGGTCAGCTCAGAAGGTTACAGCGACTGTTATTTGAGGGATGTCAAAGGAATCCTCTTAATAGATTTTCTGGAAAGACACAGGGTGATCACAGGGGCTTGTTAGGAAGAAGTTTTAGGAAATGAAAATCTTCAAGGATGAGAAAAAGGGCCAGGGAAGTTGTGCCAAGGAATTGCTTTCCAGGAGAGCAGTGCATCTGCCCTACCTCTGAGGAACACGTTGTTGGGAAACATTGCCTGCCCTCCTTCACCCTGCTGGCGGCTCCCTACAGCTCTTGTCCTGATCTTGTCCATTTAGATTGAATTTTGTTCCCAAGACTCAAAGGACATTTAGAAGGGACACAATTTTAGTCGCTTGAGGATGCTCAAATGGCTGCTGCAAGGCAGAAATCTTTGGGGGAAAGGTTAGCAAGGGAGAAGCAGGGTCTTCAGAAGTGTGTATGTCTGGACTACACACAGGACATGGGGAGGATAGCTGGAGACACAACAGCTTTAAGATTTGACCTTTTTTTGTTTAATAAAGGCTTCAAGGACTTTGTAGCCATATTTTTTTTTACTTCACCACATATTGCTGTCCTGTGTTGGGGTCACTGGCAAGAAGGGGGGGGGAGGTGGTCTCAGGATCAAGAACAGAGAAGAAAATGATCGTGATTTAGCATGCCACATCTCCCCCCACAGAAGGCACAACTTGTACCTGAAGTTTCATGCGCATGACATCCTAGAAATTGTCTTAGGAGCCGAAAGGTTTACATTCTTATCCTTGACACCTGGGCTCCCAGAAAACCTGAAAAGGCACAACCTGCGTGTGTAGGACCTTCACACACTCTTAGCTGCTCACCCCAAGGGCGAAGGCTCAGAAGTGCCCCAGATGAAGAGCTACTTCGGAGAAACCAGCCACAGAGGGAACCCCGTTCTGCTTGGACGCACACAGGGGGTCGTCCTGAGGCGGAGCAGAGTTGACAGCCATCGGGAAAACAAAAACTGGAATGTGAGGACAGAATAGAGAATTTCTCAGTAAGTTCAATTAGTTCAGTGTAACCCACCACATTTTTGCACTCAGTAACACTCATTAATATCCATTTTTGTGGAGTGACAATTTCTTTTTATGAGTATATATATTGAGGGGGTACTAACCCCCCCCAAAAAAAAACAACAACAACCAAAAAACCAAAATGGGAATTTTTTTCAAAGCTATGTATTTGAATTATTTTTTTACAAAACAATCTTATCACCTTCAAAGTACTGTCTATTACACTTAATACATTTGTCAAATCTGTGATTCCATTCGTGGGAACATTTTTCAAACTTATCTATATGGATGGCTGACAGCACCTCCCTCCTTTTTTTCTTCACCTCTTCTATATCGTCAAATCGCTGTCTTTTCATGTCCCTCTGCATTCTCAGAAACAAAAAGAAACTGCATGGAGTGAGGTCAGGTGAGTCAGGTGTGTGGAGCAAGAGAGGCATGCTGTTTTTTGCCCCAAACTGATGTACTGAGATGACTGCGTGAGCAGGTGAATTGTCATGGCAGCAAAACCAGTGCCCCACCTGCCACAAATCAGGTCTTTTTGGTCACACATTGTCATGCAATCTTTTCAGAACCTCTAAATAGAAAAATTGATTAACAGTCTGACCTGGTGGAACAAACTCCAAATGCACTACCAGTCAACATTTTCATCTGTTCAGTTTGACATCAATGGACATTTCACCTTTATTGAAACAATAAAACCACTCGTACACTGGAGTTTTTCCCATAGCGTTGTCCTTGTAAGCTGTATTCAACCTCACAACAGTTTCTGTGGCATTTTTCATGAGCAGGAAACAAAATTTCACAGCCACACACTGTTTTCTTAAATCAGCCATTACAAAAAACAAGGTTCAAGTGAAACTGCTTTTATGAAAAAATTCACTGTGACCAGAGAGAACCTTCCCAGGTGATGCCACTGGGTGCACTAACTCAGAGTGAGTTGCTTGATGCTCGTCTAGAGGGAAAAATGCATACTATGTGCAGAGCTTCTCCCCGTTAATTTTTTGGGGGGGTACCCCCTCACATATATTTTTTCACTGACTACATCTCATTTGGCAAAATAATTTGGGGACCCAATGTGTACCCCTTTCATTTTAAATCTCATTTGCCTATGAAATACACAAGTGGGGAATTAGTGACCGAGGCAATCTTATCTTTCAGTTACCATCCAATTGTTCAGTTACACTTGCAGGAAACTAACAACCAGAACCACCTCACATAGTTCTAAGAGGAATCCAAAGGAAAAGTTTTCCAGTCTAGAGATGAAAAATGGTACTCAGCTTTCAGATCAGATCCTGTCTTCTAAGTTACTTTCTTTTAAGATGGGTTCCATCTGCAAACACTCTTTGTGTCACTGCTACACATCTAAAGAAGTTGTTATTGTTAGGTGCCATCAAGTTGGTTCTGACCCATAACAATCCAATATATAACAGATCAAAGCATTGCCTGGTCCTGTGCATGTGCCATCCTCTCACTATGCTTGAACCCATTGCTGCCCCACTCTTGTATCAAGTGCCTTCCACGCTGAGGGCCTCATCTACTGGTGCTCTATCACATGATGTTCAGTTGCTATTCAGAAGGTGTTCAGCGGCCAGTTCTCTCAGAAGTAAACTTCCATGGCAGGAGATGCCGCTGCCATGGATCATACAAAACAGACTGCCCACAAATCAACCAGTGGTATGGCACCCAGGAAGCCAAAACACAAACCAAATGCAACTACACGCAAGCCAAAATGCAAATGCAAACCAAACTTCCCAGTTTGTCTTAGTCTGGAAGCTCTGTTGAATGCTGTCCACCACAGGCGACCCTACTGGTATTTGAAAGACTGGTTGCATAGCTTCCAGCACCACAGCACCCTACAAGCTACCACTGCTGTACTGCGGTCTGACAGACCAGT
Organism: Echinops telfairi; assembly: GCF_000313985.2. NCBI lineage: Eukaryota > Metazoa > Chordata > Mammalia > Afrosoricida > Tenrecidae > Echinops > Echinops telfairi. Next base: position 43,117,738 of record NW_022106189.1, read on the forward strand.
GACTGGTGCATTTCAAGAAGAACAGATGTGAGAATGGTGCCCTTTTCTGTGCTATAGGGACTGTACAGAAACTATTGTACCGGGTGCTGGGCCCACTCCTTCAGAAGAGATGTAAGTAATTGAATCCCATACCATCCTAAGAAGAGTCAATCCGCCAAGGATACTTGAAATCCTGTATGCTAAGTGAGATCAGACCTATTTGGAAATAGTGGCAATTGTGACAATGAGACGTCTTCACACCACACAAGTTCATCTGATGACAGAAAGCAGACGGAATCGAGCCCCAACTTCTGGTTGTCTTCCCATGGTCTCTCTTCCCTTTTCTCTGCCCAACGCTCCCGCCCACCCCCCCACACACACCACCCGAACCTCACTGCTGAGCTGTGCAGAGAATGAGATGGATGACATGTCTTTGCACAAATGCCGATTCAATGCTGATTCAAATCAAATATCATCCGATACAAATGCTTGAAATCGTCAGGAAACCTGTCCCGTGAACAAGATCAACCAACAACTCCTTGAGTTATCTGTTATGCATGATACCCACCATCCATATTTTAAAGTTTGGGTCACCAAGACATCACTATACATGGCCAGTCTCTGCTTGGCAAATCACTACGCGACTACCCTCTCCGCCATTTGACTGATGGTGCCGGTGAAGAATCTTTCTTTTTTTTAATTAAATACTTTTATTGGGGGCTCTTATAGCTCATATCACAATCCATATGTTCACCCATTGTGTCAAGCACATTTGTATAGATGTTGCCATCATCATTTTCTTTTTTGTT
>NW_022106189.1:43122169-43158720 GCF_000313985.2 Echinops telfairi
GTTCTGTTTGGACCTAGGGTCACTGTGAGATGACTAGATGGCACCTAACAACAACATCATCATCAACAACACCTTCACCATCTCGAAACGTCCTTGTCTTGTAATCGTGTCTGTACAGGCTGCTCCTCTGCTGCCACGGTTCTTTAATGCCAGCTCAGCCTGCAGCTCGCTGAGCTCCAGGGAGGGAGAGGTGCATCAGTAGGGAGGTGTGGCCGCAGAGGCTCACACAAAGACTGCCCATCAAGCAGTGGTATGGCACCCAGGAAGCCAACTGCTATCGAGTTGATTCTGACTCACAGTGACTCTACAGAGCAGGGTAGAAATGCCTCTTTGGGGTTTCTGAGACTTTACATCTTTATGAGAGTAGAGACAGCCCCATCTTTCTCCATGGGATCAGCCAGTGAGTTTGAATTACTGGCCTTTTGTGGCTAGTGTAGAACAGTAGGGCAACCAGGAAGCAGCTGGCTACAAAAGCCACTCACAGGAGTGTGCCCTCAGCGGTTGGAGGGGTGAAGCAACCTCCTCGGTACAGGCCTGGTCCTGTCGCCCTTTGTCAAGTTAGAGGTTATCAGACGTCCCCCCAACTTCTGACTCCCAAACTTTGCTCCCAGTGTGCGGTGCAAGAAGTTGCTCAGGACTTCGAAACACATGTGCCCTTCCAGAGCACAGCTGTTGGTGCAGGTGACCTATGTGGTTGGTCTTTCTGAAGACACCACTCTGTGTTCTCCATACCAAATGTGTAACGATTACGCCAAAACACATCCAGCCAGGTCACCGCACACGTGGAGAATGTGCTTAAAAATCCCCTATGATGAGAAACAGTTCATTCTTCTGAATGAACGGAAAAAACACCACCGTCCGATTATTGGCCGTCTGAATGTTAGATTCCTCCCCGCCCCCCATGGAGTCAAAAGATACCGAAGTCTATAATTGCAAATGGAACATACAGGGGACAGAAATCAGGTTATCGGCAGTTTTTACAATTTCATCTATGTGTGAATTTCTAATATAAATGCGGGGACGTAAAGCAGGGATGAGTGTCAGAGTGTTTCAGTGAACACGTTTCAGCAGTTTAGCTTTATAACAGCCATAAAGAAACCTGTTAAAATTTTCTGGACCATGCCCGCATTTGATTTAGAACAACAAGCAAACCAAAAAGAAGTAGATTTCTTATCGGCGGCAACGGAATGGTGTTTGTAGCATTTTTATCATTCAGCAGATGCCATCCCTTCACTAGGGTCTTCTGACTGAGTTGCCTTACATGCAAGCACATGCTTTTAATGTTTGTCTTCTGTGCTGTTCCTGTAAGTTTGCTGCTAAAAATGCACTAAATTATGAAACAAAAGTCCTTCTCTTGGAGGAATGGGAGAGGTATTGCTTACAGGGTCCAGAGTTTCTGTTTAGGGTGATGAAAATGTTGGAAAGATAGTTGTGAATGGAATTAAGGTCACTAAGTTGTGCACATCAAAATGCTTGGCGTGGCAAATGCTTTATTTTATATATATCCAAACCCAAACCCAACTCACTGCGATTAAGTTGATGCTGACTCATAGTGACCCCATAAGACGGAGTAGAACTACTCCTGTGAGTTTCTGAGACTGTGACTCTTTACGGGAGTAGAAAGCCTCATCTTTCTCTCCCAAAGCAGCTAGTGTTATTGAACTGCTGGCTTTGAGGTTAGCAACTCAACAGCCTAGCACGTAACTCACTATACCACAAAGGCATGCATATATATACATACATATATGTATGTGTGTATGTATATATGTATATATATTACCACAATAAAGATCTATATATATATACAATATATAATTTATACATATATAGATACATTTATATGCACACGTATATAACAACAATAATTCTTCTTACAAAAATGGTTGGATACAATCACATCTGCTTCTTACTGGGCCTATAGAGGCTGGAAGTATCTTTGAGACTATGGTCTTGTGTTGCTCTTCAAACTGAGTAGAAACCAGTCCATAAAATGACCTTTAAACTGAGTAACAGTTTAGACCAAAGGGAAAAGATGGTCATCCTTGAGAATTGTGCTACTTAAAATATAGAAAAATATCTGTATAAGGCCAAAAGATCAATATTTATTTTAAACCCTAGATTAAAAGGTTGGTGTGGGGGGTGGAGGCAGGAGCTAGTTTACTGTTGGGTTGATTAAGTCGGTGGGTGTGGAACAGCTAGACCGGGAATCAGGAGAACATTGACCCAATGTGAAGAAAGCTCACAGTGCGCAGAAACTGTGAGTTGGGAGTGTGGTTTCCCAAGACTATTTCCATCAGAAACAAAGACGGGCTTCAGGTATCCCGCAACATCCCGTGGTCAGACCCTGTAGGTATGTCAGGAGGAACTGAGAGAACAAGGCTGGTCACCTGGAGAAGGTCAGGCATAATAATGTCCCCCTTCAAAAATCTGAAGAAAACGGGCACTAGATGTGTTCTGTGTGACTCCAAGTGGGAACGGTAGGCCAAGCGCCAAGACAGCCACTTTCAACACCCAGTTGTTTCAAACCTGAAAGTCTACCTTGAGACAGTGAAGCAATGGGCAATGGGCAAGATGGCCACTTGGTGGAGATGTTACAGCGGGAATCCCTGCTTCACCAGGGTGGTAACTACCTCCAATTCCCTTCCCACGAGTCACCAATTCTAAGATAGTATGCATGTTTGGATTCTTGGCAATTTATTTTCCTCAGGTTGCGAAAGCTTATCTTTTGAATAAAGCTACCTTGCCTTCAGTGCCAGCCCGCTTGTTAGTTTGTAAGCATGTAGCTTTGGCGGTGCTATATCACAGGTCCTTCAAAACACTGGCAGGGTCACCGTGGTGGACAGGTTTCAGTGGAGCTTTCAGATGAAGCCAGTGTGGGTGATCCACTTCCCAAAATTAACCTGTGCAAATCTGATGGATCGCACCAGGGTATTAAAGCGCCAGGAGATGAGGCCTCTAGGTTGGAAGCACTCACAACAAACAGCGGCTGGCGCAGAGACTGGAGCAAGCCGATGGTCCTGGAGCTGCGCAGGTCTGGGCAGGGAGTCCTTCTGTGGTGTGTGGGTCGCCGTGAGTCAGGACTGACTGGAAGGCACAGGACAAGCACCTGGCCTTCAGCAAGTTCCTTTGAGGATCCACCTCTGCTGGCAGAAGAGGCCAGGAGCTTGTTTACTGTTGGGTTGACCAGTGGTAAACAGGGGAATGGGCTGCTCCAATGGGCTCCCTCTCCTTAGAAAGCTGAGATCAAGATTGAAATGGGTCATTGGCCACGCAAGGATGACCTCCAGGAGACCAACAGGGAGACTCCAACCAGCTCCACTGGAGGAAATCCTCCTGAGGTGGTGGAGCTGCTGCTCTTGGGTGGACTTGGACCCTGAGGTCCTTCAATCAAAGGAACTGGGACATCCAAGGCTTGGATGTGCGGGGCAAGTTCTCGTTTGGGAACCTTGCCCATTCCATCTCTATAACTCTTGACTTTCCACCACCACCTGCCTTCACTAGTCGCTGCTCTTGTGGCAGGCACCCCCATAGGAGCCTTGGGCTGTTGTCTCTGCAAAGTTAGGAGTATTATTTGCTGCTGAAATCTCCCCTGTCACATGAAAGACGCCCAGTAAAGACTTGGTCCTCTGTGTACCAAATTCAGCAAATATTTATTAAGCATGGGCCATGAACAAGGCACTCGGTTAGGCATGTGCAACCCTAAAGAGAACAGCCGCAACACGGGGACCATCTCTGTATCCACGAGCCTCAGACTCCAGGAGGGGGGAGCAGTGATTGAAAAAACAAAACAAAAAACCGACACAATACATTCAGAATGACAAATCGAGCTCAACGCATGACTCGTGTGGTGGCAGAAGACACCCGGGATGGGTGGTGAGAGAAGCGATGTTCAGGAAGTCATGGGGGGTGCGGTGGGGATGGGGGTAGGCAAGAGGACGAGCTGTGTGAGGACTTGCAGGTAGAAGGGATGAGCGAGGTGGCCAAGGGCAAGAATGAGCAGGGAGTGCCCTGATGGCACAAAGAGCCGTTGCCTCCGCAGAGTACTTGTCAGCCCCAGGCACTAAGCAAGCAAGATGCAACTCAACTTTCCAACAGCCCTAAGAAGCAGGATTCGCGCCCCCATTTTCCAGAGGAGAAAACTGAGGCTCTGCAAGACAGGTCACAGCTCAGTACATCCCAAGGGAGGTTTGTGGGGGTGGGGGGGTTGCAGACTATACCGGGTGACACTGCCGGAGAGAGAGGACACCAAATGGCTGCTATGTAACCGAGCAGTGCTTCAGTAGAAGTTTATTGTTTTGTTTCTTTAAATGAAAATAAACCTGTAGGCCAATTACAACAACCAAAAAGATTTGTCATAAGCCCAGCTTACATGTAGCAATGCACCTACAAGGCTAAAAATTCCACATTCCTTTATTTTGTATTAGAACCTTGACTTTGTATAGGAACCCTGGTGGGGTAGCGGTTCTGTACTGCGCTGCAATCCGCATGGTCAGCAGTTTGAAACCACCAGCAGCTCCTCGGGAGAAAGACTGGACTTTCTGCTCCTGTGAACAACTACAGTCTCAGAAACCCTCAGGGCCCTCTCTATGAGGATTTCATTTTGCTCAGATCCACAATCAATATTTGTGGAAGCAGTAGTCAAGAGACCAAATAACCCATTGCACGAGGTCAATCTGCTGCACAGGACCTCTTTCTAGTGCCGAAAAGCAAGGACCGCACTTTGAGGACCAAGCCCACTTTCACCCAAGCATGGTATTTTCAATCGCTTCATATGCATGTGAAAATTGGACATTGAATAAGGAATAGAAAAGAAAAATCAATACATTGGAACTATGGTATTGGTAAATGTGGGGTACCAGGCCCCACAATCGAACTGGTCCAAGGGGCGGTTGTATAATTGAGGGGTAAAGTTAAAGAGACATCAGACAAGATAAAGCATGCGAATGCTCACCTCCCAGATGGCCATGATCTCAGCAGCCAGATCCACACAGAGAGTGCAAACATATTTCTAACCAAGGCTTAGATACACTTAGGGGGCATGAAAGCCCCCCACTAATTACACGTAACCACATGCATAGCAGGATGGGGTTGTACAACCGGCATATGTGCAACAGGAAGGGAATGAGCTAGGGGTGTACACGTAACAGGAAGGGGAGGCAGTAGAGGGATGCATGTGACAAATGGGCAGATTCTAGAGCCAAGATGGCAGCCTAACCTGGGTCCTGCCTGCGTTGGATTGACCTTGTCTTTGGGCTCTCCTTCAGGGAAACAATCCATTATCCTTATCAGAAGGAGTGGGCCCCACCTAGGGTGGGACATTCTATAGGGTCTGATTGCTCTAGATGGTTGATAACCCTCAGGGAGATCACCTTTAAGCAGTTGACCTCCAAATGTACAGTCATTGACCACGTGCTAGCAAGCGGTCCCTTCGGTTTGGCATGTGACATGGGGGACAAGCTGGGGAGTAGCCTTTCTGCTTCCCACAGGTAAAGGACACTGAAAGCACCATGGGCTATAAAAGAACAAGCAGATCTGTCTTGGAGGAAGTGCAGCCAGGACACTCCTTAGAGGCAAGGGTGGATGGTATGCTTTGGACATTTTACCAGGAGAGATCAGTCTCTGGAGAAGGACATCATGCTTGGTAATATTATAAATCAAAACCAATTCACTGACATTGAGTCAATTTTGACTCACGACAACCCTATAGGGCAGGGCAGAACAGCCCCCATGGTTTCCTCAGACTGTAACTCTTCATCGGGTAGAAAACCTCATCTATCTCCCGTGGAGGACTGGTGGTCTCTAACTGCTGGCATTGCAATTAGCCGCCCAAAATGTAACCACTATGGCACTAGGGGGTCAGCTGGAAAAGTAAAGGGGCAGCAAAAAGAGGAAAGCCATCGGGGAGATGGAATGACACAGTGGTTGCAACAATGGGTTCAAACATCAGAACAATTATGTGGATGGCGCAGGATGGGACGCTGTTTCATTCTGTTGTGCCCAGGGCTACTATGAGTCCAAACCAACTGGCTGGCACCTGACAACAAAAACCATGTTCTATCTCAGAGCTATCATTATTACCCAAAGGCAATGATGCTTCAAACCATATGATTACATCAACATGCACTGTGTTAGTCTGGGTTGAGTAGAGAAACAAATCCAGAGACACTCATATATGTGTATAAGAAAGAGCTTTATATCAAAGAGAAACCATATATTAAGAAACCATCCCTTGAATGAGCCCCTAATAAAATGATTTTTAAAAAAGTGCTTGACACAATGGATGGATGGATGGATTGTGATGAGTTGTATGAGCCCCCACTAAAATGATCATTAAAAAAATAAAAAATAAAAATAAAATAAATAAGAAGAAACCATCCCAGCACAGTCCAGATCAAGTCCATAAGTCTGATATCAGCCTATATGTCTGATACCAGTCTATAAAGTCCTCTTCAGACTCACACAACACATGCAATGGCACCGAATGCAGGAAGATCACAGGTCAGTGGGTGGAAAGTCTTGTGGATCCAGCGGTGGTGGAATCATCTCAACACTGGTGTGGGTCTCCATGTGGCTCCTCCAGCCCCAGGGCTCTAGCTCCAGGTGGCTTGTCAGCAGGAATACAAAACAGAGCATGTGTTTGCCCTCCAGCGAGGTATTTATCTCCTTCAGCCTCCAAATGAGGTCATCAGGCTGCGACCTGATTGACAGGCTAGCCCTCCACCCCTTTGCAAGTTGACAGGAGATTATGTAACTACCACATGCACTATAAGGATGCCCCATTGTTTTCATTGCTTCTGATGTTTATATTGTCACAGATTTTGTCACATTTTCTGGTGTTTCAACTGAGGTCTTAAAAGTTTGTGAGCAGCCATCTAAGGTGCAATGATTGGTCTTTCCCTATCCTGAAGAAAAAAGAGTGAAGGGAGACATTGGACAGTGTAAGACATGACAAAATAATAATAATTTATAAATTATCAAGGGCTCTTAAGGGAGAGGGGCGGGGAAGGAGGGGGAAAATGAGGAGCTGATACCAAGGACTCAAGTAGAAAGCAAATGCTTTGAGGATGATGGCAACAAATGTACCAATGTGCTTAACACAATGGATGGATGTATGGATTATGATAAGAGTTCTATGAGCCCCCAATAAAATGATTTTAAAAAGAAAGAAAGAAGCGTGATTAGAATCAAATATTCATGGAAACAATTGGTCCAATGGACTAATGGACCAGGCAAACATCAGTTTCCATAATCCTGAGACCAGAAGAACTAGATGGTACCCGCCTACCACTACCAGCTGTTCTGACAAGTATCATATTAGAAGTCCTGGATAGAATAGGAGAAAATGTAGAATATATATAAAAGAAACCAAACTCACTGCCATTGAGTCGATGATAACTCGTAGTGACCGCATTGGGCAGGGTAGAACTGTCCCTGTGAGTTTCTGAGACTAACGCTTTACGGGAGTAGAAAGCCCAACCTGTCTCCCTAGGAGCAGCTGGTGGTTTTGAACAGCTGACATTGCGGTTAGCAACCCAATGCACAACCACTATGCCACCAGGGTCCCTTTGTATTCCTATAGCTGTATATCACATCACTATATCTTGTATGACTATAGGGGTATAGTACCTTGCTGTATTTTGTATTATTAAAGCTGTATAGTTGTATCACATTTCACTCTATTATTGAAACTGAGAGTCAACATTATTAAGGATTTTGTACAATCTGGGACAGAGAGGGGTTTGTGGCGAGGGTGGAGGGGTGGGGACACCATGTGTTATTGCACAGGGAGACCCCCCACCCCTAGTGATGCCACTTGTCACAGGTTCAACCCACCAGTTCATGGGATGTATGTTCCTCACACTGTGCACTCCCACCCATCAGGTAACACCCTTCCCTAGACTTGCATACACAAGATATTTTGCTCAAGCCTTTAAACTCTCTCCTCGGGAGCTCCAGGGCTGAGCAGGTGTACCCGGCACACAGCCAGCTGAAAAGCCCTGTGGGCCATCATAGACAGAGTGACACCATTGCAAGTGGCGTGCCCAGGCAGGGAGCCCACATGGGTGTACTTGGTCCAACCCCCATGAGGGGGCTGCAGGAACACATCAGGGCTGCTCAGAAAAGAGCTTTGTCAAGCCTGCCCCCGGCCCTTCAGCCAGGGGACACCAGAGCAGGCTGGACAGAATCCTTAGGGTGGTGAGGCCAGAGGATCCTAGGATCCTGACAAGGAGGGGTAGGATGTGTGGAGGGAGGGAGCCAGAGAATTTTACCTCCTGGGGTGGGTCCAGCAATATCTCCCACTTAGAGGTTTGTGGACCTGGGAGGGCAGACAGGGGTGCCTGCACCCTCCTAACTACCTAGTAGCCACACACACAGCTTCACAATCCAGTTCTCCCCAACTCCCCAATTGGTCTCGTCTAGGTCCACAGGACAGGCTGACTGGGGTCTTGTTCCTCTGAGCTGCTGGGGAGCAGGTACCGATTCACAGCACCTCCATGTGTTACAGAGAGGAACTGCTCCCTAGCGCATTCTTGGCTACCATCTTTCCAGAGGCATACCAACCCTAGGCTTCTCTTCTTCGATGCCCCTGGCTGGGTTCGAACCACCAACCTTTAGGCTGGCAGGTGGGTGCAAACATTTGTGCCACCTGGTGGTCCCATCTGAGGCCCCATTAGACATTGTCCCTGGCCCTGCCTCTCCACCCTGGAGCCTCCCCTACTCCTCGGTCCTTATCTTTTGCACATATTTGGGGGCTTTGTTTTACACCACTGCTTCTTGTCCTTTATCCCACTCCTCTTTTAAAAAAACAATGGTCGCCAGCATCAACCAGCTCTTTCTAATGTGACAGGCAGGCCAGCCCATGGCCACGCAGTCCATGCTGACTCATAGTGACCCTAGAGAGAGTTCCTGAGGCTGCCAACGTTTACGGGAGCAGACAGCTTCATCTTTCTCCTGCAGAGGGGCTGGTGAATTTGAAAGGAGGACATTTTGGTTAATTGCCAAGGACTCTAGCCACCGTGCCACCAGGACCCCTTGCGTGATGCATGAAGGAACCATGCCTACTGCCGTGCAGTGGGTTCTGACTCAAGTGGCCCTATGTAGGATTTCCGAGACTGTAACTATTTACAAGAGCAGACAGCCTCGTCTCTCTCCTGCAGAGTGGGCCATGGGTTTCAGCCGCCAGACTTGCAGGTAGCAGCCCACTGCTGAACCCTCAGCACCACCGGGGCTTGCTAGGGGCTTTATGTTGGTGCTTGCATTATTATTTGACAGCTGTGGCGAGGGAGATCTAGGGAGGTGACACTGTGTGCCCAACATAACATAGTCATGGGAGAGCTGAGGTTTGATTTCAGTAAAGGTATTTTACTTGGTAAAGCAGAGGGGCCCTGGATGAGATGGAGGGACACGCCGGCAGCAACAACGGGCTCAAACATGAGATCAATTGTGAGGATGGCCCAGGATCCGGCCGTGTTCCATTGTGTGTGGTACACAGAGTCACCACGCGTCAGAATCAACTGGAGGTTACCTAACAACAACAACAACAACAGGTAAATCTGGCCTCAGTAGCCCTGGTGGTATCATTGGCTATGTGTTAGGCTGCTAATGGCAAGGTGAGCAGTCCGGGCCCACCAGCTGCTCTTTGGGAGAAAGATGGGGCTTTCTGTTCCAGTAAAGACTTACAGGAGGAATGGGGACCTTTTTTTTTTTTTTTTGCTAAGGGCCATTTGGATACTGATGACATCATTTGAGGGCCATACAAAATGACCACCTTAAAAAGTAGCCTGCTAGATTGGGTCAAGCATTTCATGAACTCAGTCCTAATAAGGGCTTTTCTTTGGTGAGGCATGTGGTGTTAGCTGGTGTGGACGAATTCACAGTCATGGTTAAGTGCTGGGCTGCGGCCCACATGGTCGGCAGTTCGAAACCACCAGCAGCAACCGAGGAGACAGACTGGGCTTTCTACTTGGGCAAACTGTTACAGTCTCAGAAATCCACAGAGGGTGGTTGCTATGGGTCAGCATTGACTCAATGGTAGTTTTGTTGTTGTTGTTATATGGCTCAAGGGCCAGACATTCCCCACCCCGATTTTCCCCACCCCTGTTTACAGGCTTGGAAGCCCATGGAAGCAGCTCTTCTCTGCTCTATAGGGTTGCTGTGGGTCAGAATCAACTTGATGGCAGTGAGTTTGGTTGTTGGTTTTTGGCCTCAGGGTGCTCTTGTCTCTCTTGATAGCCATGTGCACACCCCGAACCACCATGCTCAGCGCCTGTAAGGGTCTTGGTCCCTTACACACCTTACATGTGCTCTGAACCCAAATGGGAGGGGGCCTAGGGGGCCATCAGCATTGCTGGCAATGATCGGCAAAGGTGCCCCTCCAGGTCACTGGCTATTGAGTCAATAAATTGTTGGGGATGGATCCAAATCAATCACTTACCGTGCCAACTCAGATATGTTAATTAACTAAACCTTCCCTAGCCTCAGTTTTCTTCTCTGTGAAATGAGCATATTGATATCCACCTAGCAGGGTTGCCGATGGTCCCAGAGAGACCAGCATTATGGGTGGGGGGCGTGGGGGGGGCAATTTGCTAATGTACAATGTACTCTTGCCCCCCGCCCCAACTGGGCAATAGAGTTGAGAATTAAGAATATAAAGCTCTGAAGTGCAGTGCTGGGTGACCTTGAGCAAGTCTCATCACCTCTCTGAGCCTTGGCTTCCTTGTCTGCAAAAAACACTAGGAGAGATGCCCTTTCAGGAGGGCGCTGGAGTCGAAGAGACTGCACATGCCCACTGTTGAGCCCCAGTTCCCAGAAGGGGGGCTGGTATGGAACAAAAGAGAAGGGATAGACGAGGAGCTGAACGCAGTCCTGTGGACTCGATCTGAGAGGTTATGCAGGCAATCTCTCACCCTCCAGGCCAGCTGGCCTGGAGCTTCCGGAGGCCAAGGACAAATACCTCATCAGCAATGTCACCCACTCCCTTTCAGCTTCCAAACTGCGCGGCCACCTGCCTTGTCACACACGCAGACTCAGTAGACATGCCACGGGCTTCTAAAGCCTAAGAGAGGGCTTTCTTGCCAACTGGGGGTTTTGCTATTTACCCTTTAGCTCAGATTCTGTCAATGATTGTCCAACCAGTGATATCTGTCTAGAGGTGGAGGGAGCAGCTGTGTTAAACACTGTGTGTATGTGTGAATGTGTGTGTGTGTGTGTGTGTGTGTGTGTGTGTGAGCGTGTGTTTACATGCAGGGGGTACCTGTGGGGGGTGGAGGGCGCTGTCGGAGAGGAAGTGCCCTGGTATTTATAACAGACTGCAGGCCAGTTTAAACTCCCCGCTGGAATTGTGTGCCTGCATAAGTATTCTAAATCCTGCTTATTCACAGAGTGCCAGGGCTGCTCTTGCCTTTCCATTCATATAACCCAGGCCCTCTCCTGCCAGCCTTTACCCACCAACCTCGCTGGCCCCGGGGACGTGGCGGTGCCTCTGGTCGCTGAGAATGAACACCAGTGTCCCTGAGCCAGCAGCATGGCTCTGCCTGGTTGTTGCTGCAGTGTTGGCGGGGACGGTTGTTTGCAAATTCAAGAAGAGCCCCAGACAGGTGGGGAGCAAGGCCATCTACTTGGTGGGCCTCTGGGGAGCAGCTTGCCTGCTCCTCATGCCCTTCTACTGCGGCGTGCTGCTCGTTGTCCTGTCCTGCTTCCTCCTCTTGGCATACCTATATGGCCAGGAGCTGTTACCTGTGGACCAGAAGGCAGTCCTGATCACAGGTGAGTGGCCGGATTCTGGCAGCTGTGTTTGCCGAGTGAGGGGTCAGATCAACGGGCTTCAAGATCCAGTACTGAGAGGGGAAGGGCGAGAAGGGGAAGGAACAGGTTAGAGGGTGGACAGGTGAGAACTTGGGTGGAAGAGAAGATAGTATCCCACAGAAGGGAGAAGAGGGACAAAGGAGGTATGGGGACAGGGAAAGCTCTCGGGAGGCCTGATGAGTTGTTTAAATCATCGAATATAACAACCACGGGCTAAAATGGAAACCCCCACCTAATGCACACCAAAAGACATTTTAAAAAAAGTTTGTGGGAAATGGAATGAAAAGATAACAGGGACCCCCTCTCCCGCCCAGTCCCCTGTGGATGTTTTGAAACTCTCTTGTACTTCCATTGAACAAATAGCAAGACACACACTTCCCAAACCTCACCAAGTGGTTTTTATATTTTAAAAGACCCCCTTCGGTGTCCATGCAGAGACTGTTTCATACTTATTAAAAACTGTCGAACTGTTCATGCGATTGGAAAAAGTAGCACAGGGAGGAACGTAGGGGGAAGAAATCATACCAAATCAAGGACCCGGCCCTTTTCCTGAGCTTCCTATCAAAATACATTGCATTCAAGCTGGAGGCACCATCTGTTGCATATTTTCTTTAGCATTATCAAGCCTTCAGGTTTCTTAAAGCCCACTTCTCAAGATAAACTTGGTTCCACTGGGCTCTAATTTCCAACACCGTCACACAAGGCTCCCTTTGTTAAAAATTGAACATTGATAGTACTTAGATTATGGAGGCACACTTTGAACAAAAATCTTCATAGGAGGTATTTAGAGGGTTATCAATTTCAGAAGAGACCACTAAACGAAGGAACCAGCCAACCAACCAAACGAACGAACGAGCGAACAACACTGCCACTGAGTCTATTCCACTCAGTGACCATACCGGCTAGAGTAGAACTAAAAAGCAGCAGCAGCAGCAAAAAACAAAAACAAAAACAAAAAAACTTAAAAAAAGAGCAACATTATCAGCGATGACAAAGACCTGGTGCTGAGCCTGGCAGAGGAGGCCCAGGGCATTGCCCCCACACTGGTCCGTTGGCTCCAGGGGCTGGGGGGTGGTGGGGGAGGATGCCGTGAGATGGTGAGACAGACGCCCCCAAACAAAGGTTTTGACCACTTCCAGAGCACAAGTGAAGCGGTGGTATCTGTATGCGTCCTCATCCCCTGGGAATTCCCGGAGGCTGCTTTAGCGTCCATACCAGTTTGTTCCGAGCTGGAAGCTGGGTCACTTCTGGGCCTGGGCTCTTCCTCCCGTGGGTGTGCGAGGCGGCAGCAATGTCAGCCTCTCGTGGTCTCTGGTGGTGGTTTCTCGACACCTCGCAGGCACTCACTTGGACGAGGAACTTTGTGGCTTGTTTAGGTGCTGGGCAGGGAGCACAGGCTCCCCTCTGGGTTCTTCGTGCCTCACATTTCTGAATTGCATCAAGCGGGCTGTGTTTCTAGACTCCTGCCTTGTCCTCTGAGCTGCTGGTTCCACCCTTTCCTTTGCTTTGCCTTCAGCTGCCGGGGTGAAAGAGGATAGACTGATTGCTCTGAGTGGTAAAACTGGTTTTCTTGGTTGTGGGGAGCTGGAGGTCAGAGAGGCTTTAATTGGGATAACCGGGTGTGAGCCAAACTCCCCGAATGCTGGCAGGGTCATCCTGGGCCCGGGATGGCTGACCAGGAGGTCATCACCCCTTGGCTGGGCACCGCTGGGGTGAAGGTTGTTCTGGCGTGCTTGGACCATTCACAGGGGAAATTCAGAGGCTCTCAAGTGACTTCTTCTCTTTTGCCATTCACTTCTTAACCCATGAACAAAGCTCTTCCTTGAAATGAAGTGCAAGTTGACGCTTGTTGGAGTTTTGAGAAAACGGCAGAAAGCGGGCTTCTTTAATAAGTGGGGGGAAAGAGTGAACAATTCAAAGGTAGGAGAGTTAGTCGATATGGGATGTTTGCCGACCCCTGGTGACCCCTGGCGTCATGTGGATTGGGAAGGCACTACAACTGCTGGGTGCCTCAGGGGCTGGGTGCAGAGCTGTGTCAACTGTCAAAATCCTTCCACTGGACTTTCAGAATCATTCCAGGCCAAGCTTGCTCCGTGCCTGTGCTTTCTCCATTGGCGGGAGGGAAGGCAGCCCACTCACAGATGGCAAAGCGGTAGAAATACGAACCAGAGTAAGAGTAATCCCCAGATTAGGCAAACGGACAGAGACAACCGCTGGGCCAATAGATTCAAAGGGCCACAGCAGGGGAGGCTGGCAGGAAATGGGGATCTACCAACAATGAGCCCAAAGAAGTAGGAATCTCCAGGAATTGTTTGTGGTGACAGCTGGGCGCACAAGCCCTGTGAGCGGGATGGAACCACTGGAATGTATGAGATGAGAATTGTAGGTTGGTGAAATGGTTAAAAAGAAAGAAAGTCACTTGCGAAATTACCTACTTCATTTAAAAGGAAAGAATAATGCCGATGGCACTGGTGGACAGGACTGGGGCGTGATCCCCCGGAAGTCCCAACGTTTCTGAGAAATTCCTTTCAGGAAGCAGCCCTTCAAAGGTGAACAGTTGGGAAAGCCCGTGTAAGCCTTAGGAGCACCCAGGCTACCCTCGGGGTCACTGTTAGAAATCAAGACTCCTCTCCTGCTCGCTTGCCACGTCCGTGTTCTTTATGCCTTGAATGCCAAGTGGAAGGCATGTATAGAATCCATGCCCATGGCAGAGCGGCGCAGCAGCAAGCATTAAAAGGTGCTGTGTTTGACGTTATGTATGACAACCCAACAGTTGGGCAACACAGGCCCAATGACCAGTTCCAGGATGGCCCACTTCACGGTCAGAGAGCTTCGTTGTTCGATGCGACTGAGTTGATTCGACTCATGGCGACTCTGCACAGCAGAACAAAACACTGCCCAGTCTCTGCCATCCTCACACTGGTCCCCGTGCCTGGGCCGGTTGCTGCAGTCGCTGTGTCCATCCAGCCCAGGGAGGGCATAACTGCCTGCATTTCCCGGTGACTGAGATGTCATTTTCTGGTTCTTTGTCATTTAGCTCACAGGGAATGCCATGATGGTCGTTCTACAAACGGGTTCCAGTGGTACTAATGGGACAACTGCAAATAAACTCGTTCAGTGAGAGCAGAACTCAGTCAACAGGAAGCAAGCCTGACAAAAAATAACCATTGTTTTAAGTTGGATTATGTTTATAAATCAATGCACCTATTTTTTTTTTGGTGGGGGGGTTTATTCCAGGGTTGGGGGAGGGATTTTGGGGTTTTCCTTTTAATTCCTTCTTTGTTTTTTTCTTCGGATTCCTTTTGTTTTTGGACTTTTTTTCCAGGTTTTGGGTTCGGTTTTGAAAAGGGGAGAGCTGCAAAACAAAAGGGCGCACTCTCTTGGCTGTTCCGTATAATTTGCCATTTGAAAGGACAAAGTATCAAGAGCAATCAGAATGGGCATACATCCCAGGGCATCCTCTGGGCGCACCATTGTTCGGCCAGTAAGAATGCCAACCACAGGATGACATCATTGGGGCAAGTGAACAAGAGCACAACAGTGCCAACTGCAGGGAAAACACTGGCGGCAAAGCCTTTTGGAATGGTTGGGCTTTTGGAATGGTTGGGTTAGAATACTTGGGTGTTTTTCCCTCCTCATTTCCCCCCATTTCTCTTGTTCAGTAGACAGGCTATCTAAAGTGAATGGAAGAAATAATGGAGCAAAAGAGCCGAACAGAAGGGTACCTTGAGAAAGAAGCATTATAATGTATTATAAAGTATTATCATGAAACCTGCAAAGACCTGGAATTAAAAAGTCCCAAAGGAAGAACACACTCAGTGTCTTTCAAGCTGAAAAAACTGAGGGAAAAAATTCAAGAGTTGTAATCTCGAAGGATTCTATGGGCTGCCACAATGGGCTCACCTATTGTGAGGCTGGCACGGGGCCTGGCAGTGTCTTGTTCTGTTGTATACTGGGTAGCCATGTGTCAGAACCTACTTGCCAGCACCTAATAAGAACGACCACATGTGTACTGTGCTGGACAATAAATCAGGTAGGTCTAATGAGAATTGATGCGCTTGAATTATGGTATGAATGCAGAATATTGAATATATCATGGACAGCCAAAAAATACCCTGAGCGAGTCCAACCAGAATGCTCCCTGGAAGCCAGAATGATGAGACTAGGGGACTGAACCTGCAGTAGGACATCATGCTTGGTAAAGGACAGGCTCCGCCAAAAAGAGGAGGACGCTGGACAAGGTGGAGGGACACAGTGGCTGCAACAATGGGCATCGTGGGGCTGATGCAGGACCAGGCAGTGTTTGGTTCTTTCGAAGACAGGACACTATGAGTTGGAGTTGACTCAATGGCACACAATGGCCACAACGCATCCAGCTCGTTGCTGCTCGTTGTCACCCGGATTCCTGGTGACCCTATGTACCCCTGACTGAAACTCTGCTCAGCCCCGGGCCGTCTTCATGATCACGGGTGCCTTGTGTCCATTGTTTCTGCGATTGCGTCAGGTCAGCTCATGGAAGAGTCCCTTCATGTCTGTTGTCCCTCAACTTTACCAAATACGGTCCTTTCCTGAAGCACACAGCTTGTGCTCAATACGACTTGTTGACTTGAACAACACTTTGGCTACAATTGTCAAAAGTGAGTATAAGAGAGGATTGATTCATCAGGGAGGGGAAGTGGGGTCTATTGGGGAGCATAACACAGAGGCCTTTATTTTATGTTCCCAAGTAAGGGTCCAAGATGGATGGTGACTCCATCTGGGGATTATTAAATATGCAAGGATGGTTCTAAAGTGGAGCACCATTGACATCATCTTGGGATAAGGGCTCCTTGGGATTGAACATTAGGTTATTGAAATGGGTAGATGTTTGCCAATAGAGTAGGTTTACATACAATGTTGATATGATCCTCACAGCCCTAGTACCTTCTATTTTGTGAATTAGAAACCAATGTCGCTGAGTTAATAAAGAGCAGAGAAGGGATGGAATCTAGATCAGACCCAACAGTCACCCAAAGCCTGCTCTTACCCACTATTGTAACCGTGTTACAGCCATAACTACTATTAGCCCAGGGACAGGAATGGGCAGGGAGAGGAACATTGGAAGAGAATGATGATGTGAGAGGTGTGATAGGGTGAGTTTGACTCCAGGTTGGGGTGAGAGGGCAATGAAGGGCAGTTCCAGTGGAAATGGCATTGGTGGGTGGAAATCCAGAAGTAGAATTTGCTTAAGTTTGCAGACTAAGACTGGAAAATCTTGAGCAGCAACATGGTGATCGAGACCACACAGAAATAGGTCATTGAAACTTATATCAAAGGGTCAATGCAATCCTTAAAGACCCCAGTCAAACCAATGGTCATAGTGACCCCAGATGTGTCAAAGCAGGATGGTACTACAGAGGGTCTTCAGTGACTGACTTTGGGGACGTAGCTCACCAGGTCTTTCTTCCAACTTATCTCTTGGTGGATTTGAACCTCCAGCCTTTTGGTTAGTGGCTGAGCATGTTAATCATTGGCACCATCCAGATGCCTTCTGTGTAGGCACTCAATGAGTCTATAGTCCAGTCAATGTATCATATTATTGTTCACATGAGCACATACCTTCTTCTCTCATCCCTTTGAGGCTTTGCTTTCTATAAGAAAGCATGAGAAGACCCCCCTGCTCCTCATCACTGACTCCCTGTGCAGCCAACATTTTGCCTAAGCATCTGTTAAAAAAAGCATCTGTTTTGCACATTAGCCACGTAGGCTTGGCAGTCTCCTGGGAGTCCCGGGTTGAACTAATGGTTCATGTGCTTGGCTGCGAACTGAAAGGTTGGGGGGTTTGAAAAGTGAGGGCTTACCAAAGTCACAAATGACCAATTAAGTCAGACGAACCATCTCCCAATACCCAAATATCTTTTCAAGATCAGCTCCATTTTATCCAGTTTACTGAATAACGCCAGTGACAGGGACCTCACTACCTTTTTAAGGGGAAATCATCCTGTTTTTCACACACAGTTTATAGTTATAAATATCTTCCATTTAATCAAGCTACGCCTCCCGGGAACATCCATTAATGTTGGATTGCCCTGGGAACTTACACAATCTACTTAAAGCGTTTCTTTTGCATAATAGCCCTTGGGGTGGGGAAAAAAAAACAACTATATGAAAACTGCATCGTAGCCAAGTCTTTGAACAAAATCTTCTCAGTCCTTTTACCATTCCTCCCATGGCCTAGTTTCCAGAATTGTCTCATTCGACTCAGCCTCTTTGGGATGCCTTCCAGTTTCTTGACATTCCCTTGAGATGTTGACTCAGACTCCGCATCCTGTGCCACGTTGGTATGCACACTACAAACAAGACTGGAACTAATATGATGAAACTGAATCCGGAAAGGAAAACAACACAACAAAGCCAGGCTCCCCACTGGTTGGTAGTGGCTGCTTTGGCGAAGTCAATACACAAAGCTCTCTTTTCCCGAAGGGAGTCTCGCATTGAACTAGATGGAGAAGGAGAGCAACCGGAGAGACTGAGAGGAGGGGGCTGGGGAAATAAAAGCAATGACTTGGGTCTGAGATGTGTGGGGTGGGGGGACACATGGGTGGAGCTGACTAGATGACATTTGGAGAAGTGGGGCTGAAACTCACCAAAGAGCACAAGAGTGGCCATACAGTGAGGCCGGTCGGCCATATTTGATATGACAAATGCAACTTTGCATGCTGAAAAGGCATGTGAGAGAAGAGTGTAGACAGAGATGAGGACATGGAGCAAAGCCCTGTCCAGGAGAGGAAAACAGACCTGGGTCACGCAGAGTTCTGACGGGTAGCATCCAACATGGTGTCGATGCTACATGGGATGAGAGAATACTCCGAGACTAGAGATTTGTTTCAGCAGACAGTGTGGGAAGGAGCTCCAATCCTTGGTGAGGGAGTGCTCTTCGTAGGTAACTTTAACTTTAGATAACGTGATGGGGAACAAGAAAGAACAAGATGGGAAATTTGATCCAGGGGATAACAGCAGAATCAAGAGAAGAAGTTTGGGAGAGGGGAAAGTGATTTTGGAGGCCCACAGTGGAAGGAGTCAGTGAATAAGATTTCAACAATGCAAAAGGGATTGTATTGTGGGCCTTGATGAAGCAGAAGACTGGTAGCTAAGGAAGTCACAGAGCAAAAGGAGATGTTATGGGTGTCTGTGCTTTGATTCTAGTTAGGTTACAGGATGAATATGCAAAAGAATACACTAGTTCTGACTCCATTTCCTTCTGCGTCAGCCCCCAGTAACAGAGGGTGCTGACAGAGAACTGGAAAGAAAGGAGATTGCAAATTCCCTTTCCCCCAAAGGCTGGAAGAGATGAAGCAACCCTGGAGCGTCCCCAGGAGAATGGCACTGAGTAAACAAGAGAAATGTGGACCAAGAGGAATAGACACACAGGTAACATTAGAACCCCCGACGATGGACAGAAAATGTAGCCAGCCAGTGAAGCAGCAGCAGAGAGAATTTTAAACAGATAGCGCTCCTTTGATGATCCACAACTTACAACAGGGGACACACACACACACACTCTTACTTACAACAGGGACACACACACACACACACACTTACTTACAACAGGGACACACACTTACAACAGGGGACACACACACACACACACCTTACCACTTTGGGGTGGTTCCTCTAATCTAGGGATGTCACCCATCCTTCTCCACCCACCATGTATCAGAATCATCTGTCAGCTTTTTAAAAATACTGGTGCTTGGGCATTTACTCTCTGAGTGCAGCTCTACCTGTTTTGAGATCGGAGTTGGGCATTAGTAGTTTTATACTCCAGGTAGTTTTAGACCTGTCCCAGGTAAAGCCAATGTATCTTTGGACAAGGCTTGATCTTTCCCAGTGGCTAGAAAAGGACATCAGGTTTGGTGAGATTGAGGACCAGTGAAAAAGAAGAAAACCTTAAGAAATAGATTGACACAGTAGCCTGTAGAATGGGCTTGGGTTAGTCCGGGTAGACTAGAGAAATAAATCCTGGGAGACATTCATATGTGATTAAAAAAGAACTTTATATACAAGAGCAATGGTATATTGAGAAAACATCCCAGCCCAGTCTAGATCAAGTCCCTAAGTCCGAAATTAGCCCATATGTCCAATACCAATCTATAAATTGCTAATGAAACACATGCAATGATGCCAAATGCAGGACTATCACAGGTCAGTGGGTGGGAAGTCTTGTGGATACAGTGGCGGTAGAGGCATCTCAGCTCTGGCAGTGGTCTCCACATGGCTCCTTCAGCCCCAGGCTCTAGCATAGCGCCATGTGTCTCGTCCACAGAAATGTCTCGCACAGGGTCCACATGTGTCCCGCCTCCAGTGAGTTATTTATCTCCTTAGTGCCTCCAAATGAAGTCATCAAGTTGCGTCCTGATTGACAGGCTAAACTCCATCCCTTCACTTGTAAATCTCGAATTGACAACAGGTTATGTAACCACCACAAGGTTCAAGCATATGCACAGTGATGGAGATGGTTTGGGAGCGGGCAATGTTTCTTTCTGTTATACGAATGGTGGTCATGAATCAGAATAGACTCCACCACAGCCCTGAGTACTGTCATTCAAAGTCTTGTATAAGCACCCCTCCCTGATGCACTCCATTTCATTGGGTGTCTAAGTCTTTCAATAGCTAACATCTTGATTTGGGAGCCCCTCCCATCTACCCCTCAACCTTGGTAAATTGCACTACCGGGTGCCCTATAAGAGCCAAAGACTCTCCTAGTCTTGTTTCTCCTCCTCTCTCCGTCCAAATCCGGGTCATCCCCAGGACTGCCATGATTACTTCTCAAAGGCAACCAACGTTTCTCTCTAGTCTGCTCCCTGGCCCCCCTGATTGCACTCATATTCCTTTAACAATTATCAGCAGAGTAGCTCGTGTGCCCCCTCTGTCTTAAGACCCTTTAAAGGACTTCTGCTGTGCTGAAAGTAAGTCCGGAACTCTTGGCCAAGACCCAAGTTCCTTGCCCAGTTTGACCTCTCTCCTGGCACACTCCTTGAAACACCCACCTTTTCCTGGCATCATAGCCTAAGCACAAGCTGCTCCTCCCACCTGAATGCTTTTCTCCACACCCCTTTCAGGGCAAACCACTTCTTCACCTTCATATTAGAGTCTGAATCAATCTTAGCATCCTTGAAATTTTGGGATTGAAATGTCTTTCTTTCTTGTGGGGCTTCCCTGGCAATGCTAGATCTTTGGCAGCTTCTACAATCTTCACCCATCAGATACCCATAGGATTCCCTTTGAGTTGTGACCACCAACAATATCTTTAGATGTTGCCAAGTATCTCCTATGTGGCCGGAGGCACAAAATCACGTCCAGTTGAGCATTACTGCTCTGAAGGCTCCACATGACCTGGCCCGTGAAATACCACTCTGACTCAAGTTCAGTGATGCTCCTTTGCACCTACTGTGCTTTGGCCAGATCAACCTCCTCACGCTTCTTCCAACAACCATGTTTCTCTCTAGGGGTCTTTGCACCTGCTCCTCACTCTACCTGCTCCACCCTTTCCCGGGATATCTGTTCAGTATTTCAGAGTTGCCTCCCCTGACCCCATACGAACACGGGGTCCTCTTCCCCAGTAGCTCTGTATTGTTCTGCATAGCACGAAGCACCATTTGTCACCGTATGTACTTCCTTGTTTACCAAATTTGTCCCACCTCACTCTATAAGGTAAATTCTGTGGAATAGGGAACAGGATGGTTCTATATGCTGCTGTATCACCATGAACTAGAATCAGGGATGGCTTGGAGTAAGCTCGTAAGAGTTGTTGAAAGAGTACTGAATGAATACATGAATGGCTCTTCGTAGAATATGCAGGACATTCAGGGTGGCAAATGTTGGGACATGCATGAGACATTGAGGAAGCTATCGCAACTGGAATGGAAAGCAAGTCCTGAGGATGGGAAAAAAGCAGGAAGCTTGGTTGGGAGTGCACATCTTGTAAAGGTAACTGAAATCCAAGCAGACCACTGTTACTTTAAGGATTAGGTGTGCCTGACCCAAGCTATTGTAATTTCAACTGCCTAGTGCATGTAAAAGTTGGACATTGAATAAGGAAGACGGAAGAATCATCAATGCATTTGAATTATGGTGCTGGTGAAGAATATTGAAAATAGCATGGATTGCCAAAGAAGTAGCAAATCTATCTTGGAGGAAGTTCAGCCAATATGCTTCTTAGAGGTAAGGATAGCAAGATTTCATCGCATGTACTTTGGACATGTTATCAGGAAAGACCAGTCCCTGGAGAAGGACGTCATGCTTGGTAAAGCAGAGTGTCAGTAGGACAGAGCAAGACCTTCAATGAGATGGATTAACACAGCGGCTGCAACAATGGCCTCAAACACAAGAACAATTGTGTGATGGCTCAGGACCAGGTGGTATTTCATAGGGTTGCTCTCAGTCAGAATCGACCAGACAGCAGCTAACAACAACAACATAAAGCAAGTGGGAGCCAGGGAATGTATATGAGTGAGGGAGAGATATGGGAAGGATGGAGTAGAAAATAGAAGCCTGGTACTAGAACCTGATACAACAAAGCCTGCTTTCAAACCAGGAAATAGAACAACATTCTCCATAGGAGCAGGGATGACATTCCTCATGTGTACCATTTCTGATGGATTGGGGATGTTGGGGTGAAGAAGGTCTAAGGGGGCAGACGCTTTGCTGGAACAGTGTCCACAAATGACATCAGAAGCAGGCATAGGGCACAGACATCCAGGAATTGCCTTTCCCTGTTGTAAGGAGCTGAGTCAATGACAGTGATTAATTATGAAGCAGAAGATAGAGAACATCTCTGTATCTGAGAGAGACCTCTTGGATTTCTGAGTAGGGTGTTAACCAAATCTGGCAGGCAGCATCTTGCCCCATTAGATGTTAAAAGCTGTTCAGTGAGTGTTTGGCCAGGTGTTGGCAAAAAAGGACATCCTGTCAGTCAGGAAACACCTTTACTGTGAAAAAGATCTACAGGGACATTAATAAATCAGCCCTTTACAGATAAAACCATAGATAAAGTTAAAAAGGAGGAACTATGCCACCTTAGGACAATGGGACCATTAGCTTTATCTCTGGGGAGTTACCCATTTTGTACTTTGTTAATCTTAAGTAAATTTACTTTTTATGAAGTAATGAACTTTTAAAAAATGTAGTTGCTTGACATGTTTTTACAAGTGTTACTCTGCTTATAGCCTTTCTAGTTGGAATCTTTAACAATTCAGCTCTGCTAAGCAAACCTTGTAAAAATGGAAAAGAATGAGCAAAAGAAGCCAACCAGCGCCCCTACCACATGAAAGGACTAGTGTGGGGACTCAAGTTATTTAAGGGGAAAGCAGGCAAAACTGATCTATGCTGTTAGAAGTCAGTAGGAAGGGATGGAGGTGGTGGGAAGGAGGCACATGGAGCATGTCTGGTGAGCAGGTCAGGTTCTGTTTGCCCATCTGAGTGCTGGTTGTCCAAGTGGATTCACCCTGAAATGCTGCCAAGCTCTGGGCACTTAAAAAAAACAACCCATGCACTTATTGATAAAAAGTTAAAAAACAATGAGTATAGTTCTCTATCTATACATCTTATTGGGTGGCTCAGACTCAAACTAACCCCATGTGACTGAGTGGAGCTGCCCATGTGGCTCTCTTAGGCTGCCATCTTGGTAGAAGCAGAGTTTTCTTCGGCAGAGCCATTGGGTGAATGCAAACCACTGACCTTCAGTTAGCACACAGGCATTCAATTGTTGAGTCACCAGGGAAGATTGATAATCAGCAACTGTGATTGCCTTTAATAACTCCATCAGGTAAAATATACAGTAGTCATTGACTTACAAAGATTGCCTATATTCACATAGAACATGGTGTGTGAAAAACAAACAATATGAGCTTTAAAAATCAATCATATTGGTTTGGGGGCTTGCACTGAATCCCAGCTCCAATTTAAGAATGCTAAGTTTTTACGTCATGACTCTGCTCAGTGCTTGCCCTTAGGAAGGAAACACAGAAGATATGGGTGCCATAGCAAAGTGTGGTGAAGAAATTAGATGCTGCCTGGCTATCAGATAAAATAGCATCTGGGGTCTTAAAGGTTTGTTTCCAAACAAGCAGCCATCTAACTGAAATGGCAACGAAGTCCACAAGGAAGAAGCTTTCCAACACCAGTGATCACAGGATTACATAACATATAATCCGAAGCTGAAGGAGGAAACAGTATCAGAGCCCAAATAATGAGATTCTGGTTGGCGGAAGGCTATGGGTGACAGTGGAAGCCCAAGATATACTTGTGAGACCTATACAGGAAATAAGCCTCTACCCATATGGAGGGATGTGAACAAATGATAAAACTGAATTGAATAGTTAAACCCTTGCCAATTGATTGCCACCACCACCCCATACACGTTGAGCATGATATAGTTTTTAATTTCTGTGGGGTTTCTTCTTTATATCTGATGTATTTTGCTTTTGGGGATAGCCCTCTTGAAATTTTGTTATATATATCTTTTTATTTCGCTATATGAAACCCAAGATTGATGAACCTATAGAGGCAGCAAGTAGAATAAGGGTTCCTGGGGGTGGTGGTGCAGGGGGGGAGGGTGGGATTAAAGGGCAGATGATAGCAAGGAGTTTAAGAAGAAAGAGAATGTTTTGAAACAGATTGTGGTAGCATTTGTACAATACTGCTTGATGTGATTGAACGATGCTATCTATATTACCTCCCAATAAAAATGTTTTTTTTGGGGGAAAAATCAATCATATGGACCTAGGTTCAAATTTCACTTCTGCTTTTCTTAGCTGGGTGGTAGTGGAAACTTTTTATGTTCTTTCTGCAGCTTAGTTTGTACATCTGCAAAATGGGGATAAAGAGGCATAGGTTTACAGAATCCAACAGAAAGAGTTACTAATAGCCCCAAACTAGGAATAATTTGAGCAATAAAACTAAGCAATACTAGATTATAACTGCAAGGTTAGCAGTTCAAAACGATCAGTCACTCCTTGGGAGAAAGATGAGGCTTTCTACTTTCATAAAGCATCACAGTCTCAGAAGCCCACAGGGGAAGTTTTACCCAGTCTTATGGGTCGCTATAAGTTGGAATTTACTCGATGGCAGTGATTTTGAGTTTTTGAGACTATAACTCAAAGTGTAAAAGTGAGAGATGCCCAAGAGTCCACAGTGCTAGGAGTAAAGAACTAAATAATTTCACAAGTGGAGGAGAAGCAGCAAGTCTCTTGTGCAGCAGAGTTGCAAATCCTTTGTGCACATAGTCTCACGGAAGTGGAGCGTCATTCCCCACCTCTGACCTTTGTGCTGTGTGTGCATGGTAACCTCCTTCCAAACAGTAACTTATCAAAAGGGTAATAAAGGGAGTAATGTTACAGTAGAGAAACTTGATAAACACCACTGCAGCCCGATGACCAAGGTCAACATTCATCATTACAAATCACATCGATGGTATGCACCCTTCCTATGATAGATTGAAAACGGCACTTAATCTCTATGATCCATTGCACTAAGTAAATCCGCTGTAAAAGATCTCTTTAAAGTGTTGAAAAGCAAAGAGGTTCCTTTGAGGACTATGGCACATCTGGCCCAAGCCATGGTATTTTCAGTTGCCTCATATGCATGTGCACATCTGTGTGCAAGGACCGAGAATTAGAAAACCCAAAGGGAAAACATGCTCAGCATATCTGAAACAGAAAGTATTCAAGAGAAAATCCAAGCCTCGAACTGCAATCTTGAAAGATTCTGCAGGCAAAATACTGAATGATACAGGAAGTATCAAGAGAAGATGGAAAGACTACACAGAATCATTGTACTAAAAAGAACGAGTTGCCCAGCTATCAAAAGATATAGCACCTGGGGTTATAAAGGCTTGAAGTTAAGCAAGCAGCCATCTAGCAGGGAAGCAAATAAGCCCACATGGAAGAAGCCCACCAGCCTGTGTGATCATGAGGTGTCGATGGGATCAGGCATCGGGCATCAAAAGATCCAAAACAAACAACTACATTGATGCAAAAGAGTGGGGTTGGAGTAGAGACCCAAAGCCCATCTGTAGATAATTGGATATCCCCCCACAGAAGTGGTATAAGGGAGTGATTCAACCAAGTTGTGTTATAGCATCAACGAATAACACATCATTCCTCTAGTTCCTGAATGCTTCCCCTCCCCCCACCAACATGACCCAGTTCGACCTTACAAATCTGGCTAGACTGGAGAACACACATTGATATAGATAAGAACTCTCAACACATGGAATTCAGGACAGATAAACCCCTGAGGAACAGTAGTAGGTGTAGCAATATCATGACGGTAGGGAGATGGACAGGGAAGGGGAAGGGTGAGAAAGAGGGAACCCATCACAAGATTGGCTATATAGCCCGCCCAAAGGGGATGAATAACAAAATTTGAGGGTGAAGGGAGACAATGGACAATGTAAGATACAAAATAATAATAACAATATACAATTGATCAAGGATTCATGATAGTGGAAGGATGGGGGAGGGAGGGGAAAAAAGAGGAGCTTATACCAAGAGCTCAAGTAGAAAATGTTTTGGAAATGGTGACAGCAACATATGTATAAATATGCTTGATACAACTGATGTATGGAATGTTATAAGAGCTATAAGAGCCCCCAATAAAATGATTTTACAAAGAAAGAACTAGTCGATATTCTGCCATTTCAGGAGGTAGTGTATGAGCAAGGACCAGTGGGGATGAAGGAAGAAATTCAAATAGCACTGAAGGCATTAGCTAAAAATC
This sequence comes from Echinops telfairi, assembly GCF_000313985.2. NCBI lineage: Eukaryota > Metazoa > Chordata > Mammalia > Afrosoricida > Tenrecidae > Echinops > Echinops telfairi. Next base: position 43,148,735 of record NW_022106189.1, read on the forward strand.
AAGGCTCCTGGAATTGATGGAATACCCATTGAAATGTTTAAGCAAGCTAAAGAATAGCTGGAAGCACTCACTCATCTATGCCAGGAACTTTGGAAAGCAGCTACTTGGCCAAATGACTGGAAGAGATCCAAATGTGTGCCCATTCCAAAGAAAGGTGACCCAACAGAATGCTCAAACTATAGAACGATATCATTGATATTGCACACAAATAAACTTTTACTTAAGTTTAGCAGTATATTGGCAGAGAGCTGCCAGAAGTTCGGGCTGGATTCAGAAGAGGGTGTGGAAGAAGGGATATCATTGCTGACATCAGATGGATGTTATCTCAAAGCAGCGAATACCAGAAAGATGTTTACTTGTGTTTCATTGACAATGCAAAGGCATTCAAATGTGTGAATCATAATACACTGTGGATAGCCTTGAGAAGAGTGGGGATTCCAGAGCACTTCATTGTGCTCATTTGGAACTTGTACATAGATGAAGAGGCAGTTGTGTGAACAGAACCAGGGAACCCAGCATGATTTGATGTGAGGAAAGGTGTGTGTCAGGGTTGTATTCTCTCAGCATGCTTGTTCAAGCTGTAAGCTGAGCAAATCATTAAAGAAGTTAGATTATATGAAGAAGAATGTGACATCAGGATCGAAGAAAGGCTTATTATTAACTACCTACGGTATGCAGATGATACAACCGTGCTTGCTGAAAGTGAGGAGGACTTGAAGCACTTGCTGATAAAGATCAAGGATTGTAGCCTTTAGTATAGATTATAACTCAATGTAAGGAAGACCAAAATTCCTACAACTGGACCAATAGATAACATCATGATAAATGGAGAAAAAGTTGAAGTAGTCAAGAATTTTATCTTGCTTGGATCCACAAACAATTCTCATGGAAGCAGCAGTCAAAAGGTCAAATGATGTATTGCATTAGGTAAATCTGCTGCACGAGACCTCTTTGGAGTGTTGAAGAATGGATGCTACTTTGAGGACCAAGGTGCTCTTGACCCAAGCCATGGTATTCTCCATTGCATCATATGCATGTGAAAGTTGGACATCGACTAAGGAAGGCTGTAAAAGGATCAATGCATTGGAATTGTGGTGCTGGAGAAGGATATTGAAAGTACTTGTACTGCTAAAAGGAAAAATTGATCTGTATTGCAAGAAGAAAGGCCAGAGTGCTCCTTAGAGGCAAGGATGGCAAGACCCCATCTCACGTACTTTGGCTATGCTGTCAGGAGAGACCAGTCCCCAGAGAAGGACATCATGTTTGGTAAAGGGGAAGGGCAGAGAAAAAGAGGAAGGCCCTCAGGGTGGCGGATTTGACATGACACAGGGGCTGCCGCAATGGGCTCGGGCACAGGAACGACTGTGAGGATGGTGAGGATGGTGCGAGACCAGGCAGTGTTTCGTTCTGTTGTGCACAGGGTCCCTATGGGTCAGAGCTGATTTGACGGCACCTAACATCAACAACAATCTCAACGATCACCTCCACTTCCCCATAAAAATCATAGCCTCTCTCTCCTCCCACCCCCAAAACCTATCACCTCAGACTAGACATGTGAAAAACATGAGATACAGTCTACAGAGGAGAATCCTGCCATACCTCTGGCCAAGACAGAGAGATAAACAGATGCGGTCGTGCCAGCTCCAACTCACGGTGCCGCTCTGGACACCAGAACAAAATGTTGCCCGCACTCTTTCCAACTGTCCCGAACACCAAGCCCAAGGGAAAGTCAGAGAGTCTGTCACAGCTAAGAGGAACCTTGGTTACAGGACAAGTCAATGGAATGTGCTGTGCTGTGTGGGATCCTTGGAACAGATCCTGGACATTAGGGTAAATGCTAGGGGACCGCCTCTGAGGGTAGACCAGGGGTATGAATAGTTTTGCTATCAAACAGAGAACATGGTTCAGTTGATCCTGCAGCTGCAGTTAGGTTAACATTTAACTCCTTTTCCTTTGATCTCCCTTTGACTCATTTTTAAAAATAATTTTATTAGGGGCTCATACAACTCTTATCACAATCCATACATACATCAATTGTATAAGACACATTTATACATTTGTTACCCTCATCATTCTTTTTTTCCAATTTTTATTATCATTTTTCATATATATATAATCATTTTATTGGGGCTTATACAATTCATCACAATCCATACATACATCAGTTGTGTAAAGCACACTTATACATTTATTGCCCTCATCATTCTCAAAATTTGCTTTCCGCTTGGGTTCCTGGAATTAGCTCCTCATTTTCCTTTTTCACCTCCCCCTCCCTCCCCGCTCCCTTCTTCCTCATGAACCCTTAATAATTTATAAATTATTATTATATCTTATCTTACACTGCCCCACGTCTCCCTTCACCCATCCTTCTGTTGCCCACCCCCCAAGAGAGGAGGTTATATGTAGATCGTGATTGATTCCTCCTTTCTATGCCCCCTTCCCTCCCGGTATTGCCACTGTCCCCGCTGGTCCTGAGGGGTTCATCGGTCCTAGATTCCCTGTGTTTCCAGTTCCCATCTGTACTGCTGTTCATCCTCTGGTCTAACCAGGTTTGCAAGGTAGAATTGGGATCATGGTAGTTGGGAGGAAACGTTTAAGAACTAGAGGAAGGTTCTGAGTTTCATTATTGCTATACTGAACCCTGAGTGACTCATCTCCTCCCCACTACCCCTCTGCAAGGTATGTCCAGTTGTCTACAGATGGGCATTGGGTCCCTGTCACGCGCTACCCTCATTCACGATGATATGATTTTGTTTCCCGCCCCTGCCTTTGGTGCTTGAAGCCTGGTCCCTTCGGTCCTTCATGCTCACACATGTTGGTGTGCTGCTTCCATGTGGGCTTTGTTGATTCTGGGGTAGATGGCCGCTTGTTGACTTTCAAGCCTTTAAGTCCCTAGACGCTATAGGTCTTGATAGCCGGGCACCATTAGCCTTCTTCACCACACTTACATATGCACACATTCATCTTCAGTGTTTATGTGAAGAAGGTGATCACACAATGGTGGTTTTTGTTCTTTGTTCTTATATATATTTTGTAGAAATAAAAAGGAGGTAGTAAAGAGTTTAAGGTCATCTGAGGGAGAATCTCTGGTTTGGGACAGGCCAGTCTATTTACATGGGCTCTCCCATCAGGTGCAGTAGCTGCACTGTCCGATGCCCCTTTACAGATGCAGCCCTGGGCACACTTGGCACAGCCCACAGGGCAGCAGGAGCAGCAGCTCTTTTTGCAGGATGTGCAGCTGCAGTCTTTTCACTTGCAGGAGTCAGAGCAGCCATAGTAGCCACCAGTGGCGCAGGAGCAGTTGGGGTCCATTTGGAGGAAGATGAGGATGGCGGTCCCAGGTCAAGTGTGAAAGAGAATGCTAGCAGGTGGAAGGCTTCACCCTCATCACTCTCAAAACATTTACTCTGCACTTAAGGCCCCTGGCATCAGCTCCTCATTTTTCCCCTCCCTTCCCGCTCCACCCTTCCTCATGAACCCTTGATAATTTATAAATTTGTATTATTTTGTCATATATTACACTGTCCGACATCTCCCTTCACCCACTTTTCTGTTGTCCGTCCCCCAGGGAAGAGGTTATATGCAGATCCTTGAAATTGGTTCCCCCTCTCTAACCCACCCTCCTGGCATCGCCACTCTCACCACTGGTCCTGAAGGGATCATCTGTCCTAGATTCCCTGTGTTCCAGTTCCTATCAATACCAGTGTACATCATCTGGTCTAGCCAGATTTGTAAGGTAGAATTGGGATCATGAGTGGGTGGGGAGGAAGCATATAGGAACTAGAGGAAAGTTGTATGTTTCATTATGGCTATACTGCACCCTGACTGGATGCAGTATAACCTCTCTCCTCCCGGTGACCCTTCGGTAAAGGGATGTCTAATTGCCTACAGATGGGCTTTTGGTCCCCACTCCACACTCCCCTCATTCACAATGATATGATTTTTTGTTCTTTGATGCCTGATACCTCATCCCTTTGACACCTCATGATCACACAGGCGGGTGTACTTCTTCCATGTGGGCTTTGTTGCTTCTGAGCTAGATGGCTGCTTGTTTACCTTCAAGTCTTTAAGACCCTAGACACCGTATCTTTTGAAAGCTGGACACCATCAGCTTTCTTCACCACATTTGTTTATGCACCCATTTGTCTTCAGCGATTGTGTCCTTTGACTCATTTTTAATTTGTTCTAGTTTTTAATATTTTTACTCTCTTTCTGATTGAGGCTTTTCTGTGTTTGACTTTGTTATTGTTGTTAGGTTATTTATTTTTTGTATGTTTCTCTAAATATGAAATTCAGGATTGGCGAATCCATAGAGACAGTAACTGCATAAATGGGTTCCTGTGGGTTTGGTAGGGGAGGTGTGTGTGAGTGTGTGTGTGTGTGTGTGTATGGAGGGTGATGAGGAGCTAATAACAATGAGTAAATGTTCTAAAATTGATTGTAGTAATGATGGCGCAACTCTCCTCGATAGGATTGTACTATTGAGTTTTATGATATGTGAATCATGTGCCAATGAAAGCATTTTTAAACAACTAGGGGGTCAGAACAAACTAGGACTATTAGTTAATGAATCACTGTTGGGGGCTGGCAATGGTGACTTGCAGTGACCCTATGGGACAGAGTGGAACTGCCCCAGAGGGTTTTTGAGGTTGTAAATCTCTATGGAAGCAGCCCTGGTGGCTTGGCAGACCAGTGCTCAGCTGCTGACTGCAAGGCCGACCATTGGAGCCCCCAGCTGCTCTGTGGGAGAAAGACTGGGCGGTTTGGTTCTATACAGATTTACAGTCTTAGAAACCCTAGCCTGCAGTGCTGTTCTGTTCTCGAGGGCAGTGGTTCTCGACTTTCCTAATGCCGGGACACTTTAATACAGTTCCCATGTGTGGTGACCCCCCAACCATAAAATTATTTCATTGCTACTTCATAACTATAATTTTGCTACTGCTATGAATCAGGCGACCCCCATGAAAGGGTCGTTCAACCCCCAAAGGGGTCTCGACCCACAGGTTGAGAAAATGCCGCTCTAGGGTCACTAAGAGTCCCAAGTGCTGTGACTACAATGAGGTTCAGTCTTTACAGAAGCAGACTACCAGGTCTTTTCTCCTTGGAGCGGTCGCTGGGTTCAAACCACCGCCATTGTGGTTAGCAATCGAGTGCTGACCCATTGCGCTACCAGGGCTCCCTCTAATGCCCTAAAATCCAGACCAAGCTCCCTGCTATCAAGGTCATTCTGACTCAAAACCACCCTGTAGGAAAGAGTAAAACTGCCCCTGTGGGGTTCTGAGACTGTGACTTGTGGTTATGGGAATAGGTAACCTCTTCTTTCTCCCGAGGAGTGGCCAGTGGTTTTCAAACTGCTGACCTTGGGGTTAGCCACCCTACACGTGTAACCACTCCACCAGGGCTCCTGCTAGACCCCTAGGGCCCAGAGGGTGGCAAAGGTCTTTACTGCCCACCTGCCCCACCCATTCCCACATCGGTGGTGTGCCGTGTACAAGCACCCCTGCCTCTGGTTTGCATGCAATGTTTATAACACTGCCCATCATACAGGGCTGCTTTTCCCCCCCGGAAAAACTGCCATCCATCCTAGCAGCAGCTCCCTCTCAAATGTCAGCTCCCTTCTGAAGTCTCTGCTGATGCTGGCAGGCAGGACCAGGCACCACCACAGGATCGTGAGAATACCTTGGTCAGGTGGGTGTGCCCCTCTCTGCACATGTGTATACACGCCTGTGCTCCTAGTACACAGGGAGGAGTGGCAGAGGGGGGTTGATCTCCTTTGTAAGCTTCTCTCCCTCTGGCGTCTAGCATCTGGTCTGAGCAGCTCATTCTTCACATGGGCAAGAAGCCAGGCATTCAGAAGAAAGGTCCTCCCCCCGCCCCCGCCACCTTGACTATGGTTTTCCCCATAAAGCTAAACAAATGGCATGATCCATTGCTTCCTTTTATGACTGTTCCTCTCCTGCCACCCCTTCACTCCACCCCCTAGAGTATAAGCTCCATGAAGACTTGAGTTTTTTTGCCTTTTTTGGTAACTGGTTTCTTGCCAAGTGTGTGGTGTGGATGAATAGGGTGCAGTCAATAAATATTTGTTGACTGGATGCATTATAGGAGGAAAGGAGGGCAGGAGAAAAGACAATAAGGAGGGTCAGGGAAGAGATCCTGGCCAAAAAAGGGCTTATGGAAGATGTGGAGCTTGGAGGAGAATATGCCTTAAATTAGCAAAAGGGTAAAATGTCCTCATCAACCACAAGGCACAGACAGCAAAAAGCATTGTCGGTGTTTGCTTCTATCCTGTTGGTTTATAAAAGTTGCAGAGAAATATTCTGACACTGTAGCAACTGCCAAAGGTTATGTGCACATCATTAAGACTGGTGGACTTAAATAACTTTATTGGCATCTGCGTTATGTAGCATACAACGTAATCACTCAGTCACGTTAAGATTTGTGCAATCACCACCACAACCCATTTCAGAGCATTTGCTCTCAGGCTCATTGCTGTTAACTCCCTGCCATGCTCTAGCCAGTTGCGTTCTTTATCGCTGTACTTATCCTAGATTCCACAGACAGAAATTCAGACAAAAAAACACACAATCCTACAAAATATATGAAGAAAGTTAGCAACCAACCAAACAAACCCAACAACAATGACTGGGCAAACCAGAGAAAAACCTCAATCAAAGAGAAAGCAGAAAATATTAAAAACAGAAACAACTTTCAAATGGATCAAAGAGCGATCACACGATAGGGCATTACATTTTAATCTAACTTCCTCTTTCATAATTGACTTTCCGATGCTCTCTCTATGATAGCAAGGCTCCTCACATCCCTTACCTATGGTCAGATGGGATTCATCGGAGACAATCCGTGTGGGACCCTGTAAATGGATTTGGGGCTTCCACTGTCATCACAGTTCTCTGCAAACCGAGTATTCACAATTTAAACAGTGATACGATTCCTTCCTTCAGATTTGGATTTTATTATTTACAATCCTTGGATCAAGCAGGTTGGTGTGCTTCTTCTTCATACAAGACTTACTGCCTCACTTAGATGACTGCTTTTTTAAAGACAAGCCTTTAAAACTGCAGATGCTATTCTTTCAGATAGCTGGCCACCAACTAGTTTCTTCACCACATCTTGCTATAGCACCCATCTCTTCAGTGTTCTTTTCCTGAGGGTGAGTATCCAACAGGGTCATGGCATAGGAACCCATTCTTCTTAGAATTAAGTTGAGCCCCAAATCTATTAATATGTTTCTGGTTCAGATTAGAGATATCATTACCATTTAAAAAAAAAATTGGGGGGGGGGCTTACTCTTACAACATATCAGTCATACATTGCTTGCATCAGGCGAATGTGTACATATGTTGCCTTCATTCTTTTCTAGGCATTTACTTTTTATTGACCCCTTGGTATCAGCTCCTCTTCCCCCCTCCCTTCCTCTGCCGCCCACCCTCATAACCTCTTGATAGATTGTACATTGTTACTATTTTCATCTCTCACACTGGTCACTGTTTCCCTTCCCACTAGAGAAGGGTGTATGGCTCTGTGTCGATCATTGTGATCGGTTCCCCCTTTTCTTGATAGAGAACATTATTAATTATCCCTGTGGGGCATAAGGTAATTCTATTGATAGTGTCATTAGTTTATCTGATGATATAGGATTTAAAACACTGTTGAGAAAAGGAAATTATTCAATTATAGAAATAGGCCTGCCTCAAACTGTAATACATGAGTTGTTGACTTTTACAGATTAAACCCTTAAGTGACTAGACACTATTTACACAAACAATGGGGGTTGGTGATAGGACAAAACTTTCAATAGCATTCATTAACAAAGCAAGGAGAGCATTTAAATAACAATTATATGGTAGACCCAGGCCACCATTCATTGGGTACCCTCATAGCACAGGATCTGAACGAAAGTCCAAAGACCACCAACTCCACCACCTTGGGATAGAAAAGGCAGCCAGCTTTTTCTCACACGAAGGTGTTTCAGCCTAAGTCCAAGGGGGCATGTCAGTTCCGTAGATATGCTATAGGTGCATTTGAGGTAAAGCCCAATTCACTTAGTGGAGTTTCCACATCGAGTCCTCGTGTGGGCTATGAAGGATGCTGTACAGCTTGAAAGCATAGCCCCTACATCTCAGTAGTCAACAGCACACGAATGGACCACTAAAGGCTGCAGAGGAACTAAGTCAAATGCATTTAATTAGCATCCAGTCATTTCCCCACGTTGGGTTCCATATAAGTATCGTTAAGCTTTTTTTACTGCCCCTTGGTGGGAAGTTGCTCCTCTTGGTTTATCCACCAACAGTAATGTGATCACTTTCTCTGAGACATACCTGCCCCCTTCCTCCCACCTTGACTTGAATTTCCAGTAACATTCTCTTAGCACTCTTGTAGGAGTGTCTCTTGACTTGGGGTGGCCTTAGCACAATGTGTGTGGCAGCAGCTGAATAACCCTTGACCCTCATCTTGAAAATCTGACCCCCGAGGAGGTGAGGTCTCCTCTGTCAGAGTTGTTTTTTTAAGGTACATATATATGGGTGGGGTGAGGAGGGGGAGAGATATATGTTTCATGGACACCAGGCAGGCATTCTACCTTGTTGCTTGGGAGATGGGATTAGAAGATTGCATGACCTGATAGCAGAAGCCTACCTGCTTCTGAGGTTTATCCTTGGACTAGTGGATGCCCACAATGTTTGCTCTTTTGTGATTGGGACATTTCACTCAGCACAATGGTTTCCAAGTCCATACATGAGGAACTCATGAACTTTCAGATCTGCTGTGTTTCAACCAGTGTCTGTTATTATCATTTTTAACGTCTAATCTTGAGATAATTCTAGAATCAGAGGAGGAAGTCACAACGATGTACAAGGAGGTGCTTCTTAACCCTTCACGCAGGTTCCCTGCAATTATGCTCTCACCTCAGCGACAGCCAGTAACAGAATCTGGAAGTCGGCATCGCGACAACACGTGTCTCTACTTCTGTGTTATTTTATCACAGGGGCAGATTGCTGCACCCACCACTATGGCTAAGACACAGAACTGTTTCCTCACCACACAGGTCTCCCGGGAACTACCCACTTATATGCCCCTTAGAAGCGAGGATGGTGAGACTTGGTCTCACGTACTTTAGACATGTTATCTGGAGACACCAGATCCTGGAGAAGGACATCATATTTGGGAAAGTAGAGGGGCATCGGGAAAGAGGGAGGCCCTCGGCAGGATGGATAGACACGTGGCTGCCACAGTGGGCTCAGGCACAGGAACAATTGTGAGGATGGCGCAGCACCGGGCTGGCATTTTGTTCTGTTGTACAGAGGGTTGCTATGAATAGAACAGACTGGATGGCACCTAACAACAACAAATGTGAAGCGTTATCTCATGGAGGGCTTATTTGCATTTCCCTAATCGTCAGTGAGTGCCCTAGTGACACAGTGGTTAAGTCGCCTCTGCTAACCGATAGGTCAACAGCGTGAACCCACCAGCTTCAAACCCACACGAGAGAGATGTGGCAGTCAGCTTCCATACAGATGACAAATTTGAGGACCTGCTGGCGCATGTCCACTCTTGTCCTTTAGGGTCATCGTGAGTTGGAATTGACTGGATGACAGTGTGTTTTGTTTCTGTTATCAACTGTTAACCAAACCAAACCTGTTTTCTCGTGTTTATTTGATATCCATTCAAGAAATTCATTTATAAAATCATCCAATAATAAAATGGGATAATTTTTGGAGGTTAATCTCCAGGCCTTTCTTCCTCATTTGTCTTAGTCCGGATGTTCTCCTAAAAATGGTCTACCATGGGTGACCCTGCTGGCACCTGACATACCGGTGGCAGAGCTTTGAGCATCAGAGCAATATGCAAATCTCCACAGTCTAACAAATTTAGAGACAGGTGATGGGAATTTAAGTGACAGGACTTACATTTAAAAGGTCACCTTTAGACCTGTCCATCATTTCTTTCCCCTTATGCTGAAAATTGTG
>NW_022106189.1:43160030-43186625 GCF_000313985.2 Echinops telfairi
AGAGAGAGAGAGAGAGAGAGAGAGAGAGAGAGAGAGAGAAGGATTTCATTCAAAGAAGTGGCTCATGCTGCTCTGGAGAATGGAAGTCCCAAGTCTGTGGGTCTGACATGAGAGTGGAGGCTTCCTTACACGCATAGCCAACTGGGTATGATGAGCCCAAGAGTAGCAGGCCAGATGGAAGGTTGTTGATGCAAGGGCTCCAGGAGCTGAAGAATCAAAGATGGGTAGGTGAAATGGCAGGCTGCTGGCTCCCAGGCTATAGAGGTAAGCAAATCTCCAGGTCAGCACATAATATGGCAGGCCCCTTACTGAAGTCCCAAGAACCAGAGGGAGCAGATGATGAGAGCCAGACACGGCATTCAGAGTGAGCACAGAGCTAGCGAGTTTTGCTAGTATGCCCATATATATTAAATGCAGACCACACCCCCGAAGAAACTGTCGACGGATTGGTTGTTCATAGCAGATACTGTGAAAGTCCTTATTTCAGATCTTATCATGGTAGATAATTAGGTTTTGTGTCAACTTGCTTGGGCCGAGATTCTCAGTAGTTTGGCAGTTGAAGCCTCTGCTATGATGTGATCTGATAGGATGTAATCAACTCCATGATGGGATCTACTGTGAGCAGCCAAGCAGCTGTGGGGAGATTCGAGTGCAATCCTTACTCAGGTCACAGTCCTGAAGACGGTTCCTCAGGGGTGTGGCCTACTTCACACATATAAGTAGACACTGTGGAGACCGTCTTCACTCCTTGCTGGTCTGGATCCTGCATTTGACACATTGACCTCCAGTTCTCTGGACTCGGGCCAACAGCCCACCATATTTCCTACTGAACCTGAGAGCCATCAGAGCTTGCCATCTTGATTCACCAACTTTGAATTCATATCACTTCTCTATCCATGAGTGGTGCTCTTCCTCATTCATCTTCCTGTTTCCTGTCCCTTAGCCCTGACAACTACTCGAGTCAGGAAAGGCCTCTAATGAACATCTGACCCACAGACTGGAACTGACACTACACTTGATCTTAGCCAAAAGGCCGAGAAGCGATACACAGACTGGAACTGGACTGGACTTCACCACTTCTACAACCGTGTGAGCTACTTTCATGATAGAAATCAGATCATTATCTCACTGGTTTGTCTTCCCTAGAGAACCCAGCCGAATACAACCTTGTAACTGCGGAACCAGAGGAGAATCTGGCCCAGCCACATTGACACACAAGCTTAGCTGTGAATAAACACAAGTAGTCTTGAAAGGAGAATAATGATTTGACTAAGTTCTGGGTATTAGATTAGTTTAATGAAGAAGGATTAATGTCATGTGGTGGTATGCATGGCACTGCCTCTGGGTCTGCTCCAGTTCATGGCACTCCTGTGTGTAACAGAGCACAATGTTGCCTGGCCCTATACCGTGTTCACGATCCTTGGTATGTTTCCGAGTCCATCGCTGGTGAATTTACCTTAGTCTCTCTCACTGAAGGTTATCCTTGCTTCTGCTGATCCTCCATGTGGTAGTTTTAAATTTTTTTTAATGCCAACATGATAACTGTAAGAATATATGGGTGGTGTTTAGCCTGTCAATTAGGCTGCAGCTTGATGACCTCCTTTGGAGGTGTGATCAAGAGAGATGGCTCTCTAGAGGTCGGCACCTCTTTCTTTCTGCCTTTACCTTCCTGCTCTCGAGTCACTCGGAGGGCGGCCAGAGCCACCACCACTGGATCCACAGGACTCTGCACCCACCGGCCTGTGATGTTCCTGCATTCTGCATCATTGCATGTGGCTTTGTGAGTCTGAAGAGGGACTTATGGACTAGTATCCGACTTAGAGACTTGAGTTGTACTCAGCTGGGATGTTTTCTTGATATATAATGCCTTCTTTATATAAAGCTCTTTCTTACACATATACGAGTGTCTCTGGATTTGTTTCTTTAGTCATTCTGGCCTCACACACTCCACTTAACCAAGTATGATATCCCCAAATAGAAATGATCTTTCCTGATGTTGCGTCGAAATGGCACTATAGAAACAACAAACCATCTCAATTGAGTCAACTCTGACTCATAGAGACCGTTTATAGAGGTTCTGCAACTGTAAATCTCTGCAGAAGCAGACAGCCTCATCTCTCTTCTGTGGAACAGCTGGTGGCTTCTAACCGCCGATCTTTCCATTAGCAGTCCAGCCTTTAATCCTGTGCAGCATCACCAGGGCCATGTGATCCTGTCAAGGGTGTCGGCCTCGGAACCCCAAAACCAAACACTGCCATCAAGTCGGTGCAGACTCATAGCAACCTTAGAGGACAGGGAAGAACGCCCCTGTGGGTTTTGGAGACTGTAACTCTTTGTGGGAGCAGAAAGCCTAAGGCTTGCATATTTGTGGCTTTCTGGGTGACAGGATATTGGGTGTGGGGTTTGGTTTACAATACTACAGCCAAAAGGAAGAGGCGTGTGGGAGGAAATAGATGAAATCAGATATTAATAACTCTTCCAGCTGGATAATGGGTACAGGGGTCCATTATTCGATACTCAGTCCTTTTGTAGTAAATACTTAAATATACATGTATATTTTAGAGGCAAGGAATGGAGAAAGGGCATTGTGTGGGCTTCTCAGGCAGAAAATCTGCTGGGATCAAAGATGTGGGCAGGTGCCAAGGAGCTTTGGAGTATTCATATATGTGGTATCTAGGATGCAAGTGGAAGACAAAGCAACAAAACAAGCCCACTGCCAACGAGCCCATTCCACCTCCCAGTGGCACTGTAAAAGTAGAGCTCCCCAGAAGGTTTCTAAGGGTATAAATCTTTACAGAAGCAGACTGCCACATCTTTCTTCCATGGAGAAGCTGGAGGGCTTGAACCGCTGACCTTTTGGTTTGCAGCCCAACACTTCACCCAGTGCACCACCACCCCCTCACCACCATCAGGTCGATTCCAGCTCAAAGCAACCCTTTAGGAAAGAGTAGAACTGCCTCGGTGGGTTCCCAAGATTGTACATCTTTACGGGAATAGAGAGCCCCATGGAAGGGTGTGCTAGACAGGGTTCTCTAGAGAAACAAAATATATGATCATATATATACAATGAAGAAATAAAGAGCTAATTAGTCTACAGAGCAGTATAGAGGGCTCAATTCAACGCACTTCTGTGAGACAGTTAATATACTAGCAGTCCTTCAATTCACGAGGGCTGCTGGGTGCAAGTCAAGGAAGCAGACAGCTGAGTCTTCTGTAGATAATACAGGCAGTCTGGCCACAGGCAGCAAACAGCAGGGCAGGTCACTAACAGTCAGCCAGATGACAGGTTCTGACAGTCCCCAGCTCAAGTGATGTATATACCAGTAGCATGGCAAAGCAGGTCTTGAAGGAATCTCAAACTATAGCAACACAGTCCATGGGCTGGGTATCCCACAGATAGTGTAGCTCACAAGTTGAGGCAGAAAACCAGCTAAGGCAGCCACACACTGGTCCAATCATCAGAGAGCAAGAGGCAGAAAGGTGAGGCTCCCCAAGCCATCTACTGTATATACTCGAGTATAAGCTGACCTGAATATCAGCCGAGGTACCTGATTTTACCACAAAAACTACATTAAAATGTGCTCAAAAACTTGGCTCATACACGAGTATATGCATTATCTCTTTGTCCTTCAATTAAACGGCAACCTTGTTAATCCCACATGTGTTTATTGGCCTGGTTGGCACAATAAATCTACCTATCACAAAGGGAATGGAGATAAACCCGAGAATGCAGTAAGAATCTGATCACAGCTCTGTGGAGGCCAGGCTTAGGACCTGGGCTTTTATAACAGCAAAGCCGACAGAGGCTATGGAACAAAGAGCAGAGAGCAGAGGGATTTCAGAGAGGCCAGGGCCAGAGCCAGGGTGGTTCCAGGGAACCAATTTTGAGACCGTAGCAACTTGCCACAAGAAAGGCAACCTGGACTATGATACTTTGATCTAATCAACCCATCATTTAGTAAATGTTTGAGCCACAGCACAACAGCAGAGGCCGCGATGGGCATGGGGTGGGGGTGCGGGGCAGCAGCAGTGCAGCAGGTAGGCCAGAGGAGTGCTCCCTGGTGCTGAGTCTCCTTCCTGTCCACACCCTTTCTGGTGAAGGTGCCCTTGGGGAGATGACCTTGAATTCTCCATATACACCCTGTGGCCAGCATCCATAGAAAGTTTCTGGGGTAGCCTGAGTCACTCTCTATTGTGGCTATTTATCTAATGTCTCTTTCACGTAGCCCAGGGTTTGTCAACCAGGGTGCTATTGACTTTTGAGGAAGATAAGCCTGTGTGTTCAGCAGTATTTTCAGCTTCTGCCTACAGGGTAGAATTTGCTAGATATTGCCGAATGGTCCTGAGGGATGGAGGTGGGGGGTAAGTGCACCCCTCAGATAAGAACACCAGTCTTAGGTCAGTGGGGTTTTAAACCCTGGTTGTACCTGGCGGACCATTAAGTCGTTCACTCTAGAGGTGCGGAATGGGCATTGTCATTATTTGCACTTTCCCAGGGAGTCTAAGGAGCCCCGGGGGAGTAGTGATTATGCACTGGGCTGTGATCCTTAAGGCTGGCAGTTTGGAACCACCATCCACTCCCTGGGATAAACATGGGGGTTTCTACTCTCATAAGTAGTTACAGTCTCGGAAATTCACTGGCAGTTCTACCTTGTCCTATAGGGTTGCTTTGAATCAGCAGTGATCGACTTGATGGCAGTGAGTTTGGTTTGGTATTCAGGGAGTCTAGTGTGAGTTAGGCCAGCTTTCATAGGCACTATTTCTAGGACCTTGGAGCCCTGGTGTCATAACTGCAAGGTCAATAATTCAAAACCACCAACCGTTCCAAGGGAGACAAATGAGGCTTTCTACTTCTAAAAAAAGTTACAATCTCAGAAATCCACAAAGGCCTTGCACTTTGTTCTATAGGGTCTCTAGAAGTCAGAATCAACTCGATGCAGGATGGTTAGGTTTGGCTTTATTGCTAAGATCTAACATAGCCATGCCCTACTAACTGACTGACTGACTGAATGAGTATTAAGTGAAGAGAGGCAAGGCTGCACATGAGAAGTTTAAAATGGCCCTTAGGACAAGCTTTGTTTACGGGTCACTGAACAGGCTCTTCCTATTTCCTTTCCTCTTTGGAGGGAAGCTGGGAGGTGCCACAGGGAAGCCAACTAGATTACTAATGGGGACAGGGGCCCTTTGAACCCACCCAGAAGCGCCTATCAAGAAAGGCCTGGTGATCTGTCCCCAAAATGCCACAGTCTTGAAGACCCTATGGGGCACAGAACCAACCTGCCACGCTTGCGCTCACCCTGAACCTGAATGGACTTGACCATGGCCACTGCTACTGTTGCTTTAAACATGAGACCATTATGCTCCCTGGGCCCCTATGAAGACACTCTGAGAGGAAGTAGGGGTAGGAAGTTTTCCCCCCACTCCCTAAGGATAGCCAACAAAGGAGCCCAAGACCAGAATCCTCCACGTTGTCTGGATGCTTTTTTGCCTCCTCCTAATGGCCTCTGGCCTTGGCTGGAGGTCTCTGGCATCCTGGCCACCCCACCCACTCAACTGACTGCATACTCTGTGGTCGCCACCATTGCCAATTTCTTGAGTGTTGGTGGTGAGAGCCCAGTGGTTCATAGCTGGCCTGCAATGTGGGGCTCTGCTCCCTTGCATCCCCTGGAGGAATGCAGTGTGGAGTGTTGAACAGCATAGACACATATATGTACATATGATGTCCATTTCTATTGCATCTAAGAGTACACGTCCCCAGGTGGGCAGCAGGCTGAGCTGAGCTGGGTTTTTTTTTAACACTTTTGTCAGGAGATGCAGAAAAGGAAAGATGGGGAACTGTGCCAGGCTCTCGTGAAGGAAGGTTTGGGTACTGTGTGGTCCTGGGGTCTGGGTGAGAAGGCACTGGAAGGCAGGAGCAGCAGTGAAGTGAAGCAGGTAGGCAGCAAGGTGCTCACTGCGGATTTGGGGTGCAGCGGGCAGAGCGTAGGACAGGCACGGGGGTAGGATGTGAACAGGAGCTCAGTCATGTGTTTGCCTGACGGCCTGACTGGAAGCAGAGCTAGGAGATGCTTCCTAGATGCCAGTGAGCACAAATGGATTGCCCGCCACCTCTGGCTGAGCAGCTGTTCGTCGCTAGGGCTGTTTCCTGGCTGATGGGAGTCCATGCCTTTGAAGGGCTCTGATGTCAATGATGGGGTCCCTGTCCAGCAGGGAGTTCCTGTCATTGGTCCCATTCTGTGCAGGGCCCTTCAATTAAGCAAGGGCATGCTTTAGAAAGAGCAAATCCACGTTTGGCAGAGGGATCCTCCCCAGTCTGCCCGGGCTGGCATTGAGCAAGGTGCACCTGAACTGTGTGCACTGGCAAACTGGGGAGAGCAGTTTCACAAGGGTTTCGCCACACCTTTGACGTGGTGGTTGGTGGTGGTGACAGACAGCTCACTCACTGCCATCGCATCCATGCCATCTCACAGAGACCCTATAAGTCAGGGTACAACCGCCCCTGTGAGTTTCTGAGACGGTGGCTCTTTATGGAGCAGAAAGCCTCCACCCTGACCCCCTGGAGCAGCTGGTGGTTACAGGAGTAGAAAGCCTGATCTTTCTCCTATGGAGCAGGTGGTGGTTTTGAACTGCAGACCTTGCAGTTAGCAGCCCAACTTGTAACCACTCCGCTACCAGGGCTCTTTGGTGGCGATGGGGAGAGGTGAAATTGTGGGATGGGACCATGGGGTCCCTGGCGATCTTGCTGATTGGTTTATCCAGCCCCGAAGGATTCACTTCAGCTTATCTGAACCAAGTAACCCAAACTCACTACCATTGAGTTGATTCCAATCCATAGTGAGCCTGTGGGTTTCTGAGGCTGCAATTCTTTATGGAGCAGGAAAAAAAACCCTCATTTTTCTTCTCTGGAGCAGCTGGTGGTTTCAAACTGCTGACCTTGTGGTGAGCAACCCAAGTCGTGATCCACTATGCCACAAGGGCTCAAGCTTCCTTCCAGCTCTCAGTTGCTCTATTGACTGAAGGGCCTGCAATACTATGGATGATGTAGTCATGAAGGTTATGTTCCAGGGAACGAGTTCTGGTGGCACAGAGGTTAAGCAAAAAGGTCAGAGGTTGGCACCCACCAGGATCCTCAGGAGAGAGGACTTGGTGATCTGCCTTGTAGACCCCATGCAGCTGTTCTATTCTGTTACATGGGGGTCACCGCGAGTCTGAATAAAAAAGACAGTTATTTCCATTGAAAACTAGGCACAGAAGATCTGGCTATTTCTTAGGGTCTGGCCATGCCACAAGGAGCCCTGGCAGCAGAGTGGGTTGTTAACTAAACGGCAAGCAGCTCCCGCAGAGCAAGAACCACCAGCTGCTCTGCGGGAGAAAGAAGAGGCTTTCCACTCCCATTGAGTGGAAGCCCACAAGGGTAGTTCTACTCTGCTCCATAGGGTCGCTAAGAGTCAAAACTGACTCCAAGGCAGTGGGTTATTTAGTTATTTATTTTTTGGCCTCGCCATTGGATGGATTATTTTCGTTTTTTACGGTCTTATGGGCACTTCTTCCACATACCAGAAAATTCGATAGTTCAATCATATCAAGAAGAGTAGTCCAAGCATTGAACAAAACATGCTCCAATTCCACAACTTCTGCACGTACAATTCAGTGCCACTGATTAGACTGTTCATGTTGTACAACCATTATTGATATCCCTTTCCAAATTATTCCACCAACATTAACATAAGCTCAATGCCCCCCAAGCAACAACTCTTCCTCCTTCATTCCTGGTAAGCATTGGCCAACTTTTGTTTCTTTTTTTCTTAGTAGTTTTTGTGATATAAAATTCAAATGTCATACACTTCCATGGTTACTTTTAAAAAGAGGTGCATACACATCATCACAATCAGTTCTAATGCTCCCTCTCCCTCCCACATTCATTGTTTGCTCCCCAATTCCCCTTACTCTCTCCACCCCCCATCCCAGACAAACTACTGCAACAGTTAGAGTGTCTATGCATCCACTCCTTCTATGCATAAACTAGGTAACCAAACAGAAACAATAAAAACAAAGCAAAACGATGCAAGAAAGAAGAAAAGAATAATCATACAAGAGAGATAAAATAAAAATAAAAAGCAAGAAAGAAAAGACCACCAACAATATATAAAAAGCCAGAGAAGGAATTTCTGTCATGAAACAAGTGAGCTGAGAGCAAAATTCAGGCTGGGTCAAGAGGTAGGTCAACTGACCAAGTATCATATTATACCGTGGATTGATCCACGGTCAAGTTTGTAGTCATCTCTTTCTGAGAGTAAAGCTGTTAGACACTGGGCGGGTCATATCCTTCCAGAGGGCTGCAGGGAAGGGGATAGAGTGCCGCCAGCACCGTCGTAGGTAAATGTTGCCCAGGTTGCCCGCTGTTTGCTCTTCCTGGATTAGATGCCAAGCCTCGTTTGGCCCACAGGGATGCCTTCAGTGTGGCAGGGTGTTATTTTATTTATCTAGCATTTTATTATACTTCAACTTGTTTTATGTGGAACAGGCACTTACAGCTGGAGGTCAGTGATCTGACGGATTACCTAAAAGTCTAACCTTGGAGGGGAGGGTCCTTACTTAGGGTTTCAAACAAAATAAAACAAACCTGTATCTGAAGGACTTTTGTAAATTGGATGGCAGGGTCAAGGCTCTCAGGGAGGACTGCTGAAGGTGGAAATTCACATGGCCAAGTGTCATTCCTGGCGGGGAGCGTGCGCCCCATCTAAAGGACAGCCAGGGGGTCCTTGTGTAGATGAACATATAGAAGTGAAACTGGTTATTTCCACATATGTATGTATATGCGTCTATGCTGCACATATATCAATGAATAGGGTCGAGCCTAAGTCAAACCAAAAACTCACTGCCATTGATTCGGTTCTGACTCACGGACACCCTATAGGACAGGTAGAACTGCCCCTGTGGGTTTCTGAGACTAACTTTTCTACTGGGGCAGACAGACTTCTCTTTCTCCATTGAAGCAAGTGGTGATTTTGAACTACCAACTTTGAGGTTAGCAGCCCGACTTGTACTCCATTTCTGTTCCAGGGCTCCACGGTAGAGCATGCAGGTGGTAAAGTCATGACAACTTCTTAGATGTAACCAAATACCTAGAGGGATTGAGCCACTGGGCCTGGGGGCTCAGGACTGTAGTCTGGGGTGGGGGGTGGGCGTGTCACTGAGGTCAGCTGGCATAAAGTAGTTCACAAAGACTTGGCATCCTATTTGGGGAGCAGTGTCTGGGAACTGAGTTACTCCATAAACCTTCATTCAATTCATCCAGAGAGACAGAGAACAATGCAGACGAGGGGAGGGGGATAAAAGATTAAGAACTGGAGGAGACAACACCAAATTATAAAAGTTACATTTGACTGGGGATATTATGTTAAAATCATCATTGACCTTGTGATTTTATTACTTATCCAGTCTTTTAATATGACAAGAAGGTGTTTGCAGGTCTGTAAATTCTTCTCCCTGCTTTGTCTCTGAGCTTCCAAGCGACCTGGCAGAAGTCCAAAGTCCATGTCCACTGCAGCACCTGGTCTTATCTTTAGCAAAAAATGCAACCAACCAACCAAACTCACCGACATCAAGTTGATTAAGAACAGGCATCTACTCCCGTAAAGAGTTACAGTCTCAGAAACCCCCAGGGTCAGGCCTACCTTCTCTTATAGGGTTGCTTTGAGCCTTATTCTTTACCAATCCCAAACCAAATTCACTGCCATCGAGTCATTGCTGACTCATAGTGACCCCTGTGGGTTGCCAAGACTGTAACTGTTTGCAGGAGTAGAAAATCCAGTCTTTTTCCCAAGGAGCTGCTCGTGGGTTCAAACTGCTGACCATGCGATTGAAGCCCAATGTGTAACCACCAGGACTCCTGTTATTCTTTACAGGCAGGGTGGATGTGTTTCATCCAAGGACCTGGCTTCCAAGACCTCCCATCGCTCACAACGCGTCTAATTTAAGACTTAACCTAACTAGTAACACACGAGGGACCCCATTTCTGACATCAGTTCAGATGGTGCCCCCATGTGGCAATAGAATGTATACACTTCTTACCAGCCTACCAGCTTGGAGAGAACACAATTCTTTCTTTTTCAAATTTAGGGTGTTTGGCATCGGTTTCCTGTGCATATGAGACTTCGTTACCAAGGTTAATGATAAAGGACTGCTTCAAATTCACTCTGCCCAAGGGTAAAGGGGCTTCCAGGTCACCTGGCTGTTCCTGGGTGGTGAAAATGGTTAAACATACCCAGTCACTACTAGACAGATGGGAAGTTTGAGTCTATCCTGAAGTGAGTGCCACGGAAGAAAGATCTGACAACCTGCTTCCCAAAAACCAGCCAAGGGAAGTCTACAGAGCACAGTTCTACTCTGACACATAAGGGGTTCTCATGAGTTCAAACTGACTTGACAGCAACTGGTTAGAGATGGAGGGAATCCCCAGGAGCACACATAGCGTAACACCAAACAACCAACCTACCTCAGCACCTCCTTCAGCAGCCAACTCAGCAAATGTTTGTTGAGGACCTACTATGTGCTCTTGAGACTGGCAGCAGAAGGCTGCCAGTTTATAAAGTGTTCCAACTGCATGTTTCTTTCAAGGGCCGATGTCGATTCCATGTCTCTGGAAAGGTCTAGATGAGAACGCAGATGGCTTGGAGTCTTCTTATTTTAGAACCCAGACAGAATGGGCCCCCATGGCAGCTCTGCTAGTACCCCATGTCGATATGATAAAGGGAGAGAAAGTGGGAGCTGCCAAGGACATTGACAAGCAATGCGCGCAGACGGCATAGTCAAGAGATTAAATGACATGTTGCATTGGGTAACGCTGCCACGCAAGACATCTTTAAAAGTGTTGGAAAGCAAAAAGGTTCCTTCGAGGATAGGTGCACCTGATCCAAGCCATGACACTTTCAGTCGCTACAAATGCATGTGAAAGTCAGACACTTACAAAGGAAAACCGAAGTAAAATCGATGCATTAGCATTACTCTGCTGGTGAAGAATTTCGAAAGTACCACGGACTGCCAAAAGGACAAACAAATCTGTCTTGGAAGAAGTACAGCCAGAATGCTCCTTAGCGGCAAGGGTGGTGAGACTTGGTCTCACCAACTTTGGATAAATTGTCAGGAGAGGCCAGCCCCTGGAGAAGGCCATCATGCTGGCTCAAGCAGAGAGGCGGTGACAAAGAAGAAGGCCTTTGACAAGACGGGCTGACAGTGGCGGCAACAATGGGCTCCAGCAGGAGCGATGTTGAGGATGGCGCAGGGCCTGACTGACAGCGTTTCCTCCTGTTGGGCACTGGGTCGGAACTAACTTGATGGCACCCAAGAACCACTCTGAAGCAGGACCCAGTTGTTTGTTACATGGCCCTTGTTCCCTACTCCAAAAAAAAAACAAAACCAAACCAGTTCCCAGGTATTCGTTTGTAATGAATGCTTTACTGATGTGTTCGGGAGTGACCAAGGCTACTTTAAACACCACACAGCAAAGGGAACCTCACCACACCCGGTTGGTGGTCTCAATTTTCCCTTCCAAGTTCCTCTCTAGCCACCAGCCACTCCGAGACCCCTTCACGCCGCCCCCGTCACCTTTCTCCTTCCATGGGTTCCTCCCCAAAGGTGGGGGGGTGGGGAACACACCTGTTGCCTTCAAGTCTGTTCCAGACCACTCTTATCATCATGGGTGTATGTTAGCGAGTCCATTCCAACTCATAGCAGCCCTGCAGGACAGGGCTGATCTTCCCTTAAGGTTTCCTAACCCGTAACCTCGATAGGACAGATCATCAGTCTCCACACCTCTGCCTCCAGGAGCGGTTGAGGGGTTCAAACCATTGATCTTTCCATTAGCAACCTAGCACTTAGTACCTGCGCCTCCAGAGCTCATTTTCAATGCACGGCCACCCCGTGTGTTAGAGTACAAATCCATCATATGAGCCATAGGGTTGTTTTTTTTTTTTTCTGTAATCTTAACGGAACCCGACTGACAGACTGTTCTTCATGGTACCACAACCTGGGTTTGAACTGCAACCTTGAGGTTAATAGGCAACAGTTTGTGCCACTCAGGGACCTCCCGATTCCCCACCTCAGTCCCCAAATGACATTCGACCTTCTCTTCTTCTCTTGTATTTCTCATTATGTACGTGTTGCCAGAGCAGGTGCTGGGACTTCAGTGGTACGAAGCACCCGCCTTGTCTGTCTGTCTTGCTTTCTCCACACATCACCCCATCAGCGAATAAAGAGCCTGCTCTCTTTGGGAGACATGGAAAAGTGCACACTGCCCACAGCATCTGTCGTGGGACACAACACTTCCTTTGCATGGGTTGGGATTCACTTTGTGTTGCTTTGACCCTTGGCAGGTTGTGATACCGGGATGGGCCACGCCCTGGCCAAGTACCTGGATGAGCACGGCTTCACGGTATTTGCTGGCGTGCTGAATGAACAAGGATCAGGGGCAGAGGAACTGCGAAGAAACTGCTCCTCCCGGCTCTCTGTGGTACAGTTGGATATCACAAACTCGGCCCAGATAAGAGATGCCCACAGCAAGGTGGTGAGGAAGGTGCAGGACCGAGGTATGGCCCTCCAGAAACCCCTCCCCACAGATGGCTCCCCTCTGGCTCTTTCCTCTCATTGCCATTGCCCTCTGCTCCCTCTGGCTCCTGGGGTCATCTCCTCTGAGTGCCTAATGTATGCCAGGGACCCTCATGGACAGGAAGTCCTGCAGGGTGACTCAGATTCTTGCAGATCCTACCACACTGAGCCTCGTCTTTCTCTCCTAGAACTGCTGGTGGGTTTTGAACTGCTGACCTTAGGTTCACAGCCTGATATGTAACTACTCTGCCCCCAGGGCTCCAAGATGTCTTTATATCCCATCCCCTTCAACTTCCATTAGTCACCCTTTCCTTAACATCCCTTTTCTCTCCTCCCAGCAATACTGGCATGGGCTAGATTTCCCCAGCTTAAAAGTACACAGTTGTCCTCCATTTGCTACTGCCCCTTCTCTTCCCATTTCTGCAGGACCAAGCTCTCTGGAATGCTCACCACCCTGGGCTGTTCCTTCTTCACCTCCAGTTTGAAATTGACCTTTACCCTGCTACCTTTAGTGGCAAAGTTGATCAGTATACAGAGCACGAAGATTTTAACTGTGGTACAATACTTAAATGGGTTCATCATCCTTCTCTGCTTTGACTTTGGGGGTCCTCAGCCCCCTATTTTCCTTCAGTCTTTCTACTTCTCTTTTATGGACTCCTTCCTCTCTCTCCCCCCACTTTTGGGATGTTCCCCAGGGAGCTCCATTATCTCACTTCCTTCCCCGTGTTCCCTTGGCTCTACTGTTCCTCCACCTGCCATACAGTGGAACCACAGTGTAATGGTAGTGGTGCGTTGTTGACAAATAGATACCTAAGCTTGCACTCAGGACTGGATTCACATTTGGGGGGCATGCTATACAAATTAAAATAGGGGGGGGTTCTTTGTTAAAGGAAAGATTATGATTTGAAGACAGTGATTCAAAACTCTGCCATCCAGTTGATGCCAACTCATAGCAACCCTATCGGACAGGGTAGAATCCCTCCGGTGAGTTTCTATGACTATAACTCTTTTGGGGAGCAGAAAGCCCCCCTCTTTCTCCCACAGAGTGACTGGTGGTTTCAAACTGCTGACCTTGTGATTAGTAGCCCAACATGTAACCACCAGGTCTTCTGAAGACAGTGACAGCAGAGTTTTGGACAAGGCGTAGGACCCTCTGGATACCTGATCTGTGTGATGGCATAGGCCTGGGTCCCGTGGAGCCCCCCACCCTAATCCAATGAAGCCAGCACCTCCAGGAGAGGGGCTTAGGTGTTTCTGAGGCTCTCTAGGTGGTCCGAAGGCTTGGCCAGGGTTGAAACACACTGAGAGTTATGTCACTAACTTCCAAATCTATACTGCCAACCTCATCCGTTTTCCTGATATAGAAACGTGTCTACCAACTGTTTCCACGTCTATTCTAGAGCCTTCAGTCTTAACCTGTCAAAATATAGTCTTCATTATCTCCCCTCACCTGCTGCCAGTCGGCTAATCAGTTTGCCCCTCTGCATTCCATGTCTAAAGACAAGGACCCTGCCACCATGCAAACCAGCAACCCGAGAGCCACTCAGACCGCCAACTAACCTCAGTCCCTACGTCTTACTGGTCCTGAGTCTCATAAATTCTGCTTCCCATATATTGGTTGCCAGGAGCCCTGGTGGTGTAGTCAGGTTCAGCAGTTTGAAACCACCAGCAGCTATATGGGAGAAAGATGAGGCTTTCTACTCCCATAAAGAGTTACAGTCTCAGAAATCCATAGGGGCAGTTCTACCATGTCCTATAGGGTCGTTGTGACTCAGAATCAACTCGATGGCAGTTGGTGTGGTTTGGGAGTTTGAGACATTGACTGTCCCAGCTTCTTCTCATCTCCAAGCACTTCCTGCAAGCCTCCTTGCCCCTTGCCAGAGCTTCCACAATGACCTCCTTGTAACCCATCTTTCCTTCCCTGCTGTTTTGCAAAGGGAGGGTGGTCTTCACGAGGTGCACATCTTACCATACCATTCATGTCCTAAAGGTCAGCAGCAACCATGTCTATTGGGCTCCTCCCCCAGCCAGCCAGGACCCTCTCAGTTGCCATCTGAAATCTAAAGTCCTTAGCAAGAATTCAAAGGTCTTTTAGGCTCATGATCCCTGGCTACCCCTGGATTGGCACTACCCACTGTTCCACTCAGTCAATGCTGGATGCCTTCAGGAACACAACATGTTAATTTCACACCTCTGCACGCACAGCTTCCTCTTACTGGGATAGTTCTCTTGCCATCACTCCATTTTTTCCTAAGACTCTTCTTGCCTTTGTCCAACTGCAAATTCGATTCCCAGAGGAGACTCAGCTCCAACAGGACATCCTTTGCATGACCTTCCTCTTCTGGTCAATATTCTCTCTTGCATATACCCTCCCATCTTAGAGCTATCTGTCCATCTCCCACTCCCCCTTCCAGGATCTTTGAGAGCAAGAACCATGCACACAGCCACCAGGGTCCTTTCAGAGCCAAGTGACACAATCTGCTTCAACATTGCTAAAGCAAGAGAAGGGATGTAGTTCTTGACTGAGATAGTGGCAAGTCCAGTTGACTTTGGACATGGTTAGATCTAGGCATTCATGCAAAGTCATTAGTGTTCAGTCTATTTCTCAGCTCTGCTCTCTCCCATGTGGATTTCACTCTGGGCTTCCCATGAGGCCTCGGGCACTTCTAGCATGCACCCTCTTTAAGCTGACTTTGCTGGGGAGCTGAAGGATTGTTCGGGTTAACAGACAGACAGGCATCAGGGATATAGCAAGTTTGGACCCAGGTCCTCACAATAAAGTGAATATCGCAATCAAGTGAGTCCCAAGAGCTATTTTGATTTCCCAATGCACACAAAAGGTATGGTTGCATTAGGCTGTCAACTTTGAAGTGTGCAATCGCATGATGAAAGCATTTGGAATGTTGTGAGGTTGACCAAAATGAGACAGAGGGAGTACATGCCGCTGGAAAAACGGTGCCGACTCGGTCAATGTCGGGCTGCCATAGACCTTCCATCTGTAATGAACGCGGTATCTGAGAAACTCAACTCTCACTGCCATCGAGTTGATGTTGATTCCTAAGCAACATCCTCTGTGGGTTTCAAGACTCTGTTTACTGGTTCCAAGACTGTAACTGGTTTCAAACTGCTGACCATGCATATCACAGCCCAACGTGTAACCTCTATGCCACCAGTATCCAACAGGTCCCATAAAATGAGGTGCCCCTGCATTTAGATCATTCAGAAGAGTGAGAATGAGCATTGGTTCCCATTTCCCATTCATCTCTAGCTCTCTGTAGCTGACTTGTCAGCACTGTGCAGCTGACTGAATGGAACCCATCCCTTCCTATGAATGAGACATTCTTCCCTTCCCACCACCATCCTCACAGTGGCTGCTGCCCTCTTCCTATTTGCCAGGCACCATCTCACTGGATGCCCACAAACCATCGCTGTGTATGAACGTCAGCCCACAGACTCGTGGCTGGGAACCTTTTCCTCTAGAACTCTGCCCCGTTTCCTTTATGAACCATGACTCAGCCCAATGGCCCAAACCATTTCCTTAGCTTCCTGAGGAGGTGGGCCCATTCCTGGGGAGGGGACATTGATGGTCAGTGGTTCATGCTGGCCCCTGCAGATACGTCCAGTGCTCTGTGCACTTGCCACACTCTTGACACTTTTCCTGGTTGGCAGTGGAGGAGCAGCGCTGGTGCTGGTGGTGCTAGAGGCTCTCCGTTTAGGGCTCTCTAGCACCAAGGCATATACTCGACTGCTCCTTCCCCAGTGGCTCTCATCCGGGAACATGCACCAGGATCACCTGGAGGGCTGATGGAACCATAGGTGACTGGGCCCCACCTCGATGCCTGCTCAGGGGGGCAGCTGCCATTGTTGCTGCTGCTCTGGGGGCCACACTTGGAGAATTGCATGGGGTGTAAAGACGATCTGTTACCGTTCCACTTAGCTTAGCTAAACACATCTGTATCCTGTTCACCTAGGTAACAAGGAGCTAGCTCACCTACCTCTGCTCCAGACTCCTCCCCAACGTACAGCTCATGTCTTTCCAACCATTTAGGACACTGGTTCCCGTGTGGTTCTACATTGGAATCAACGGGTGAATTAACAAACAAAAACAAAGGAATGCCTAGGTCAGCCGGAGTTTATGACCTAATGGGTCTGGGATGTGGCCTGGGTATTGGCATTTGCTAACAGGTGGCCAAGGTTGGAAAACACTGCTCATAGGAAGAGGCTCTCCCACTGTGATTGGGAAACTGCAGTACCAGCATCAGCTGTGGCATCACCTGGGAATTTGTTGGAAATGAAAATTCTCAGCCCTTCCCCAACCCCCAGCCCTCAACTAGTTGAGCCAGACACTCCAGATATAAAAATGATTACAGCTTTGGAAACCCTATTTAGGGTCTCTATAAATTGGAATTGACTCGAAAACAGTGGGTTGGTTTATAGTACTTTTTGTATAGATATTTTTGTGGTTGATACATACATACATAACATTGCAAGCCACTGATGTTGAAAGTGTGAGTAAAATATAGAAATCTAACCTTCACAATAATAATAAAAAAAGACCATTACATTAGGGTTCCCTTTAAACTTGGGACAGAACTACCCCAGGAGTACACCTTTCAGCTAGTAACAGTTCGGCGTATAAAACATACTGGTGAGTATTGTGATGCTTTAATAAGTCCTTTCTAGGAGACCAAACAGTCCACATTTACCCTAACGCAAAGACAAGGAAGTCGAGGGTGGAGCAGGGAAGCTAGATAAATGGAAGTGGAATAACCAGAATGGAAAAGATGAGAATACTGAGATGGCATGGAAGATGTAATCACAGTCACTGAACGGTATGTTAAGAACTTATTGAGAAGGAACTTAACTTGTGCTGTAAACTTTCTCAATGAAACACAACAAAATGAAAAACGTTAAAATGCCCGTTGTGAATTAGGTGAGGGTTTGTATACGAGATCATCATTTTGGTATTCAACAACTTATCACAGTTCTCAATGGCTTGGCCTGTGTCCATCATTTTTTCTCTCTCCATCTCCCTCTTGTGGGCTATTTTCTTTCCCTTCACTCAAGTTAACACCTGCCTACTCTCCAGCCTACTGCTCCCCCTGCCCTCTCTTCCCCTCCTACCCCTGGTAAGCAGCAGAGGCTGTTTCTTTGGGTGTGAAAGCCTTTCTTTATTTTTTAAACAATAGTAGTCTCATACAATCTCTGTCCTTTTGTGATGGACATAAGGTCCTCCAGTTCCTTCCATGTGGAGAGGTGTTTCACAGACTCTCATTATCCTTCAACATGGAAGAAGCCCCCCTATGTTCTCCATTAAGAAGCCATTCTTTTGTATCTTCAGGACTATGGGCTGTGATCAACAATGCTGGTGTCCTTGGCTTCCCAAGTGATGGGGAACTCATCCCCATGACAGACTACAGACAGTGTATGAATGTGAACTTCTTCGGAGCTGTGGAAGTCACAAAGACATTTCTGCCTCTTCTCCGGAAAGCCAAGGGGAGGCTGGTGAACATCGCCAGCATGGCGGGTGAGTTGGTCCTTCCCCATGGATCCACATAGGGCTGGGTCAGGATGGTTCAAATTGTATATCCACCACTGACCTCCACACAGTGCAACCTTTCTCTTTCAAAATCCTCTCATGCTAAATGCCTTCTAGTTCATCTTACTCGTTACCGGGGGGCTGGGGCTCCTAAATATCTGCATGATGGAACTACCACTACAAGCTTGTCCAGAGTTGAACTAAAAAATCCCATCGGTTAGTTACAGGGAGCCTGTGCTCAACTTTCTCTGGGTTTGCCATTCTCCATTGCTCCCTTAAGATGAGGAGACAAAACCTTCTCTGTCATGTGCCCAGTTAGGGCCCCGTGTCTCACTCCACTCCCTGCTGGTATTTTTCCATAAGACTCTCCCCAGTGTTTTGCAATCTTTAGGCAATTGAGTCAGGACACAACTTGTCTCTGTGTGTAAGAGTCAACAACTTGAGTCAATGGCTTAACAGTCTCTCTGTCAACATTGCCTTTGTGCATGCTTCACGCACTTGATTTTAAGAGACATTTTCAAACCAGGCACTCCTCTGAATCTTACTCAGCTTTGGGGCATGGAGGTCAGCCCTGGATGCAGGGTGCACCTTCAACCAGAGGGGTGCTGCTCTACATTCTTTCTTGATTGACCCCAAAGATAGATGTTTCTTTTTGAAATCAAGAGTCCAAGTAGTTGGGTTTTGTGTTGTTCTTCATAACAACAACAGTTGCAAAGAATTTCTATTGGGAGTTCCTTTGCATTTTCTGGGCAATTACTATTGTCCCAGTACAGGGGGGGGGGGGGGAGGTATTAAGGGTCTCTGGATTTGAAGCCTCAAAGGTGAATTTCTGCTTGTTTCCCTGGCTTTAAGTAAGCCACCTTCTTGGATCTAACAGCTGTGTGAGTGTATTTCACTAGGGCTCTTGGTTGTCAGAAGGCATAACCACCCCACCCCCTCCAAATGGAGAGAGGAAATAAGTAATTTATATTTGGAATTGTGTCAGTAGGATTACTGGCTCATCTGAGGTACAGAGAAGGGAGTGAAGAAGAAAGGGAAGAAGGAAGAATGAAGGAAGGAGAAAGGAGAGGAGGAGGAAACAAGGGAGAGGAGGAAAAGTGGAAGGATGGATGGGTGAGTGGATGGAAGGGAGGTAGAAAGAAAAATAGATGGAAGGAAAAGAAAGAGTGGAAAGGAGAGGAAAGAGGAGGCAGGAGAAAGATTTCTAGGATGGGCAGGAACAGTGGACTTTAGAGTCTAACTCGTATGAGAACCCCGAACTATGTTCCCATTTCTTCCTACCTTGCTGAAGAAAATTAATCCTGCAGAAACATATTCATGTTATGTGCACCTTACCTCTGCTCTGAATTTTCCCTTCAAATAGGTGACCCATGTGGAAATCTCACCTCTCTCAGTTCCTGGCATAGTCTGGTATTTCTAGAAAAGTCTCACCCACACCTTCACTCACTTGTTCAACACATATCTACTGAAATGATCAATGGTTCTCTCTGTGGTGTCAATAGGTTGTTGTGACCCAGTTTGGTAACTAATGGTGTCACCTCTCACCCTGGCCTGGTGGGAATGGCTGGCTCACCTGTGGGCCCTGTGGTGAGTGATGGGGGTGGTGGTGATGAGCTGTGGAACTGGGTGATGGGTCACACCAACCCTAAAGTCACCACTGTCTCAGAGTCCCTTCCTCCTGCAACACCTTCTCACCCGTAGCCCCCCACCTCCACCCTGTGGACCCTGAAATTAATTTTGTCACCCTCTCTTACATGGCCAGGGCTGCTGTCTGCAATGTGCACCCCCTGCAGCCTCTGAGGGATGTCACTGCGTTGTCTTCTCTTTTTTCATATATATATTGAAAAAGTTTATATTTAGCATTAGCCAGCTGGGCTCACTTTAGATGATTCGAATTTTGTTGGAGCCAGTCGAACATATGCCTTCTTCTCACTGTCAGGCCTGATCAAGGTGTTGGCCTTGGCTACATCAATGTCATAGAGCTTTTTCACAGCCTGTTTGATCTGGTGTTTGTTGGCTTTGACATCCACAATGAACACAAGTGTGTTATCTTCGATCTTCTTCACGGCAGACTGTGATCAAGGGGAACGTGATGATGGCATGATGGTCCAGCTTATTTTTCCAGGGGGCGCTCTTCGGGGGGTATTAGGCTGCCTTCTCAGTCTCAGGATCTTGGGCCGCCGGAAGGTGGGTGACGTGTGGGTCTTCTTTTGTGTGTGGCTGTGGACGCCTTTCAGCACGGCCTTCCTGGCTTTTAAAGCCTTTGCTTTGGCTTCCATTCAGGGAGGGGCAGGAGCTTCCTTCTTCGGCTTCGGCGCCATCTTCGTGAAAAGGCGCGTTATCTTTTCTTGACACACTGACCAGGAAGTTTTTCCTCTGTCCTTCACTTGGAGTGGCTCATTTTGCAGAAGATGTTTACTTTAATGATCGCTTCCTGGCACCAGTATTTGCCGTGTGCCCGGTGTTCCCGGCAGGTAGTAGAAGCTCAATGAAGAAATGCAAGGATGTTGGGAATGAAAAGTACACAGATCAGTGAGAGAGAACTCACAGGCAGAGGCTGCCCACTCACACATCCTCTGCCTGGTTTCCAAGCCTGAACTTCATACTCTCTTGTTAAATATTCCCACTTGGGGTGAGCTTTGTGTGTTAAAATAAGCCACATACCTCATTTCTAGCCACGCCAGGGCATCCCCTGTTGGTGCAAGTTCCTGACACCGGTCTATTCCCATCCCACATTCTTACCTCGGTCACTAGGTCAACATGTCTGGAACCATCAGTCCTCTCATCATCCTGCTCAATGCTTGCTTTCCTGACTGAGCCTCCTGGGTCTTCCCCTCCCTGTGCCTTGATCTCCTTTCTGCCATCCCGCCAGTCGCTAAGGTGTAGGGATTCTTTGATCATGTCCAATGTCCCATCATGATGTCCTGGGGAAAGTCTAGACAGAAGGTCACCGAGAGCCTCTGGAAGCCCTCGAGGCATTCTGTGCGCAGCAGCAAGCACCCAGATGACGTAGCCAACGTCTGCACCAGCCCGGAGTAGGGGTTTGTTAGAAGGCCTGGGTGTTTGTCAAGCTTGTAGACGCCTACATAATGAGGACAGGTCCCTTTATTGGTGAGAGGTGAAGGGATTCAGCAGGGAGCAGGGTGCGGAGCTCCTCAGAACTTGCTGCTGAGCTTTGTGAAACAACGGCCCAGATCCTGAGCAGGGAAAACAAAAAAGCTAGGCTGCCACCCGGGACACGGCGGCCCGTGGTTGGTGGTTTCAGAGCACATTCTCAAAGTTGCGCAACCAGCGCTGTGAATGTTGTAATCATGCTGAAGGGAAGTTCTGTACCCGTGAGCAACCAGTCCTTGCTGCTCTCACCCCTCCGCCCCTGACAACCACTGATCTTCCTTCTGGCTCTATGGAGGTGCCAATTCTGGGTCATACCTGTCAATAGAATCATACGCCATGTGGCCCTTTGTGACTGGCTTCTTTTACTCCAGATAATGTTGTTGAGGCCCATCCATGACATGCGTCAGTAGCACTTTATTCTGTCCATGGCCCAATAATATCCCCTTGTATGGACATACCAAATTCTATTTACCCCATTGTATGGACATACCACATTTTATTTATCCTTGTGTGCATTTATAAAGGTACAGATAGACTACTCCCCAACTTTGGGGGCCGTTATGAATAATGTTACTACAAATCTTCCTGTGCAAGTTTTTGTCTGCTCACTGAAAACTCCCTGCACAAGTGAGCTGTCACTGCTGTCGCTTTCTGGGTCCTGGGGTGAGTCACATATGCTCTCGTGCTTTAGTTGTTTCCTCTTCAAACATGGAATTGATGAGGACAACCAAAGAGACCAGTCCCTGAGAGAGAGAAAGATGAGGCTTTCTACTCCTGTGAAAAGGAGTGCCTCTGTGAGCGCTTGAGACGGTGACTCGTTATGGGAATAGAAAGCCCTATCTGTCTCCTGCAGAGCGCCTGGTGGTTTTGAACTGTGGACCCTGTGGATCGCAGCTCAACTCGTTCCCCTGATGCCACCAGGGCCCTGGTACATAGGAAGTAGTAAATGGGACCTCAACAACTTTATCTACAAGACGGTAAAAGTGCTTGCCCACCCCATAAAACAAAACAAAACAAAACAAAAACACAATACAAAACCTGCAGCTGCCTACCTAGCCCTATCCGACTTATACAGCATCTCCCCATAGGGTTTTCGAGGCTGAAAATCTTTACAGAAATAGACTGCCCCATCTATCCCCCATAAAGTGGCTGGTGGGTTCAAATCACCAGTATATCGATTAACAGTCTAATGCCACGAAGGCTTAAAATATATTTAAAATACTTTACAGCACAGTAAGTGGCTGTACATTTGCGTGACTACCAATGTAGGCCTCAACCAGTGTTTGCAAAGGCAGTGGTGGCTTGGTGGTAAGGTGCTCGCCTTCCATGTGGGAGAGCCAGGTTCAATCCTTGGCCCACATTGTAGCTCATGAACAGCCACTGCCCATCGATCTTCCCGCATTTGTTGGCATGCTGCCGTGCTGCTGAGCAGGTTTCAGCGGAGCTTCCAGACTCAAACAGAGTAGGAAGAAAGGCTTGGTGATCTTCTTCTGAAAATCAGCCAGTGGACCACAATCATCTGATCTGTGGCTGATTGTGGGGATGCTGCAGTGCTGGGTAGTGTTTCCTTCCATTGTGCATGTGGTTGCCAGGAGATGAGGGTGAGGATTCTGCCTCTGAGAGCCCTTCCTTCACCATGGGCAATATTTAGCGTCAACCCACCGCTTTCCAGTGGCCAGCCTGGAGGGTCAGGGACTGGGGTGTTTGGAGTTAGGTACCAGCAAGTAGCGACTTTATGTACAAGAGAAGGAAACATGGCCTGGTCCCTCCATGGTTGTCATGCTGAGGGATAGAGAGTGTTCAACCTGCTGGCTGTAAAAACAAACAAACAAACAAACAAACAAACAAACACTGCCAACGAGCCAATTCTGACTTATAATGAGTATATAGGACAGGGTAGAACTTCCCCTGTGGGTTTTTGAGATTGTAACTCTTTGAGGAAGTAGAAAGTCTCGTCTTTCTCTGGAAGAGTAGATGGTGGTTTGGAACGGCCAAGCTTGTGGTCAGCAGCCTAATGAGAGACAACTAGGGCTCCCAAGGCCCATGACATCGTCAGTACCAACTAACATCACACCAAAGAGAAGCAGTTCTAGCCATCGCATTAGGGGTGAGTGCATGACATGTTTGACCAGAACATCCCAAGAATGATGTTATACACGCCCCAAAGGTTCCCCACCCCTGCTCTAGGGGCTGGAGTGAAAAAGCCTCTTCCGCTGGTCTGAGTCACATTTAGCTCAGAAGCTGGGTGAGGGGAACCTTCACATGGGTTCATCTCTGGTCCAGCTGAGAGGAACGACTATGGACGTCAAACAACCTGGGGCGGGGGATACTGAGAACACGGGTACGGGTGCTCTCATCTGCCTCTGGCTGGCACGCAGCTGTCTGGCTGGTCCCAGCAGGTTTGGGAGCTTTGCACACTGCAGGAGTGACTCATTCTGACTTGGTGTCGTTCCCCCTCTGCCCTTGCAGCAGGGATCCCGATGGAAAAGCTGGCTGCCTACAGCTCATCCAAGGCAGCGCTGGCCATGTTTTCGGGAGTGCTGAGACGAGAGCTCTCCAGATGGGGGATGAAGGTTGTCACCATCTACCCTGGAGCCTTCAAAACACGTAGGTGCCAGAGCCAGGGGCTCTCCAGTGCTCACTCCCAAGGACTCCGAAGGCCCTCTTTTCCTGGGAGGGCTCTAGGTGGACCTCTGGAGGGTGGCTCAGAGAAGAGTGGGGTGGGGGTGGGGGTGCCTTTCCTTGAAATAGATGGGCAGCCTCAGGATCTTCCAATTAAAATATCAAGCTCATTCTTTGCTGCCTTCTGGAGTCCCTGGGTGGTACAAACCTCAACCACGCTAGGTGACTACTAAAAGGTAGAAATACCTCAGAAGAAAAGTCTGCCTACCTATGTTCTGGGGGGAAACAAAAAAGACATTAACCAGCCCTATGGAGCACAGTTCTTCTCTGACACATACAGGCTTGCTCTGAGTTGAAGTTCATCCGAAGGCCCTCAAGGACTACATACACATACATATGTATGTATGTACGTGTATGTTTATGCATTGGGAGAAAGGCTGCAAACTCTTTCTGGGAGCAGAAACCCTAGTCTTTCTTGCATGGAGTAGCTTGTGGATTCAAACTGTTGACCCTACGAATAACAGCTCAGTGCACTCCACTACACCAGTAGTAGCTCAGTGGGTGTCACTGGTGTAGCGGGTTAACAGTGGGGTTCCTAACCTCAAGGTCAGTTGTTCAAATCCACTAGCTGCTCTGAGGGAGATGGATGAGGCGCTCTATTCCTGTAAGGAGAAACCCAACGGGGCAGTTCGACTCTGTCCAATAGGGTCACTGTGAGTCAGAATTGACTTGATGGCAGTGAGTTGAACGCCAGGTCCCAATGAAAAGAGTAGCAAATGCCCGCATGAGTGCTTACTTAAAACAGCAGAGGGGCAGCAAAAGAGAGGAAGGTCCGCTAGGAGAGGGACTGACACAGAGACTGCAGCAGTGGGCTCACGCACAGGAGCAATCTGCGAGGGTGGGGCGGGCCGGGCAGTGTTTCGCTCTCTTGTGCACAGGGATGCTGTGAGTTGGACGGATGTGGTTGTCTCTGTGATGACTGGATGCCATCGACAACAGCAACAACCACAACGGTTTAAAACGGGATTGTGGGCCGCGCCCTTCCCAATAGAAGTCCGTTTAGAACAGTCTGCTTTCTTGCTAGGGGTAGGCATTTGTTCCCCAAACGTCCTCCCCGGCCTCGGACCCTGTGCTCACCCACCTCTCCTCTACTGTCCTAGAACTCACAGGCACTGAAGAGATGTGGGACAGGATGGAGAAGAACCTCCTGGATGCCCTCACTCCTGAGGTGCAGGAAGACTACACCGAGGACTATATTCTTTCTCAGCGGAACATCCTCCACTACATGGCCCTGAGTAGCAGAGAGGACTACTCGCCCTTCATCTTGGACGTTCAGCATGCAGTGCTAGCGAAGAGCCCCTTCGCTCTGTACTCACCAGGCAGAGAGTCTCTCCTGGGGCTCTATGCTATCTCTTTCCTCCCCACGTCCGTGTGTGATTTTCTCAGCAAGCAAGCACCTTTGCAGCTCTTAAAAAAACACCCACCGCCTTAGGAAGGCGGACCTGGAAGACTAAGGCCAGGCCACTTGGTGGGAAGCTCTGGACTTCAGGCAAGTGGGAAGCAGAGGCCCAGAGGTGTGAGCTTCTGATCCAAGTTGCTTTTTAAAATTGGGGTTAACAAGATAGAAGGTAATGGGCATGGGTTGTTAGATACAAAACTAATGATCTGCTATGTAAACCTTTCCCAATAATAATAAAAATAAACATCCTGGTGATCGTGGTAGTTGCGTGATTTCAAGTCAACGTGAAGATACATAAAAGTGTAGGGGTGGTGTTCAACCTGTCAATCGGGTCACAGCCAGATGGTGCCTTTCTGTGGGTGTGGCTTCTCATAAGGAGGGTCCTGAGAAGCTCTCCTCTCTGCCTTCACCTTCCTGCTGGCTGCCCCTGATTTCAGCCAGAGCAAAAGGCTTCATTCTTGCCAAGGTGAAGTGTTCTTTAATTTGCATGTCCTTGAACACCAGGGACAAGGAACATCTCTTTGTGCATTTGTTGGCTATTTGTATATTTGTTTGGCTATTCTATGGAGCCCTGGTGCCACAGTGGCTACTCATTGAGCTGCTAACTGCAGGATCAGTGGTTGAAAACCACCAGCCTCTCCTCAGGAGAAAGGGCTTTCTACTCCCATAAAGAGTTACAGTTTTGGAAATTCACAAAGCAGTTCTATAGGAAGGTCTGGGAACCTCTCTCTCTCTGTCTTTCTCTCCCTTCACCTTCCTGCTGGCTGACCCTAATTGTTGCCAGAACCCTGTGATACTTTCACCGCCATTGGATCCACATGGCTTTGCATCCACCGACCTGTGATATTCCTGCATTCTGCATCATTGCATGCAGCTGCGTGAGTCTGAAGAAGGACTTATGGACTAGTATCTGACTTATGGACTTGAGCTGTACTCAGCTGGGATGTTTTCTCGATATATAATTACTTCTTGATATAAAGCTCTTTCTTATACATATTTGAGTATCTCTGGATTGGTTTCTCCAGTCAACCTGGTCTAATACAGTGATGGAGTAAGTTGACATTTGATAGTAGTGATGGTTGCGTAATGTGATGAACAAAATTCATGTCACCGAGACAGCGAGTTTCTGATTAAAGTTGCTTTTTTAGCTTGAAGGTAAACAAGCGGCCATCTAGCTCAGAAGCAACAAAGCCCACATGGAACAACATATCAACCTGTGTGATCACAAGGTGTCGAACGGATCACTGAAGACAAA
>NW_022106189.1:43187534-43203781 GCF_000313985.2 Echinops telfairi
TAATAATAAAGTTGCTTTTTTTTCTCCGACCCTGATTCTGTTGGTTGGATAGGACTTAGCTGGAGAGAGGCAGTGCCCACCACTAGAGCATTTATTGAGTGCCTGTGATGCAGTGAGCACATTTCAAGTATATTGTCACTTAATTCCCATCAAAGACCTGAAAAGGGTATCTTTACTTTTCTTTTACAGGACCTGAAAGATCAGAGAGGCCCTGTGCCTTTCCAAGTTGACTGTCACACAGCTAACAACAGGCCAAGGTAGAGTCCAAGCCCAGGTGGATCTCCATTGCTGCCAGGGGGAAAGAGAAAAAAAGGAGAGTCGAAAAGTAGAGAAAGGGAGCTGAAGACTTGGCAAGAACACTAGTCAACGCGATCTCCAGTGCTCTCCTCACTTTGTTTGGGCTGTCAGAAAGGACCACAGCTGATTCTTGCTACCAGCAGTTGTTAGGGCTTCAGGGACTTTGGACATGTTATCAGGAAGGACAAGTCCCTACAGAAGAGAATCATTCTGGCTTACCAGAGGGTCAGCCCCAAACAGGAAAAGCCTCAGTGAGATGGACTGATAGTCGCTGCAACAAGGGGATCAGACATAGGCATGATTGTGAGGATGGCTCAGGACGGAACAGTGTTGCATTCTATTGGCATGAGGTCACTATGATTTGGAAGTGACAATGTAGTTGATGTATAAAGTCACTGAGAATGCTGAAACAAACATAGAGCCATTGGTCCTATGAGAAATACAGCGTTAAGTTCCCGTAAACCTCTGGTCACAACATTTTCAACACTCACCAATGCATAACTTTATTTTAGGCGTGATTTTGCTTAAAGACAGGAGTCCTGGTGGAGTAGTGGTCACATGTTGGGCTGCTAACTGCAAGGTTAGCAGTTTGAAAGCACCAGCCACTCTGCAGGAGAAAGATGAGGCTTTCTGTTTCTGTAAAGTGGTTCCATCTCAGTGGTTCCAACCAGGGTAGGGACAGTCCTACCCTGGTTGTTTCGAGTGAGAACCAACTCAATGGCAGTGAGTCTGTTTAAAGACACTTCATTGACTATTCATTGTTGATTCATGACGTTGAATGCATGGACAGTAGCCCTGCACCTCATGCCTGAACGAGGCTCATCTAACACAAGCATTTTCTCTGTAAGGTACGTCACTGTCTTCTTCTGCATGGGGGCACCAGACAGAGCTTCAACACCATGTGTGGGAGAGGGAGGCATTGGAAAGGGCAAAATCACCAGCCCACAGCACAAAACACATAGGCTGAGAAAAGAATGCACAGTGGCAGTGGAGAGTGGAGGCAAGCAGGCAGAGTGCTGCCCTGCATCGTCACAGCTGGGAATCTGAACGTTCCTTGTTGACCCAGTGTTTTCACTACTCTGCCCAGTTCCATGAATGACCCCGCGAAGGTGCTGCAAGCATTGATTTGGTGGTTTACAAAGAAATTTTAGCACATAGGTGAAGTCACAAATGCAGAATTACAAATAATGCCCCATGGCCACATACAAAAGGTAGTTGATTCAAAATAAGTGACCATTAGAAGGTCCTGGAGAGATTGGGAGAAAAAACCCAAAACAAACCATGGAATAAAACTCAACACCATAAAAGACCAAGCTTGCTGATTGACTAGAGACTAATGGAAACCCAGACACTGTGCCCCTTAGTCACCCTTCAGGTCTGGAAATGAACTCACACCCTCATCCCCGACCCCCACATAACTCAAGTTTAACTCAAAAACACACAGGTCCATATGGGAAACAGTAAAATGAAGGGGTATGCACACCTCAGAATTATCAACCACTTGAGATCAAAGGAGCAGCCTTTGACCGGAACAAAGTTCAGGAGGGTTAGGAAAGAGGGAGGAATGTAAACAGGAAACACAGGGAGGAAGCAGGATGAGAGATGCTACCTTGTGGAGGTGGCCATACATGAGATGAAACGAAACGTGTAGCACCTGAGAACATTGACTTAGCACCATCACTCGATCTCATCAAGACAAATAACTTATGACATCATGATTCTAAAGTAAACGAAAGAAAAGGAAAATGGTTTCCCAAAAAAGATAAGAGATGTTAAAGACCACAAGGAGACCAGGTGGGGGGTTGCGGCAGAGGAGAGGGAAGGGTTAGGAAACCAGGAAGGAGGAGAGGGTGTGGAAAAAGTAAAAACAAAAGAACCGCATCTACGGGGCTTTGATGGGCTGTTACTGATGTGATTTCATGAGCGATGGTCTGTGCAAGTACATAGAACATGGTTTTCTTTGTATTATATCCCACAGAGGCGAAGTGTTACATATATATATAAATAGAAATATGAAATAGAGCTAAAATGAAAGAGAGAGAGAATGACAGGTCACAGTCTTA
This sequence comes from Echinops telfairi, assembly GCF_000313985.2. Lineage (NCBI taxonomy): Eukaryota > Metazoa > Chordata > Mammalia > Afrosoricida > Tenrecidae > Echinops > Echinops telfairi. The sequence goes on from NW_022106189.1 coordinate 43,189,895, forward strand.
CCCCCCTCCCCCCCAGACTCCCTACCCATCAGATCTAAACATTGGTCTGGGTGGCTATAAAGGGAGGAGGAGTAAAAACAAAATGGATTTGCATTCTTTTGTGGCAGACAGGTTTGTTCTAGACCAAAAAACAAGAAAATACAAACAGTGTGTGACTTGTTGAATAGAAAACTGATCTGCGCTGTACCCCTTTATTTAATTCACAATGAAATGTGTGTAAGTGTGTGCGTATGTGCGCACACACCCACTTAGAGGTTTTTGTGTCTCTTCCCACTCTATCCTCATGCTGCCTGGTGATGATGGAATGAGGTGTCCCATCTCAAACATGGCCCCAGAGGCCTCTTGACAGAAGCAGGACATCCAGCTGGCTGGTTTGGTGTCGATAGCAACCACCACTGAAGCCTCCATCTGAGCATCCCAGGATGGCAATGCTTGCAGCATGGAGCCTGACTGAAAGGAACCATGTCAGACATTAAACAGCTAGAAGTCAAGTTCAGATGGGGAAGGTGGAAAGGGAGGAACTGGAGAATGGAAAGACCACAAGAGAACCAGGACACACCTGTGGGGTATGAGGAAGTCAATCCAGAAATCGTGAGCCCTGAAAACTTTCCCTGGTTCCATTTCATTTCTTTTTCTATTTCCCAACTTCATGGAGATTTTTGTGTGTGAAAAGTAGATCAAATGGCAATGTTCCATGATTTCCCTCCAAAGGAAACAACAAATACCAATGAATGGTATAAATACTCATAAAATGTTCACATGTTACATTTTTAACCCCCCACTTAACTGAATTTGAATTTTGATGTTGGTGAAGAACATTTTTACAAACCGCCAAGAGAGAAAAATAAGCTGCCTTGGAAGAAGTACAATCAAAATGCTCCTTGGAAGTGAGGATGGGAGGACTTTGTCTCATGTTCTCAGGAGAGACCAATCCCTGGAGAAAGCCGTCATGCCCGGGAGACTGGAAGGTCAGACACTGGCTGCAGCAATGGGCTCAAATACAGGGATGACTGTGAGGGTGGTGTAGGACTGGGCGGGGGTCGTTGTGCAGAGTGCGGTGCTGAGTGAAAGCTCGTAGTTCGGGCAATTCTCACTAAGTGATTGGGTGGGTGTAGGAGACTAGTTCAGGGATTGGTCAGTTTTGCCACTCCTCTGGGTATCAGAGTGAGCCATCTCAGAAGCAGGAACAGGGAATTTTGGGGGGGAGGGAGAGGTAAAATGAGGAGCTGATGCCAGGGGCTTCAGTGGAGAGCAAATGTTCTGAGAGTGATGAGGGCAATGAATGTCCAAATGTGCTTTACACATTGGTGTATGTTTAGACTGTGATGAGTTGTATGAGTCCCTACTAAAATGATTAAAAAGAAAACAGAAGAATAAGGAAGAACCACCAGTGGAGCCTGAGAGGGATCCCTGCTTTAATTGGCAGAGCTACTAGCATTGAGATCACGGGACAGAGCAGAGGAGCACAGCGGGACCATGAGGCAGAGCCATGGGGCAAAGCTTCCACGCCCACGGGACATGTAAAGATGAGTGTGTCTGGACAGGAGGCTAGCTTGCAGTGGGGTGCACTTGGGGCCTCTTTCAGCACTCAAGGAGGTGTAAAGTAACACTTGCCCAAACTGGGTAGAGGTCAAGCGTCCACATGTCTGAGGGCCTGAGGACTAGAGAGTGACAAGACCAGAAAGAAAGACGCCTACTGGCAACGCTGAGAAGAGGGGCTGCTGCAGATTAGAGGATCGCACCCTTAATGTTTCATGACCCCGACTTGTGGCAAGCTATCAACTTCCCAGTAAAGCCCATCATTGTGCTTATTGTCTGAGTTTTCTGTGGCCGTTGCACTGGGTTATTGAGCCCAGTAGAGCAGTGCCATGGGAGAGACTGTTGGCATCAGAACAGGGTAAAGGAAGTTGGAGGGTGGAGGCATGTCTGGCCTCTGCCTCCAAGGAATCATCCTTGAGTAGACATGAAACTGGATTCTCTTCCCCTTGTGTGGCTATTGGAGGACTGAACTCCTTTTGGAGGCTCTAGGGAAGAACCTGCTGCCTTGCTTCATCTGGCCTCTAGAAAAGCGGTTCTCAACCTTCCTAATGCTGCGGCCCTTTCATACAGTTCCTCATGTTGTGGTGACCCCCCACCCCCAACCATAACATTATTTTCGTTGCTACTTCATCACTCTGATTTTGCTACTGTGATGAATCGGGCGACCCCTGTGAAAGGGTTGTTCGACCCTCAAAGGGGTCGTGACCCACAGGTTGAGAACCACTGCTCTAGACGCTGTCTTTATTCCATTGTCTCATCTCCATCTCGGATCTTGACCCTCCTGGCTCCCTCTTAGAAGAACTTTGGTGATCACCTACAAAAACACATGGTGGGAGGAGCGGGGAGAGTGGAGCTGATATCAAGAAGTTCAAGAAGAAACACATGTTTTGAAAGTGATTGTGGTAGTAGTTGTACAATAATGTTTGATGTGATTCAACTATGGAATGTTATATCTGTAAGAGCTCCCAATAAAATGATTAATAATAAAAAATAAGAAATAAAAATACTTTTCAAAAAAGGTCCTGTTGTTGAATCACCTTTTCATCATGTTACCTCTTGTAATACAATAAAATGTGAATGGATGGGGGTGCTTCTTACTGCTGCTGGCTTTCAGAGTCAAGGCAAGACCAGGAATGCCAATTCTGTTCAGGGGAGACCAAGGCAGGATGTGTTTTTGGAGGTCACATTTGTTCCTGCTTGGAGACGTGGCAGCAGCGCTGAAATCATGAGACAGAGCAGCAGACTTCTCAGCCCACAGATCAAATACACATAGCAGCTGTGGGCAAGAGACTGGCTTGTAGAGTGGGCTGCTCTTTGGGCATTTATCAGTGCTAGAAGCTGGGCAGAGGCCAAGGGGCCACATGGCTGAAAGGTCAAGGCCCAAAGAGAAGCAGCTATAGATGAAACGAGGCTACAGACACAAAAAGTGTATCCTTACCATCTCTGATCTGGACTTGTGGCCTATCAGCTTCTCTAAAAACCCCGTAGTAATTGTGAACGGATTGTTTATGAGTTCTGTGTGGTCACTGCAACAGATGACTGGACCCAGTAGAGAAGTAGAATGCCGTGGGAAAGACAGATGGTATCAGAAGTGGTGAGTACAGGCATGTCTGACCTCTGCCTCATAGAAACCGGCCCAAGGTGCTGCTGAGCTTGATTCTCCTCCCCTCTTATGTCGCTGGAGGAGGTTAGACGTGACGGCTACACCTGGAAGGGCAAAAGGGGCTTTCAGGTGTGATGACGTGAAGTGATGGGGAGAGGATCCTGGAGAAGACCAAGACATGGTGTTTTTGTTTGTTTGCTTTTAATGTAAACAATCTTTATTTTCCCATTATTCCCCCCCCCCAAGAAAACCCCCATTTTATTAGGCGCTAATACAGACATCCAATCATTCTGTAGTTCAATCATATCAAGCATTATTGTACACTTGCTACCACAATCAATTTCAATTCAAGAGAATTCACATTCTCTTCCTTGAACTCCTTGAACTCCTTGATATCAGCTCCCCATTATACCCCTCCCCCACCATGTGTTTTTGTAGGTAATCACAAACGTTTGACCAGAATGGTCTGAGAATGATGTTTGAAACCGCCGATCTTGTGGTTAGCAGCCTAACGAGGACCACTAGGACTCCCAAGGCCCATGACATCATCAGTACCAACTAACATCACACCAAAGAGAAGCAGTTCCAGCCATCGCATTAGGGGCGAGTGCATGACATGTTTGACCAGAATAGCCCGAGAATGATGTTATACACGTCCCCCGGTTCCCCACCCCTGCTCTAGGGGCTGGCGTGAAAAAGGCTCTTCCGCTGGTCTGAGTCACATTTAGCTCAGAAGCTGGGTGAGGGGAACCTTCACATGGGTTCATCTCTGGTCCAGCTGAGAGGAACGACTATGGACGTCAAACAACTAGGGCGGGGGATACGAATACACTACCCCACCCCACCCCCCCGACCCTACTTCCCAGGAGCCCTTATTATTTTCATCATATCTTACACATCCAATAAATCCATTCACATACAATTCTCTGCTATTGTTTCTGAAGGGTTATTTATCTTGGCTTTCGTGTATCAGACTATTTAATTATACAAGTGAACATCTGCAAGTCTAATGTGATTAATGAGGTAAAACAAATAAAATAATAGTAAGGGGAGGAAATATTAAAGAACTAGAGGAGAGTTATGTGTTTCATCAATGCTATACCACACCCTGGATTTATCATCCCTTCCATGTGACCCTTCTGAGAGGACCTTTGACAAGAGCAGTTCCCACTCCTCAGCCCGGGGCAGGTCTCAAGTTATAGCAACTATCTAGCTACATCATATATCATCCCATTCCTCTCCATTCTCTCTTCCTTCTCAGTATTTCCCCAATGCTGTTGCTGGTGAGGAATCAGGTGGTATAAACCCTGTCTTCCAAGTGGGCACTGGGTGAACGCAAATCTCTCGGTTTGCAGTTTAAGTTTTCCAGTGGCCACTTGGAAGAAAGGCCACCCAGTCAGGTACACCTGTGATGTACATGTGGTCGCCATGGGTTGACGTCGACTCCACAGTCACAGGTTTGGTCAAGTAGTAAAATGGGTCGTCCTCACAACTGACCCAGGATTAAGAGGGAGGAAATAGGAAAGCATCCAGTGGAAATATTGTTTCTTTTATTACACAGGGAGGTGATAAAAGGATGACAAATAAACTTTATTATAATATTTGAATGGGACATTAAGTTTCATCCGTTTCATTACACCGGTGATAAAGGCCATTCTGAATGGTGTAATTCCAAGAAAGCAATTCCACGCAAACAGCACTTGGTGCTGTGTTTCTCCTGCCAGGCACAAGCCCTGGTCCTGGTCCACCCAGGGGTTTGGGATGCTGGATGCTTGTGATGGCAAGGCTCAAAATAGAGTTTCTGTGCTTGCTTGTCTTGTAGGTCAGTAGCTCCCTCTAAGACCTTAGGTGTAAGGGTGTCCATGGCAGAACTGGATGGGTGTTTCTGCTACACCACCTCTAAGCTCACATCAGGCAACATGTAGCAGCAGGGACGAAGAAGACGGACACTAACTGGAATGGGAGGAAGGAAAGAGAGGCTTTCATGTATTTGTCATCTCAAGTTGCTTACTCTTTCACCTGCCCTGCATTCCTTCCTACAGCATTCTGGTCAGGCTGTCAATCAAGAGATCTCGTCTTCCCACACCATGCAGTGGTGACCCAGACTGGCCAGTCAACTCTACTTGTACCTTTGGATAGTGATTGGTTGGTGGTGGTCACAAGATCCAAGAAGAATGGCCATTCATAGCCTGCAGTGGGAGGGATTGCTGAGCCAAGTAGAAGATGCTTTTTCAGCTGCTGAGCTGTAATGTCCAAGTTAAACAGGAGTGTCTAGAGTCCACAAAGTGGCGAGTTGGGTAGAGAATGAAGCCATAACAGTGGAAAACAGCAGAATGATGAAGAAAAGAGAAAGTGTGAGCATACAGTTTGATACCCTGGATCTAACCATTTCTATAGATCTACTTGGATAGAGTTGTAAGTAGTGTGAACCAATAAATACCCATAAACTTGGATGAATCCTTGTCCCTTATCCTGTTAAACCCTTATTGATTTGGATTTCTATCTTTTGCAACAGAACGAGTCCATAGCAAATACACCCTCTGGGGAAGGATTCTACGAAGGACAAGGGATAAAGCTAATATTGACAGAGGAAATAGGCAATGCTGCAGTGTTCCCAGACATCTCATTGCCACAGAGTTGATATGGACTCCTAATGATCCTCTAGGACAGAACAGAACTGCCCATATGGGTTTCTGAGACACATTTTTTATAGGAGTAGAAAGTCTCATCTTAGTTCTCTAGAGTGGCTGGTAGCTTAGAACTAATGACCTTGCAGTTTAAAGCTGAACACACAACCCACTATGCCACCAGGGCTCCTTCCGTGTCCCAAGGGTGAAAGAAAAGTTGACTTCAGACAAAGAGGAAGGCTGGGGCAGTAGTATTGCAATTCAGTACCAGGCCCCCAGAGAAGAGCATCATCTCCTTTGGGCTCTGGATGCCCAAAGTCTGTGAGCACAGTCCCACAGGAATGAAATCCTCACCCAGCCTTTTGATGGGAAGCAAGAATTTCAGCTGATTACTGGACAGTCTAGACTATTAGCTGACACCTAATTAGCTGAATGACCACTGAATGGTCACTTGGCTGACACAACAGTCAGGTACATTGTGTCTGGTCTGATAAGCTATCTAGCCCTGGATCATCACAGCTTTTATTTGACATATTGCAAAACGTAAGCATGACCAAAGAGAGAACGCAGCCTTGGGAAATGGGAAGGCCAACCTTCAAATCCAAGGTTATTTATTTTTCTCATGTTATTTCACCTGTGTGAATTTGTTCCAGTTATTGGCCCTAGGAATTCTACCATCAAGATCTTTGTGTTCAGCTCCATTTCCTCCTGGAAGAACATTCCACTGGAAACCCACTGCTACCAAGTCAATACCCTGGTCCACGGGTTGGCTTGGCCCACAGGTGATGTAGCACACAGGTTGAGGCAGAGAAGTAGCTAAAACATCAGCACGCTGGTCTGATCACTGGAGAGAAAGAGATGGCCTTGCAGAGCCATTTGTCTCTTTGCCCTCCAATCAAACTGCAACCTGATTAATCCCACATGTTCCTATTGGCCAGCTTAATTTTGTGCATCTGAATAGATAATGATGATAGATGATAGATAGACAGACAGACAGATAGAGTACATGGATACTGTTGTTAGTGCCATCAGTGACACGGAGAGACCCTCTGTACAACAGAACAGAACACTGCTCAACCCTGCGCCAGCCTCACAACTGTTGCAACCACTGTGTCCACTGAGGGTCTTCCTCTCTTTTGCTGACCTTCTATTTACTAAGCGTGTTATCCTGTTTGGGGAATTGGTCTCTCCACTGCCTCTCTATCTAGCCAAACAGACAGATGTGTGGCTGGGGAGATAACTTCAACAAACTCTCATATGGTCAGACCACCAGAATTCAGTTGCTGCCACTTAGAACCATTAGCATTCTAATTGATATCATCATCATCATCATCAGGGTGGGGTTTTCAAAGACTAGCCAGTGACTCCCAACACACAGCCCCCACCTTTTCATCTGTCTTCTTGAGGAATGGCGCCCCGAAGGGGCCCTAATGAGCCCTGCACAGTGGTGACACTGAGGAGTGCAGGGGTGGGGACCACGCACCAGTGGACACTGTCAGAAAGACTGACACCAAATTGATGTCAATTTTTGAGCAATGTTTCAGTAGAAAATTATTCTTTTTCAGATAAAAATATACCTGTAGATAGTTACAGCAACAAGCACACATAAGCCCAGCTTATATGTATAAAGAGAACCGCAAGGCTAAAACTCCATGCTCATTTACTGTCGAGCCTTTGAATGCGCTCAGGTCAGAGCTGTCATTGTTACCCAACTGCAATGATGCTTCACATGCACAAGGCTTTGTCTGCATATGCTGTAAGCATGTTTTCCTTACTGCTGGTGTTTTAGTGTTGTTGTTGTTGAATTTATTGCTGGCATTGTTAGAGTCTCTGATTTTGTCAATTTTTCTGGTGTTTTAGCGACAACATAGTGGCAATTAGTATTTGTGAGCCTATATAAACAGCTATTTGGGGAATGCAGTAGTAATTAAAGGAAAAGGAGGAAAAAATGTTTAAAGGCTTCCACTCAATTATTAAGAATATTATAAATCATAATGCTGTAATTTCATGAAGATTTTCTGAAACAATGCTGTTGTTAGTGTTCCTGTCACAATAATCTAATTATTCCGTGTGGATTTTCTGAAACAATGCTGTTGTTAGTGTTCGTGCAATCTCATAAATGAGTTATAAGTGTAATTCCCTTGTAACTATGTTATTGCTGTTGTCCGGCACTGTCGAGTAGGTTCTGATTTACAGCGACCCCATGCAGAGCAGCACAAATGCTGCCAGGCCGCGTCCTCCTCACGGTCATTGCTCTCTTTGAGTCCATCTTTGTCAATCCATCTCCCTGAGGGCTTTCCTCAGTGTTGCTGCCCCTCTCTCTACTTTACCAAGCACGGCGATCTTTTCCAGGGACTGGTCTTTATAACTATGTTGGTCACATATTCATCGATGAGTGAAATAGATAACACACTTCACTAAGGATTCTGGAGGAGGTCTGCAGGGTAGGGGTCACATCATGAGAGGTAGCCCACTGAATGACACCAACCCCAGTGAGGCCACTGGCCCTGTACTGGGAGCACTGGGTGCGCCACTCACCTCTGGGCATGGCCCCAGCAGCTCCAGCCTCCTCGCTCCCTCTGGTTGGGGCTTCATCTTGGCTGAAGGAGCCCCAGCTAGTCCTATCTCTGCCTCTGTCAAGGATTGTAAATTTGAAAATAAAAGCAAAAACTGCCAAGAAGTCAGTTCTGACTCGTAGCGACCCTATAGGACAAGGGAGAATGGCTCCACTGAGTTTCCAAGATGGTAACTTTCCAGGAGTAGAAATTCTCATCTTTCTCCTGTGGAGAGGCTGGTGGTTTACGAACTGCCAACCTTGCAGTTAGCAGCCCACTAGAGAACCACTACGCCCCCAGGGCTCCTACATTTGAAAAGAGGCTGTAATTCTCTAGGAAGGGGAGGTGGGGTTGGGCTAGAGGCAGATACCATCCATACTTGGAAGCAGGATCCTTGAGATGGTGAATAGAGGTGAAATTGTTCACTTCATATTGATAAATAAGTAAGCCCATGCCTATCTTGTTTATTGGGTAATCTGACACCATTAGCTGGGTTAATCTGACACAGGACCTGGTGGCGTGTATTGCTGTTGTTAGTTGTTGATCATATTCTCTATGGATGGGAACAATTTGCAACTCTAATTTGTACCCTATCCATTTTCTGCACATCAATATTCAAGTGTACAGAGTTGGGTCCCCAATCGATACATCAGCTGTTATTCAAGCAGAGTCGCAGTTCATGAGAGATTTAAGTGGGTGGAACAAATGCTCTGTACGATACTAAAAGGCCACAGGCTTCTTTTTGTTTATTTCCAAGTGGTTTTTTCTTTTTCTTTTTTTTTCTATAACAATTTCCAAACCTGCTGTCACTGGGCCATCAGAGAACTCTCTTTCACCAAACCTGGAAATGGCCTCAAGGAGCCCTGGTGGCCCTGCCGGGAGAAAGATAAGCTCCCATACAGACGGACAGCCTCAGAAACCCTCTAAAGGTCGCTAGGAGTCAGAATGGTCTCAATGGCCGTGAGTTTGAGATGTGGCCTCAGAAGTTTGGGCAGGCCTGGGCTCTATGCAGCCCAGTTGGTCAGAGCTACCATTAGGGAGGACACTCATATGTCAACCAGCCCTTGAGGATGGCAGTGGCTTGGTTTAGAAGTCCCAGCCCGATTCTCATTGGAGGGTGCTATTCCAGTGAATTAGTCAGTCTATGTGGGTAACCAAAGACCTAGAGAAATATCATCTCTCACTGAGGGAAAAACAGAGGTCTGTGGAGATGAGAGGTATAAAAATAAAGAAAGAAAGCAAAACTTAAAACAACCAAACTCGGTGCGTTGAGTCACAATTGACCCTCATAGCCAGGGTAGAACTGCCCCTGTGGGGTTCTGAGGCTATATATCTGACTTTTCCCCCCACAGAGCCACTAGTGGGTACAAACCTCTGACCTTGTGCTAGTAGGTGAACAAGTAACCCACTACACCGACCAAGCTCCAGGAAGCTAGTTAAATCTAAGTCAGGATTTCACAGACAAGTTACAAGACTTACGAGCCCTTATATTAAATAGTGGCTTGCTTTGATGGCAACAGGTGTAGAGAGTTATGTAGAAGCGCTTGAAAGAGAAATGGGAGATTTTTAGTTATGTTGAGTGTTGCCAGTGACCTTATACTCTCACGGTCGTTGAGTCAGTGGTGATTCAGAGATCCCCTGTGGATTTCCAAGATTGTAACTGTTTACAGGAGTAAAAAGCCCAGTCTTTCTCTCAAGGAGCTGCTGGTGGTTTCGAACTGCTGACCATGCGATGTAGATTGCAGCCCAATTTGTAACTATTACACCATTATGTCCACCAATCCAGCAAATGGAGCTGCTGTTTTCAAATAATCATTTATGTGAAGATTAGGACCCCGGCAGAGAAGCAATTATTCTCCTACTCATTCCCAAACAGCCGTCGGAATCCACTATGTACCAAGTTTTATTAGAATCCACTGGTCACTGTCGGAAGTCTCTCCCTCAGCTGTGACACCCTAATGGATATGCTGACGTCCTAATTCCTGGAGCATGTGAACGTGTCCTTATTTGGGGATGACGCCATACTGGATTAGAGTAGGGCCTAAATCCAATGGCTGGTATCTTTATAAGGAAAAAAAAAAAAAAAGATTTGGAAACACACTGAGAAGGAAGAAAGCCAAGTGGAGACAGAGACATAGATTGGAATGATGCAGCTATAAATCAAGGAATCCAAAAGCTTGTCAGAAGGCACCAGAATCTAGGAAGAGACTAGGAAGGACTCTTCCTGAGAGCCTGCAGAGTTAGAATGACCCTGCCTACAACTTGATTTCAGACTGGTGAATCACAGAACTACAGTTCTATTGCTCTAAGCTACCCAGTTTATGGTCGTTTTTAAGACGGTCTCAGGATACTCGTGCAACTCATGCACTCCCTTACACCCATACCCCACTCCCCACCCCCCAAAAAACACACCAAAGAAACAAACAAACAAAAAACATCATGAGACCTGGTATTACTATGCGGTACTAAATACTACAGGAAGGTCTCTGTGCCCCTTCCAGTAAAGACATGTCCATCTGCACTGAAGGAGAAAACGGTCAGGTCTATGTGTCCTTCGATGAATGGTTCTTCTTCGTAGTTACTTGGTGTTTAAGTTGTCAAAATTTCCTCTTTAAAAATTATGCCTGGCATTTTATATTTCCATGAAAAATTAGGGAAAAGATGGGTCATCGGCATTTCAAATCAGGCAAAAGGATAATTTGGTGTCATTGTGGCTCTTTAATTTCGACCCTGGATGAAATGATGAAAAGAGACAAGACAATTTGCCTCTCAGGACATCTGTGAATGGGCAGTTGAAGACAAGCACCAGCAGCCAGCGGGATGGAAATGGTGCAATTAAAACCGGGAATTGTAATTTGTAGGCAATAAAGAGAGAGTGGACCATTTTGACCCATCTCTCTCTCTCTTTCTCTGGATGGGCTGTGGCTTCTACTTTGTTGTAATAAAAAGAAAAATCCCTGCCTTTTTGAGCAAAGGGATAGATTCCTACTTTGGGAGGCCATGTAACAGTACACTTGGTTAGAAGTTTTGGGAAGTGGGAAGTGGTCGCAAACAGAGAAGATAGCCCCTGCCCTTCCAGAGCTCACTGTAGAGTAGGTAGGATATACCAAAGCTTTCCTCAGAGTTCTGAGGGTCAATGTCCATGAAGGTCTTGAAAAAGAGGGAGGATGAACAAGAGAAACACCCCAAGGTTGAAGGTAAAATAATGAAAGAAAGGCATACCAGGCAAATACTCATCAAAATAAAACTGCTATAGCAATGCTAACGTCAACAAGAGAGTAGACCCTAAGGCGTGGTTCTCAACCTTCCTCAGGCCACGACCCTTTCATTCAGTTCCTTATGTTGTGGTGACCCCGCAACCATAACATTATTTTCATTGCTACTTCATGACTGTCATAGTAGTACTACTGCTATGAATCATCATGTAACTATTGGATAGGCAGGATGTACTTTCATTGTGACAAATTGAACATAATTAAAGCATAGTGATTAATCACAAAAATAATATGTAATTATATATTGTGAAATATTTATTTCTAATGACAAATAAATGAAATTTTGTCTTGAATATGGTGTAGCATGGGTAACAGTCTTCATAGAGCAACAGTAAACTACATTGCTACATTTTGCGACAGTATGGGTAAAAAGCCAATGTCAGTGCAAAGGTTGAAATAGCTTCTTTCTCACCAGATCAGCATATCTGCATGTGGGTGGATTTGCCTGGAGATGGATAGCGGAGCGGTGTCTTGGTTCCTAAAACCATTGGAAATGTGTTTTCTGATGGTTTTAGGTGACCCCTGTGGGGCTCATTCGACCCCCAAAAGGGTTGAGACCCACAGGTTGAGAACTGCTGCTCTAAGGGAAGAAGAATTTGATAACGAAAAAGGGGTCAATATGCTTGGAAGATATAACACTAAGCCTGTATGCAGCTCCAAAAGTGTAAATAGGAAAAACGGAAAGAAAAAAACCCCCAAAGAAACGGAAATAAATCGTATCAGAAAACTTTTTTTAACACCCATCCCAAAATAGCTGATAAAGTAATCAGACCAAAAATTAAAAAGGATATACATCTGAACAGCACGATTAACAAACTTTTCCTCACAGCATTAAAGAGGACAATGCACCTAAAAATGATAGACTGCACATCCCTAGGACCAGTGGTAGCCATTTTCCAAGCCTCATGGAAGGAGCTTATCTGAAGAATAAAGATAAGCAGAAAGTAGTTGAGAAAAGAAAAGAAACAATGGTAACAGCACCATGTAGTTCCCTGGGACTAGCCAGTTCTCAGTAGATCCACCTTTATCTCTGGGTGTCCTGGCTTGATAGAACATCTCCATCCATCGCTTCCTGTGCACGCTCTTGTGTCTTCTGTCCCAGGCTCTTGGTTGATGTCCAGGGCTGCAAAACCATGTGATGAAACTACCTGACCATGGCCCAAGCAACAGATCCTCTCTTGTGGGCCCGGGGCTCCTTGTCTAGGGCAGAGCTCCTTCCTGGAGCTTCAGCTCAAGAGCTGACTTGGGCAGCTTTTCCTTTACACCTTATTGCTTCTGGTTATATGTTTTCCTTGTAGAAAAAGAGGAGAATGTCCCTCTCTCAAATGCTGTGTTGCATCTTAGCTCTTGAGCCAGAAGTAGCATTGTGTCAATGTGCCTTGGTCTTGACAAAACAACTCATGGGAAACAACTTCAGCTTTGGCTTTAGCCCCTGCCCAACCCTCAGGACTTGTAGCTCCTAGTCTTAGTCCAAGGAGCAGGTTTCAGGGGACCCCCTCCTTTGTTTTGTACTCATACATACATGGCTTAAGTTCTCGAGAGAAGCAAAAGATGTTCTCCAGAACATCTAGAGAAGCAGATTCTCTAGTGATGCTTCTAAATGTAGACATTTACATCAAGAAATTGGCTCATAAGAGTCATAGAAGTGAGAGCAAGCAGGCTCCAAGTCTATGGGTCAGATGTAAAGTTAGAGACTTCTGATTTGCATAGCTTTGGGTCTAATGAACCCAAAATTGGCAGGAAGACCACAGGCTGGTGGATGAATGTAAAAGTGGATGAATCCAAGTTTGGCAGATCAGGCTGCAGGCAGGTGCTGATGGCTCCCGGGATTGGCATGCAATATGGCAGGCAGGTCATTGGCTTAAGTCCAAAGAACTGGAGGTCGGTGAGCCAGATGCAGGATCCAGACCAGGGGGGGTAGGGGGGGAATGTTTTCCTGCAGCATCTACTCATATAGGAAGCAGGCAACACCCCAAGGCAAGTAACTGTATTAGGGCTGTGACTTGAGTAAAGGTATGGCAGTCCACTCTAATCTTACCCCATTATGGAGGTTTACAACTGGTTGGCTTTGATTACATGGTGTTAGGTCAATGTGTTAGTCTGGGTAGACTAGAGAAACAAATCCAGGGAGACTCATATGTGTATAAGAAAGAGATTTATATACAAGAGCAATTGAACATTGAGAAAACATCCCAGCGCAGTCCAGATCAAGTCCATAAGTCCGTTATTAGCCCGCATATCTGATATTAATCTATAAAATCCTCTTCAGACTCACGAAACACATGCAA